>NC_064634.1:302870248-303495248 GCF_023864275.1 Schistocerca cancellata
CCTATCTTGATATCGTTTCAGTATCTGTAAAACATACGTGCTTATTTTCTGTAAATACCTGACATTGTGTACACAAACGAATTTTTTTCTTACTAAAGTTTACTAATGTACTTACACAAAAAATAAGTATTCACTAAAGAACAGTAATTCTGTAGCTTGTTAGAAGAACTGTCAATTCGTCTCAATTTGACGACATGTAGAAACGATAACCACTACTTTATTATCAGGAATTTCGGAGAAACTACGGTAACTGCTCTACTCCATGTGGGGTGTAGTGAAGCAGGGGATACAACCCATCGGCTTTGACCAATGACGTCATACATTACTCATAGATAATAATGTCTTCAATTTCGGCCATAGATAATAAAACACTTCTGTGTTCCGGATAAGCGCTATCATTGTGCATTAAAATAATTGAATGTGATTTTAAAAGAGATCGCTACATATTGCTCAAAATATTCTCCGTGTGCGTTTATTTAAATAATTGGTTGTTTGCAATTCATTCCGTACTTGATTTCATTCTTAGTGATATTGAGGTAATTTGGAATATTAGTTTCTTATTTTAGGACAATTTTTAGTATCTCATTTTCGTTTGTAGTTATTGATTTATCTGTTCCGATGAACATAGTTGATTTGAGAGAGGCTATGGGCGTAGACATGTTGACCACGATTTGTTTTTTACAAATGTGTGGTCTCGTTGCCCAGTATGTTGGATGTCGTGAGTGCAGCGATCATATGCGCCTCACAAGTGTATCTCGACGCCGTACTCACGACTTATTCGTATGGCGCTACAGGAAAGATCGGTTGTGGCGGTCCATTAGACGAGGGACGTGGTTAGAAAAATCAAAGCTCGCCTTGAGAGACATTATGAAAATCACGTACTGATGGTGTTTGAGATGTCCTGTGTGGCTGTGTGTCCATGAATGTCGTGTGAGTAAGCGAACAGTTGTGGATTGGTATTCTTTTTGCAGGGACTACGCGAGATATAGGGGGAGCCGTGTGTTATGGTCGAAAATGACGAGTCGCATTTTGGCAAAAAGAAGTATAACAGGGGGTGGGAGTATGGGTTTGGGGGGCTGTAGTTTCAGGTCAAGAATGTGACGATGTAGTGTTTAAAGTAGTACACAAATCGAGGGAAACAAGTTTTGGGCAGGTTAATTTAAGATCACGTTGCAGAGGGTTCCACTGTAATTTCAGATGGTTTTTCTTCATATAGGGATTTAGGGGAAAGGGGTTATCAGCATCTCGTAGTTAACCACCATACTGAGTTCAGATCGTTATCCACAGGGGCTTGCACAGATAGCATAGAGGGTTATTGGTCAGCTGTGAAATCTCTTGTAGGGGAGGGAAACGCCGGATTTCCACACTTCAAAGTCACTTAGACGAATATTCATGGAGGTGCAGTATTCCTCAAACATATTGCCCCCTTAAATGTTTTGATAAACGTGATGGGTAAATGTACCGCCCGAAACATGTTAGCTAATTTCACATTAGGAGGGGGGTGGGGTGAATGTGTGTGTGTGTGTGTGTGTGTGTGTGTGTGTGTGTGCGTGTGTTTGTGAGTCTGTGAGTGTTTTCGTAATGTTTTGCTTGTTGTGTATGTGGGTATGTGATTTTTGTTGACGTCTTTCAAGGCGAGCAGAGCTTCGGTTCTTTTAAGAAGTTCGCGTGTGGTAAGTTCAGTTTTCCATTTTTTCTTTTACTGCATTTGACTATTTTGACGTATTTCATTTTTGGATTACGCCATTACGTATGTTTTCGTGTACTCCCCTACGTAATAGAAATTTCGCAGCAGTCGTTCTTCTTTCGTTTCCCAGCACTAGCATCAGTACGATTTTTCCGGATCTGTACTAGCAATATTAAAGGCGAAACGCCTGACACAACTAAAATTTGTATCCCGTAAGAGTAGTACCACTGTTCGTCGAACTGTCAGCTCCACTTCACACAACGCTTAATGACGGGAACTCTGCTTTCTGCCCCGGGTCACGTGACTTTGATGTTGGTTTCAAGCGTTGACACGGCAGGGATAGGGACATGCGCAATTACTTTATACTGTGGTGATTAGCACCGAGAGGTGACAGTTTAATCACTGATCAAAGACGAAGCTACTTTCGTAAATTGCTCTGGACCCTCCTGCAACTAATTTCAAGCAAACGACATTACAAAATGAGAAATAGCGCTATTAAGTTCCATATAATATAGCTCCATGACACTATGTCACTAATATAGATGTCAGACTCAACGAATACGCAAATTAAATTAAATGTTTATTCTCTGGAGAGTGTGGCGGCGGACCTCGTTTGGTTTTTGTCTTTAGTTGCTTTGCAGTAACCATTCGAACCCACAACGCTTGAACGGCGAGCCGAGGCCGCGTAGGAAGTCATGGCGTGCATGCACAAGAACCACCCGTGCACGTGCGTCTGTACATGCGAAACAGACAGTTCGCGACGTGTGCTCTTGATGCTGTATGGGTGCACGCGACTTCCTGATGGCTTTTCCAGGTTCTTTATTTACTTATTGTTCTATTGTAAATCTTTTGTACAGTGGCGTGAAAGGTCTTAAGTGATTCTCAGTCTATGGTTGCCAAAAATGCTGTAGAACTTTAGCGAAAGTCAAGGCACCACATGGAACGCAAAAAAAATTCGATGTATCAGTTGGCAGCTGGTGACATTGATATTTAAGTAATATGGCGGAACCAATGACAAAACTCAAAAACATTTTGCGTTGATGTTTTCAAGTAACATTAGGCCTACATTACACCGTAAACTGATGTTTAAATTATTCTTTTATGTACGGGATAAATTCTAGTATCCGATTCCACTCATCGACTTTCAACAGTGACGTCATATCACAGGCAAGGATGCTACACAGAGGTAAACTCGTAAAAGTAAAAAATGAAGGGAGATGACACTAACGTTGTTTAGAAGCCACAGTAGGCGGAGGTTGTTGCCATTTTAAGGAGCCCAAAACATTAGGAGACTACTATTCACCATTGCTTCCTGTTCATTATTTCTCTCATGTGGACGTAGAAATTATTTTAAATACTAAAAATTACAGTGCTCACATGACTGACATAGGCCAGGAAGCTAATTTTGAAAGTTTTTCTGTTCTTGTATGTGTAATTGCACTGCTAATAAGACACATTTGGCCTCGTTAGTGTACATGTCTTTTGTTTATATATTCCGAATAACCAAGGAGACAAGGGAGTGATGAGAAAAGCATACTTTCATAATACATTTGATTCCACTTTTATTGTATTTGTATCAATGGCAAATGAAGCTGAAACTCCGAAAACAATGCTTGTTTGCTTACTGGTATTACTGCTTCTTGTTGGTTACATATTCAGCTTTCAGCGTCATATGCGCAACTTTTCTATTGTTCACGTTTAAAAAAAAACATGCCTATGTGTTCTTTGGTAGCCCATAAATGCGTGCAACGAGGAAAGAAGCAAAGCAAGCTACTCTATCTTGTGCTTGTCAACAAAGTGCATGATAACTGAAACGTCAAAGAAACACAACTGCATAGAGTTACACATCAATGCAGAACAGAGTTCTTGTTTTATTAGATTGTCAGTGTACCGGTATTAGTTTAACTGTAGTTAACACATCTTCTCACTTTGGAACATTACTTATGAATGACGTGTCATTCAGTGTGTGACCAGTAATAGAAATTTACAAGGTAAAAAAAAGATATCATTATTTTAAACATGTTCTAGCGTTGTCAATACTATGCGTATAACTAAGGGAATGATCTCAAATACTTAGAGCCCTAAAACCGGTATTTTTCTTTAACATCTATGTAAGTCATTTGTTTTGAAATAATAGTCTAACTTGTCTAACATATATATATTTGCTTCTTTTCCTGGAATATTTCACGCCTGTAACGGTTTCATTTTTTCAGGAATAACCACACCTATCATTACTGGAATGTATGTATACTTAGATCAAATGCTTCATTTTATTATTGAATTTCATTTTGAGGTTTTCAAAGTCTGTAAGTCTGTACCATGCCATGTCATATATCAATAATTAGTTAGTTTCATGTTCCATGTATCTTTAGCGCCATAAATCGTAATGATGTGTAACAAGTCAGTTTATATCAACATCATAATATTTTGTAAATATGTCTCTATGCTTATCATTTGTAACTTTTTTTGTTTTTAATTAAAGACAGACATGTTAGTCAGTAATTCCTACGCATCACCATTTACACATTACAGTAATAAATAGTCTTCTGCGGAATAAGAGGAGTTGTCAAAGAGAAACGTTTCCAGTTTGGTTTCAAATTTTACTTTGCTGACTGTCAGGCAATTTTATATCACTGGGTAAGTGGCCAAAACTTTTGGTTGCATCATCGGTAACCTCAGTTTGTGGTACAGACTGTGTAAATGTGGCTTAATGCATGTTTTTTCCTGTCTGGTATCACAACAGTGTACATCATTGTTGATGTTGAAGTGCAATGAATTATTTACAGGGAAAAAAATGGTTCAAATGGCTCTGAGCACTATGGGACTTAACTTCTGAGGTCATCAGTCCCATAGAACTTAGAACTACTTAAACCTAGCTAACCTAAGGACACCACACACATCCATGCCCGTGGCAGGATTTGAACCTGCGACCGCAGCGGTCTTGCGGTTCCAGACTGTAGCGCCTAGAACCGCACGGTCACTCTGGCCAACTATTTACAGGGAACTTCGGCTGTTCTATCCAGAATCTTTTTTAAAGAGAGAGGAATTGTGAACGATGAATTATTATCAGCGGGAGGAATTTAGGGCATGAGATACTGCACTAACAATCTGCACTCACGCAGACAGGTGTTGTGCGGGGACGAAACAGTTGATACGTATAATCTGGCTCGGATATCAGAGCATTTGTGGTTTTGAAGGCAATGAAAAACTCAGGAAAGAATAAAAATGAACAACGCAACCATAATTCAGGAATACACAAGAAAATATTGCTTGAACCGACTCCATTTACGAATGAAACGTGATTCCTTTAAACATTATGTTAGGGTCGGATCGATTAGTATACATGTAAACTACGTTAGCTAGTACTTTTAATGAAGCAGTTACGTATCCACTCAATCAAAATACCACATACCACTTGGGATATGACCGCAAACATTGATAGATATCCCCAATGGTCGAAACTGGGCACGGGCATGTCAGAGTGACATCATTGGGGGAGTGTCACCATGGTGAACCAAGGAGGTACAAATGGAATGAACGTAATGTTTTGGGCTATATAAGATGGGGGACGTCGGCTTCAAGTTTGTGACGTGATGAGAACTCCATTCCTTTTTTTTTACCCAAATGGGTAATCTTTGAAAGCAACAGATGGTATTCGTAAACAAAGGAATGTAGGATACGATAAAATTACCGTCACAATTAACGCAATTGATTACTTAGCAACGAAATATATCGAAAGGCATTGAAGATAACGAAAATAAACAAGTACAAAACTAAAGAGAAGTATATATGTACAAAATAAATCATTGTTATAATTTATGCGAGTAAGAAAAGCACTGAGAACTTTTAAATTCGTTTGCAGCATAGTGCATGGTGAAGTCGATATTTTATAAAATAGCGTTAATTTATAATAATCAATCTAACTCGATTACTGCGGGAATGTGGGGATTTGAGGCGGGGTGGAACTAAAATGTAACACAACAATGTGAAAATTAAACATATAGTAATGTATACGAAACGGTAGCACGTAATGTGGAAAAACCGACTCAGGAATTCTAAAAAAAATTCAGTACACAAATAACTAAAATTCACAAAAAGTGGTAAATATTGGAATCGATGACTACAGTTGATTGATGTAGGGGATCAATTCTAGTTACAGATTCCGACAATTCGATGGTTCATAATTTTGGACATGTTTGCAGTAAGTGTGTGAACTTGGTTTTTTATAAGATTTATGGAGTTCTTATTGACAAATGAACTAATGTGGAAAAGAAACAAATATTGCAGGTACCGATTCCAAGTTCTTTTTTTTTTCTTTTTCATAGTAGTGATGAGAGACATGTAGAAATACTATAACACTTTAGTGCACACAGTTGTTGCAAATACATTATAAATAACGAACCGTGAAATGTCTGGAATCGGTAACTATAATTAACTTATATAGATCAATTCTAGTTATCGATTCCGATATTTTTCGCAGTAGTTCAGAGAGCAATAACAAACGTAGAAGTTGTATTACATTTCAGGGCACACACTTGCTGGAAAAACAATCTAAAGAATGAGTCACGTAATGGCTGGTATCGGTAACTGGAATTTGTCTATATGGCCTAATTCTAGTTACCGATTCCAATACTTGTTACGTTTTGTGAATTTTCGTTATTTGTGTATTAGCTTTTCCTTTACGCTTTTTGTGTCAGTTTTTCCACATTTCGTGCTACTGTTCTTTTTCTGTTTCATGTTATTGTTTATTTCATTTCCCGTTTGTTATGCTACATTTTAGTTCCTCCCTGCTCAAAATACCCATTTTCCCACAGTAGTGCAGGTAGAGTCAATAATTATTATTAAAAATTAACGCTATTTCGCAGTATTACAGCAGCAACCTTTTGCTATACAGTAATGTATTTAAAGGTTCTCTGTGGTTTTCTTACATGCATAAATGAGGATAATAATTTATTTCAGAGCCATATATTTCTCTTTATATTCTTGTTTACTTTTGTTACCTTCAATTCTTTTTGATATATTTCGTGTCTATGTAATAAATCATTTGAACTGTGATAGTTGTTTTATCGTATGCTACATATGTTTGCTTACAAATATGTTCAGCTGCCTTCAAAGACTGCCTTTAAGTAGCGTCTTGGCTTAGATATGACGTCATTGCTCAAAACTGACTGGTGGAATAGGACACTAAAACTGTCCTGTGCGACTGGTACTGGTCAACAACCATTAACCATCACCTTTTGTACCAACGCAATGTATGCAGAAAACTTTCAGGTGGAAAGGATGTTTCAAAATTGAAGTATATTTATATACTGTGGGTACGCGATACTACCACCATCAGTATATGTGCTGAAACTTCCTGGCAGATTAAAACTGTGTGGCGGACCGGGATTCGAACTCCAGACTCTGTATACGTGCTTATCGCTAGCCAATGACTTTTGTCACCACAGTCTATGCCCTACATTTTCTTCAATTCTACTTTCTGTCCGAAAATCAGTTTTTATAGCTATTTTATGAAATATGGAACTAATCTTGTATGATATTTGATGTATGGTAAGAAGGCATATTTTGGTTTCTATTTTGTCTCTTCATTTGTTTTTGTTGTGAGCTTCAATCCGAAGATTGTTTTAATGTAGCTCCCGACACTAGTCTATCATGTGTAAGCCTGTTCATCTCTGAATAACTGCTGCAACCTACAACCATACGAATGTGTTTACTGTATTTGTCCCTTAGTATCCGTCTGCAGTTTTTACTACTCCCCCCTCGCATTTCCCTGTTACCAAATTCACGATAGGGTCGTCTTTAATTTCATAGTGATATCGTGTGATGTCGCACACCCAACTCTGTGGCAACGGTTGCAATGATATAATTTCACGCATTTTTTCTCAGCATATTATCAATTATGGCACAGCTATAGTCATTACTGGAAGTGATGAGTTTGACTGTATGTAGTTCTGTCTCAAATACAGATTCAGATAATGAAAGAGATATGAGACGATGCACCAGCTAATGGAAAGCTGCATGTTTGTGGCTGTGTGTGCGCTGGGAGCTTATAAGGATTAGGCTATCGTGTTTGTAGATACGTTTTTTTTCTGTAAATGCTAAATAAGTGTCTCCTTGTACTAATGACTATGTTAAGGTCCAAGAAATTTATAGAATGGCCCCCCACCTCCCTTGTGAACTGAATTTTATTATGATGGAAGTTTGATTGTTGTAGTATTGTATCTGATTGTCTAGTGGTACCCGTCCATTAATAAAGCACATCATCCACATATCCGAACTAGTAATTAATTTTGCAATTCAGTGGCACTATCTGCAAGAAAACGTGTTGGAAATGGTCCAGAAAATTTCAGTTAGTATAAGGCTGAGAGGGAAACCCATAGCTAGGCCATCAGACTGTCTTTAATACCCGTTCTGAAACTGTAAATAACACATTTAGTAGCAATGATTATGTTATGTAATTCAACAGGATTTACTTTAGATTCGGGCAAAAGATCTATTGATCTGATTATACACTATTGGTAGGAATAATTGTAAATAAGCTATTGATATCAAACGATACTAGTTTAGAACTGTGTGGGACTAGTATATCTTTAATTCCATAAGCAAGAGCTGTGGAAGTTTTTATGCCAAACTTAAGTTTAAAACTGGTTTTCTTTTTAATGATGTGCCCTAGCCTTCTCTTTAGTAACAAGGAGCAGAAAAGGATGACACTACTGAAATGCCATCTGCATGTAATTTAAGTAAGCCATATGATCTAGGAGTCGTATGATCCATATTGAAAAGGATACTGCTGCCAATTTCAGATATAATACTTTTACATGATTTGATGGTGGTTTTTCTTGCTCGTTTAAAGCTGCAGTTGGATCTTTAAGCAGATGTCGAAAGACAGAACTATCAAGGAACAGGTTCACTTTGGTAACGTAGTCACGTTATTCAAAAGAAATATAGTGTTTGATTTGCTCGCTTCGATAGCGATTATTTTCTTGATAATCTTGCTTAACGTACTAACTTCACTGCGCAAGAGTGTATCACTACTAGCAACAGCACCTTTTGAATCGTGGGCTATCAAATGTTTCATGGAAATATCGTCGCCTAACGCGAGCTCAAGATCTATGCGTCTATCCACATATCAGGGATTCTACTTGGTGGAGCTATTTAATTCTCTTATTTAACATTTTTATGTCACTGATAGTATTTGCTATACCGTATTTCATAAGTTGATAATTTGATCGGCAAATTGATTGTGAACATGTGTTGTCAGTGATTTATCTTTTGTTAAGTCCGATAGATTTCTTTTTGATGCAGATACGTTTGATGGATAATTGCGTTTTGTCCTCACCCACACTGCGGTCAAATCTGTCGAACTCGCACGAGTGTATGATGATCGGAATAGGCACGTGACAAATTTTTAAATAAGATTCTGTAGTAGCTTCCCATGTCTTCTCTTATCGATATTCGCTAGCCAATCTTGATGGCCTTCTTTGCAACCAGACCCAGTCTGAGAAGATTTTTCCACACAAGCGACATGTCATTAGGTGGCTCTCTCTCCCCTCCCCCCTCCCCCGCCCCCTCCAATACCAGGTGCCTCACGATTAGCTGCCTTTCCTTGGGATCTTAGAAACACATTTAGAAATAAATCTTTATCTAGTGATCATGGAAATGGTTGTTCTTTTTTTCTGAACTACAAAACAGGTAGATATTCCTCTGTAACAGAAATACGTTCCTCAATCTTAGTCCAGTGCTAAAACGTTTCTATTTGAGGTAATTTCTGAGATCTTTAAAAGCTTTTAGTAAAAACAAGTAGACCTATTGTATTGTTTGTTGTAGCGTCAATAAAAATATGCTGTGTATTAAATTGAGTAAAGCACTCCGTCTTCAGGCCACGAGTGACCTACCGGGACCATTCGACCGCCGTGTCATCCTCAGTAGGTTGCGGTTAGGAGAGGCGTGGGGTTAGCACACCGCTCTTCCGGCCGTTATGATGGTATTCTTGTCCGAAGCCACTACTATTCGGTCGAGTGGCTCCTCAATTGGCACCATGGCAACAGCGCATGGCGACCTGGATGGTCACTCATCCAAGTGCCGACCACGCCCGATAGTGCTTAACTTCGGTGATCTCACAGGAACCGGTGATTAAATTGAGTAGAAGGAATAAAAGTATAAAATGAAGTATAAAATAAAAAATGGAAACTTTTAATTTTATATTTTACAAATTATTTCACTTTTCATCGGAAAAAGGAGAGAAGTACAAACTATCTCCTGAATTTACATTTACATGTGAAACATAAAAAAATGCATTATTTGTTATGTTGCATATGAGGAAAACACATCACAACGTACTTGAACGTAAGACACGAGTAATTTGACACAAATGTAGTTGAATATTGATAAACTTGGTTAAAGTGTTTCAGAATACAACTAAAAAGAAAAATAAATTTGTATGTTATACAAAAGAGAAATATTCTGTTAACAAGATGGGCATTCGAGAAATTTGAGGCAAATTAGATGGGGGCCTTACCAAAACGTTTACATTGCAAATATATTTATACTCAAAAGGGTAAATTTGATACTGAAGCCAGCGTCAGCTCGTAACGTCACATTCGCAACTATCTCGCAAACGGATCATTTGTGGATCCAAATTTACTGAAAGACTTTTATTATGTACTTCCAGCCTTGTCATTTTTATCGACTAATTATGATACGCCCCATAATCAAATTTTGCTCTTTGGCGTCTTTGGCGCCCCCTCTCAGCTTGTGTCGCTGGGGCCTTAAACCAGCCCTGATTGCAGCCGTTGAAGTACATCTTGATTTAATGTTGGCGTAGTCTGAAGTAACATTCCTAAGTAAACATTATCTGCTGAACCAAATGTGTCGTGTTACCGTTACCATCACTTTCAATAACCTCCTGTACAAATCTTACTTTCGTTTCTGTAGATGTAATCCCTGTTGCCAAATATTCATCGACACGCACTGCGGCGGCGAGGTTCCTTTTCGTCCATTACCTGCACCTACCTGTGAACTCGTTGCAGCAGATCGCCGGTAGGAAAGCCGAGCAGACACCCACCACACTGCAGCTCGCACCAGGCCGCATACAATGCATCTGTTCCAAGAATAGCGAAAAGGTCTCATTTTTGAATGAAAGGAGGAAATACTGGCAAAACTTCGGTATATTCTGGACCTTGATAATTTACACGTTCACTGTCAAGCCCGTACTAATCTTAATATAGTAATGCATAGTAATGCTCAAACCCTTTCATCCACGTTAGCAAGTTTATGGTAACGTATTTCCCGAAATCTGAACAGCTATTAAGCATGGATTGTTCTTAAATGAAAATGCTCGCCGTACTATTAAGTTTATCCGTGTCTAATGCACTCAAGTTTTTAGTCACCAATCTCCTCAATATGCCAAGCGGAATTACTATTTTTTCTAATGCGCAGAATTACTTTCTAAAAAACACACCGGAATAAATATGCCTTCACTTTAAAACACTTTTGAAATTTGTAGCACAACTAAAATCGGCAAATTATAACTTCATTCGGAACTCCTACTACAAACGACTGTACCATTGAAAGGCTGGGTTCCGACTACCTAGGCTGCTGCAAGCATTCTCTATCTACAAGAGAAAAGACGCGCAAGGAATACTCCCTTCTGATAGGTCAAGGTCACTTTTCTTTAAGGCCAATAGAAAAACATTATTCTGCCGCGTTAGTCCGCGTTTTTCATGACTAACCAATCAACAAATGACACACTTTCGAACTGTACTTTTTCCCCAAATAAATATTTAACATTCTGATATTTTGTTTGTACTTTACGTTATTGTCTATTTTCATTTGCACTCGAATTAACTTTCCTTTTACCATAAACTTACTTAACATATTATGATACAAAATTCGCATTCACACTATCTTAAAAATTTCTCACGCTAGTTCGTACAGCGTTTATCAATAGAACAATAATCTACATATTTACTTAGAGCGCATTTACGCATCATTCTCACAACTAAAAGCAATACGAAACTGTACAAACACAAATAAACAAAAAAGCCTTCAAGAAATAAACAGAACAATTCAAAAAAACATTCTCTTGACCTGTATCTTGAAAGTCTCTGTGCACTACTGTCCTCTAGCAGATGAAAATTAGAACTACGTGCCCGAATGAACCCGCTTCAGGCCATCTGTCACTGTGCACGCATGAGTCATTCTCCCAATACACAGGCTCTAGACTCGAGCGATATAAGGCGCCATGCCTGAACATGTTTGTGAAGTTTTTCTGTACGATCGTGTCTTTATTAGCTGTTGACGATGTGGTGGTGTCGAACGCCTTACGGAAATCTGGGGAAACGGAATTTACCTGTTCATCTGCAACTATTATTTTCAGGGTGTCCTGTGCGAATAAAGCTGTGTTATCTAATCAGTGGTGATTCTTTGGGATAAA
The DNA here is from genome assembly GCF_023864275.1 of Schistocerca cancellata. NCBI lineage: Eukaryota > Metazoa > Arthropoda > Insecta > Orthoptera > Acrididae > Schistocerca > Schistocerca cancellata. Next base: position 302,882,371 of record NC_064634.1, read on the forward strand.
TCTTTTTCCCTCTAGGAACGTATCACGGAGCTTTATTTTGTTGTAACTTCTTATTCTTCCTAGAGAAGACAGTCAGCATCTACAGACGATGCGCCAATATTGCCAGATTGCTAGCTTTGTATTGTTATGCTAGTTGCGTTGAGAACATCTGCATTGCTACTACAGAGTTTTTTAGGCTCTGCGCCACACTTCTTCTTATTAAATTTGCTGTCTTTTTGTAATCCCAAGAATTTAAGGCTCTTAATCTCTTCTATACATCTGTCATCATGTTTTAGACACACACACACACACACACACACACACCACAAGCCCACTAGTGATCTCTTATGACTACCTCTTCTTCGGTGCTCTTTTCCATTCTTAATATCTCTTGAGTCCTACTGAAAATTTCTCCTTCCTGTCCTGTGAAAGAGGCTGCCAACGGTTAAGGACTCTAGGTGTTGGGATCCAAGACTGTACCATAGCACAAAATTTGGAACGATCTTCTAACTCAAGATCCAGAGATCCCAGCCTAATCTAAGTCCTTTAGTACTTCATTAAGCCACAGACTTACAGTCTTGCAGCTTTTAACCAATGAGAGGATCTTCTTGGTGAGCCTATTTTTGTTCATTCGTTGTAGGTGCTCATAAGAGCTTGAGCATCCTACAACGCATACTGGTGCCGACTGATTCTAACTGTTGATACAGTTCAGAGTTAGACTTCAATCAGTAGGTTCCATCTGGGAGCAATCTCGGGCCATGAATTTTTCTGAGAATACATCTTTCGGCTTTCTCCATGTCATCCATCATGCCTTTTCCTTTCATCAAGAGGGTCTCTGCGGCCTACAGAAACTGTGGTCTGACAGCAGTTCTATAATGACGGACCTTAGCGTTCTTCGAAATGCACTTCTTGTTGTACAGATTGTGGGACAGATGGTATGCTGCGTTGAGGCTGTTACGCCTTTCTAAGATGGAGGTGCCGTCTCTACCATTGGGGTGGACCCATTCACCAAAGTGACGAAAGCGACTGACCCTCCCAATTGTTCCATGTGAGGTCGTCAAAGGGGTGTTACTAGAGTGCCAGTTCTCTAAGTATTTGGTCTTGTCATACAATATTTGTAACCCTGACTTCACCGCTATCTCATGTAGGGCTGGGACAGCAATGACAGCATCATTAGAGTTGTTGGTTAAGATTGCAATGTCATCTGCGAAAGCAAGGCACCTTATCTCGATTCTTTGGTTCACGGCTCCAATAGTAACTGGTTTGATTCCTAGATTCCTCAGCGTACATTCCCAGGTTTTGATGACTTTATCAAACACCAGATTAAACAGAATGGGTGACAGACCATCACCCTGTTGTACTCCCGTTTTGATGTTGAAACTCCGAGACAGTTCTCCTCTGAACTTCACCTTTGAGGTTGTATCCGTGAGCGTCTGTTTGATGAGGATGTGTGTGTTGTAATCCACACCTCGTTCTTGGAGTACTAGGAAGAGTGTTTGGCGGTCGATGGAATCATAAGCTTTCCTAAAATCGACTTCTTTTTTGTTTTAGTTGGAGAATGGTTTTTAGGTTGAAGAGCTACTCAGTACAGGACCTTCCACGTCGAAATCCGCCTTGAAAATCACGAATTGTTTGATCACATTTACTTTATACATTGTCCAGTAAAATCTTGGGGGGCACTTTGCATACTATTGGCAGCAGAGGAATCCCCCAGTAGTTGTTGACATCGCTGCGATCGTCTTTCTTATGTACAGGGTGTATGACAGCTGATTTCTAGTCATCAGGGATCCTACCAGTCTCCCAACAATCGACAAATATACGGTGTAGGGCCTCTGCGATCGTATTTCCATCCGTTTTCAGAGCTTCTGCAATGATGCCATCTTCCCCAGGTGGCTTGTAGTTCTTAACATGGTTGATGGCATTAGCAACTTGCTGTATAGTGGGTAGGTTAGATGGTAGGTGTATCTCTTGAGGACCTTCAACAGGCAGTCTTCCCATGGGCTCTTTGCAATCAAGCAACTGCTCAAAATAGTTTCCCAAAAGTTCCACGTTCTTGCAGTTGTTAGTGACCAGCTCTTCGGCCGTATTCTTAAAGTGAAGGCTTTGTGGTTTATACTCTGGGAGTTCCTCTTTGAAGGCCTGTAAAAGTTTTTGGTGTTGTGCATTTTAAATTCTTCATCCAACTTTTCCAGTCTTGATCGATCGTAGAATTTCTTCACACGCCTGATGGTCTTGCTTGTGAGTTTCCACACCATTGTGTAATTCTTCCAGTCTTCTTGTCGTTTAGTCGAGTTCCACTTCCTCCAGGCTTTGGAACGCTCATCAACTGCAAGGTCATATTCAGAATTCCACCATCTATGATGTCACGTTCTTCGAGGCTGTCCAAGGTCATTGTTCACCTCGCTTACAATGGACCTCAGTTGGTTCCAGTCTTTCATTTCTTTTTGCATGATGTCAGTCCTAAAGCGTTCTTTATTCTCTGTAAAGAATTGGGAATCAGTTCCTGGTGGGGCTGTGACAGGAGATACCTTTCAGTTAGGTAGTAGTCTGGTCTTGATTTGTGTGAAGAAATAGTGAGAGTCAACATTCCAACCTTTGCGTACTCTGACATTCATGATCTCCTTCCTGCGCTTTACACTGATTGCAACATGATCAATTTGAAATGATCCAATAGCAGCGTTTGGTTACTACCAAGTGGTCTGGTATCTTGCCTTATATATATATATATATATATATATATATATATATATATATATATATATATATATATATATATATATGTAATCGAAGCGTCTGAAGGATGTTAGAACCTAGGTGGAGTGATTAGTTAAGAACCGAAGAGGTACTCTGCAGAATCGGTGACGAAAGGAATATGTGAAAATTTGACAAGAAGAAGATGCCGGATGACAGGTAATGCATTAAGATATCAAGGATATTGGAAGGAGTCAAAGGACAAAACTGGTTTGGGAAAGCGAAGTTTGCAATTTATTCAGCAAATAGTGAAGACATTGGGTATAAGTGGTACTTTGAGATGAATAAGTTGGCTCTGGCAGCAGAAAAAAGTGATTCAGTCTGTCTAAGACTACTTACAGCAGATCCAAGACCTGATGTCAATTGCAGTCATGATCAGGCAGTTGTGTATTTGATATGATTTGATATTTTATATGGTCCTGTTGATTACAAATAGTACAAAGGACGTACTATTAATATAGGACAAGTCCAGAGTAATAATACAAAATTATGTGAGCATTTTATTTATCATATATGAGCCATGCGTGACTCGTGTTCCCGACATAATGTATTTTACACCCTGTTTTTATCGTTCTTCCACCTCACTACGTTACTTTAAATTACTACTGTTACTGAGTGGCTGCTTTGCCTGACCGCCGGCCGGAGTGGCCGAGCGGTTCTAGGAGCTACAGTCTGGAACCACGCGACCACTACGGTCGCAGGTTCGAATCCTGCCTTGGGCATGAATGTGTGTGATGTGCTCAGTGTCGGAGGGTGTTTGGAGCTGTCGGATTTCTACGTGCTTCGTGGTTCACCGACCCAGGACGTCAAAGTTGAGTAGTGGTTTCTACTACCCAAGCCACGTCCATTCATGTTGTGGTGGTTCGTTTTTGTGCTTCGCTCTTGGGGAGGTTTTCCTGTGAGCAACACCGAGTCTTTCTATTGCTGAAATTTAGCCGCCATGCGGTGCAATTAACTGTATTGGGTGACTACAATTCGAGTGCAACAGCGGAATTTTCTGCCATGTGGCCGTTAGTGTTCCGGTTACCTGCCCTGGCCACTAACGTAATTTCAGGTAGCGTCCTTTCCTCACCTGTCGTCGCTGTCCAACATGCTGTGTGATTTTGACAGCTAATACATGCTTCATTGTGGATTATCACATTTGTAACCTTTTGGGTTTGAGTTCTCATGTACTGATTGATGTCAAGCAAGTCGTGGTGTCGGTTGGTCCGTGGCTGTCCCCTGGTTGGGTTCCGACGGATCACGTGTAGTTGGCCTCAGCTCCTGTCTCACCTAAGTGAACGACGGCAGACCGACCTCCCTGGAAGCTTTTGAGTGCCGTTGTCTTCATTGTCTTTCCCACTGGTGTTTAATTATCTGCTTTCAGCTATTTAAAATTTAAGGCTGAAGGTAGTATCTTTTTTTAAATTTTGGAAAATTACTTGTGGGCTTCCAGCCTTGCAACCTTATTGTTAAAATTATCTTTCATGCTTAAATATTGCAGCATTCTGCCTTTAAAAGATAATGGTAATATATTTTAAAATTTTGAAACATAATTATGGCCTTCAGCCATTTGTATTGCACCTTGCATATGTTTGTTCTATCCACTTTGCATTCAGGCTTTCCACCTAGCTGTGATATAAGTTTTTTAATTATTTTATTTGCTATTTTAATTGTATTTTTATCTTGTTGATTTTTAAGATTTCTTGTTTGGAGGCCTTCACCTGTGAAAGAGTTGCATTTGGTAAAGGTTCGGCTACGTGCCGCTTCGGTTGTAAATGTGTTATTAAGTTACAATAAATTACAATTAGAAGGTGAAACTGACCCCAACCTTATTTGGCCCTTTCCATAATCCTTACCCGTTCTGCCCTACGGGTTTAGTGGGCGTTTCAATACAAATACTTACTTTCAATGAGCGCTGATTGCGATAAAAACTTATTATGATCCAAAATCTGGCCCTCTCTTGATATACAAATGTACCTGGCACAAGTACAAAGTGGCTGTATGTTTTGTAATCCATGCTTTAGGTCTATATCTTTCTTGTAACCTTGACTCTGCCATTTAAACAAAGACCAGTTATATCTGGGTAAACGTAAAGACATAACAATCTGCTAATTTACGTAAAATATGCGTTACATAGGTGTATTACACTTGAGAGGTGGCATGAGCCCCCTCTCATATTTCTATCTTACGATTCTCCTCTCTAATTGCATGCGGTGGAAAGTTGCTATTCCTTCACACGCGGACTTCCCACGCAGCGTCTCTCGTCACCCGGGTGGTCCAGTGACAGGCGGGCTCTTTTGACTTTGAAAGGGTAAGCCGACAGGTGTGAGGGAGTCGAGTGAATGCTTTCCAGACGCCGACATTGTCAAGAGGCACGCCCGCAGGGCCTGAAGTAGCGGCTGGGCTAGAGGTTCCGTTACTTCGCAGAAACTTAGCGAAAACACTTTCTGGCGGGCTACCAGCGAGGCGGGGGAATGACTTGTGTACCCAGGCAGCTGTGGCGGGAAAATTCCCGCGCTTTCTGCAAAATAGTAACTGTGATTGGCTTGCTCAGGGCATAGCTCCGTGACGTAGCAAGATCGGCGCAGAAATTGGCGCCAAGAATCTCCATTGGTGGAATGGTAGCGTTCCGGCAATGGAGTGGAATTTTCCGCCGGTTTTCGAGTTGCTGATTGGAACGTTTAACCACGGCCACTGTCGTGGGGGCGGGAATGTTCTGTGTTCGGTTTTGTACGGGTGCTCTTGTGGGCAGTCGGCTCTCGCCTTTCGGTCGAGGACGTCGAAGCAACCAGCCATCGGCTCCGGTACGCCAGATCGTTTTCTGGCAGTTAAGAAGACGGTTTGGTAAGGTATGTCCGTAGCACCGGCAGACAGGGATTTTCCTAGGTGATAATCAGAGCTCAGCAGAGCGCGCCTGTTCGTCTTTTTCTAACTTTGTTCTGTCTTGGGTAGCAGGAATTAATGTTGGGTTGGCTATGTGTTTTCGCTAAGATTTGAGTTGCAAGGAATTGGCTGCACATACCACTTCGTCATAATCCTCACAATCTAGTTTAGGGACAACTTCACATTCACAGCGTTTGTTTGAGTCTCCAATTTGAGCCAATTTGATGTATTATAAATGTTTCATGTGTTTTTGTTTATTATTTTGTGTTTAGTCTTAATAAATCATATTGTTATTTTGGACAGAACTTTCATTCTGTTAATCGGTAGAGCAACCCCATCATTCCTCACTATGTTAATGAAACCTTCGTTTATTTGACTTATTTATCAAATTAAATTATTGCAGGTGCCAAACTCTCTTCTACTCCACTGGCAGGGTTGATTAGAGTCAGTTCGCGTATTTTTTTTATCCTTGTGCAACATCAAAAGTTGGAGTTAGAATAGGGGGACTTAGAGCATCATGTAAATATGTAGATTCTAGAAGAATTGAGTGTTAAATACACTGCTAGCCCCGGCACCTCGCACACTAGCTGCAGATGTTTACGTACATCTATTGGCACATGAGGCTACTTATCGATTACATATAGTTTCCATGCTTAGTAGCTGGGGTCCTTCTTGCCAATGGTAATCCATAACATCTTTGATTAATGGCGGGTTCTATTTCGTCGATTTATCATGCATTTTCTTCTTTATAAAATCAAAACATCCTTGTTTGTTTTCGCAGACATCGAACTCCTAATAACTATACCTCTAATACATGTTCTCCACACAATGTAATCAAGTCTCACGGCCATTGGCTACAAATAATGCTTTGCCAGAAACAATGGGCGGGACTTCGCTATTTAACCGCCGGCAGCGGAGCCGTATTCGTCCGTGTTCTCAGCGCGAGTACGAAAGAGCCCGCTCCACACCAGCGTTTCCCATTATGCTGCACGTATTTTACTACACTGTTGTATATCAATGTCCATTTCGATTGCAACTAAAGCACTATGGTTTACTCCTCTTCATCAATCTAGATCTGATATGATCCCTGTAGCAGATCGAAACCGGTCATCCAAACACAAAAAGTAGCTACTTACATGCGACCACGACTATGTGTATTAAATAAATTATAATAGTATAAGATCGCTTTTTCCTGCAACAATGTTTCAGAAAATTTTAGATCCAAAACCGCTGCGGAAAGGTGGTATTCTGCTGGCAATGAAGGAAGCGTGTAGAAGAGTCAATGCGATTTGGCTTGCCTTCCCCCTGCAATCCACGATCTTATTGTTGCACAGAAGGACCATGTGTCGGTGGGAAGACGAGTGGCTGGACGTGGGAAACAACAAACTGCCGGCAATCACATGGACCTCCCAGACGTGATGAACCTCAGGCCATCTACAGAGGAGAAACGAAGTGATGCCGTCCGTTGTCACACAGTTTTCTCCTTTGGCGGAATGATTCATCAGTATGTGAAGCTTTCGGAATACTACTTTTGGTACAACATATGCTGACACAAGGGCAATTCTCAGATTGCTGTCCCAAATAAACGAATAAGGAAGTCTTTAGCTGCGAAATTAAACAAGAACCACAATTACGTAAATTTATTAATTTGGAAGTACACGATAAAATATCTGACAAAGATTAATAAATCAAAACTAATACTGTACCTTGGCAAGGCTGGTTAAAGAATTTGTGATCTGAATCTAATAACCGCGTATCAGTACCGAACAATTATAGTCGCGAAGTTGTATTGTTAAAAGGTAGACAGCACACTAGAGGGCATATGTTTGCATCTGTGGCCGTAGTTGAAAGCGTATTGATTGTAAAATATGCAACAAAAAGTCTTCAGGATGAAGTTTGGAGTAAGTGAAACTCAATAAAAGTGATTTCGCTGACACTATGACTCATCTCGCTGTCGTAGCTAGACCTCACCATGTTAATCTGCAGGTGGAGGTGAAGAGGCTGTGAAATCAGCGTCCAAGTTCAACTCAGCCGAAAAATTTACTAAGCACCCAGTTCACCTGCTCCCTGCTCAGAGGCACCTGGTTGCTTGGCCGATGAAATGTGGAGAGGAAGTCTGGCAGTGCAGAGGTTCAGAGGTGAAATGATTTTGTACCGACTGCTTCCTAAAAAGAAAACTAGTGTTTTCGCCTTTCTCGTTCAACGCGTCATTTTGGTTGCCTAACTATGTACCACTAAAAAGATGAAGTAAAAAACTATGTACCAGTAAAAAGAAACTAGTACCCTTTCCTGATTCTTGTTTCTGGCAGTGAACTAGTAGTAAGCTCCAGTTTGGAAGGTAGGAGACGAGGTACTGGCAGAAGTAAAGCTGTGGGTACCGGGTGTGAGTCGTGCTTCGGCAGCTCAGTTGGTAGAGCACTTGCCCGCGAAAGGCAAAGGTCCCGAGTTCGAGTCTCGGTCGGGCACACAGTTTTAATCTGCCAGGAAGTTTCATAGTAGTAAGCTCTCTAATACTTGGTGCTGAGAAACTGTGTTCTGTTCCCTTTCTTTTTCCGTCTGTGGCCAATGAGCTGGGACCTCGGCAGCATAGTCGAGTTTCTCTCTCTAACTTTAATTACACTCCTGGAAATTGAAATAAGAACACCGTGAATTCATTGTCCCAGGAAGGGGAAACTTTATTGACACATTCCTGGGGTCAGATACATCACATGATCACACTGACAGAACCACAGGCACATAGACACAGGCAACAGAGCATGCACAATGTCGGCACTAGTACAGTGTATATCCACCTTTCGCAGCAATGCAGGCTGCTATTCTCCCATGGAGACGATCGTAGAGATGCTGGATGTAGTCCTGTGGAACGGCTTGCCATGCCATTTCCACCTGGCGCCTCAGTTGGACCAGCGTTCGTGCTGGACGAGCAAACCGCGTGAGACGACGCTTCATCCAGTCCCAAACATGCTCAATGGGGGACAGATCCGGAGATCTTGCTGGCCAGGGTAGTTGACTTACACCTTCAAGAGCACGTTGGGTGGCACGGCATACATGCGGACGTGCATTGTCCTGTTGGAACAGCAAGTTCCCTTGCCGGTCTAGGAATGGTAGAACGATGGGTTCGATGACGGTTTGGATGTACCGTGCACTATTCAGTGTCCCCTCGACGATCACCAGTGGTGTACGGCCAGTGTAGGAGATCGCTCCCCACACCATGATGCCGGGTGTTGGCCCTGTGTGCCTCGGTCGTATGCAGTCCTGATTGTGGCGCTCACCTGCACGGCGCCAAACACGCATACGACCATCATTGGCACCAAGGCAGAAGCGACTCTCATCGCTGAAGACGACACGTCTCCATTCGTCCCTCCATTCACGCCTGTCGCGACACCACTGGAGGCGGGCTGCACGATGTTGGGGCGTGAGCGGAAGACGGCCTAACGGTGTGCGGGACCGTAGCCCAGCTTCATGGAGACGGTTGCGAATGGTCCTCGCCGATACCCCAGGAGCAACAGTGTCCCTAATTTGCTGGGAAGTGGCGGTGCGGTCCCCTACGGCACTGCGTAGGATCCTACGGTCTTGGCGTGCATCCGTGCGTCGCTGCGGTCCGGTCCCAGGTCGACGGGCACGTGCACCTTCCGCCGACCACTGGTGACAACATCGATGTACTGTGGAGACCTCACGCCCCACGTGTTGAGCAATTCGGCGGTACGTCCACCCGGCCTCCCGCATGCCCACTATACGCCCTCGCTCAAAGTCCGTCAACTGCACATACGGTTCACGTCCACGCTGTCGCGGCATGCTACCAGTGTTAAAGACTGCGATGGAGCTCCGTATGCCACGGCAAACTGGCTGACACTGACGGCGGCGGTGCACAAATGCTGCGCAGCTAGCGCCATTCGACGGCCAACACCGCGGTTCCTGGTGTGTCCGCTGTGCCGTGCGTGTGATCATTGCTTGTACAGCCCTTTCGCAGTGTCCGGAGCAAGTATGGTGGGTCTGTCACACCGGTGTCAATGCGTTCTTTTTTCCATTTCCAGGAGTGTAGTTCTACTGCTGATCCAGAATCAGATGGTCTACATGTTTCTCAGTGTACTGAAGGTCTCATAGTATAGACAAAGGCTCGGCTGTCATAATCGTTAGTTCCTTAGGGAACTTGAATTTCATTCCAATATGGTAGCTGCTTTCCCAGTAAGCACAACCACATCCAGCGTCATTCTTCAGAAAAGTGTGCAAGTTAGAAGATGCATACCTATTGCTTTCAGCAGAGAGAGAGCCGAGGTAGTTCTTGCGTCTTCGTCAGTGTGTGCACACGATACTCGCAAGCTGTTCCCTCACCCTGGCAAGGGGTATGCTCTTCAGCCGTGTGTCACTCCTCAACCTCCTGGTATTGTCTCCACCAACAACCGGTAACAATGAGGTATACTCCACATGGGACATAGCGTTTGCATCTGACTCTTTCTCGAAACATTTGTAATCTCGAAAAACTATCGCTATTGTTTGTTGATGTAGTACTTGTTGATAGCTATGTAACCCATAATGACTACCACAGTGGCCAGATAACGTAACCACTTATGTCAAAAACATTACTAGCAGTGCTGGGCACACTTGAAGCAAGTGATACACAGAGATACTGCGGAATGACGCCACTGACTAGTACATAGTTAGGTTCATTGTCTCGTACCACAGCATGTTACTCCACCACCTGTTTATTCAATGTGTATATGACTGCAGTCGAAAGAACCATCTTGACTGCCATCTGAACTCAGATGGTCTTTATTTGGATACTTCATGGAATTAGGACATCCACTGTACAACATGCTATGGTTTCAGACTGTTGATGTCCCCCAAAAAATTATGGTATCTGCCTCATTGATATGTGGTTTTACTCCACAGGCCCCGTCCGGCGGTGTCCCGGGGTGAAGTGGAAGCAATGCGGATCAGACTCACCCAGGGACCGAGCTGTGATGACCCGTGAGTATTTAGTGTCTGTAATCCTGTGTTTCTTGCCATACAATGTTCCTCATAAATGTATGAAAAGAGAAATAACTGCCTACATTCTTCCAAGCACTGTAAGATCTACATCCTCATGCTATAACAGATATGAGAACCAAGTACCTGCCAAGCAAGTACCGGGTGATCAAAAAGTCAATATAAATTTGAAAAGTGAATAAATCGCGGAATAATGTAGATAGAGAGTTACAAATTGACACACATGCTTGGAATGACATGGAGGTTTATTAGAACAAAAAAAAAAAAAAAAAAAAATACAAAAGTTCAAAAAATGTCCGACAGATGGCGCTTCATGTGATCAGAATAGCAATAATTAGCATAACAAAGTAAGACAAAGCAAAGATGATTTTCTTTACAGGAAATGCTCAATATGTCCACCATCATTTCTCAACAATAACTGTAGTCGAGGAATAATGTTGTGAACAGCACTGTAAAGCATGTCCGGAGTTATGGCGAGGCATTGGCGTCGGATGTTGTCTTTCAGCATCCTTAGAGATGTCGGTCGATCACGATACACTTGCGACTTCAGGTAACCCCAAAGCCAATAATCGCACGGACTGGGGTCTGCGGACCTGGGAGGCCAAACATGACGAAAGTGGCGGCTGAGCACACGATCATCACCAAACGACGTGCGCGAGAGATCTTTCAAGCGTCTAGCAATATGGGGTGGTTCTAACAAAACCCCGTGTCATTCCAAGCATGTGTGTCAATTTTTACCTTTCTATCGACATTATTCCGTGGTTTATTAAGTTTTCAAATTTATACTGACTTTCTGATCACCTGGTATAAAGATTAGCTCGCAGTATTTCGTCCAAAGGTGAAACAAATGACTTCTATTCTTTTTATGCTTCTTCCGATGTTAACAATTGTAGCTCCTTAATTCTGTGATTGTAGGCTGCCAAGTATATTTTTGTGGTTGTGGTATTCAGTCAGAAACGAAGGTTGGTTCGATGTAGCTAGCGGGCTTTCAAAACAGAAAAATGAATCGATGGTGGCCCTCAACTACGTACCCTCTGACTCAGAGTTGAAATATTAATAGTTTTGGCTGGTTTCGTTGTCTAGGGACTGGGATACGTAGTTGCACATTACAAGCCAAATACTGTTGAGTCTACAGTGTACAATATGAATATGAACATGAACAGAATGGTGGAAGATTCCTATCACTCGGCAGTTACGACTTATGAATGTAACATAAATTTATAAATGAAAGATTACAATTAAATAAAATTTGCAGGTACTATTTTAAGGACTTTAAATGATGAGTACGATAGTAGAAGCACTTTTGAGAATGTGGTATAATTCTGCAAAACACTTATTGGTGTCGATCGTCCAGCAATTAAATAAAATACAAGGTGAAACTTCCTGGCAGATTAAAACTGCGTGACGGACAGAGACTCGAACTCGGGACCTTTGCCTTTCGCGGGCAAGTGCTCTACCAACTGAGCTACCCAAGCACGACTCATGCCCCCTCCTCACAGCTTTACTTCCACCAGTACCTCGTCGCCTACCTTCTAAACTTCGCAGAAGCTCTCCTGAGAACCTTGCAGAAGTAGCACTCCTGGAAGAAAGGATATTGCGGAGACTTGGCTTAGCCACAGCCTAGGGGATGTTTCTAGAATGAAATTTTCACTCTACAGCAAGAGAGCTTCTGTGAAGTTTGGAAGATAGGAGACGAGGTACTGGTGGAAGTAAAGCTGTGAGGACGGGGCGTGAGTCGTGCTTGGGTAGCTCAGTTGGTAGAGCACTTGCCCGCGAAAGGCAAAGGTCCCGAGTTCGAGTCTCGGTCCGACACACAGTTTTAATCTGCCAGGAAGTTTCATATCAGCGCATACTCCGCTGTAGAGCGAAAATTTCATTCTAAAAATACAAGTTGAATAACAGGGAAACAATAGATTACTGCAGCACGTCATTAGTTAAGAACAACAACATAGTTCGAGAGATATTCACTTCTAAACTCACACTACGTCTTCACTGTAGAAGCCACGGAAATCTCACAAGTACACAAGTCGGCACTCTAAAGTATTTCTATCTGCCGCGACCACGCGCAAACCGCTCCACACTCCCCAAGTCTCTCTCGCGACTGTCCGTCCGTCGCGCCGTCACGTCCAGCACTCCCCGTGTCCTGTGCCGTCCTCTCCCGTACTGTCCCGAACTCCCCCGTGTCCTCTCCTCGTTTCCCACTTCCATCCAGTCTCCCCATTCACGAGCACTGTGCTTGACTAGAGCGCTCTCGCCATATCTTCAAGCATTCACAAACACAGTTAACACTTTCGAAATACTTTATTTACATTTAAATAACTTCAAATTAAATAAATATTCTTACGGCTGGACCATAAACACGCTCTAACACACATTATTAAGTACATAAGTAAATTAAATAACCATATATCAAAGGAAGTGAAACAAAAGGTAGGTCAGTAGCCTAATGTCTCTGTGCTTTCTAAAACACAGTAAATATTTAACCAATTTCTTCATGAATAGGATACATCGAATATAAACAAAGACATAGACGAATAAATATATTTATATAGACGAATAAATATATTTATAAGCATGCTGCTACCGTTTTTTCGTGTAACTGTGGAGTGCTTATGGCCTGACGCGATCGATAGTATTCGGCGACTTTGACCTCCAATAACTCATGTACTATTCAAGTTACATGCCTGCAATTTTTACCAATTTAGGTTTACACTAAAAGCTTTCTAAAGACGCGTCGATCCACAAAATCAGATGAACCGTTTAGATTTTGGAAATTCGTTGCTGGGTGTTACTCGTATAATTTACTGTCAGATACTAAACTTTAAACTAATAAAGATATTGAAAATCTGTTTACACCATCAGAATCGTCGTGCAAATAATGGTAATGTACATGTTTCTTTTTGAGGTATCATGATTTATCTGGCTATTATTAACTTCTATACAAACTGTGAAATGTCTGCCATGATGGTTACACAAGGTCCGCCATCTTTGACGCTCTCAGCATACAAGTCTCTTTCATCAATACAGCGTCACTAAGGAATTCCCAGCCACGTGCTCGGCCTGGACATTGTGCTGGGGCTACCCCTCTTGTCCGGCTAACGTTCGGCACCACGTGTTTGCTTCCAGGCCCCAGCTTGCCGAGTGGCCCGTGCGGCCACACCAACTCCGAACTTAGAATATTTCCAGGGCGCCTCAACTCGCCCGTTACCTCACAAGCTCTCCACACTAGCTTGCAGACAGTGACCATTAAAGCCAAAGGGTAGCTATTGCAGACAATAAGTTACTGGAGTGTACCACAGTCTTACCATGGTAAAATGTGAGAGCACCTTAGTTGTGATGGCAGTCGTCGTAAATGACTGTCTCGTCTATGAATAGTGCAATGTTAGAACTAGTCTATGGTATGTCTTTTAAACAAATTCCAAAATACAATGGTCCTATCATCTCGATTTCCACTACTGCTTCCTTCACCGCCTCCACCTCTGCCTGGAACACCTCCTTTACTGCCTTCATCACTACCTTCGCCATTTTGTCCTCTACATCCTTCACTATTTCCATCACCACCTCCACTACTTCCTTCATCGACTCCACTATTGTCTCAACCAATTCTTTTACCATCTGTACCATTGTCTGCATCACACTATACACCATCTCCATCACCTTCTCCACCATTCTTTTTATCTTCACCACTGTGTCCACCGTATTCCTCACTACCTCCAACACTACCTCCACTACTTGCTTCACCACCACCACCACTGGCTTCACCACATTATTCAGTATCTCCAGTACCACCTCCATCATTTCCTTCACCCCCTCCACTACTGCCACCACCACTTCCTTCATCACTGCCTCGACTATTTCCTCTGTCATCTCTGTCAACTCCACTTAGCTATATTTTCACCACTGTTTTTACTCTACTATTCACTGCAACATCCTTCTCTAGCCCCACCACTGCCTCGACAACTATCACCTCCATCAACACCACAACAGTTGAAACTACACCATCACCTGCAGGTGAAATCTATAATCTTGATTCTGTAGGTTTATGTTATTGTAATTTATATTACTATTCCTTCCAGTTCCATTTAAGGTTGCAATATGACTACTTCTCTTAATACATATTATGTCCAGGTTTAGGCCTGACTGGATGTCATTGACACTCTCGAGTTCGATAAAAAGAGTGTAATGTTTCCAAAGACCAAATACCTCACAAGCAGAAAGCTTACTCTCTACCTCCACTTACAGAGATACCAGATCTAAGCATATCTGTGGTTTCCTAGATATCACTGAATGGTCATAGTCATTTTGTTTTTCAGCTACATCACATTTTGTTTTTTGTTTTATTCCTGCTATTTAAAACTTAACATTCCTCGAGAAATCTACTCACATTCCAAGTTAGCTATGACAAACTGTACACTTTCAGGTGACCGGCAGAGTTGTCCATGGCTGTTTATGAATAAGATAGTATCGATAAGGCTGAACACCAGAAAGCACGCCATTAATCAGTCACACAGTGCATACCTGAGAGAGCGCACTATCTTTGATACACAATTGCTAACTAGTAGATGATACGCCTCCCACTCCATCTATTTCAACTACATTGTCTGACTGCTTACATCTGCAGTCCCTTTAGTCCATTTCACCGAAAGTACCTGAGAAACAACTATGTGCCAGTTACTAGGCAATTCACATAAGTAACTTTCCCTAAATTTTCCCTCCGTAATTCTCTCACAGATTATAATAAGCTAGTTTGTTTTTAGTTACATAGTTTCTTGCCATTGATCATCAGTTTGCTGTTTGCGCCTACTGCATACGAAAAATGGCTTCATTTGACCGTATTGACACTAAGATAGTGGACAGTCTTGGAGTTTTGGGTAACTAATTTTCAGAGACCATTGTTTTACATATTTTCCCCCACCCCAACAAATTAGCGGCTCGAGGCGAAGAATTAGCCATCCCACAGCTTCGGTACTTACGACGCAAATCCCACGTAGGGCATGGTACCGAGGAGTTAGTTGTCTAAATCAAGCGCATCGATGCAAGGCAAAGAGAATGAATGCGTCGTTAATATATGGGACAGGATGTCTGACTCAATGGATATAACGTATGAAAGGCCACGCCCCCAAGTAGTTAAAGACAGGCTGAAGCAGTGCGTTATTGGTGAATCATAAAGCCGTCGAAATCTCTCTAGATTAACCGGACTGAGATCCTAAGGTGTGTCAATAGAGCAACCTGAGATTGCGCATCTGTGCTTTCAAAATATGAGCTAATTAAAATGGTTGGTTCAAATGGCTCTGAGCACTATGCGACTTAACTTCTGAGGTCATCAGTCGCCTAGAACTTAGAACTAATTAAACTTTACTAACCTAAGGACATCACACACATCCATGCCCGAAGCAGGATTCGAACCTGCGACCGTAGCGGTCGCTCGGTTCCAGACTGTAGCGCCTAGAACCGCACGGCCACTCCGGCCGGCCTGAGCTAATTTTTACTGATCAGTCCGATAAATGAACATCTGTAAAAAAGTTATCAAACCGTCTTCCAAAATTTTGGAACAGTCACTAAATGCCAGCACATGGTCCATTAATGATACATATACGACCATTTATTCTTCAAATAAGCATGCGTAGCATACGTTCCGTAATGTTTGTTTATTTATTTTTACATGTGAATTTCGCTGGAATGTTGATCTATATTTTCGTGACTTTACATTCTCTTTGACCGATAATTTTTAAGTTCCATTGCGTGGCGGAAGGATCTCATCCCTTTGTTGTGAACTGAGTGCGGCCAAGGGGATTCACGGTTAGTTCCGACATACACCTTACAACCAAGACATACTTCTCGAAAAATTTGGTTGGGACCAGGTGACTGTAGCCAATGTTAGTTTGTTGCTGTGGCAAAACTGTTCTAATCAGGTGACCCGCTATAATATGTGTACGTGTAACAGTTTGTGTGTGTCCAAATGTAAAGTAGATTACTTGCTCGATATGTACTGAAATGCATGAGATAGATCGGAATACTTTATAGATCTGTGTATTTTAAAAATTTTATACGTATATGTGTGCTGGGACTGAAAAAATGCAAATAAAACTGTTACTAAGTCTATCTTTTTAGTGGACTGGCTTTTGAGATAAAACCAATTTAGCTTATGCTGCAGACCGAGGATGGAAGTGTGCCTTATTCATTTTTGTTATTAATTTGAACTGTAATATAAAATAGGGCAAGGGCCTTTTTAAGTTAGGCTGCATCATATTTCTAGAAAAAATATTTTCTGTCCGACAAACTTTAATGTCCGCATTTTGATTTCCAAGCCGTAATTGCAAATTTTTTACACTCTTGAGTCGAATAAAGTTTTAACCGACATTCTGCGTCTGTGGATAATTTTCCAGTTGGCAAATACCTAAGGAAGGACGAAACATTAAGGTGTAACGTCTCATCTTTCTTGGTTCATTGGAGATGGAGCAAAAGCTCGGATGGAAATTGTATTGGAAGGGAATCGGCTGTTTCCTTTTCAAATGAAAAAGTTTGGCATTCGTTCCACCTAGTTGACAAAACCATGAAAAAAATAAACCTGTTTGTTGTGACGGGTATTTGAACCCTGCTTCCCCTGAACGCGAATCGCTTGCCTGAACTACTGTGCAGACGAGTGAAAAACTTTGGAAACAGTTATTTTAGACATGTGAAAGGCTAACAAAGATTGTGTGGAAGTGGGACGTAAGAAATGGAGCAAACTAAGAAAAAACTCTTAAACTGCAGAGAAAATGGTGACGCAACGCGGGATTAATCAACGAACAGAGAGGCCTTAAAATAAATTTTAGTAGCTTCATGTGTCCATAATATTAGTTGTTTCAAGAACAACAAAAAAATGGTTCAAATGGCTCTGAGCACTATGGGACTCAACATCGTAGGTCATAAGTCCCCTAGAACTTAGAACTACTTAAACCTACCTAACCTAAGGACATCACACACACCCATGGCCGAGGCAGGATTCGAACCTGCGACCGTAGCAGTCCCGCGGTTCCGGACTGCAGCGCCAGAACCGCTAGACCACCGCGGCCGGCGCTCAAGAACAACACCTAAACTTCTATTCCGTATTTTTTAAATTATGTTCTCCTGTTTCTCTTTAGTAGTTTGTTTACGAATGACTTTTGAGCAATGCTTCAGCACTAGATATACACACGCACACGATCGCGCGCGCGCTCGCGCGTACACACACACACACACGCACACACACACACACACAAATTACTTCGCTTAACTGAAAGGATTATGCTGTAATCCAAATGTGACCAAAATGTGTACTAATTATTATTATTATTTAAAATGTATCATGTAATGACTCAGCGATAAAAATAATTTTTTTTGTACCCTATGCTTTGAAACGTACAATGACGTTCATTACGAAACGAAAATAAAAAAGTTGTATCTGATACTTATTAAGTCAACATTATGTTAAGCATGTTACTTGAAAGAACTACGAAACAGTTACGTACGTTGAATGTTACGTCAGAATCTTTATGAAAGAAGGTTGTTGGTTTACACTGGCGTGCAAAACTTATGGAGGATATTTCATTGTCAAGTAACACAGCTCAATGAAACTTGGACCACACATAGAAAGAACTACTACAATATAGCAACGAAGGTAACTGAAAGAAATGACACTTTTAATCAAAGAGAATACTTACACTGAAGCCATCGAGATTTAAAATGGTCCCCTGGATATTACAAAAGACAGGAAATGAGTCTTAATACGGTTTGTGGTCAGCAAGGACGGTAACGCATGTTCTGCAACGTGCTCCCACGCTGGGCACAAGACTGGTAAGGAGTTCTTGTGGTGGAGCTGTTCCGCGACGGTCGCTGTGGCCGAGCGGCTCTAGGCGCTTCAGTCCGGAACCGCGCTGCTGCTACGGTCGCAGGTTCGAATCCTGCCTCGGGCATGGATGCATGAGGTGTCCTTAGGTTAGTTAGATTTAAGTAGTTCTAAGTTTAGTGGACTGATGACCTCAGATGTTAAGTCCCTTAGTGCTCAGAGCCATTTGAACCTTTGAGTTGTTCTACCTGTGCGATGCGGTCGCTCATTGTCATCCATAAAAGTGAAGCCAGGGACGAATCCACCTCTGAAAGGACGCACGTGGGGAAGCAGTACAGTGTCACAATAATATTGACTGGTGAGCGTATCGCTTTCAAAGATTTAGAGGTCAGTACGCCCTTGTAACATATGCCTCCCTACACCATAACAATGGACCACCAATACGATGATGATCAACAACGCTGTTGTCTTCATTGCATGTTCCTACGTCTCGCCACATGAGGGTACGTAAGTTCATCCACCTGTTTCTCTTGGCAGTGACATATCACGCGAAAGTGAATTTCGCCCTTAAATTTTGGACACAATTGTACAAATAAATTGTAACTGTCAATAATACAGCCAGTAAAGTAAGTGTGAGAGCAATAAAATAAGTACGATGTTTTGATAAAAGTCTATGATGAGAGCTTTCCATTGAATTTCATTCTTTTTCAGATGCATCTCCGAGCCTTCTGGTCTGCCATACCCCTGGGGATAGCACCATCCACTGGGCGGTAGCAGTGCCTGGCCTCGCCCAAGAGTGAACGCGTACATTCCCAATGTCCTGCCTGTATGTCTCTGTAAATGAATGAAATATAATTTCTCGCAAAGCTATAAAGAAATATGACACTCGCTTGCTACTTGCTACAATGCTAAGCTGATCTTTTTCGACTGGTGATTCAGTGTGGAACACGGTAGATGTGTCTAAGAAGTTCGGTCAGTGGTATTATGAAACACAGGAAACAGACGAAAGTAACATAATCATTGCAAGGAATCGTCTTGAAAATACTTTCCGTTGGGTATTTTACCTCTTGGGGCGTTTATAAAGCTGCTAGAAACTATCAAGAAAGGCTTGTTTCGGATCGTTCTCAGTATTTGGTAGCCCCTCGAAATGTGATGTAGACACACGTGCACTGCGATCATGATGAATGCTGTCTGTAATCTGGGTTCAGCTGGTAGCACCCTTGAAGCTTTTGGTAACACGGGTCGCTAGAGCCTCCAGTAATTTCTATAAGTTTTGCTTTCAGCTGGTCAGTCAATTTCAGTTGCACAGATAGGAAAGAGATGGACCGTTTACCATAATACCTGTGAATGTTGGCGGTAACATTATTCTTGTTAATGTCTAGTTCCCCTGACATTAGTTTCAAAGGCAGTCACTGATTTTGCAGCAGGGTCTGTGGTACTTAATGCTGAGTGTGGTTGGTTGTAATTCTTCAGGGTAGACGTGAAAGTGACACAAATTCAAGAGCTGCCTTCTTTTTCCAGAAATGTTGGAAAGCAGTCGTAAACAGCTTCTTTGCCTTCTGTTCGTACACTTGCACCAACTTTATCGCATGGTGCGTATTGTCTCCTGCAACAGTGCTTGACCCCCCCCCCTTCCCCCCTCCCCACCCCCATCTCCAACCGCCTACTCTTTTCTTCGTCCCATGGCGTTACAGCATTGTCAACATCTCCAAGTTTAATGCCGTGGTGTGGTGACGTATCTGGAGAGCGTGACGTAGATGTGTTCATACAATGCAATGTAATCTACATTAATTTCAGCTCTCTTACTACGAGGATCACTGACTGGGACCTCAGCATTTTGAGAGTGCAAGTATATATCACGATTGAAGTGGGGATTTTCTCGTGCGACCATTCCGCGAGTGTACGATGAATATCAGGAATCTGGTAGAACAACAAATCTCCGACATCGCTGCGGCCGGGAAAAGATCCTGCAAGAACGGGGCCAACGACGACTGAAGAATCATTCAACGTCTCAGAAGTGCAGCCGTTCTGAAAATTGCTGCAGATTTCAATGATGAGTATAAAAGTACTCACAGTGATACGTGTCCTTATTAGCAGACAGATCCAACTGTGAGTGTCAGCGTGCTAACCATTCAAAGAAACATCATTAATATGGGCTTTTGGAGCCGACAGATCCCATTGTGAGTGTCAGCGTGCTAATCGTTCAACGAAACATCATCGATACGGGCTTTTGGAGCTGAAAGCCCACTCTTATACCCTTGATGAATGCACGACACAAAGCTTTGCGCCTCGCCTGGGCCCGTCAACACCGACAATGGGCCGTGGATGACTGGAAACATGATGCCTGATCGGACGAGTCTCGTTTCAAATTTTGTCGAGCCGGTGGACATGTACGGGTATGGAGACAGCCTCGTGAATCCATGGGCCCTGCATGCCAGCAGGGAACTGTTCAACCGGTGGTGGCTCTCAAATGGTGTGGGGGTGTGTGCAATTGGAGTGATATGGAACCCCTGATACTACCAGATACGACTCTGAGAAGTGACACGTACGTAAACGTCCTTCTGATCACCTGCATACATTCATGTCCATTGTGCATTCCGACGTACTTGGGCAATTCCAACAGGCCAATGCGACACCCCATGCGTCCAGAATTGATACAGAGTGGCTGCAGAACACTATTCTGAGTTTAAACACTTCCGCTGTCCACCAAGCTCCCCAGATATGAACATTATTGAGTTATCAGAGTTGCCTTGCAACGTGCTGTTCAGGAGAGATCTCCACCACCTCGTACTCTTACGAATTTATGGACAGCCCTGCGGGATTCATGGTGTCAATTCCCTCCAGCACTACTGCAGACAGTAGTCGAGTCCATGCCACGTCGTGTTGCGGTGTTTCTGCGTGGGCCCTACACGATATTAGGCAGATCTGCCAGTTTCTTTGGCTCTTCAGTGTATCAACGTGATGAGTCTGCAAAATTGTAGCCATTTCCTATTAGCAGAATGTTTACAAAAAACATCAGTTCGTTGGGTTTAAAAGTACTCACAGTGATATGTGTTGCAGTGTCCCTTAGGCGATTTTTAAGGACAGTGCGTGTGCAATGCATATAAAAAACGTGAATAAAATAAAACAAACAAGACTTAAAAGGCATTTGTGAAGAACTGTACAATTAATATTTACAAAAACTGTAACGTAAATACTCTGATGAGAAAAAGACCTTATCGCTGATAATTAATATCGCAGTAAAAAATATATTGAAATAAAATATTTATATTTTTGTGTAACTATATATAAGATGGACAAAACAAATCGTTCTTCTTATGATTGTTTTGTTATATGGAGATTGTGAGTAGCGCTTAACGCTTGCAGATGTTATTATTATTTTATCTTCTAGATGATGTTAAAGTCTGTGTGTAAATTATTGCTTAAAATACATGTATAAAAATAGCTCATGTTATTATTTCAAGATAATGCAAGCACCTCATGTTAATGTTTCACTTGAAGAGAGAGATTAATTAGTATTTTTCAGCTGCTACGACGCCCAAAACCCGTTATCGCTGACTGGCAACAATTGGCCGCCATTGCGCTACAGATTTAAATATTATGTTATTTTGCAATTTTAATTCATAGCAGAGGCTACGAAATCATTTCAAATCCTTATTTAATTTGCGTTTGAGTATTTTAGTAATTCAAATTTGCGAGAGGTCAGACATTTTCAGCGATGCCATTTGGAGCAGATATGTGAAGTGTGGCCTGGACTTTAAAACGTGAAATTGTAAACTTGTAGAGAGCCTGGCGCTCATCTAAAATAAAATGAAACATTTATTTGGCCTCCTTCAAAGTATTCAGCTTATAATGTTCTAACCTACGCAATGAAAATAATTAATGTTAAATTCTCATCGTACGTATTTTAAAGTAAGGAAACAATAAATGTCGCCCAGAACGTTGAGGCGTGAGAAAATAATAGTAGTCATGTATACATATGTATATTACTTAATTGTGCATGTATACTACTATAGGACAAATTTTTATTTCATGTATAAACGTAACGCACGTGTGTACCAGAGAAGAACCTGATAGAACCTGAGAGGACGGAAAAACATATACAAACAGAAAAGTGAAAAGGTAAGGACCACTAGGCATCATTTCTTGCTGCATAGGCTTGGTATCATCAAAGTACAGGAGAGTAGATGGTACATGGTGCGTAGTGGAGTAGGAAATAGCGTGTATTTGTGAAAACAATCGTTAAGCAAGTGACAGCACTGTGAGCTTAGAGATATTAACCATTTTTTAGAAAGCATAGTATGCTACTGTAGATCAGAACCAGTATTTGTAGTAAGTAGGTATACTGTAAATCAATACCCAGTGAAAGTGAATACTGTTAAGGCATGTGAAGCAATTTGTGTGAATTTCGTGTTAATATGGGTAAATTTGGCCGAGTTATGGAGCCACAACAGAATGAGGATACAAATATGCAGGATAATGTAACGTTATTAAGCGATATTGATAGTGATACGGAGATGGTACACGTTACTAGTAACCATAGGAATGATAGCGGTGATAAGCTATTTGCGGGTGAATCACCAAGATCTAGTCAGTACCTAGAAGTACCAGAACAGATAAACGCTACTAGGGCAAGTAGCAGTATCACAATGAATAGATTAACGACGACGCATGTACGTTCGCGGAATTCCTCGGGAAGTTAGAAGAAAGGGACAGGTTACGGGAAGAAGAAACGAAAGAAAGGGACAGGTTGCGGGAAGAAGAAAAGAAAGAAAAGGACAGGATCATGGAGGAACGAAATAACCAGCTACTTAAACAAATAACGGAACAAGTCGAAGAAAGAGACAAAGCATTAATAGAGCGCATGAATGAACAGTTCGAGAAAGTACAGTCGGAGATAAATGAAATGAAGAGGGCATACACCGAATTGCCGAACATAGTCAGCAACATGGCACAAGATGTGCAAACGGCACATACCATTATAAAAGACGAGGTCGAACAACTTTTAAACCGTATGGAAACCCTTGAAATAGTGCAAAAGGAAACTATAGACCAACATTTAGCCGAACAAGCTAAAAAAGTAGAACAGGAATTCCAAGATTGGCTACCTGAGAAGGACAGTCAGCTCTCGGAACAAATAGAGAAGAAAGTAAAGGCTGCTATGCAGCAAGTATCCAACTACGTAACTGTTTGTAAACATAGCGCAACCGAAGCGCGTCAACTCGCAGGTAATGGAAATTGCCGCTGTAGCCCATCGAATAATAGAGCGAATACGTGAGAGTTCACAAGCGCAGAAATATGATAACGAGGTACTTATTCCCAAATACTTGCGATAACGCAATCAGCCCACATGGGTCATATCAGCCCATATTGAATTTTGATAGGTTAGACGTAAATGTACAGAGGAGTATGCCAATGCAAAATCACATGGAGCAACTTCTTCTGTAACTACCACTACTGACGAGAGTCTAATAAAACACCGTCAGTGTCAAGTTTACAACGCAGAAAAGAAACCGGTGCACCCTTTGATATTTATAAACGGATTTCGGAATATTTTACCCAGTGCGTGGAACGATAAACAAACACCATGTGGCATCTATGATGCTGTACCTTGAAATAGAAAGTAAAGTTCAATTATCAGATCATACCATTTACGTGCGTGACATTGCTCAAATTTGGGCTTTCGATCTACATTTTAACTTCAGTACAGGACTCGCATTTTCGCTACTTGTTTATGGAGCACGAACATGCGTAGCGGTTCCGAACAAAGTATACATGCGTATTGCGAAAGAATTCATTGGCTATAAATATGAGAATATTGCAAAGTCACGTCAGAGTCAGTTGCAAGTCAAATGTATCCAATGTTTGGAAAGGCCTTGATATGAGGTGCGTAATACACATTAACTTCATTGTTTTATGTTTATATATGTGCACGGACAATTGTGTTGCTATGTGAACTGTTACCCTAAAATCATTTAATACGCTGTTATGAAAGTCATACCACAAGCTAAACTGACAAGAACTGTGAAAAGTGAGTTAGTATTAGCAAGTGATGTGTGAACTTTGTAAACTGTATTTGTGAAAAATTTGGATAGTGCACCCGCATGTGTTGTGCAGCATAAGCCGTACGATGTACGAACAATGGCAAAACGTTTGTATAAGCAATGGGGTGAAACACAAAACCTCTATTAAGTGTGTGTTCGAACGTGTAAACGCGATATTTTTGGTTTGGACGCTACTTTCGGAGCGCCAACGATCAGACGCTAGAACAGCGTAGTGAGTGGGACGTTCAAATAACAACACCTATGGTGGGACTGCATCGCCTAAATAAAATATAAAGCATTGGTATTTGCTGTGAACTGATTTCATCAGGTATGTGATTGCTTAATCAGACCTTAAATCTACTGCAACTTTCAGCACCACGTTTCATGCACATAGGAACAAAATGACAAGTGACAGAACCTGTGCCTCGACAAAGCAATTTTACATACTAGTCCGTTCCTACCCACAGCTTTAACGTCTGATAGCAAACAGACAACTATAACCTATCTACATTTGTTGCATGAGCTGTTAGAGACTACATTCTGTGCCACGCTGAAAACGTGAGTGGACGGTGCGTTTCTTCACAACAAAGCAGGAAGACGTTGGTTTCCAGCCGACGCTCCACCTCTACGTCGAGACATCGCGACGGCGCAAGACGAAGCCGCCGACACAGCAGCGCAACGAAGAATTCGTCGTCAACAAGATAATTTAATATCTTAATATCGTGCCCGGGTCAGGAACTAACACAACACATAAA
Organism: Schistocerca cancellata; assembly: GCF_023864275.1. Classification (NCBI taxonomy): domain Eukaryota; kingdom Metazoa; phylum Arthropoda; class Insecta; order Orthoptera; family Acrididae; genus Schistocerca; species Schistocerca cancellata. The sequence continues at coordinate 302,907,558 of NC_064634.1, forward strand.
GGAGATGAACACTATTATGTGTTTTTTCTTTCTTTTTCAGTGAAATATTATTTGTCTTTTATCTATGTCCATGTCACAATTTCGTGGGTATAATCAATCTGCACCAGTTAATGTATAGGGTATAATTTGTTGGCTCCGCCGAGGTTTTTTGGGGCTTCCCTGCCGCCCGCGTCCGAATGGAGGAGCGTAATATCAGTTTTAGTTCTCAGCTGTTAGAAACAAACGATACCAACATATTTGAACTAAATACGTAGACTGTAAATCAAATGAAGAGGCATCTTGGGGTCGAAGCTCTTTCTTTCCGTGTTTGCTTTAACAATACGTCTGGTACCATGATATACACTCCTGGAAATGGAAAAAAGAACACATTGACACCGGTGTGTCAGACCCACCATACTTGCTCCGGACACTGCGAGAGGGCTGTACAAGCAATGATCACACGCACGGCACAGCGGACACACCAGGAACCGCGGTGTTGGCCGTCGAATGGCGCTAGCTGCGCAGCATTTGTGCACCGCCGCCGTCAGTGTCAGCCAGTTTGCCGTGGCATACGGAGCTCCATCGCAGTCTTTAACACTGGTAGCATGCCGCGACAGCGTGGACGTGAACCGTATGTGCAGTTGACGGACTTTGAGCGAGGGCGTATAGTGGGCATGCGGGAGGCCGGGTGGACGTACCGCCGAATTGCTCAACACGTGGGGCGTGAGGTCTCCACAGTACATCGATGTTGTCGCCAGTGGTCGGCGGAAGGTGCACGTGCCCGTCGATCTGGGACCGGACCGCAGCGACGCACGGATGCACGCCAAGACCGTAGGATCCTACGCAGTGCCGTAGGGGACCGCACCGCCACTTCCCAGCAAATTAGGGACACTGTTGCTCCTGGGGTATCGGCGAGGACCATTCGCAACCGTCTCCATGAAGCTGGGCTACGGTCCCGCACACCGTTAGGCCGTCTTCCGCTCACGCCCCAACATCGTGCAGCCCGCCTCCAGTGGTGTCGCGACAGGCGTGAATGGAGGGACGAATGGAGACGTGTCGTCTTCAGCGATGAGAGTCGCTTCTGCCTTGGTGCCAATGATGGTCGTATGCGTGTTTGGCGCCGTGCAGGTGAGCGCCACAATCAGGACTGCATACGACCGAGGCACACAGAGCCAACACCCGGCATCATGGTGTGGGGAGCGATCTCCTACACTGGCCGTACACCACTGGTGATCGTTGAGGGGACACTGAATAGTGCACGGTACATCCAAACCGTCATCGAACCCATCGTTCTACCATTCCTCGACCGGCAAGGGAACTTGCTGTTCCAACAGGACAATGCACGTCCGCATGTATCCCGTGCCACCCAACGTGCTCTAGAAGGTGTAAGTCAACTACCCTGGCCAGCAAGATCTCCGGATCTGTCCCCCATTGAGCATGTTTGGGACTGGATGAAGCGTCGTCTCACGCGGTCTGCACGTCCAGCACGAACGCTGGTCCAACTGAGGCGCCAGGTGGAAATGGCATGGCAAGCCGTTCCACAGGACTATATCCAGCATCTCTACGATCGTCTCCATGGGAGAATAGCAGCCTGCATTGCTGCGAAAGGTGAATATACACTGTACTAGTGCCGACATTGTGCATGCTCTGTTGCCTGTGTCTATGTGCCTGTGGTTCTGTCAGTGTGATCATGTGATGTATCTGACCCCAGGAATGTGTCAATAAAGTTTCCCCTTCCTGGGACAATGAATTCACGGTGTTCTTATTTCAATTTCCAGGAGTGTATATATAAGATGAACAAAACAAATCGTTCTTCTTCTGCTTCTTTCGTTATATGGAGACTGTGTAGCGCTTAACGCTTGCAGATGTTATTATTGTTTCCCCTTCTAGACGATGTTAAGATGTGTATGTAAATTATTGCTTAAATACATGTATAAAAATAGCTCATGTTATTATTTCAAGATGTTGCAAGCACCTTATCTTAATGTTTCACTTGAAGAGAGAGATTAATTAGTATTTTTCAGCTACTACGAAGCCCAAAAAACGTTATCACTGACTGGCAACAATTGGCCGCCATTACGCGGCAGATTTAAATATTACGTTATTTTGCAATTTTAATTCATAGCAGAGGCTACGAAATCATTTCAAATCCTTATTTAATTTGAGTTTGAGTATTTCACTAATTCAAATTTAAGAGAGGTCAGATATTTTCAGGCATACCATTTGGGGCAGATATGTGAAATGTGGCCTGGACTTTAAAACGTGAAATTGTAAACTTGTAGGCAGCCTGGCACTCACCTAAAATAAAATCAAACATTTATTTGGCCTGTTACATAGTATTCAGCTTATAATGTTCTTACCTACGCAGTGATTAATGTTAAATTCTCATCGTACGTAGTTTAAAGTAAGGAAACGTCATAGTGTCCTTATTTACAGACAGATCGCATTGTGATGGACAAAACGTGCAATAATATTCTAATCTAGATATGATAGTTTATTTAATAAATTACATTGTGTATTTCGCCACTACTCTGTGTCATTGGAGTTAAAAAATGACATAAAAGTAAGTGCATGACATGATCTGGTGATGCATTCTATTATCCATCCTGCAGTACAGTCGGACATCAGACATACTGTAGCACGGTCGAGGTTGACTGGTTGCCGCACTTGCAGGCGTCAACCACAAGTGACTAATAACATAGGTTGTAATCTACCACTAGTACGAGGGGCGTTTGAAAAGTCCGTGCAAAGTCCAAGTGATGGCACCACCGACGCGTATCTAGGTCATGTTTAGTTAGTAGCATCTTCGGGAAGAACGCACACCAAGTTTCAGTCATATTGGTCTATTTCTTCGTGTCTGGCATTCGTGTGAATCAAGGAAGTCGAGTGATTGTCAAAAAACGGACGAAAAAGAATTTCGTGTGGTGATTAAACATTACTTTATGAAAAGCAAAACGCCTCAGGAGACTGAAGAGAAACTTGATAAAATATTACGGTGACTGTCCACCCTCGATTTAGAACGGTTTATAAGTGGTTTCAAAATTTTAAGAGTGGCCATATCGGCACTAGTGATGCTGAACATTCTGGACGCCCTGTGGAGGTTATGACTCCAGAAATCATTGATGGTGATGGGTGACGGAAGAGTTAAGGTGCGTGAGGTTGCTAGTGCTGTGGGCATCTCGAAAGCACGGGTACATAATATTTTGCATAAACATAGGACATGAGAAAGCTATCCGCAAGATGGGTTCCGCGATTGCTCACGCTTGACCAAAAACGGAATAGTGTGAGTTGTTGCAAGGATGGTTTGCTGCTGTTCAGGAAGAATGCACAGGACTTTAAGCGTCTTTTCGTCACTGTGAATGAAACAGGGATGCATTACTATACTCCTGAGGCCAAACAACAATCTAAACAATGGGTTACCAAGGGAGAATCTGCACCAAAAAAGGCGAAGACCATTCGTTCGGCTGGAAAGGTTATGGCGACTGTCTTTTGGGATTCGCAAGGGATAATCCTCATTGACTAACTGGAAAAGGGTAAAACTATTACAGGTGCATATTATTCATCGCTATTGGTCCGTTTGAAAACCGAGATGCAAGAAAAAGGCCCGCGATTGGGCCGCAAAAAAGCCCTTTTCCATCACGACAATGCACCAGCACAGACCTCAGCAATTGTGGTCGCAAAATTAATGGAAATAGGATTCTAACTCGTTTTGTTCTCCAATTTGAAGAAATGGCTAGTGGGACAATAATTTTTTTCAAATGAGGAGGTGATTGCAGCAACTAATAGCTATTTTGCAGACTTGGACAATTCATATTATTCAGAAGGGATCAACAAATTATAGCAGCGTTGGACGAAGTGTATAAGTCTAAAAGGAGACTATGTCGAAAAATAAAAAAGGTTTCCAAACACATAAATAATTTTTATTTTTGCGCGGACTTTTCAAACACCTGTCGTAAATACACTGTCCATTGATATGATGGTGACCACCTCTCAAACGCCGGAATAACCACCTTTCCCAGCATTGACCGCTGTGAGACGTGGAGGAAGAGAGGCAATGAAATTCGGGAAAAGTACCGTCAGGGATGTGGAGCCATGCCGATTCCAGTTCCGTGACCAGTTACGCTACATGTCTCAGTTGAGGATCCATGGCGGCAACAGCCTGATCATCAAGGAGGTCCCACAAGTTCTTGACTGGGTTTAATTCGGGGTGGAAAGCGAAGTACCGTAAAGCTCATCCTACTGCTCTTCTGTGAGCTGTGACACATTGCATTGTCCTGCTGGTAGATGTCATCGTACTGAAAGAAAACAAACGGCATGTAGTGGTGGACGTCCAGTTGCGGTACTCCTGTCCAAATTCGAGGCTTCGTCGCCGATGAACAACAGCCAGCATGGATGCACGAAACAGGCGCCTGCTGTGGAGGCCCATAAGCAACAGCGTTGGCTGAGTAGCCACTGTTGGTAGCCCTGTGGTTCATTTGGGCATTCAGTCGTTCAGCATTTGCACATCTAGTCGCCCGTGCACATCTCTGTAGCTGTCGCTCACCCCTGCCATTTATGTCCTGTGGTGCACCGCAGTTGCCTCGGCGCCTGTTGTGGATAGTGCCATTTTGTGCTGCACGATATACACTATGTGATCAAAAGTATCCGGACACTCCTCAAAAACATACGTTTTTCATATTACGTGCATTGTGCTGCCACCTACTGCCAGATACTCCGTATCAGCGACCTCAGAACTCATTAGGCATCGTGAGAGAGCAGAATGAGGCACTCCACAGAACTCACGTACTTCAAACGCGGTCAGGTGATTGGGTGTCACTTGTGTCATACGTCTGTACACGAGATTTCCACACTCCTAAACATTCCTAGGGCCACTGTTGCTGATGTGATAGTGAAGTGGAAATGTGAAGGGACACATACAGCGTACGGGCTGACCTCGTTTGTGGACTGACAGAGAACGCTGACAGCTGAAGAGGGTCGTAATGTGTAAGAGGCAGACATTTATCCAGACCATCACACAGGAATTCCAGACTGCATCAGGATCCACTGCAAGTACTATGACAGGTGGGAGTTGAAGGAAAGTTGGATTTCATGGTCGAGTGGCTGCTCATAAGACACAAATCACGTCGGTAAATGCCAAACGACCCCTCTCTTGGTGTAAGGAGCGTAAACATTGGACGACTGAACAGTGGAAAAAGGTTGTGTGGAATGACGAATCATGATACACAATTTGACGATCGATGGCAGAGAGTGGGTATGGCGAATGCCCGGTGAACGTCATCTGCCAGCGTGTGTAGTGCCGACAGTAAAATTCGGAGGCGGTGGTGTTATAGTGTGGTCGTGTTTTTCATGGAAGGGGCTTGCACCCCTTGTAGTTTTGCATGGCACTATCACAGCACACGCCATCTGCCCCTGTTAGCTGGGTGGTTAGCGCGGCGGAATGCCACACCAAGGGGCCTAGGTTCGATTCCCGGCTGGGGCAGGAGATTTTCTCCGCTCAGGGACTGATTGTTGTGTTTTCTTCATCATCATTTCATCCCCATCTCCGACGCGCAAGTCGCCCGATGTGGCGTCGAATGCAATAAGCACTTGCCCTCGGCGGCCGAACTTCCCCGAATGGGGGACTCCCGGCCCACAGTGCCGTACGCTCATTTCCATTTCCACAGCACAGGCCTACATTGATTTTTTAAGCACCTTCTTGCTTCCCGCGGTTGAAGAGCAATTCGGTGATGGCGACTGCATCTAACACGATCGAGCACCTGTTCATAATGCACGGCTTGTGGCGGAGTGGTTACACGACAATAACACCCCTGTAATGCACCGGCCTGAATCCTACAGAACACCTTTCGGTTGTTTTGGAAAGCCGACTTCGTGCCAGGCCTCACCGACCGACATCGTTACTTCTCCTCAGTGCACTCCGTGAAGAATGGGCTGCCATTCCCCAAGAAACCTTCCAGCACCTGATTGAACGTATGTCTGTGAGAGTGGAAAGTGTCATCAAGGGTAAGGGTGGGCCAACACCATATTGAATTCCATCATTACCGATGGAGGGCGCCACGAACTTCTAACTCATTTTCAGACAGGTGTCCGTATACTTTTGATCACATAGTATACCTTAACCACGGTGGCAAATAAACAGTTTACAAACTAAGTCGTTTCGGAAGTGCTTCCACGCTTGGCTTGTAAGCTAATCATCATGTCGTTTTGGACGTCAGATAAAGCGCTCCGTTTTGTCCGTTTTTGTCTGACAACAACGATTGCACTGTTTTCCGCGTCCGCCGACATGCTTTATATACCCTCCACTGCTAGTGCTGCCACGTGCCGTCCGTGAGTGGTTATTTCACGCTGATGTCGAAAGTAAGCGGTGGTTGCATTAATGTGTCCAGGGCGTTAATAACACTGGCTGGCGTTCACCCGCACTGGTAAATCAACAACATTTTTGCCAGCTGACCCGCAGAAGTTTCCGCGCAAACTCGAAGCTTCAGAATCGCCAAATAAAGCCCCTGCATCGGCACCGACTGTGCTACAATCACGTGACTATTTCTCTACACTGGTCCCATGTCCGCCTGGGAAAAGAACAAGTACCATTTGCGCACTAAATTTTAAAATAGCCACTTCGCACCTAGTGAGCCAGTTCCAGTTGCAGGGCAGTCCCGTATACTCTCTACTCCAGTGAGTTGAGCAAGCAGCCAAGTCGTCTACAAGTGTGAAGCTGCCCCTCTTTCCACTGACCTCTGCCTCGCTGGACTGGTGCTAATAAATAGTAAACATTCAAGTCGACTTAATCTTCTTCCTAGATGAGGAACTTTCTAGTTGACTTAGTCTATCAGTGATTAATTAACATACACATTTGACTGAACAAGTGAATTTTGGTTTCTTCCCTTCCACTCTAATTGTGAGGATTAATCCATTAAGTGACCCAGTTTTACTTGTGTGAACCTACGTTTTAACTAACTGCTGTATAGTGATTTGCTGTACTCACAGTGACTTAGAAGTATTTTTCTGTATTTGACTGTGTGGAAACATGAATTAACCATTGATGTTCCACTTCGGTCACAACATACCCAATAATGACTACCTACAACCTGCAGAGAAATCGGACAGCACAACACGATCAGAAAAACAAAAGCGTGACTCTAAAAAGACTTTTAAATTTAACCAATTAAACGAATTTTGTAAACAAACCGCTCTTGGTAAACGCCATTAAATATTGCCGATATGATACTTTCAATGTCATCTGTTTGCGATCACTTAGCAAATTTCGAAAGCAGAGGGCACTGTTGGAGGCTTCCCTTATTAGCTCGATGTCTCAAGGTCTGCGGAAAACAGTGTCGGGAACAATGAGTAATTCCCCGAGTATTTAGAGATTTATACTAACATCTCCAAATCCACAGATAATGGCAGAGTGGGTTGCACCTTCTTGCTTCCAAGTACAGATCGCAAGGAACTGATTTAGCTCCCAAGCGAAACTTCTAGTGTTTCTGCGAACCCATAGGTACACTCGTAGTTTTAAATCACTTGCAGAACCTCAAAGTAAGAAACATTTTGATTTTAACGGATCCGTTATAATCAAAATACAGACAGCAGCCACTCTGATGAAAACTAATCCACTGGTAATGGACATCATGAAAGCTCCGAAGAAAAACGAAAATCTTGAAATGAAGGTAAAATTTATGTGTAGCAGAGAACAAGCTAACATTAAATATAATGAAATGATCGACAGAGAAAACTGCCGCTCAAACCGGCACTTTTAAAAACATTTTATTACAGTCATTAATCCGGATACTGCATTATTTAGAAGAACAAGGCGACAATCATTGACACGCATTAAATGAAAATGATATGGTCAGTTGCAAACAAACATTTCCTCGAAGTCCTGGTTTCACACAATTAAGGCGAACAAAAATTTTGTAAGTCCTAGGACTCTCATGAGATTTAATCTTTGATAATTCACGAGCCATTTGCACCGAATGCACGTTCGAGAGAATCCTGACTGTGAATGTGATGGAGTAACAGTAGGAGATATCAATCATATTGCTTTTGAAAGTAAACTCTGTGCAAACCAGGGAATAGATTTCATACAACAGTTAATCACATTTTATCAACCATTTATGAACAAACAGAGCAACTTACCTTCATCAAAATTTTAAAACTAATTACGAAATTTTGTAACCTTATCCGCTAAAATCCCAAAAGACTGAGTTATTTTAATATTATTTTAAAATTTTAAAATAAAACAATGTAGGAGTTATGCGCATGCCTTTATGAAAAACACACTTATTTCTTCATTTCACATAACATTTCGGCCGAAATGGTAACATTGTGAATCGGTTTTAATGTCATAGAAAATAAACATTTACAATAACTGTGTAAAGGGAGAGGCAGCTAAGAAAGACTATCGAAAATATGTGCAGAACGAAATGATGAACCTTTTGCATTTCTAACTTTTATGTTTTCGTTTTCTTTACAGGCAAAGAGAAAAGGTGAAGCGGTAGCCCAGCGTAGGGCCTGTACCTACCGTCATGTATTTTTGATTTTAAGAAGTTAAAAAGACATGTGATGTTTTTCCTGTCCCTCAGTAGGAGGAAGGATTTGCTCTGTGCTAGTGAACATTTTTGGCGATGAGAGTAAGTGAAGAGTATGTATTTTCTATGTGCATCGAACAGAAGAATATAGTATTATTCTATCAACTGAAAGATTGTATGAGTTATTTCAAGTAGTACTGTAATAAGAAGAACTGAAGCCCACCTGTGTACTTCGGAAAATTCACGAAGATCCGATTGACGCAACAACGACACTCAAGATTTTTTAGGTGGATACAGCCATCGGACGTTGTATTATTAATTGTCAAGCATAAACCTGGAACAAGAGGAGGGCTATTTCGCTTATGATGTAACTAATATGAAAGGACTCTTTACCCTTTTACAGACATAGGCCAGCTTATTGTGCTTGTCCGAGTGCCGAAAAAATAATCTCATTAATTCAAATATATCTAAATAGCCACACACTTTATTTTTTATCATTATATATTTTTATTATATTACAACGAGCAAATTAGTGGTGTGATTTTCTCTTTTTCTGACATATCCAAGAAATTGTTTTACCTTTACAGCCGAGGAATAAAAGAGACCAACTCTTTTTAATGGAAATACGTAATTTTCTGTGGCATTGGAGAGAGCGTTCGAAGACGACTTGAAAGTGACAACATGCGTGTAACTTGGTGAAATAGTGACAAGATAACATCGCCTTAGACCAATGTCCCACCGTCAACCTAATAGATTCTACAGATGTCTGCCTAGTGTACCAAATGTAAGTAAAAACGCAGCACAGGTTCGGTTACTTGAATCCCTGAACCCACCAGACTGTACCCTGCTGTTGTAGTGATCACTCAGTTAGCTCGTGAATCTATCTGAGGCTTTCAGAATGTATCGCCTTCTTAGATCTGCAACAGTCTGGTTGGCCAGCAGCAGCAGGTCGCCAAGCATTTCTGTCTTCAGCCTTGCCATTGAGAGCGGTATAGTTGATGCAACTAGTGTCCCCCATGATCCGGTTGATGTATTCTAGTCTTGAGCTGCCTCTTGTGTTTTTCCCCTTCTACTGTCCCTTCAATGACACCTTTAATGATACCATCATGTCCCAGCAGATGGCCGACCCATGAGTCCCTTCTGTGTTGGGTAAGCGTCAAGTGACATCGTTTCTCTCCCATCACTCTTTAGAGCACCTCTTCGTTTGATAGCTTGTGTGCCCAGGGAGTCTTGAGCACTGCGGTAACACCATAATTTTTAAGGCTATTATTTTGTGTTTTTCGGCTTCTCTGAAGGTCCGTATTCAATTTCATGCGACAGTACACTCCAAATCAACGTCTTTACGAGATGCTTCCTGATTTGTTTGTCTATGCAAATGGATAAGAAAATGTTTCTTCTCTTGTTGAAAGCAGCTTTTGCCTGGTGAATTCAGCTAGTAATATCCTTTCTTGTTCTTCCGTCTGGTGTAATTTTACTCCTTAGGAAGGCAGAGAACTCGAAGGGCTTCAGCTGCTTATTGTTAAGTAAGCATTGGGCAACGGAGGTCTGTCTACTTTCCACTAGATTTTTATATTATTCTTATTCATTTTCATGTTATAAGTTGAGCCGAGAGATAATGTCAGCTTATCTTGGTTGTTCCAATATAAACTTCACCACACGTACACGGAGTTTTATATACGCCACACGTGCTGATACAGTAGGGTGTTTATCCTTCCCAGATTGGAGTGCTTGGCCTATTTTCTTTGTTGGTCTTAAAGCCGGTCTAATGCCACGTTTCTGTAAAAAGTAACAGATTAAATCGAAAGATTCTGTAAAAAGTAACAGATTAAATCGAAAGATTCTGTAAAAAGTAACAGATCAGATCGGAAAGATTTGAAAAGGAACATGACATTCCCACCGAAACTTAATCACATTCCCTTACCCGACCGTGAAATCCGCCCTGATATATACCAGTCCTACCAGATTTGGGAGTTTCCCACCACCGTCCCCTTGTCAGGGCTCCCTTCCCTTGCAATCCTCTCCACCCCTTCCTAAGTCTTGGTTCGGAACCGCGTACCTCTTCGCTCTTCCCCCATCTCTTTTCCATGTCCACCTACACAAATCCCCTCTCGTATTTGCACTACCTTTAAATGTTTCGTTCCCATAATGCCCGTATGCCTGTCAGTCTTCGTCCGCTCACCTCTTCACTCAGTGATATATTTGATTTCATCAGACAAGACATCGGTCTTTCCATTCCACCTTACGCAACTGTCAGTCTGTTTTTATATATCCAAGTGTGGCACTTATTTGCCATTCATCTGTGCTTATATTTTAATTAAGCACCAAATTAACTTTCTATATTTTAACTTAAGCAACAGACGAGCTGTCCTTTTATTGCACAACAATTTTATTTTTGTCAACCGCCATGTTCAGCGTTTATATTATGTTTTTAAAATTTCCCTCTCATGTGGCTGAGGAGCATGATAGCCTAACCCGTGCCTATATGTGCAGGGGGGGGGGGGAGGATGAAATAACAATAAAGAAAAAAAATCACTACACCCTGCGGCAGTGAAAATAGGTACTGGTAGCTGAATTACAAATTTGGGCATAAGAATCTTCAGTACGTGATGTATCGATGATCTCATGAATTTCTGAGCGTCCAGCAGCAAGACATTTTGTCAACGTCACTTACTTGTGCCACGTGCTGTATAACAAGCAACTGTAGCCGTATGAAAGTGGCATAGGTCCATGAATGATAAACTAAATTATTTAAAACTTGGTATCACTTCTATAAAAATTGTGGAAAAATGAAGACGTGCATTAACAGGCACTTTTCCCTTTAATGGAATATGTTGGATAAGACGTGATACGCGTGTAAATATGTTTATAGAGCAAAGTGAAGCGAAGTTTTTTCTTTCGGAATCATGAATTTAAAATTTTCGCCCGAACAGGGACTTGAACCCTGGACCCTTAGGTTAAAAGCCTAATGCTCTACCGACTGAGCTATCCGGGCTCTGTAGACACTATCTCCAGAACACGTTTCCTATGTAAACTTGTGACTCACCGCGGACGGTGTGACGTAACACGCGTTGTTCGGCCGCCTGTTGGACGTTATGAGGATGCGGGCGTTGACGAGGAAGTTAGCTAGCAGGCGGCTCCAGTGCTCGGCGGAATGCAGAGCGGCAGCTACTACATGCTATTTCGTAAGCGTAAAATTGGTTTCTGCACTACATATAAAGCACAGGTAGAAAGGAATAAGTGACGAGGCGACGTTATTCAAGTATCCGTATTTATCATGTAAGCGGAGAAGACCACCTGGTAGCGAAGAAGCGATGACGGTTTAGAGCTATATGCTATATTTCTTTCGACAGAAGTTAGAGAAGGAGAGAAACCACTGCAGAAAAGGAAGACTTCATTTTATTTTTCTCTTGCCTAGCTGATAACACAGGCTACATGTTGCACATAGGAACGTATAAATAAAACTCTTGATGTATTACTTCATGTTTAAAATGAAACAGCACATTCCAGCCCAACGATGTTTTAATGAGAAGAATGTGTATAAACGTGTAGGAATACAGAAGGAAATTATACACAAGTTGAGGTAACTGAGATGGCGCCGCCAAAACATCCAAAACGAGTAAATTTATCGAGGTAGTGTTTTATAGTGGAAAACAAAGCGAATTTTCTGACGTACGAAAGTAATTTTAAACATTTATAGCTGTCAAATTATCAGAATGAATTTTTTGTTTACCTAACCATCTAGTTTTTCTGGGGCAGTGGGAAGAATACTCGAAGAAGACTTCTAAATAACATTTGTGTAACAAGATTATTGTGCCGCAAACCATCGTCCCGTTTTCAGAAGACGCCCCACAAAAGTATGTCTTTCTGGACACAATCAACTCTGCTATGGTTCGTGTGTTTATTATCAAATATGACAAAGTATATATTACCGGTAACTAATACCACTACACCTCCCCACTCACCGAAACTTTAATCGCCATGCCTTACCCGAGCATGAAATCAGTCGTGATAAAATACACTCCTGGAAATTGAAATAAGAACACCGTGAATTCATTGTCCCAGGAAGGGGAAACTTTATTGACACATTCCTGGGGTCAGATACATCACATGATCACACTGACAGAACCACAGGCACATAGACACAGGCAACAGAGCATGCACAATGTCGGCACTAGTACAGTGTATATCCACCTTTCGCAGCAATGCAGGCTGCTATTCTCCCATGGAGACGATCGTAGAGATGCTGGATGTAGTCCTGTGGAACGGCTTGCCATGCCATTTCCACCTGGCGCCTCAGTTGGACCAGCGTTCGTGCTGGACGTGCAGACCGCGTGAGACGACGCTTCATCCAGTCCCAAACATGCTCAATGGGGGACAGATCCGGAGATCTTGCTGGCCAGGGTAGTTGACTTACACCTTCTAGAGCACGTTGGGTGGCACGGGATACATGCGGACGTGCATTGTCCTGTTGGAACAGCAAGTTCCCTTGCCGGTCTAGGAATGGTAGAACGATGGGTTCGATGACGGTTTGGATGTACCGTGCACTATTCAGTGTCCCCTCGACGATCACCAGTGGTGTACGGCCAGTGTAGGAGATCGCTCCCCACACCATGATGCCGGATGTTGGCCCTGTGTGCCTCGGTCGTATGCAGTCCTGATTGTGGCGCTCACCTGCACGGCGCCAAACACGCATACGACCATCATTGGCACCAAGGCAGAAGCGACTCTCATCGCTGAAGACGACACGTCTCCATTCGTCCCTCCATTCACGCCTGTCGCGACACCACTGGAGGCGGGCTGCACGATGTTGGGGCGTGAGCGGAAGACGGCCTAACGGTGTGCGGGACCGTAGCCCAGCTTCATGGAGACGGTTGCGAATGGTCCTCGCCGATACCGCAGGAGCAACAGTGTCCCTAATTTGCTGGGAAGTGGCGGTGCGGTCCCCTACGGCACTGCGTAGGATCCTACGGTCTTGGCGTGCATCCGTGCGTCGCTGCGGTCCGGTCCCAGGTCGACTGGCACGTGCACCTTCCGCCGACCACTGGCGACAACATCGATGTACTGTGGAGACCTCACGCCCCACGTGTTGAGCAATTCGGCGGTACGTCCACCCGGCCTCCCGCATGCCCACTATACGCCCTCGCTCAAAGTCCGTCAACTGCACATACGGTTCACGTCCACGCTGTCGCGGCATGCTACCAGTGTTAAAGACTGCGATGGAGCTCCGTATGCCACGGCAAACTGGCTGACACTGACGGCGGCGGTGCACAAATGCTGCGCAGCTAGCGCCATTCGACGGCCAACACCGCGGTTCCTGGTGTGTCCGCTGTGCCGTGCGTGTGATCATTGCTTGTACAGCCCTCTCGCAGTGTCCGGAGCAAGTATGGTGGGTCTGACACACCGGTGTCAATGTGTTCTTTTTTCCATTTCCAGGAGTGTATACGCTTGTTTTTTCCAAACTTTACTGACTCAAACCCCAAAAAAATACTCCCACTTCATTTTGCTTCATAGGCTCCTGTTTCTTCGACGCATTTTTCCCATTGAACTGGCATCTTTTTGATGCCATTCTCAAAGAAAGAAGAGGGACGTGTCTGCAGCCACATGCGCACGAACTCCTCTACCGCTGGTAGAGGTGTCCTCCAACTTCTTCCAACCATCCAAACATGCGGTAGTCGCTGGATGAAGTTCCAGTGTTGTCCAATGAATTTCTTCCAGTTTTTCCTTCGTTAAAGCAGCACAATGAGGCCTTGCATTATCGTGCGGGACAGGAGAATCACGATTCGGATAGGTTGCCATTGCCGTTTGTTGCAGTATGTGGGTTTTGTCTGAACCAAAATCCGGCCACTGGACTCGCATTCGGGAGGACGACGGTTCAATCCCGCGTCCGGCCATCCTGATTTAGGTTTTCCCTGATTCCCCTAAATCGCTCCAGGCAAATGCCGGGATGGTTCCTTTCCAAGGGCACGGCCGACTTCCTTCCCCGTCCTTCCCTAATCCGATGAGACCGATGACCTCGCTGTCTGGTCTCCTTCCCCAAACAAACCAACCGACCAACCGAAATCCGGCAGCAATGCCGTAGCAACGAGGGCGAGGGAGGAACGGGGGGATGGGGGGGGGGGGGAGCAAGGGGATCTATCGTGTTCCGGGCGCCACTTGTTGCCGAGGATCGCCAAAATAGTCTCTCAGGACAAACAGGATTTTCCGAAAAATATATTATTATTATAGTAAATTCTATATACTGTGATACAAGTTTCTGGAAAGGGGGGACGCCAATGGAGTGTACTATCATACCTTGATTGCCGAGGAGAAGCAGGCGCCACTAATGTGTCATGATCCGGGCGCCAGTTATGTTTGCTACTCCACTGTTCGGCAGCACCATATCTTGTGCAATAACGTCCTGTACGGGAAGAATGTTGCATGGCCTGATGCTTGTCCATGGTCGACTTCGGAGTGGTACGTTTCCATAGCCACACCGCCCTCCAAAAATTGTTGTATGCCATTCATACCCATGGATATATGGATCTTTCAAAGGGTCTCTTTCCCAAACTGCGCACGGAGCCTCCTCAAAATTTCCGTAGTTTTGTGGCCTTACTTCGCGAGAAACTTGATGATTATGCACTGCACAACAGAGTTGTGTACGGTACCTCGTACTGGCATATGGTGGCCCGATCGTGTCAAGCTAACTGCTGCATCACAAAGCTTGAAACACGTATGTATTCAGTAACAGCGATGGCGAGCCCTGAGAGAATCTCTGACCAGAGAGTTATTTATCGTTGCTAGTCTGCGCTTGACCGCGCGAGAGTTCAGTTGCGAATTAGCAGTTCGAGAGTAGTAGTCAGCCAGTACAGTAGTGTGTAAGGAGTCGGCGGTGGTCGACATGGGTCTCTGGTCACGATTCAGGACGAGGTATATTGTTAAGTAAGGTAATGAAGCAGCATTGCGCTCAGCTAACAATGTATTGTAATTGTAATTAACTTGTTCAAGAAATGCCCCAATAATAATTCTGTTTTCAAAGCAATCGTTATTAAAAAGAAAAAAAATCATTACAATTGAATGTTCATTTCTCAATTTTTGTGTTGAGTTTACATTGGGCCATTATTTTTCAATATTTTTGTAGCGAAGGTACAGTTGCTTTTATTTCAATTTAACGATGTTTTGTGGGAGCTCAACAACATTTGGGTCATTATTATTCAGTAATCTTGTGGGGAAATAACTTTTGGCACGTTTTCATTATCATAGACTTTTCTTTTATTTTTGCTGGGAAATCACACTTGGTTCTATTCACATTAACATTTGTATTGTCTTGTAAGAATTTGCTGGGAGGTTACGTTTAACACAATTCCCATTAATATTTAATTATTGTCCTTTCAAAATATTTCTGGGAAGGTTACACTTGGTTCCATTTATATTTAATTATATTCGTTTCATTTTTGCGGGGAGGTTACAAGCTATTTCAGACCTCCCCACCAACAACCTTCAAGGTCGTGTCCATTTTCAGCCACTACCACATCCGCCAGATTTAAATTCCGGTCCGAATTTGAAACGCACTCATACTATGACATTCCAAGGGCTCTCCGTCCATCATCTGTGTTACCTTATACGAGGTACATTCAAGTTCTAAGGCCTCCGATTTTTTTTCTCTGGACTGGAAAGAGATAGAAACATGCGCATTGTTTTAAAATGAGGCCGCGTTCATTGTCAATACGTCCCAGAGATGGAATTTTACCGCCAGCGGCGAGAATGAGAACTGTTTTAAATACTTAAAATGGCGACGTTTTCCTTACTTCAACAGGGTGCAATCATTCGTTTTCTGAATTTGAGTGGTATGAAACCAATTGAAATTCATCGACAGTTGAAGGAGACATGTGGTGATGGAGTTATGGATGTGTCGAAAGTGCGTTCATGGGTGCGACAGTTTAATGAAGGCAGAACATCGTGTGACAACAAACCGAAACAACCTCGGGCTCGCACAAGCCGGTCTGACGACATGATCGAGAAAGTGGAGAGAATTGTTTTGGGGGATCACTGAATGACTGTTGAACAGATCGCCTCCAGAGTTGGCATTTCTGTGGGTTCTGTGCACACAATCCTGCATGACGACCTGAAAATGCGAAAAGTGTCATCCAGGTGGGTGCCACGAATGCTGACGGACGACCACATGGCTGCCCGTGTGGCATGTTGCCAACCAGTGTTGACGCGCAACGACAGCATGAACGAGACTTTCTTTTCGTCGGTTGTGACAATGGATGAGACGTGGATGCCATTTTTCAATCCAGAAACAAAGCGCCAGTCAGCTCAATGGAAGCACACAGATTCACCGCCACCAAAAAAATTTTGGGTAACTGCCAGTGCTGAAAAAATGATGGTGTCCATGTTCTGGGACAGGGAGGGCGTAATCTTTACCCATTGCGTTCCAAAGGCACTACGGTAACAGGTGCATCCTACGAAAATGTTTTGAAGAAAAAATTCCTTCCTGCACTGCAACAAAAATATCCGGGAAGGGCTGCGCATTTGCTGTTTCACCAAGACAACGCACCCGCACATCGAGCTAACGTTACGCAACAGTTTCTTCGTGATAACAACTTTGAAGTGATTCCTCATGCTCCCTACTCACCTGACCTGGCTCCTAGTGACTTTTGGCTTTTTCCAACAATGAAAGACACTCTCCGTGGCCGCACATTCACCAGCCATGCTGCTATTGCCTCAGCGATTTTCCAGTGGTCAAAACAGACTCCTAAAGAAGCCTTCGCCGCTGCCATGGAATCATGGCGTCAGCGTTGTGAAAAATGTGTACGTCTGCAGGGCGATTACGTCGAGAAGTAACGCCAGTTTCACGGATTTCGGGTGAGTAGTTAATTAGAAAAAAAATCGGAGGCCTTAGAACTTGAATGCACCTCGTAGACCCGTCCTTTTAATTTTCGCGACAGATAAGAGTGCAGAGGTATTTAAGTATGGTGAGCCAGCAGGAAAATTTGTGCGTCTTGAACGACCGATATAGTGATCCCTGAACGTTCTGTTAAGAATGACTGTAATTTCCCCTGCAGAGTAGACAGAACATCCATCACGTTGGTACCCATGGATTGCGTTATATCCTGTGCAAATTCTCCCCGTAACCATGGAAGCATATTTGTTAGGGACTGCAGGTAATTGCGAGTATTTTAAGACTTATCGACAAAACAGGAATCAATGATGCGACTCTAGAAATGGTTGTTGTTGATTCACCTTAGTTATCCAAAGTGGATTTTCAACAGTTCAGCCGTGTATACTGCGAAGATTGAATTGCCCAAGCTTGTAAGCAATGCTTTATCAGTAAAAAAATACGTGCATGGGAATGTTACATCATTTTGTTGGTTTCGCTGACACCTTTGAGAGAAGAATTCGAGTTTGAAAGCAGTTGCCATAGAGCTATTGATGGAGTGAAATGTAGACATGGTGGAACGCATGGGAACGTAGGCGTAGTATTCACAGAATACTCCATTGGCTGATTCTATTTGCACAATCAGGCTCTCCGGTAATAGCGTGTGGTGGTGGTTGAGCTGTTTAGTGTACCCCAGATGCTATAAGCCCTATTCCGGTGTCCTACAGAGAAGGGAAATTCCCCATAAGGTCATGCAAATTTTAATGAAATACTACCTGTTACTCAAAACGTCTTTGCGAATGATAACTAATAGAAGTAGCCCAATAAAGCGTGAAAATACGAGTACCACACCACACACAGATATTCACAGACGTGACAAAAGTCGTGGGATACCTCCTAATAATATCGCGTCGGACCTCCTTTTGCCCAGCATAGTGCAGCATCTCAACGTGGCATAGACGAACAAGTCGTCACAAGACCACTGGAGAAACATTGTGCCATGCTGCCTCTATAGGCGTTCATAATTGCCAAAGCGTTGCCGGTGCAGGATTTTGTGCATGAACTGACCTCTCGATTATGTCACATAAATATTCGATGTGATTCATGTAGGGCTGTCTGGGTGGCCAAACCTTTCACTCGTATTGTTGAGAATGTTCTTCAAACCTATCCCAAACAGTTGCGACCCAGTGACATTGCATATTGTCGTCCATAAAAATTCGATCGTTATTTGTCAACATGAAGTCCATAAATGCTTGCAGATGGTCTCCAAGTTACCGAACATAACCATTTCGAGTCAATTATCGGCTCAGTTTGACTAGAGGAGCCAGACCATGTCATATAGACACAGCTCACACCATTATGGAGCCACAATCAGCTGTCACAGTGCCTCGATTACAACTTGCCGTGGGGCTTCGTGGGGTCTGCGCCACACTCGAACGCTACCATCAGCTCTTACCAACTGAAATCGGGACTCAACCGAAAAAGCCATGGTTTTGTCGCCGTCTAGGGTACAACCGATATGGCCACGAGCCCAGGAGAGGCGTGTAATATTAGTAATTTTCGCCTCACAAACATTAATATACGCTCAATAGTAAACGCCTGATGGCCTAAAGTTATCGAACAATTGTAAAGTAAAAGAAATGAACCATCGCGTAGCAGCGACAGAATCTATTATTCTTTATCTTTGCCGTTCTTGCGCGGTGCCAGTATACCTCTATGTACATGTATCGATTAATGGTGTAAAAAAGAATTCTGTTGTTTCAAGACAATTGAGGCTTTTGGCGCCTCACCTTTTACTGTTTGTATTCCATGAGAGGCGGACGAGGACTTGCTGCGTTCCGCAACTGTATTTTATATTCTATGTGAAAGTATTGAGTGAATATGCTAATTGTTATTTTGTCCAAACAGAAAACATGTAGTTTCTTGTAACTGATATCGAACAGACAGCGTCAAGAGGACATTTTGACTGTTATGTATAAAGTATCTAACCACAATGGTCATCTATTGTAATTTAATATGAAAAGATACGTAGCATTAAAAAACGTGTGTTAAAGATAAGTGTGCTTATTTTAGTAAATTAACCTTGATGATTTCCATCTCCTCATTTACTTGAATTATAATTATTTTGTGTTACTTCATCACCAGAAATTACGATCACGCTGATGGGCCGAACGCAGCATGAGGCAGAAGGAACATTATCGTTTTCCTATTATTTCTGAACCAATTTTTTTGTATAGTGTTGCATTTCTTTTAAAGTCTATAAATCTTCTGGTCCCTTAGTGTTGATCCGGGTATGACTACATCGCGACTATAAAAATGCACATAAATGATAATGTTTCTTCCGAACGATTTCAAATATATATACATCAATATGCTGCTCTTATTCAGGTATTTAATGCTCAACGTATGTTATTATAATAGTGTAATCAATCCCTGATTCTGTTGCCAAGTGGCCCACCAAAATATTCATTTTTTCGACATTTTTCAAAAAAAAAAATAAAATAACAATTCTTTTTCTTTTCGTCCCCCAAGAGCAACGCTACAGGCGCTGCAGGCGATGTCGCGCTGTTAGTAAAGGCGCTGCCACCGCCCATTAATGCCGCATTTCGCCACACTGTTCTAAAGGTGCGTTTACACTGCCATTTGTATCGGCACATGTATGAGATACATGTATATGCGACTTTGCGACATGTATCGCGACTTGTATGAGTTGACAAGTATCGACCTCATACATGTATGAGCGTACGTTTACACTGGTTGATATGTATCACTGTGCGATAGCTTTCGACGACGATTTCGAAGATTTCACATTTTTATGTGCTGGTACACTTGCTCTTTTGGAAGATGATAGGAAGAAAAGGCGGAGGAAGCGTAGATGGTGGCAGAGAGAGTTTCTCGCGAATTAACGCTAAAGGATGGCGCATATTTTAGAAATTATGTTAGGATGAGTATGGACGATTTCCGCGGTTTGCTATCACTTGTGGCTCCTCTTGTTTCCAAAACCAGCACAAACTTTCGGGAAGCGATTCCACCAGAGGATCAGTTGGCAGTAACACTCCGTTTTTTGGCCACTGGGGATTCCTCTTGAAACGAAGATTTCATTGCAAAACATTTGCATTGTCGCGCGATTGCTAATGCCAACGTCTCACACACGATTGTCGGCATCCGTTCTCAACATTATCACGCGAGGCCGCCGGAATAATAGCAAAAAATTGATATACGTGCCAGATGCATGAAAAAATTATAGAATGTATTACATACTCTGATATATATATAAAACTTTTACCTTCACTTCTTGGAATAAAACTTGCACAATGGCCTCGCAAACACGAAGAATAATGTTGCATATGGCTCTTTTTGATGTTCTATGCAGATACATTAACGTCGAAACGATAGTCGGCACCTCCAAAACTCAAACAGCCGCCAAAGAGCCGGGTACTACGTATGCGCTAATCGTCAAAATAAGCGGCAGGCGACAAGACGACAGGAAATGATAGTACTGCGCATGCGCGAGTTCAAATGTCGCTCATACATGTCGCGTATATGGCCAAAAAGCGATGTACAAAATGTATACGCGACATGTATGAGCTCGAGGGTCCGCATACAAGTTCCGTGAATTTTTGTATGAGGTGATGTATCGCGACATGTCAAATTGACATGTCGCTCATACATGTCGCGATACATGTATCCCAGTGTAAACGTACCTTGACGGATACGTTCCTCGTACGTCCCACATTGATTTCTGCGGTTATTTCACGCACTGTTGCTTGTCTGTTGTCACTGACTACTCAGGGTTCTTTAAGTGAAGGCCGTCGTCCACTGCATTGTCCGTGACGAGAGGTATTGCCTGAAATTTGGGTTTTCGGCACACTCTTGACAGTATAGATCTCGGAATATTGAGTTCCCTAACGATTTCCGAAATGGGATGTCCCATGCGTCTAGCTCCTACTACCATTCTGCGTTCCAAGTCTGTTAGTTCCCGTCGTGCGGCCATAACCACGTCGGAAACCTTTTCACAAGAATCACCTGAGTACAAATGACAGCTCCGCTAATGCGCTGCCCTTTTATACCTTGTGTACGCTATACTACCGCCATTATGTACGTGTGTATCGCTTTCCCATGACTTTTGTCGCTTCAGCGCATTAATGAAGGGGGTTATCTATCTACAACAGAAACAAGCCACTGTAACAGTTAGATTTGTTTCTGTAGAGCATCAGCTTATGTATACAGAATGAGATTTTCACTCTGCAGTGGAGTGTGTGCTGATGTGAAACTTCCTGGCAGATTAAAACTGTGTGCCGGACCGAGACTCGAACTCGGGACCTTTGGAAAGTAGGAGACGAAGTACTGGCAGAATTGAAGCTGTGAGGACGGGTCGTGAGTCGCGCTTGGGTAGCTCAGATGGTAGAGCACTTGCCTGCGAAAAGCAAAGGTCTCGAGTTCGAGTCTCGGTTCGGCACGCTGTTTTAATCTGCCAGGAACTTACAACTTATGGACGACCCAGTGAGATAAGTACTTTATATTGTAATAGAAGACATGCACGGAAAAACGGGCTAACCTTCAAATGTAAAAGCTTAGAAATAAGTGTTGCCATTTGTTGCTGGGTACTATCAAAATTGACATTGGTCTCACCCCTAACAGATATTTAGCGGTGAGACCAATGACAGATATGACAGTTCCCGTACCCAGTAACAGATGGCAGAATTTATCTAAGTTTTATGTTTGAGAAATAGCCCGTTTTTCCGCACATGTCTTCAGTTGCAGAATCTAGCCTTGTCGCAGGTGGATGAATACAATAAACGCATAATCCTGAGAATAAATCTCAGATAAACCAATGATTGCAAGAACGTAGTGTACACGGGTTACGTGTGGAAAAGGATAAATGCAAAATTGTTTCTGCAGTGTTCCTCTCCCGAATAACACTACAAGTGACGGTTGCTGGGGAAGTTTCCTAGGTCTTTACGGTTCAAATGGCTCTGAGCACTATGGGACTTAACAGCTATGGTCATCAGTCCCCTAGAACTTAGAACTACTTAAACCTAACTAACCTAAGGACATCACACAACACCTAGTCATCACGAGGCAGAGAAAATCCCTGACCCCGCCGGGAATCGAACCCGGGAACCCGGGCGCGGGAAGCGAGAACGCTACCGCACGGTGTTTACGGCAGATATTCAGTTTCATACAAGGTTTAAACACACTTTCGATGCTGAGGAGGCCAGTGAAATATCTTTTCATAAATACTTTACCGCCAACCTACGGTAAACACCTACAGTCGTCGTATTTAACAGGTACTTCCTTTAATTATAATTTTCCATTGTTAAATTGGACTTAGTCTCCAAGTAATACATTTCTGAATTTTAAAATGTAATTAAATAAATATCCTTTTGAACCACAATTCATGTATTTCACAATTTATTCTTAACTCTGAAGGAATATGTCTTACATCAAAGACACAGAGATAAGGAAAAGGCGCTACAGAAAAATGAAAATCATCCGTTTCAGCTGTTTTCACAGACAATGCCTCCTTTGCATTCAGAGGTGTACATGCGAATTATTTGAATGAAAAGACAAATATACTCCTTGACATTTCGTATACAAACAAGAATTCTAAATTATTACTCGTATAATGTGCAAGATACAGCACAATTGCCACCACAGACTGCTGGAGTCATTAATTTACAAATGAATTACTACAGCTGTCAGTCGTATGATATCAGCAGTGTTATAGTGCGAGAGGCATCGAAAATTCAATGCGCAGTCCAAAAATTCACAAACGCTTAATGTTTGTTTATTTCTTCAGCAGCATGACAGAGTACAAGGTGTTCTAAAAAAAGTGTCGAATACTTTGAGGGGTGGTACAGGGTAGTACTCATCGAAACAAAAAAATGTTAAGTCCAATGTATACGGGTCCGGAAATGCATACTTTCTGCGATAAACACGTGTTTGTAGGAGGTGTTCAACGTGGCGTTCATTCATGACAAAGCGCCCCTCTGTCCTCCGGCGTAAGGAATGACGTACCCTTTGAAGTATACACGGTTGTTGTTGTACCTGCTCACGCATTCAAGACACTATCCTGTAGTGTTTGCACATCGTTGATTGTCGTGGCGTAGGACAATTTCTTCAAGTGTCCTCATAATCAGAAGTCTAGGGGACTGAGGTCTGGGGAACGAGCAGGCCAAGGTGTCCCCCCCCCCCCCCCCCCCAACCCCGACCAATCCAGCGGTCCTGAAATGTCTGCTTCAGATGTTCGCGCACATTGTGACTAAAGTGTGCTGGTGAGCCACTATGTATGAGCCACATTTGTATTCGTTGCTGCAGTGGCACAGACTCCAGCAGTGTATGCAATTCACTAATAAGGAAGTCCACATAATGCGCGCCGGCCGTTGTGGCCGAGCGGTTCTAGGCGCTTCAGTCTGGAACCGCGCGACCACTACGGTCTCAGGTTCGAATCCTGCCACGGGCATGGACGTGTGTGATATCCTTAGGTTAGTTAGGTTTAAGTACTTTTAAGTTCTAGGGGACTGATGACCTCAGATGTTAAGTCCCATAGTACTCAGAACCATTTGAACCATTTAGATAATGCACCCTAGTTAAACTTTGTGGTAGCAGTAATGGCCCTATTAATCTATCGCCAAGTACGTCTGGCTATACGTTGATTCAAAATCTGTGTTGATCCCCTGTTTCCTGAATTGCTTGGGGATTTATATCTGCCCATACATGCTGGTTATAGAAATGCACAACACCATCTCTTCTGAACGCTGCCTCACCGTTAAATAAAGTCTTGGATGTGAACAGTGGATCTGCCGCACACGTCTGCAACAGCCATTGATAGAACCACCGTCTGTCTCAGTTATTCTGTGGCCTTAGTGTTGGAACGCGCTGTAGATGATACGGTCACAGCAGTTGTTCATGACCTACCCCTCCTCCAGATAAGAGAGTGAGACATGCCTTCTGCCGCTGCTAATCGTTGCACAGTAGTCCCAACGGTTTCTTCCATCGAACGTAGCACACGCTCCTCCATGTCAGGCTTGAAGACTATGCGGATCTTCCGAGGTCTATCTCTGAGACGCTGCAAAAATCTGCCGAAAAGTTTACCGCAGGGCTCTCTGGACTGTGCATATCTTTCAGCGTATAGGGTCTGGGCTCATAGGTTGCATCCACTTGCTAAACTATAGCAGAATATCACATCCGCGATTTCACTTGTCGAGTAGCAGGCTTCCATTACTAACAAGTGGTCGAAAAGAGAAAATGTGACTGTACTACACCATTTGTACACAGTGCATTAAAAGTAAACACATAAGTGAATCCAAGTTTGGAAGAAGGTAAAACACCATGATACGTATCCAGGGTTGGCAGTACTGTACAATAAGGCACACAAACACGACGAAAACTAACGTACCCTCCAACACCACTCGAACCACACAACTGACAGCTGACCATCTAATGGTAGGTAGAGTACTGTGGGTAAGACATCATAATAACTTGCCGACACATTTGACGGATCGCCAGTCCAACTACTGTGCTAATTCCGCTACCAAGCGTCGCTCAGCCCTTCCCCTTCCTATAAACATGTGTTTATTCATTGGACTTACTTTTGTTGTTTCAACTAGTACTACCAACTCTCAAAGTATTCGACATTTTTTTTAACACACTGTATATTGCGTAGAATACATAATGTTCTGAAACTGTACGGTATGTCCTTAAGGAAATGTATGTACATGAACTGCACGTAAGTAAAACATGGATAAAGGGATTTATATACGATTCACACTCTTCGTGGACTAAGGGCATGTATTAACTTCATTTGTGATCGGATATGCAAGTCATATGAAATCAGGATAGTGATTTCAAGCCTTTATATTACTTTAAAATTCACAATAAAAACATATGACTTCAACAGCACATGTGAAAAGCATATGGATAATTTAACTGCGGAAAGAACAAGAAAATCATCCGTCGAGTATGATTACTGTATTTACATGAATTCACATAATAAACTTCACCTTTATTCATTTTTATTTCATGGAGTAGTCTGCGACTGAATTTCATGATGGTTCGTCTTTACTTCGATGAAGTCACTTTTAAAAGACATTTTCAAACCTCACCACGATATTGGTATAGTTCTATAATGATGTAGTCAACTGGAATTGTTGCTTGGCGTTGGCGTCATGTGGGACATCGTTGCCGGTGGTAACAGGAGTGAGAACAAGCATCGGAACACGAAGGCGTGACAAACAGTGATTCGCCTTGTGCCATCGAACACATCTCTTCCAAGACTACGACGACCCACGACTTTACAGTGCAGGCTGAAGAGACACAGGACGCAAAACATACTCGCATCTCAGTCTGGTCAGTTGCTATGCACGTAGTTTTTTATCGTCTCCAGAAACCTTCAGGCGGCGACCACAATTTGTCTCTCGTCGGTTCCAGCATATGCTTTCCGGTACAGGCAGCAACATTTGCATATCTTAATAAATCCGCTGTCGTGCAGCGTGTTTATTCTACGTCACTAACGTTTTTATTTATTTCGCTCTGAGATCATTAAGTGTTACGGTACTAGAAACATCCTTTTACGTCTAGTTCCTCGATGGAAATTTGGAAATTTGTGGTACGTTCCTATGGGACAAAACTGCTGAGATCATCGGTCCCTTTGCTTACATACTACTTAGTCTAACTTAAACTAACTTACGCTAAGGACGACACACACCCTTGCCCGAGGGAGGAATCGAACCGTGCAAGGCTCCTAAGACCGCGCGGCTACACCGCGCGGTTGTTCCTCAATGCCTATTTATTCACAATACGTCCTTACACTTGGGATAACTTGAACTTCCAATATATAGCTCTACAGTTTACTAAAACTATTTAGGTGAAGACTTGACTCGCTCCGCTCCGCTAACATACTTGCTTTAATTGTTCTAGTATTACAAAATAGGTTTCTTTGGGAGTAAAGTGGGTCTGGCCCTACTCATATTTAGTGTACTTACTAATGTGAAAACCATTCTTATACATAAAAAAAGTCGAATAAAATAATGAAACTTGATTCTTTGTTTTAGTGGCGATACCCACGCTTGATTCGCATCACAAGAAGCACAGCATAATCCCGAATTACATATACGATCCGAGTATTTGCAGTTAAATCCATACGCCTTCTAGAAGAGAATTTAGACTTTATAGTCAGTGGAAAGCTTTCAGCTATGCAAATGCAAGCAAGGAAACTACATATCGTACATTCAACAAGTAAAGTGAAACATAGCTAATTCTACAACAAAAGATGTAGTATGAAATTACAATGAAATGCAGACCTTTAGCTGCTTACAGGTGTTGATAAATATCAACGGGGACGTTTGAAAATGCGTGTCCCGGCCGGGACACGAACCCGGGATCTCCTGCTTACATGGCAGATGCATCTTCATAAAGATGTAGTAAGTTAAATTTGCATGTAATTTACAGCAAAAGTCTGGCTCCTCGTCGTCTCCTCACATAGAACTGCTTGATAACTTGTGTGCACTTATCTTTACTCAATATGTGTTTATTCCACCCACTTCCGTATTCTCCAAAGGTGTTCACTGAAAATTACTTATTACTTACTTCCTACGTTCGTTGTTACTAAGAATATGTACTTATATACTTACAACCTGCTACTCATTTATTTCCTATAATTTATGTTTATTCTGACCCCTCTTATGTGCATCCATCATCAATTTAATCAAAATTCAATCCAGCACAGTTAGAATCTCCTTCAAGGTGAAAATTCGAACCGATCATGGATCTTATTGTTTGCCTGGAATAATTTGTCCGAGCTTTTGTTTAGTATTTTATAACTAAAAATGTTTACATTCCTTTAGTTTTATTTACCTATGTGTAAAGAAAAATGACTTAAATTCTCCTGAAATACGTGCATGTGTAAGAGAGAAAATATTAATCTTAGTGATAGACTATAGACGCCGTGTTTCCTTTCAATTTCATATTATCAGTTTCACGTTATCATTTCTACCCTTCACACTGAGTCACTGTATTAGAACTTGCATAAATTGTATTTTGCATAATGGTTTTCAACTATTGTACAAAATTTATGTCAGAATGTAAGTAGTCACACCTCAAAGTGTAGGTGAGAGAATCAATCTCCCTCAATGCTAGGTACTATACCAGTCGGTCAAAGCTTAAGCTTATGAGTGCTTCGTACCTCGAGGTCCAGATTATATATATATATATATATATATGTGTGTGTGTGTGTGTGTGTGTGTGTGTGTGTTTTTCTCATTGTTAGCATGTAATTCAGTTTTACTCCACAGAGAAAACAGAGTAATACTGCATATCATATTTTCCTTATTTAGTACTTACCTGTGCCTCTTTACTCCATATGACTTCTCTCCTCAACAAATTTAATTATTCACATGCATACTTAAGTGGGACCCTACCTTGGTTTCTACCATGGCATTCAATAAATAATCCTTTATATTGTAATAGGACATGCATCTGCATAATTCCCATTGTAAAATTAATAATACATAAATTAACCAAAGGGATGGACTCTCTATAGGTCAACCCAGACTACATTCATAGATGCATAATGCCAGCACAGCAGTCTTTATGATCTACACAGAACGCACTCATGCAATAAACTTATTTTCCGTCAGATTTACATTTGTCAGTTGTTGTGGCAATTTTTATATTTTTCATAAGCAAATAGTATTAATTCTCTAATGCCGGGTACATTTGTTAACGGTCTCTCACCATTTTACCTTGTAAGTGGCTCATAAGATAGGCAGTGTGATGTGGCATAATATTATGATTTCAGTGTTTACGTAGTTCATAATGACTATTTTGTGGACTTTTTGCTTTACAGATTTTCATTGTGGTTCAGTATTTTGTAGAAGTCTCATGTTTTTACACGTCTTTAAATAATAGGAACGGAAGGTGCTGTCGTGTATAAGTAAAATGCGAAAGTCAGATGTTTATTCCGTGAGCTCCATGAACTCATTAAGGTCTCACGCAAGGCATGAAAGAGCGGCTTCAACGATGTTCTGTTCTCCATCTACATACACAATTTCAAAATAAACTGTTGAAGAAAAAGAAACCATTATGCTAATCATGCATGAAGCAGCTTGCAAGTTAAAAGAAATGACAATGCTTGGTAGTCACAGCATTTGTGTTTACCACAAAGATAATACTGAAATTTCCTGAAAGCGCAAATAACCGCTTATGCTTTTGAGTATCGTCGTTCAGACTCCATGAGAATTTTGCTCGCAGAACTTATTGTTGGAAAGGTAGGTTAGAAACAGAAATTCTCCCACCCCACGCGCTCATGGCTAAACAAAAAATTTTTTCTCATGTGTGGGTGGTACAATAGGTTTGCATTGACGAAGGCTTCCTTTATTGCATCAAAATCCTTTTGGCACTGGTTTGATCAAAATCAAGTGGAATTCTTATTCAGTAGTAACAGTAAGGCTAGTTAAAAGCTGGTTTGGTACAAATTTACAAAAAAATGACACAAGTCCAAGAAATGCTTTTCGTTTTTTTATTTGTTGTAAAGGAGAACGTTTAATCATTTTAATATTTCTTTTATCTGGAAGTATTCCAGACTGAGAAATAACATGGCCTAAAAATGTTATCACCTGCTCGTCTAATTTCGGTTTTTGTAAGCTCACAGTAACTCCAAAACTTAGGAGTTTAGTCAATAGTTTCAAGTTTTCCTTCCAGGACGTGATAGCAATTAAAAGGTCATCTACATATGCTGTTAGTCTGCTTAATAGCTTTGGGCCCAAAAGCAGTATCCAAAGCTCAGAAGAAAGCTACTGCACTGATGTTC
Organism: Schistocerca cancellata; assembly: GCF_023864275.1. Classification (NCBI taxonomy): domain Eukaryota; kingdom Metazoa; phylum Arthropoda; class Insecta; order Orthoptera; family Acrididae; genus Schistocerca; species Schistocerca cancellata. The sequence continues at coordinate 302,936,728 of NC_064634.1, forward strand.
AAACCAAAAGGAAGAACCCAAAACTGATAACTTCTACCTGAGCAGACAAAGGCAGTATATTTGTGATTGTCTGTACGGAAAGCAAGCTGACAATAAGAAAATCACCAATTTATACTGGTTGGATATTTGACTTCATAGAATTTTAATAGTTACTTAAAATGTCTGGTTGTGTTCAGATTTGTATGATACTTTTGTTAGTTGCTTTCACATCTAACACTTGGTGGACTGTGTCGTCCGTGTTCCCAACTGCAAGCAGTGTACTGCAGCATGGAGATTGTGAAGGTTGTATTATTTTTCACTTGATCATTCTTCCAGTTTTCCTTCTAGCAGATTCCCTTTTTGCCCAAGCTATAACATAAGATGAATGACAATATGTCTTGTGAGGAAAAACTTCCGTCTTGTATACAGATTCATGAATAATCACAGGTCTCTTGCCAAACACCGGCAAATATTGTCTTAATAACCCAAACAGATCATCTTTCAGTACTGCAGTTAGACAAGACGACTCCTTCATTTTCTCTTTTATGGCCTAAATGTCAATTGGCAAGTTCACTAATGTGTCTGCGTTTTTCTCATGGACAAATAGTATTTCCAGGTAAATAAGCTGCAAATTCACTTTCTGACAAAACGTACTATGGTTCAGTCTAAACTAAATCAAATCCAAAGAAATTTCTTGTTCATCAACACAGAAATTGCACGTGCCATTGCAGAGATCTATTTTCGCTCCGTGTTGACGAAAGAACTCCATTCCCAATATACAACTGACAACTAATTTATCGACCATTATAAATGAACATTGCATTGTTTTACAATCAAATGTAATAGGAATGTCAGCTTTGGTCGTAACACCTTGTGATCTACTTCACACTGCACTCAGTAAACGACATTTTGTACAGCAAAGGTGGGTATGCAAATTGTTTTCCTAATTTCAGCAAGTAAACCTGTAGATATGACTTTTGCGGATGCACCCATGTCAAGACCGATGACCATAGGGATGTTACCCATCTGACGCTTGACTATGGCTTGTACCACTTCTTCACTTACTCCTTGAAGCACAATTCATCAGGAATATCTTGTTCTTGGTCACATCATTAAAACTGTAAGTGACCATGTTGTCTGTCCCCACTGTATCCTTTTACCATCGCCAGAGGGCTTAACAAGGCCGATTCAGGTTTTCTGCCGACAATGGGAAAGCACTACTATTTTCTGTTCCTTCTACTACGTTGACTGTGAGTTCTCTATGCTGACAGTTCATGTCAGTGATGTGGTTAACATCTGGTTATCCATCCGCATATATCTACCTTGTGTTTGTTCTCTGTTTGCTGTTCAATGATGACTGCATATATTATTGTTTCCCCAGATATTGTCTGAAACATTTTGCTTGTTATTAAAGCGGCTATGGTTAGTGTTATGGTTTGTTATGTTTTGATACCCAGGGTTGTGTCGGTGTTCCCCTCTCCTTTGATAGTTGTTATTGTTTACATGGTAATTCATGTTCTGTTGACTGTAATTCTGATGCGAAGTATCGGGGTGCCAAACACCTGAATTATTATTATTATTATTGTTCGAAGACCCATTTCCTCCGATAGTGATGTACGCTGAAGCAATGAATCAAAATTTGTACAAGCACCAGGATTCGAACCCAGGTACCTGCTTACTAGGCAGATGCGCTATCTGTTGTGCCACACTGGCATTCCAGCTGCAGAGATTACCCTTGTACATCTCCCTCCCTGATACAAATTCCAATCCATACCTCGGCCTATTGCTTTTCCCCTTCTAAACTCACATTAGAACCGCTGAGGCTCTCCGATATTGGAATAGAGCCTTAGCAATGAGGAAAATGGGGTTAATCCTGTCTGCACCTCAGGCGTAAATGATATATTAATCATATACAGCTGATGTTCCTGAGACATATTGAGCTTCACCCTTATCTACGATAATGATGCAGGCTGAATCAATGAATTAAAATTTTTACCAGTGTCGGGATTCGAACCTGGGTCTCTTGCCTACTAGGCAGATGCGCTATCTGTTTTTATTTTTTTATTTTTTTAATCTAATGGACCGCTGCAGGAGCAGGACGACAGGTAGGGCAGGGGTCGACACCCGAAGCCTGGCCATCCCGCCGCCACGCCCAAGCAACGTGTTCGAGTTCGAGGATCGAAGGATCAGGAAGAGGATGTAGTGGGTTTGTCGATGTTGTTTTATTTATTTATTTCTTTAATTTTTATAACATTTTTTTTGTTTCATTACAAAGAAAGATCCTACAACTGCCGTAGCCGAGCATCCGATTCGTCTTCTCGTCTGTTGGGAGGGGTTCCCCCCTATTCCGTCCGTAGAGGATCAATATGCTCCAGGATTCTTCTTCATTTTCAGCGTCTCATACCCGGAACGCCCCAGTGAGCAGGAGGATCCGCAAATAATGAACCTAAATAATTTGCGAAACGAGTTCTGTACTTAGGGTGGCGGCTGAAAGCTGCATGTGTCGTCATCAGTAGGGACCAAAAGTCGAGTGTGCCTTTGGGAGCATCGCAAAATATGTAGTAAACGGCCATGCCGTTTAGCCAGTTAACGGCGTTCGTTCTGGTTGATGGAAAGTATACGCCGTCGGGGCGCAATACTTCATCAGGGGAGATAGACTCCGGCAATCGCCTCAAGAGTAACGCCAGCATGCGCTGCGTCGGTAGCCAGCACTCGCTGGTCGCGGCACACGTCAGACGGTGTGCGTCCGAGTCAGCGACTGAGTATGTCGGACACAAGGGGTCGTCCGTCAGATGTATGGAATGTATCGTCTGACGAGTAGTGAACTTCCCATTCACAACCACGTACCACAATGAACGCACCGTTGTAGGTAGAAAAGGCGTGTGTACCGCTCGCCACACCGTGTTCCAGGCAACTTCAGGATGTCTGTGGGCGACCGTATTTACAGGTTGCTGCTGTTGATAGAGGCGATAATAGTCTTTTGTGCTGGGCTTCCGTGTCGTCGGAAGTTCTGACCGTAAGTAGCTGAAGTCAATCAAGAACTCTCTGATGTGGGTGAGTGCCGGTGAAATGTGTCCTACAGAAACCGGGGGATGCAGAGAGTGTGGTGCCACTTCCGCTATCAGGGTGCCCGTCAGAGTGGCGTGGGCAGAGGTCCACTTGCAACGCATAGTGTTGAGATAAAGCGATCGCGCGCGGTTATATACATGAATTAAACCGATACCGCCCGCCCGCTGCGGCAGCGTCAGGGTGGCGTATCGGACTTTAAAAACCAGACCGGTGCTTACGAAATGTCCATATGCTGCTTGAAATCTGTCGGCCATTGTAGCCGTCAAGGGAAGGATATGCGCAAAACAGTTCAGTTTTGAGACAAGATAGGTGTTGACATAACGTGTTCTGAGGAGCATATCCAAGCGACGCAGTTTGTTGTCCTGCAGCAGAGCACGTGTCTGGTGTAGGAACCGGCGGTACGTAGGCGCCTCCGTGCGGCGGACATTGCTATAGAATTGCACTCCTAAACACTTGAGTACGGGCACCTTGTCAAAGGGCACCGCCTTTGTGTGGGAAAGCCCCCCTCCGACATCCATGTATTTTGTCTTCTTCACGTTGATGACGCTCCCAGCGACCGCCCCGTACTGGCGTAGCCACTGTAGTGCCATATGCATTTCATCCTCTGATCTGGCCAGGAACACCACGTCATCGGCGAATGCACCACAACGAAAGGTCACGTCCCGCAAGGAGATACTAGTTAATCGCTGTCGTAGACCATGTAAGGCTGGTTCAAGCGCTGCAGCAAATAATATACCCGACAGGGGGCACCCTTGTCGCACTGACCGTCCAACAACAATGTGACCAGACTGATAACCGTTGACCATCATGCGGGAGCGCGCTCCGTGGACCAGTCGAAGGACCACCTGTGCAGACTCCGGAGAAAGGCCCATGTGTTGCAAAACTGCGCGTAAGAAGCCGCGGTCGACGCGGTCGAATGCGTGGTCAAAATCTACGGCGACAAGGGCGCCTCGTATTTTGCAGGCCGCCGTCAAGGCAATTACGTCGCGGTATGCTCCTAACGCCGTATGAATGTTGCTGACACCACCTAAACATGTCTGATCGGTGTGGATGGCTTTCCCGATAGCGGTGTGGAGACGCGCGCGGAGGATACGGGCGAAGATCTTGTAGTCGTTGTTGAGGAGTGGGAGTGGGCGGAAGTCCTGCCAGCTACAACCGCCATTCGGTTTCGGTACTGGGATCAAGATGCCTTCCGTGAATTCTGTGGGGACAGTGAAATCAGGGCGGATCAGGTCTTGAAACATTTGGAGCCACTTGTCACCCATAAGGTGGTAAAAAGTGCGGTAGAATTCCAGGGGTAAACCGTCCGGTCCAGGCGACTTGTTCGGTGCTCCACGTGCCAAGTCCGATGTCAGCTCGTCGGGTGTAATGGGCAACAGCAGACTATCATCGGGTGCCATGTCCCGAGGGGCGGGAAAATAGTGCAACAGCACGTCATAATCACGTACATTTCGCAGATCTTCCATGTACAAGGTCCCATAGTGTCTGGCGAACGTGTGCGCGATGTCCGTTTGTGTCACTGCGCGGCCGCCCTCCTCCGTGTTTACCGCCGTAATGAGCTGACGATTGCGGTGGCGCCTCTCGCGCACAATGTGATACACTGATGCCGTTTCGTTGGGGATACAGTCTTGCACTCGCGCACGGATGCGGACACCTTCGAGCTGCTCTGTCCTGATGCGAAGTAGATGAGCTTTGATGCTGTACGGACACCTGACGTTCGGGAGACGGCGGTTGCGTCGCCAGCTCACGTAACGCTGTATAGTAAAATTCCGATGTTGCCCTTTGCCAGTTCGATCTGTCATGCCCGTAGGCCATCAAGGTCTTTCGGAGTGCAGGTTTGACACATCCCAGCCACCACAGCAACGTGGAAGCATACATGGGCAGGCGCCTGATACATCGACGCCACGTGTCAGTGACTGCTCGCCGACACGCTTCCTCGCGAAGGAGGGAGACGTTCAGCGTCCACGGGCCCCTGCTGCGTCTTGTGAGTTGTCGGGGTAAGGTGACAGTGCAGATGTACGCGAGATGGTCCGAGAAGGCCGTCGGCCAGAGTTCTGCATCACGGGTTGCTGTGCGGAGGGCACGCGAGACGTATATCCGGTCCAAACGACTGGCAGAATGGCTGGTAAAGTGCGTATATCCACTCTGTGTCCCATGATGTAAGAGCCATGTGTCGTGGAGCGCGAGGTCACGTATCAACGCTTGTAGAGCAGGTCATGTGACGTAATGCGGTATCTGGTCCTCGGGCCGCAGAACACTGTTAAAATCGCCGCCCACTATGTAATGGTCCATATTTCCTTGCAAAAGTGGGGCTACCTCCTCCGAATAGAAGACATGCCTGTCACCACGGTGCGAATTACCGGGGGGGGGGGGGGGCGTAGACGTTAATGAGGCGGACTGCGCCAAGTGTGAGTGCGATGCCTCACCCGCTCGGCAAGTACGTCGCGTCCGTCGCGTCTATGCCATCTCGGAGAAGGATGGCCGTTCCTCCTGCGCCATCACCTACGGGTAGGTTGTAAGTAGTGTAGCCATATAGGTCTAAACGCAGCTCGGGACGTACCTCCTGGAGAAGGGCAATGTCCAAGTCTGCCGCTCTGATCATGTCGTGTAACATGCGGGTCTTGACAGTGGAGTGAACACTATTTACATTGACTGTTCCCACACGGTATGACTGAGACATATCAAATGGCGGAGGCAGTGTGCCGGTGCAAGCCCACAGTGATCTCACACACCACACAGCCATCCATCTGCATGCTGTGCATTACTGTGCCGTATGAGTCCCTGACTGGCAGAGCCCTTCGGGCTCAATGTCAGCCATCGGCTCTGGTGAAGATATCGATGTTTGCTGTGCATCATCTGACGCCATATCGTCTGCCCAATCACCAAGAGACGATTGTGATGTCATTGGGGGCTGGTCGCTTTCACAGGAGCCCACATTTTGGGAGTCGACGCAATGCGCCTCGTTTTCTGGGCCACCAGATTTAGGAGAGTGTTCCTTGTCTTGAGGCACCTTCTGGTGAATGATGCCACTGGAGTCCGTTGCAATTGTGGACGAGTCAACGAAGTCGATATCTTCCGCCGGCTTCACATCCCTGTCCTGTTCTTCAGCTGACAATCGCCTCTTCTTGTGTCGCTTGGGTGATTTTTGCTTTCGGGTCCGAGATTCGACATCCACTGGAGGGCGGGGCTCGACACAGTCTCGGTCGCTAGGAACCCCTGTGTCCGATCCCGACAGTGACGGTGGTTGGGGGCCCACGACGCTGCGGTGGGCAGAGGCTGTAGGAACCTCTGCACCGTTGGGCTGCGGCATCGTCGACGGCTCTGACTCTCCAACGGAGCTGGCAGCGGCTTGAGGAGGTAGCAGGTTTTGATCATCCATCACATCATGTCGTGCCGCCTCCACATATGTTAGTGGGAGAGAGGTCATAGTGGATCGTTGGGGAAGTTCATTGCGGGGCACCTGAACGAGGCGGCGCTGCAGACACTCAGTTCTAACATGGCCCTCCTGGCCGCAGCCCGAGCAGGTCCTCGGTTGTCCATCATATATAACAATTGCGCGGCAGCCACCAACGAAAACATACGATGGAATGTGCTTCTTAAGTTCTATGCGCACTTGTCGTACCCCGTTAAGGACAGGGTACGTTTCGAATGTGTTCCATTCCTCCTCTGTGTGGCTCAGAACTGTGTCGTATGGCCGCAGCGCATCAACGACTAGGTTGGCAGGAACTTCGAACGGTAGTTCAAAGATGCGCACGGTACGCACACCCAGACCAGCATGGTCAACTCCTACCACGCTCACGTTACCGTCTGCGTGACAGAAGCGAAAGCTGTTTGCAGATCGTTGGAGTAATCTGTCGCAGGCCGCTTCGTCAATCAGTTTGAGGTACACTGTGCTGGTTACAATAGACAGATGAATTCCTATCAGTTATTGTGGTTCTATGTGCATGATGTCTCGTAGAAACCGTTCAATTTCATGGGCCTTCGGTCTCGTGTACGATGCGTTGAACGTTAGTTTGACTGTAGCTTTTCGATATGAGAACGCCATGTCGGGTCGGTACAGGTACTATATGGCAATACAACGACGCGACCGCGCGCTAGCGGGTAAACAACACCTGCGGAGCACTGCCCGGCGCGCCGAGCCCGTCCGCACGGTATCACGGCTGAAAGCCGACTGTTCACTGGGATTTCGTATTGTGAAGGGAGACATCCTAAGGTAGTATATGCAGTGGTATTTTAAGCAGGAGACGTGGGTTCGAGTCCTGGTGCTGCTACAAATTTTAATTCATTGCTTCAGCCTATGTCATTATCACAGATAAAGGTAACACTCAGTATGTCGCAGGAACCTCAAAGGTATGTAATTAAGCCCATTACCTCACGAACTGGAATGTACATTTGTGTTATTATTTTTCTGTTTCTCACCGTCGTCACTGGCATGAGTTAGATCGATTGAATACTGTACAGAAAGGAAATACCGTACATCTGTTTCTGGCAGAGGAACTAATTTTTCGCCAGTGTTAGAATGTTTTTCAGAATTTGCAGGACATCAGTATGTATAACTAGGAAAGTCCAGCACATTGTTTTGTTGATGTAACGCTCGAAGTACTTGCTCAAGCTCCATTGCTTACTATTAAAAAATTCTGGGTTAAATATCTCTCTACGAAAACGCTCTTGTATAGAACTAGACCAAAATTTGTCCAGGAAAGCTTGTTTCAACTGTCTGTAAGTGTGACGACGATCGGCTACGTCTGTCGCCTCTAGTAAAGCACCGTCTTCTATAAATTCTAATAAACGCTTCTGTCCAGTTACGGGGTATTACGTTACTGGAAGAACTAATAAAACCGCAGGGTGTACTTTCGTTGTTTCGGATGAAAATACCTGGAACGATGTTTCAGCAGAACCTCACCGAGTAATACTGAAGAAAGCGGGGGTACTGCCCCCAGCGATTGTGGCATTGACAGGAGTGGTGGTACTTGGTAATCTACATCACTAATTGGTGGCAAGGATAAATGATTACACTCACCTATGTTTCCTTCGCTAGCATGGTGTACAAGTGAAGCTAAATGAGGACTTATTTTACGTGCATATGAGATAAATCTTTGTGCATTATCCATGTAATCAATTGCAGTTGATTTGGGTGGACTGATTTTGCACGAGTCTAACTCTATACGTAATATCGTTGTCCACTTTCGTAACATTTTACTTTCTCTGTCAGATATAAAATTTTCAAACCACTTTCATACAAGTTCGATGTGGGTGTATTACCTTTTCAGCTAGAGTGGTTCCTCTACCAAAAGCTCCTACCTCAGAGCAATCGTTAAGTTTCTTTAAATCATCACTTACACGCTTATGTTCAAGCTTGAGAAAACTTACTTCTTTTGACAATTTCAGTACTTGATTTATAATATTACTATTCTTTAGTTAATTAAAAATATTTTTGTTTATTATTATAAATAATTATTCTCTATGTGTGCTTTTATTTTAATTATTGGTTTAGTTATTGGTTTTAGTTGGTTTAGCTTAGTTCCTTATTTCCTGTAATCTTTACTCTCCTGAAAACCTGGAAAATATAAATATTTCGTTTTAAATACCACAGGAGAGCAAGAGATGTATTTCGCAGTGGCGATCTGGTGGAAATTCCTCATCGTTATCTGCTCCATTTGAAATCTCTTAAACCGTTACTCGCTACGCAGATCGTGCGGCACAACTGTGTGCTATGTTGTTTGATGACCCTCTATGATAGGTCCAACAATTTAGCAAGTTTATTAATTCGGTGATACTCTCTCGACGAATTATGACCGTGGAAAATGCAGGTTCGCCCTATCGTTCCAAACTTCACCACCGAGCGATCTACGTCTCGTAATATCTGTACCGTAATTATTAACTAATTTCGATATTGAGATATACATACCTTGAATACTTGATGCTAGTTATTGGAGTTTATTTTCTGCAAAAAACTATTTGAACATTTACCATGTGCCGTAATGGCGTCTCACAGCAATACAATCTCTCTCCTCCTCTCACAAGTCCGATCTCACCATTTCCTTCACAAAGAGTCCATAAAGCAAATCTTTGCTTCGTTAAGACAGAGATTCATTCGTAGCACGGAATGTCCGATTCTCGCAATCGGTATATGCCGTTCACCTCAATATCAATTCGTCGCATCCAAATTATACTTTTGCATACATTGTTACATATTAATCAAGAAGTTCGCTACATGTAGATAGTGGTTCAGGTACCTCTGTTTGAACCGCAGACACAGCTTTTGTCAGTTCCTCATGTTGTTGTGGTCTTCAGTCCTGAGACTGGTTTGATGCAGCTCTCCATGCTACCCTATCCTGTGCAAATTTCATCATCTCCCAGTACCTACTGCAACCTACATCCTTCTGAATCTGCTTAGTGTATGCATCTCTTGGTCTCCCTCTACGATTTTTACCCTCCACGCTGCCCTCCGATGCTAAATTTGTGAACCCTTGATGCCTCAGAACATGTCCTACCAACCGGTCCCTTCTTCTTGCCAAGTTGTGCCACAAACTCTTCTCCCCAATTCTATTCAATTCCTCCTCATTAGTTATGTGATCTACCCATCTAATCTTCAGCATTCGTCTGTAGCACCACATTTCGAAAGCTTCTATTCTCTTCCTGTCCAAACTATTTATTGTCCATGTTTCACTTCCATACATGGCTACACTCCATACAAATACTTTCAGAAACGACTTCCTGACACTTAAATCTATACTCGATCTAACAAGTTTCTCTTCTTCAGAAACGCTTTCCTTCCCATTGCCAGTCTACTTTTTATATCTTCTCTACTTCGACTATAATCAGTTATTTTGCTCCCCAAATAGCAAAACTCCTTTACTACTTTAAGTGTCTCATTTCCTAATCTAATTCCCTCAGCATCACCCGACTTAATTCGACTACTTTCCATTATACTCGTTTTGCTTTTGTTGATGGTCATCTTATATCCTCCTTTCAAGACACTGTCCATTCCGTTCAACTGCTCTTCCAAGTCCTTTGCTGTCTCTGACAGAATTACAATGTCATTAGCGAACCTCATGGTTTTTATTTCTTCTCCATGGATCTTAATACCTACTCCGAATTTTTCTTTTGTTTCCTTTACTGCTTGCTCAATATATAGAGTGAATAACATTGGGGAGAGGCTACAACCGTGTCTCACTCCCTTCCCAACCACTGCTTCCCTTTCATGCCCCTCGATTCTTATAACTGCCATCTGGTTTCTGTACAAATTGTAAATAGCGTTTCGCTCCCTGTATTTTACCCCTGCCACCTTTAGAATTTGAAAGAGAGTATTCCAATCAACATTGTCAAAACTTTCTCTAAGTCTACAAATGCTAGAAACGTAGGTTTGCCTTTCCTTAATCTTTCTTCTAAGATAAGTCGTAAGGTCAGCATTGCCTCACGTGTTCCAATATTTCTACGGAATCGAAACTGATCTTCGCCGAGGTCGGCTTCTACCAGTTTTTTCATTCGTCTGTAAAGAATTCGCGTTAGTATTTTGCAGCTGTGACTTATTAAACTGATAGTTCCTCATATGCAGTCTGTAACGTATTTTGTTGTTTTGTAAGATGGTCTGACCCGTTCGAAACCTTCTGCTGTTCATTAAGCATTTGTTTAATTTTCTGAAAGAACTTATTACACGTTTGTTCAAACCGCTTACCTATAATGGCTTGCTGACTAAGCGTGTTTTTTTGCATATATTGAAATAGCAACTTCACGTTACTTGGTTCATTTAGGGTGCGATCATCCTGCAGTGTTTACACGGTATTACTAAATGGACGTTGCCAGGATTGCATCGAACGAACAGGAATATCCAAGCCAGTACTGCCTCTTCGACAAGACCGTTCGGAGGAATAAAGAAAGTTTCACTTGGTAATTGTGATACTGCATCACCCGTTATATGAGAAAGAATTTCTCCTGAAAGGTGAGCCTCAATAGAATTTTGTGCCAAATTTGGCTCTTCACTTCCTGTGAAATATCATCACACCGCTAGAATGTGGATTAAATTACGCTACCCGCGACATAACACTGATTATCATTTCGTTCATGTTAGCACATTCACTTATTGTTCACCATGCGCCAGATGTATTGTTAATGTTAGGCATTTTGTTTAAAAGATACAACAATAAATTTATCACTCAAAATTTTACGGAAATTGGAAAGAAAAGAACAAATACTACGAGATAATTTCGAAGCGACAAGCTGTGAACAATGTAAGCGCATGCCATAGAACGTTTTCACTGATGTTAACATCAGTAAAAAAAAAAAAAAAAAAAAAAAAAATCTGACATTTACGAAGCATTCAGTAATGGCAGAATGATTCCTATGACGTACGCTTACGTATTGAGAGCTCGTTTCGTAGCAGTTATCTCCTTGTATTCGCTTTTTCCTTTCAGTTTGCGAAGTCGAACGGTTCGTTGCTAGAACCTTCTATGGCGTGCACTTACATTGTTGTTGTTGTTAAAATCCACGAATATTGCCAGTGGTGCGACTGGAACCCCAGAGAATTTTATCAAAACAAAAAATAAATAAATAAAAAAATGAAAAATAAAAAACAACAACTGGGTAACATTATTTTTCGAGTTGATGATTAGTACTGTGTGATTACTCCTGTTCTGGACATCAAAGAATTTTCTAGTCCTCACCCACCACTGCTTTATCCATAAGGAAGGCGAGCTTGCGGATGGATGTGCTGATACAATCTGTTAAAAGCAAAAGGAGGAATATGCAAGCTGAAGACTGTTCCTGTCTGAGTTTCAACTGTATTTAAACTGTTCACATTTCTATGTATACTCCGCAAGTGACTGTAGAGGGCATGTCGGAGATTTCCTGCCTCATTCCATTTACGTATTGATTGACAGAAAATTAATGTCTATAAGCCTCTGTTAGCGCTATATTCTCTCTTTTCGTCTCCTTAGATTCTCTACGCGAAGTAAGCGATGTTGGAAATAGAATTATCGCAGTGTTGATACATCGCAGAAGTATTGGATTCCTACCTGGAAAGTTTGTGGGAGAAAGTGCAAGAAAGAAGAAGTTGGTGTGCTTTTATTTCTTGGGGTTGCTGTGAGTCGGGATCGACTAAACGAATAAAGAGAGAGAGAGAGATAGTTGATACATGCTGCTAGGCCTTTAGGATTAAAGGATAGAATCGACTGACTGAGTTTGGTTTAACAAAACAATATTTACAACTTACTGATGTCTTCAATAAACATCGTCATACAAACGCAGATTTGACTTGAACAGACCAGTCGGCTTCAACCACCAGATTCACAAATAGAATGTGTCCAAGACCAAAGATCAGTATACCAACATATTACTAACAAGGATTCAGATTAAATGCACGCCGGATTCATGAACGGAATGCTTCCAAAATAAGATATTAATAACAGCAATTAATTATTAACAAAGACGCAGATCAAATAGAATTTAAATAAATGTACCTCATAATTAAAACAACAACAGCAGAAGAAAACGAGCCAGTACTAGAGAGTAGAGAACTTCGGAAATATTTTGAGTCTAAAAGGTGAAATGTTTACCATAAATACAATAACAGTCCAGCACATTAGCTTCCCTTTCGAATGAGCAAGGGTGTGTGCCATTTGAAAATTAACATAAACATACGATTTGGTAAACGAACATCAGTCGACATCTGCACACACAAGACACAACAAAATACAACAGAAACTAACATGGAAACAGTTCAGTGCTATAAACAGAAAGCAACCATTTCACGTTCTATCAGTAACAAGACCAGTATAACAGCATCATTAATCATAATATATAAAAATAGATGGCAAACCAACTTTCCAAGCACACACAACTGGTATAAAATCCGTATCCTATAGAGCAAACAGAATACCGTGTGGGCAGCGACCACACATCACCTGTCATTAAGAAAGTCTAACGACACATTGTGTGTAGGTGGTAGTTAGATAATGCCGGTTCTTGCAAACACCAGATTACAGTACCTCTTAACTATGTAATGCTGCTTGGCACAGCTATATACACATCGTAGACATAGTGTAACTCCGTATGTCTGACATGCAAGGAACACAACAAACTGCTACCAATATCCACAAGCCACAGGTTCCAGCTCCTCAAATCTGCTTACAATAACCGCCGTGAACGACGGTGAGCTCACACAAACACACCGGCTCTCGACTTGCGGCCAAGCTTCTACCGGCGGCTGATCAAAAGCGTCACCACTCGTGCCTCCGGACAGTCTCCCCTGGCAGCCCTCTGCACTGGCAGATAAACACTTCCTTTGACAGAGAGATACGTCATGCTAGCTAGCGGCATACCGCAGGAGGTAGTGCCAACCTAACAAAACAGTGCCACACTTCGCACAGTTATTCGAATATTCTAAAATATACCCTACATGTTTTCCCGAAGACTACCTCGTCTTTCTTCTAACGATGGGTATTTTTAGTTCCCGACCTTTTCTGTCCCACTTTCGTATGAGCTATACCGACCTGTTACCATCCTATCAGCATATTTACGAATTCTTCCGATATCTGTTGTCCCGCCTACTTGATGAGGACTGCGAACGCTCGAACAATAATCTAGAACTGGTTACACTAGCGTCTTGTTAGCCACTTCCTTTACGAACGCAATGCACGTTGTCAGAACCCTTTAGACAAATCTGTTTTCCATTCACCTTCCCTAAAAATGATTTCACGTATTATTAAAAAAAGGTTCAAATGGCTCTGATAACTATGGGACTTAACATCTGGGGTCATCAGTACCCTAGAACTTACAACTGCTTAAACCTAACTAACCGAAGGACATCACACACATCCATGCCCGAGGCAGGATTCGAACCTGCGACTGTAGCGGACGCGCAGTTCCAGACTGAAGCGCCTAGAACCGCTCAGCCACACTGGGCGGCGTCTCATTTCACATTGATTCTTAATGTCACCCGAAAGTACACAGTCCAGTCACATTAATGTGAACACCGTGCATGAGGACATCAACGTGCAACAACCAATCACAGACGGCAGGTGGTAGCACTAGCGGTGGAGGCTATACAAAGCGTGCCAGGTGACAGGAAAAACAGTGCCGTAATGCGGACTGAAGCCATTTATTTGAGACCTAAACGTCATGTTCATTGGCTTTCGGACCAAGGGTGGAACAAATTCCGAAACGGAGAAGTTTGTAAACTATTCGAGTGTCGTTGTGTGCCGCCCGCTGTGACGGAGCGGTTCTAGGCGCTTCAGTCCGGAACCGCGCTGCTGCTACGGTCGGAGGTTCGAATCCTGCCTCGGACATGGATGTGTGTGATTTCCTTAGGTTAGTTAGGTTTAAGTAGTTCTAAGTCTAGGGCCGGCCGTGGTGGCCATGCGGTTAAAGGCGCTACAGTCTGGAACCGCGCGGCCGCTACGGTCGCAGGTTCGAATCCTGCCTCGGGCATGGGTGTGTGTGATGTCCTTAGGTTAGTTAGGTTTGAGTAGTTCTAAGTTCTAGGGGACTGATGACCTTAGAAGTTAAGTCCCATAGTGCTCAGAGCCATTTGAACCATTTTTCTAAGTCTAGGGGACTGATGACCTCAGATGTTAAGTCCCATAGTGCTTAGAGCCATTTGTACCATTTTTTGTTGTTGTGTTTAAAGTATACCGCGCATGGCAAAATGGCGCTATCCAAAACCGGCGCTGAGGCAATTGTGCTGCACCACAGGCCAATAGATGAAAGATGTGCATGATGACTGCAGGCCGGCCGAAGTGGCCGAGAGGTTCTAGGCGCTACAGTCGGGAACCGCGCGACCGCTACGGTCGCAGGTTCGAATCCTGCCTCGCGCATGGCTGTGTGTGATGTCCTTAGGTTAGTCAGGTTTAAGTAGTTCTAAGTTGTAGGGCACTGATGACCACAGCAGTTAAGTCCCATCGAGCTCAGAGCCATTTGAACCATTTTGATAATTGCAGAGACGTGTACGGACGAATACACGTGCAACTGTTGCAGTCGATCCCCCAGGTCAACCAAGAGGCACGCAGCAGCGTCTCCGCAACGACCGTTTGGCGAACGTTGTTGTATATGGATCTCTACAGCAGGCGCCTATGCTGACTGCTGTTCATCGGCAACGAAAGGCTGGAATTGCACGTCAACAATGCAACTTGACAGCCACTGAGTGGTGACAAGTGACCTTTTCAAATGGATCACGTTTTATGCTCCATCGGACGGATGGCCATTGGCGTGCACGGCCCTGCACAGTCATCGGTAGTTTCCAGGCCGGAGAGAGCATTATGGTCTGGGAAATGTTTTCGTGGCATTTCCTGGGTCATTTCGTCGTTCAGGAAGGCACAATGTATCAAGTATGCATCTATCCGTGAGGACCATGTCTACCCTCACATGCAATTTGTTTTTCGTCAGCATAATGACATGTACCAGCAGGACAATGCAACGTGTCATGCAGCTTGCAGTGCACATGCGTGATTCAAAGAGCACACAGATGAATTTTTCGCACTCCCCTGGCCACCAAACTCCCCGGATTTAAACTCAATCGAGAATCTCTGCGACCACCTCAATAGGGCTGTTTGCGCCATGGATCTTCAACCAAGAAACATAGCCCAGTTGGCCACGGCACTGGATTCAGTATGGGTTCGCATGCCTGTCGGTACCTTCCAGAACTTCAGTGACTCTTTTGCTGCACACCCGCACTGCAAAAAGTGATTATTCAGAATATATTGATGGACATGTTCAGCGTGAATGAGTGTGGAGGGGTAGATTTGATGAGCTGGTAAAGATTTCGAGTAGGGTGGCGGGGTAGGGGGGGGGGGCGGTAAGGAGACGCAGTGAGTGAGACAGAGTACGTGGCGTTCAATTATTTGGAGGGACTGACTTAAATTGGATGGCGCAGATTCCAGACGTCATTAATAAGGGAGAGGGTGTATCAGATTAATGTGTCAAGAAAGTGCACTCTAAGACAAAAAAAAAAAGCTACCGACTACGAAGGAATTACAAGAATGGGATGGAAATCTATAGATGTGATGTTCATGTACAGAAAAACGGATGATAACAATTTCAGAAAAATTGGATACTTTATCCAAGAGAAAGAGCTTCACAAATTGAGCAAGTCAATAACTCGTTGGTCCACCTCTTGCCCTTATGCAAGTAATTACTCGGCTTGGCATTTATTGATTGATAGAGTTTTTCGAAGTCCTCCCGAGCGATTTAGTGCAAAATTATGTCCAATTGGCGCGTTAGGTCGTCAAAATATCGAAATGGTTGGAGGGCCCTGAACATAATGCTCCAAACGTTCCCACTTGGGGATTCGGTGACTTTGCTGGCCAAGGTAGCGTTTGGCAAGCACGAAAATAAGCAGTAGAAATTCTCGCCATGTGCATGTGGGCACAATCAGGCTGAAAGGAAAGCCCAGGATGGTTTGCTTTCGAGGCATCTCCAGCCACGTCTTCGGCCTGGATTTCCGTTGAGTAGAATTGTCTTCAGCGATGAGTCCCACTTTGAACTGCGCCTTGCTCATGAGCGATGGCATGCCCGGAGACGGCAAAGACAGTGGTTGGGTATCAACTTAACTGCCGCCCGCCATACGGCCTGACAACCAGGGGTGATGGTCTGGGGCGCTAATTCTTTTCATAGCAGAACCCCTTCGGTTGTCATCCTTGGCGGTGATTCGACGATGCTCTACGTCCCGTTTCGTTGTCCCTCATGGCATGGGCTTTCATTCCAGTAGTAATATGCCAGCATGCCCACGGCGAGAGTTTTTACTGCTTGTCTTCGTGCTTACCAAACCCTACCTTGGCCAGCAAGGTCGCCAAATCTCTTCCCAATTGAGAAGGTTTAGAGCGTGATGTACAGGGCGCTCCAATCATTTTGGGATTTTGATGATATAAAGTGCCAATTGGACAAAATTCGGCACGGTATCCTTTGGAAGGACATCCAACAACTCTGTCAATCAGTGCCAAGTAGAATAACTGCCTGCATAAGAGCCGGAGGTGGACCACCGCGTTATTGACTTGCGCAATTTGTGAAGCAGTTTCTCTTGAATAAATCAACCAATTTTTTCTGAAATTAAAATAATTTGTTAGCATGTAGATGTACATAAAATCTATCCATTTCCGTTCCATTCGGATAATTTCTTCTTCTTTTTTGTGTTACAGCATGTTTCCCGACTGATATTTGTGGCTTATTTTATACTTTTATTCGATCCACATTACTGGAAGGTTCTCGTTCATGGCACTATTGATGGATGAAAGAACTGGACATTGGGACCCGTCTCACAGAAACCACAGCGCTGCTTCCATCCTCGTGTTTCGCGTCAGCTGGCGGCGTAGTTAGCGACTGTGACGGGGAGAGAGGTGAGGGCCAATCTCGCAGCCAAACGGGACGACTGCGCCCGACAGGTGATTCCGGTGCTTCGCGTGGCGGGAAACCGCAACATCAGACCACCGCTTATAGCTGGCCGCACCAGCACTATCGCCCGTATCCCGGATCGCAGCATAGCCGGCGCTCGTGGGCGTAGCGGCGAAGTTATCCACACGCTATCCCACAGAATGAAGCTCCGGACCTGTTCAACGTGCACAAAGCGGCGTTATCGACACAGCTATTCAGCACCAAATTAAATACGTGAAATAATATCGAAATTGTGTGCACTGACATTTATTAACCTTTAGGTACTCCTGTGTTTCTGCTTTTAAAGCAAGATGACGGGTTTTTAGACAAAATAATGTCATTATGAAAATGGTCCATAGTAACATTGAAAATGGTGTAAAGTAACACAGATTTGAGACCTGAGTTTCTCCTGGCGTATACAACTTTCAAATAACTTCCGGGAATTCTAACACTTTCAGCAACCGCCGATATTTCGGCGGGAGAACACCTCGCCATTTTCAAGGCAAACTGCAACGGACAGGCGACGTACATGCAAATTTAAAACCTCAGTTCTCGGACTGATGCAGGAAAGATAACACACACACTGAACACTAGTGTCACCAAAGATGACCAAAGTCAGAGCTATCGATAGAGAGACTGCGAATTCGCAGGTGAGATAGCACTGACTCTCTCCCTGTGTTTTTTGACAAGGGAGAGAGCCGGATTCCAAACAGAGCTTAAACAAACACCTCCATCCCTGTTAACGAGGTTGCTTGCTAATTTAATAGCAACTGCCTCCTGCTGGCGGAACTGACCCAATAGCTGGACGTGCATGCCAATATTTCGGTGTTATTGTATAATATGGGGAGACCAGTATCCAAGCAATGTTCGGCAATAGCTGATCTACTTGGCTGCTGTAATCGTGTGTGCCGTTTATGGACAGTACATCGGTCCCCACGGTCCTGATAGTTTGACCAATATATAGCATGCCGCAGCTACAACGAATGCGATTACACCCGTATTACGCAGGCCAAGATCATCCTTAACAGGACTCAAAAGCACTCTAATTTTAGATGGAGGTCGAAAAACACATTTCACATCGTATTTCCGCAAAATACGACCGATCTTGTTGGAAGTGTTTCCTACGTAAGGCAAAAAGGCAGTAGACTTATGTGTTGACTCAGAATTATCATCA
Source organism: Schistocerca cancellata (assembly GCF_023864275.1). Lineage (NCBI taxonomy): Eukaryota > Metazoa > Arthropoda > Insecta > Orthoptera > Acrididae > Schistocerca > Schistocerca cancellata. The sequence goes on from NC_064634.1 coordinate 302,955,311, forward strand.
ATCACCGGATGTACAGTTGGTCTATAGCGCAAGGCACGTTCAATCTGTCCATCACTATAACCATTTTGACGAAACGTAACTTCCAGATGTCGGCTGTTGTGGCCGAGCGGCTCTAGGCGCTTCAGTCTGGATCCGCGCGACCGCTATGGTCGCAGGTTCGAATGATGCCTCGGGCATGGATGTGTGTGATGTCCTTAGGTTAGTTAGGTTTAAGTAGTTCTAAGTTCTAGGGGACTGATGACCTCAGATGTTAAGTCCCATAGTGCTCAGAGCCATTTGAACCATTTTGAACTTCCAGATGGGACAGCTCAGCTGGCAAATTCTCAGCGTCGGAAACGACATGTGCCCTGTGTACCAAGGTACGAAGTCCTCCTCCACGCTGAGCTGGATGGTGACAGCTGTTAGGAAACGTACTCACACCGACTTGTACTTACAGGCTAATAGTTGTCACCATCCGCCTGTTCTTTGCAGTTGCCTTGAAAATGGCGAGGTGTTCTCCCGCCGAAATACCGGCGGTCGCTGAAAGTGTTAGAATTTCCGGAAGTTAATCGTAACACAGATTTATTTACTCCTTGGGAACGACATATGAAAAAAGTATAATGTGCTTCTAAATAGTTTGGTGAATGGTGTCATGGAACGACGAAAATAGATGATATAAATTAAATATCTTTATTTTCCCCCAAATTAAGGCCTTTGTGTAGGCGTTGCACCATAGCTCGCGAGTACTTGAAAAAAGTAGCGCTTCAGAACCACCAAAAGTTGCTGATTTTTTTTCTTTCCTCTCGTCTTAATCCCGTATCTTCACGGGGTCGGCATATCAGTTTTTGTTTTTCACATTGTTAGTGGAAGAAGGTTGCCAGAAGCTCTTCCTATCGCTATCCCTTGCACCCACGGGACGGAGTTTGCGTACCGTAACTCAAATGTCTGCGTCTAGTGTTATCTCATGTCAAAGTGTATGAAAGGTTTCCTAAATGTTTGCGAATTGTGGAACCGAAGCGGGACGTGGATACCAGTCCCGTGTTCACCAAGTGAAACGTGGAAAACTGCCCAAAAACCATATCCAGGCCGGCTGGCTGATTTGATAATAAGTCGGCACGGCTCTCTGAATCCCGGAAGCGGTCTTTATTAATTACTGGTTTCGATCATCTGGTCATCTTCAGGTATCATTATTTACAGGATCTCGTATGGCAACTTTTTTTTGTGGCGTCAAACAAAATATAAACCGACCTGTGTCACTGCTGTCAATAATAAGCGTAATACAGTCAACAGTAAAATGCATTGATATGCCTGAATATGAATAAATCACATCAGTGTATTTTGCTATTGATTATATAATGAATGAAGATTAGTAAAGTCTATCATTGCATTTTGGTGTAGAGCATATAACATATTTTACTATTTTCGGCGTGATGGAAGATGAACAGTAAGGGTGTTGTCATACATCCTGCTATAAATAATTTTATGATACCTGCAGATGATCAGGCAATCGAAATCAGTAATTAACAAAAGAATTATTTTTAAGTGACTGTTTACAGTGACAACACTCTTCTGCGGGACATTTATAGAGCTATGTGAGATAGCAGTATTTAACGGTGGAAGTCTCTAAGAAATAATTCTCACGTGACTCTATGGGCGTAATGCCTGAGTGACACGATATTTGGGAGTACTATGGAGGATTGTGGTGCACTTAGATGCCATCACATTTTCCGCTGCTGATAAACTTTCTTGGCACACTCGCAGTATGCATGGAGAGGGGAGATTCGATACTGGGCACCGACTCTTCCTCGTGGATAATCCATGTGTGGTCCGAGAGGTATCGTGCGAAGTCATGAGAGGCTATCTTCCAACTGGACTCGGTCCATCTCAGCCACCGCTTGTATCGTATGTCTGACGTGGATTAATGAGCTGTTGCCTTACGAGCACCTATCTAGTTGTCTGATGGCATGACAGAAGAAGAAATAGAAGTCGATACGGAACACACAGTGAATCCTATGTTAGAATCAGAGTTAAATAGAGCTTGGGAAAGATTATGATCAAATAAGCCAGAAGGGAGAGAAAATAATTCCTCCGGAAGTTCTGAAATAATTGTGGGAAGTGGCAAACAAACGACTGTTGAAGTTGGTATATAGAATCTACGATACTTGACACGTATCATTAGACATCCGCAAAAATATCATCCACACAATTCCGAAGGTAGTAGGTTAGTGCGAGAACTATTGCACAATCATGCATCCAAGTAGCTGAAAAGAATAAAATACAAAAGAATGAAGCTCTATTAGATGGCCATCAATTTGGTTTTAAGAAAAGTAGGGGGCTCCGAGAGGCAGTTCTGATGTTGCGCTTCATAATAGAAACAAGACTTAAGAAAAGAAAATACATGTTCATTGGATTTGTCGACCAATATAAAGCATTCGACAATGTAAAGTGGTACAAGATATTCTAAATTCTGAGAACAATAGGGAAAGTTATATCTGTACATCAGTGATGGACGTAGAAAAAAGATCCAGGAATGGCATTAAAACTCAGGGCGAAAGGATATCAATTATGAAATTCGCTAATGACATTGCTATTCTCAGCAAAAGTGAAGAAGAATTGCAGGATCTGTCGAATGGAATGAACAGATTGATAAGCTCTGGACTGAGAGTAAACCGAAGATATACGAAACTAATGAATAGTAGCTGAAATGAAGGTTAACCATATACTTAACATCAAAATTGGCAACCAGAAGAAATCTACTAGTGTCAAAACATTGGCCTAAAGTTGAGAAAGAAATTTCTGAGAATGTGCTTTTGGAGCACAGCATTGTTTGGCAGTGAGTCACGGACTGTGCGAAACAGGGAAATAAGAGAATCGAAGCATTTGAGATGTGTGCTGCAGAAGGGTGTTAAAAATTAGGCGGACCGATAAGATAAGAAATGAGTAGGTTCTCTGCAGAATCGGCGAACAAAGGAACAGTGATAAAAGGAAGGGACAGTGTGAATAGGACATGTGTTACGACATCAGAGAATAGCCTGCATGGCGCTAGAGAGAGAGCTATAGAGGATAAAAAGAGTGTAGGAGAAGCCAGAGACTGGAATATATTCCTCAGATAGTTGAGGACGTCGGATGCACGTGCTACTGGGAGATGAAGATGTAGGCACAGGATAAAAAAATAAAAAATAAAAATAGGATACAGTCAGTATGGCGAAAGAACAGCTCATCACAACTAGTGCTCCTGGCGTGCTGCTTCACGTGTCTATGACAAGCAACCGTAACGCGATTTTGAATACGGCTCGAGTACACCCAACAGCAACTGAAAGTTAGAAACGTCGCTGTCAGGAGTCAGGGATCTGCTTTCGCCATACGATGTACACTCAAAAAAAAAAAAAAAAAAAAAAAAAAAAAAAAAAAAAAAAAAAAAAAAAAAAAAAAAAAAAAAACACGATACACCACGAAAAAATTATCCGAATGGGACGGAAATCGATAGATGCACAGACAAAAAAATGATTACAATTTCCGAAAAAATGGATGATTTATTCAAGAGAAAGAGCTTCACTAATTGCGCAAATCAAGAACGTGTTGGTCCACCTCTGGCCCTTATGCAACCAGCCATTCGGGTTGGCAGTGATTGACAGAGTTGTTGGTTGTCCCCCTTAGGGGTACCGTACAACATTCTGTCCAATTGGCGCGTTATATCGTCAAAATCCCGAAATGGTTGGAGGGCCCTGCTCATGATATTTCAAACGTTCTCAGTTGGGGACATATACGGTGAACATGTTGGAAAAATCACAGTTTGGCAAGCAGGAAGACAAGTGTTTGAAACTCACGCCTTGCGTGAGCCGCATTATCTCGCTGGAAAGCAAGCCCTCGATGGCTTGCCACGAAGGGCAACAAAATGGGGCGTAGAATATCGTCGACGTACCACTATGCTGTAAGGGTGCCGTGGATGACAACCAAAAGGTTCCTGCTGTGAAAAGATGTGGCACCCCAGAGCATCGCTCCTGGTTGTTGGGCCGTGTGGGGAGCGACAGTGGGGTTGGTATCCCACCACTGTCCAGGGCGTGTCTAGAGATGTCTTCGCTGGTGATCGTGGCTCAGTTCAAAGAGGGACTCACCACTTAATGCAGTTCTATTCTAGTCAATGAGATCCCACGCCGAAGATGTGTCTCGAGTCACCCTGGATACCAGCGGAATACCGAACTGACTGTCGCCAGCCATATGTCTCGACAACCAGAAGTGATAGTCTAGGGTGCCATTTCTTTTCACAGCAGGACCCCTTTGGTTGTCATCTGCGGCACCCCCACAGCACAGCGATACGTCATCGATATTCTACGTCCCCTTCTGTTGCCCTTCGTGGCAAGGCCATTCTAGGCATACATTCCACACAAGGCGAGAGTTTCTGTCGCTTGTCTTCGTACCTGTCGAGCAACGTCGCCGGATCTCTTCCCAATTGTGAACGTTTGGAGCATTATGGGTGGGCCCGCCAATGCGATCTCAAGCGTACGTTGGATAGAATTTGACACGATATCCTTCAGGAGGACGTCCAGCAAGTCAATGCCAAGCTAAATAACTGCTTGCATAAAGGCTAAAGGTAGTCCAAAGCATTGTTGACTAGTTCAATTTGTGAAGCTCTTTCTCTTGCATTTGTACGTGTATATTAGGTCCACCGATTTCTGTCTCATTCGCAGAGTTCCTGCATGGTGGCTCGTTTTCATTTTGTCTTAGGATGTATAATAGTGCGAAGGACGTCCTTTAACTTTTACGGCACTGTCGATGCGCCGTGGTATGAACGCCAAGAGATAACGAAAGCGGTGTGGACAAATGTTGGTCTATGTCCACAATGGCCACAATTCACACGGATTTGCTCGAAGCTAAGTGAAGGTGCGCTCATCTTGCTCTAAGGTATTCTAAATGTCCTTAATATGACTAAATCCAGGTGACCTGCCTACGGACATGACTCATATCCACGGAATGTTTCTCGTATAGTTCTGAAACTGTTGCCTTGCTGAAAGCACAAGTGACGTATGGGTTACTGGCTCAAATGGCTCTGAGCACTATGGACTTAACATCTGAGGTCATCAGTCCCCTAGAACTTAGAAATACTTAAACCTAACTAACCTAAGGACATCACACACATCCGTATGGGTTACTGTAAGGAAGTAATGCGATCGCACAGTAGGCTCCCGTATCGTTCACCAGTTGGAAATACTGTCAGTTGTATTACGGCTACATTTTATCCCATGTAAACATTCCCCCTCCCCCTCCTCCAGCCCGGTCACTCTTTCCATAGTTCACGATCTATTGGTTAGCGTCTCTGCCTCTAGATCATTGTGTCCTAGGACCGATTCCCGATCGGGCCTGAGATTTTCAACTTTCGTTGAGTAGGTGTTTTGTTGTCCTAATCCTTTCATCTCATCTTCATCACTAAGACCCGCGAGTCGCCTAAGTGGTATCAAATAGAAAGCCGTGCACCTTAGAGAGCTCTCCCCTCACTGATAATACCTCAGCCAACAGCAGCAACGTTTCTCGCTTCTCAGATTCACCAGCTAATATGGCTTACAATGTACTCATGTATTTGCACCCCGCCACTCGCAAGGGAAACGTAACATGTGTGCCTTTCCACGATAGAAAGTTTATTTCTCGATACTCGTATGCGAATTCAGAAAGGTATAAAATAGACATGTAGCCTCGTAACCAAAGTTCATGTGCAATATAAATAGTATACAGTTCTAAGGAAAGCATAATACGTCTATGAGAACAAAGTCTTTCGCAACTGCACTGTGTGTAAAACATTCTCGGACTTCCTGCCTCGTCAGTTCAGGATGAAACCTCGAGCTTTCGATGATTACCTCCACCGCCTTCGTCAGGAGCAAACGACTGTCAAAATTGCTGCTGTGGTGGCCTTACACAGCCATACACGGCTTCTGATAGGTCGGTAATTCCGTAATGCTCTCGTAGATGACGCCAACTTCTGCGCTGGTGGCGCCACTGCTTCCGTAGTAGCGTAAACATTGTGAAATTTGGCCTTAGCCTCTGGCATGATGTAACCGTAACTCATACAAATATTTTATCCTGTCACGCCTATTACAATTTCATGTTGACAAGAGCATCTACCTATGGGCATATACTAGTGAGCATTCATTCTGAAGTACGGTACATGTAATCTGGCTACTATCTAAAGCATGGCTTGCGATAATTCTTGTTTTGTCAATGTTGTGTATGACAAGAGCCGCTCGGCTTCATCTAATCTAATGAACCATCATCTGCATTTACATTTACATGGATACTCTGCAAATCACATTCAAGTGCCTGGTAGAGGACTCATCGAACCACCTTCACAATAATTCTCTATTATTCCAATCATGTACAGCGCGCGGGAAAAAAACGAACACCTACATTTTTCCGTGCGAGTTCTGAGTTCCCTTATTTTATTATGATGATCTTTTCTCCCTATGTAGGTCGGCTTCAACAAAATATTTTCGCATTCGGAGGAGAAAATTGGTGACTGAAATTTCGTGAAAAGACTTAGCCGTAACAAAAGACGCCTTTGTTTTAATGATGTCAACCCCAAATCCTGTATCATTTCAGTGACACTCTCTCCCCTATTTCGAGATAGAACGAAACGTGCTGCTCTTCTTTGAACTTTCTCGATGTACTCCGTCAGTCCTATCTGGTAAGGATCCCATACCACGCAGCAGTATTCTAAAAGAGGACGGACAAGCGCAGTGTCGGCAGTTTCTTTAGTAGATCTGTTACATTTTCTAGGTGTCCTGGCAATAAAACGCAGCCCTTGGTTAGCCTTCCCCACAACATTTTCTATGTATTCCTTCCGATTTACGTTGTTCGTAACTGTAATTGCTATGTATTTAGTTGAATGTACGGCCTTTAGATTTGAGTGATTTTTCGTGTAGCCTAACGGAAGTTTAACGGATACCTTTTAGCAATCATGTGGATGACCTCACACTTTTCTTTATTTACGGTCAATTGCCAATTTTTGCGCCATACAGATATCTTTTCTAAATCGTTTTGCAGTTTGCTTTGATCTTCTGATGACTTTACTAGTCGATAAACGACCGCATCATCTGCAAACAACCTAAGACGGCTGCTCAGATTGTCTCCTAAGTCGTTTATTTAACTAAGGAACACCAAAGGGCCTATAACACTACCTTGGGGAACGCCAGAAATCACATCTGTTTTACTCGATGATTTCTTTCAATTACTGCAAACTGTGGCCTCTCTAACGGGAAATCACGAATCCAGTCACATAACTGAGACGATATTCCAAAATCACGCAATTTCACTTCAAGCCGCTTGCGTGGTACAGTGTCGAAAGCCTTCCTGAAATCTAGAAATACGGAATCAGATTGAAATTCCTTGTCAATAGCACTCAACACTTCCTGTGAGTAAAGAGCTAGTTGTGTTTCACAAGAACGATGTTTCCTAAAACCTTGTTGACAGTGTGTCAATAGACAGTTCTGTTAGAGGCAAAGCATAATGTTCGAACACAATTTATGTACCAAAATCATGCTGCATAGCGACGTTAACGATATGAGCCTGTAATTTAGTGGACTATTCCAACTACTTTTCTCGAATATTGGTGCCACCTGTGCAACTTTCCAGTCTTTGGGTACAGATCTGTCGTCTAGCGAACGGTTGTATATGTCTGTTAAGTATGGAGCTAATGCATCAGCATACTCCGAAACGAAACTAATTCGTATACAGTCTGGACCAGAAGACATGCTTTTGTTAAGTGATTTAAGCTGCCTCAGTACTCGGAGGATATCTACTTCTATGTTACTCATGTTGGCAGCTGTTCTCGATTCGAATTCTGGAATATTTACTTCGTCTTCTTTGGTGAAGGAATTTCGGAAGTCTGTGTTTAGTAACTCTGCTTTGGCACCACTGTCGTCTATAATGTTTCCATTCCTATCGCGCAAAGAACGCATTGATTGTGTCTTCTTACGTGCCAAAATCTCTCTGTATTTTCTGCCTGGTTTCGAGACAAAGTTTCGTTGTGGAAACTGTTATAAGCATCTTGCATTGAAGTTCGCGCTAAATTTCGAGTTTCTGTAAAAGAACGCCAATACTGGAAGTTTTGCGTCCGTTTAAATTTGGCATATTTTTTTCGTTGTTTTAGTAACAGTATTCTGACCCGTGTTGTGTATCAAGGAGGATCAGCTCCGTCGTTTGTCAATTTATTTGTGTAACGTTGTTGCTTTATTTTGTGGTGTAAGCGGTGCTGCTATTCAAGACCATAAAAGTGGGTTAAAAGCTGTGAGCTGTCTGGGGAAGTTAACCTTGCATTACTGAGCAACTGTTTCACCAGGTATCCAGTCTAGCTTACCAAATTCCCAACCAGACTAACATTAATTATAATCTTTTAATAGTCATACGACAACCGGTGATATATGTATAAAAGAGAATTTAAATAAAAAGAAATAAATCAGTTTATATTTGGAAATTTATTTTAACATTGATCATTGAAATTTCAGCATATTAAACTTGATTCCTAACTAAACTGGTGCCTTATTTAGGATTGTGAAAATGTGAGATTGTAATCTTACGGAACACATCAAATATGGAGCCAAGATTGGGAGACTGCATACAACACTGCATTCATAAAACAACACACAATGAACGTTGAAACATATGCAAGAGAAAATTAACCACTACCAACCGATTCAATTTTCACCCAAAGAAGTTACGTTCGTAGCACAATCCTGTCCGTCATGTAATTACCACACACTGGTATACTAAATTCATATTAACTCTATGTGAAATCTTCCCGAAAAGAATAGCTGAGGGCTACTTTGATGATTACACCACATGCTTCACGTGGTCAACTTGGTTTACACAAAGAGTGTAACTCCACAATAATTTTGATAATTAAAATAAATTAGATCGAAAAGCAATTTACAAAAGAAAAACCTCGAACTGGTTACTATCGTCTTACTATTAACCTGATGGGTCAAACAATTGTATAAGCACGTGGTACTGGTTTCACAAAGTACACCCCACGTGGGTTGAACATAAAGAAAAGTTGCTATATTGAAAAATATTGTCAAGACGAGACGTTATAATCTCACGCACATTCGCATTTAAGATTGATGAACTTAGTTAGAGTTACTGATCAACACGTGGTTCCACTTTACTCACAAAGTAGTGACAAAGCAACTACTGGAATATATTCTGAACTTCACACGAGAATTACACTGCGCTGCAATTTAAGATAACATTAGATATTTTAGAGCTAAACCTGAAATAAAGGTGATTAAATTTTCAGTTAGGCTGAACTTAAGAAATCCATTGTCCTACGGACTTAGCAGACACGCGCTTAGCTGGAGATCTTACCACTTCAGACGCTCGCCACGGACAGACTGACTTGGTCCCTTCCTGGGGGTGGCTCCCCACTACAAACGGAAGTGGCCAGAGGGGCAGCTTCCTATGCCAACATGACAAGGGACAGACAGGACCATACTAAGGATAGAAACCTCTTTGCTTTTAGAAAGCGTAGCTACCTGTTCCGACGTTGGTCCTACTGTTCTCTAGCAGACAGGCTTGTCTGCTACCCTGAGTCATGCAACTAGAAATACATTTGCTTATTCATCCTCTCACACAGAAGGGAAGGGGGTTGACAGTATCTTATCATATACAGTATATAAAAGAAAGCGGATGTAGGTTCCGTATGAGACTGTGTGACATGAATTACATTTAAACTGTGTTTTAAAGTGTAGTAGTGTGACAGATCGTTCTTGTTTATGTGTAAAAGTAACACGTTCCACTACTCAGTCTCCTCCCAGATAGTCAGAAACGCTACAGTAAATTTAGAAGAGCAATTTATGCCGTAAATGACAACAGATTTAAGAAATTAACATGAAAGGAATCCAACAGAGACCTTTCATTTGGTATAAATCTCTCAATAGCTACGAATACTAATTCTTGGAATTCAAGCCACATCTGGTCAACACTTAACATTGTTAATTTGGAAGATGTGGAAATTCCCTCTCAGGAAGGCATCAAGTGAATTTTTATCTGCTTTTTTTGAATTGGTTTATTTTTTATTTATTTTTGGAGGATTTGGGGGGGGGGGGTCACAATATTCAGTCTCGTTACGACAACCCTGTGTTCACTAATCCATGTAACCGTTTTGACGCTTGTTATTAGCTCAGGATTATTTGTTGCAAGAGCTCAAGTGTGTTTTCACAACGGTTTACTATTTGCGTGGCCTCATGAAGTAACTATTCGAAACAATTATCAGAGAATGCGATTAGCACAATTTCGGATGATGTTTTATGCGTACCTCCGGATTGAAACATGTATTTTCGCCAACATATCAAGGGTTAAACTATAATACCGAGCGAGATGGCGCAGTGGTTAGCACACTGGACCCGCATTCGGGAGGACGACGGTTTAATCCCTCTTCCGGCCATCCTGATGTAGGTTTTCCGTGATTTCCCTAAATCGCTTCAGGCAAATGCCGAAATGGTTCCTTTGAAAGGGCACTTCCGACTTCCTTCCCCATCCTTCCCTAATCCAATGGGTTCAAAATGGTTCAAATGGCTCTGAGCACTATGGGACTCAACTGCTGTGGTCATAAGTCCCCTAGAACTTAGAACTACTTAAACCTAACTAAGCTAAGAACATCACACACATCCATGCCCGAGGCAGGATTCGAACCTGCGACCGTAGCGGTCGTGCGGTTCCAGACTGTAGCGCCTTTAACCGCTCGGCCACTCCGGCCGGCTAATCCAATGGGACCGATGACCTCGCTGTTTAGTTCCTTCTCCCGAATCAACCAGCCAACTATAATTGTATGAGTAGGGTACGAATTTGAAATTATACTAAAGTTTTCTTTGAACCCTTCAGCAATTGTATCATGTGAATTAGGAGGTCGGTAAAAGGATGCAATTATTATTTTATTCCGATTGCCATGAATGACCTCTGCCCACACTAACTCACAGGAACTATCTACTTCAATTCCACGACAAGATAAACTACTTCAAACAGCATCATACACGCCACTACCAACTGTGTTTATCCTTAGGTTCTTGGCAAATAATTCGGCTGAACTCCTCTCTGGCTTTCAGTCCCCATAACGATTTGAGCATCAGTGCTTCCTACTAGCGCTTGGAGCTCTGGTACTTTCCCAACACAGCTACGACAATTTACAACTGTTATACCAGTGCTTCCTGCATCTATGTTCTTCCTGTGTTCGACCTGCATCCTTTGTGACTGAAGCGCTTCTTGTGTTTTCCCGAGATCCTCTAACCTAAAAAACCGCCCATTTCGCGCCACACAGCCCCTGCTACCCGTGTGGCCGCCTCTGCGTATAGTGGACTCGTGACGAATTCAGCGGAACTCGAAACCCAACCATGGCGCAAGTCGGGGAATCTGCAGTCCAAACGGTCGCAGAACCGTCTGAGCCTCTGATTTAGGCCCTCCACTCGGCTCGGTACCAGAGGTCCGCAATCGGTCCTGTCGACTGCGCTAAAACTGGTGAACTCTGTTTTCATTTCGCAAGCAAGACTGGCTGCCTTTACCACTTCTGTTAGCCGCTCGAAACCACAGAAAATCTCTTCCGGTACAAATCGACACACGTCTTTGGTACCGACGTGAACCACCACCTGCATTTGCCTGCACCCTGTACTCTTCATGGCATATGGAAGGACCCGTTCCACGTCTGGAATGACTCCACTCGGTATGCACGTAGAGTGCACATTGGATATCTTCCCCTTCTTGGCAGCCATGTTCCTAAGAGGCCCCATAAACCGCCTGACATTGGAGCTCCTATGACGTAAGAAGGCCCACTATTTCTGAAGGACATATTTTTAAAAATTTCGAAACCTGGGTCAAAGGCTAACAAAGGCTAATAAACCTTCTTTTCAACTGGTTAGCTGATTTTCAACCTCTGCCTCTTCTCAGCATCGAGAGATAGCTTCCATTCACCGTTATCACTGTTGAAGTTCTAATTGAACATTCTTATTTCTACAGCGTCTTTAATTTCAGAATCCCATTATGTAGAAGCCTTGGTCAAATCTTTTGTTGCGTCAAACAGTATTTTTTGTTTGTGAAGCTGTACTCAGCAACTGCATATTTCTCCAGTCCTCGATTTTCAGTTTGCCATTAATCTTCTGTATAGCGGTTGGAAGCCGTGTGGATGGACTGACCGTTCTAATTGCTTCTGCATTCACAAGGGATGTAATAAAGCCCGCGGAATCTGAGGGCGAGATTGGTTCAAATGGCTCTGATCACTATGGGACTTAGCTGCTGAGGTCATCAGTCCCCTAGAACAGAATTACTTAAACCTAACTAACCTAAGGACATCACACACACCTATGCCCGAGGCAGGATTCGAACCTGCGACCGTAGCGGTCGCGCGATTCCAGACTGTAGTGCCTACAACCGCTCGGCCACACCGGCCGGCAGGGCGAGATTTTTCTTAACAGGATGTAACATCTCCTTTGTCTTCTTAGGAGGTCGTTAAATTGATCTTATACCTCATACTGCCAAGACTATTTCGCCAGATGTAGCGCCACAGAAAAGAAACAGTACAATCGGCGGTTGATCATGTGAATATTTCATATTTTCCACGTTTCCTTTTCTTGAAGAACGCTGAGTTCACATCACGTAAACGATAACCACTCTTTCGGAATCAACAGTCATAAACATTCAGAAAGCGTCGGAAACAGTTTTGCCCGGTACATCAGTGTATTTAAAGCAGCTCTTTTACGGAATGGCTGGATCTATTTTGATGAAATTTGGTGTGGAGATACCATGCACGACGAGTAAGAGCACAGACTTCTTTAGAAAGTGTGTAGTATAAGACATTTCTTGACTTTCAGAATATTACGTAAATTAGGGGACTACATTTACTCTTTGAAGAAACTATTTATTCTTTCACTTTTTAACTATGGGACTTAACTGCTGTGATCATCAGTCCCCTAGAAATTATTTGAGAAAATGTTCTTACTGATATTATGTTCTACATAGTATGATTCAACATAATAAATACAATGTTTACACACTCTGAGTGTCTTTAATCAAAATGGTTCAAATGGCTCTGAGCACTATGGGACTTAACTGCTGAGATCATCAGTCCCCTACAACTTAGAACTACTTAAACCTAACTAACCTAAGGACATCACACACATCCATGCTCGAGGCAGGATTCGAACCTGCGACCGAAGCGATCGTGCGGTTCCAGACTGTAGCGCCTAGAACCGCTCGGCCACTGCGGCGGCTGAGCGTCTTTAAACCATGTTATAATGGAATACGTTGCAGAAGTAACTCTGCTAAGTTTTCATGGCTAAACGGCTGAATCAGTTTCGATGACACTTAAAAGTATGAAGCAGGGGATGGGAAACACTTTTTACAACAGTGAACGTTAACCATGATAAAAAGATATTAAATTTGTTGCATAATGTACACTCTGTATATTGTATAGCTACTCCAGCAGCACAAAGCACAGATGAACACACCTGCCCGTGGCCGTCCACATGCACCACTAGGTAGCAACACTGTACAGTGTGCATGCCTTGGCGTCGTGTTTTGGGATACTTGGAGGGGGGTGGGGGGGAGAGCGCCTCTTTGCATCGCGCTATGCTTAACCAAAATCGCAGACACGTGAGAGCAGTTGACGTTATTGCACACGCAATAGCTTGCCTACTTTCTTACCATCACTCATCATAGCAAAACTACTAATATGCAAGTGTAGCTGTGGGTAAGAGCTGGTATTATGCTATAGCCTATAGGCTACTACAATTTGCAACACCATGAAGGGGTCTTGAAACAAACGACAAATTGGCGCGGATGGTCTACGACTCTGTGCAAGAGCAAGAGTTTGTTCAATCTCATTGAGGCTCTACAAAATGGCACTCCGAGAGCAGCACAGGAAACCGTAACTGCAACTGATAAGAACTTCCGGAAGCGAAATGTTCCTGCTATGCCTAGTAGAGTATAGGCGGCGAAAAGCACCCTACACCGCCAGAGACTAAATCTGAAGGGGTCGGTAGTGGACGTAGGCCAGTTCTAACCAAAAATAAATATCTGCCTGCCATGACTTGTAAAACTAGTGACATGGCAGTCGAGATGCATGACATGGCAGGCAGATGTTTATTTCTTTATTTGTGCTAGAACCAGTCAAGACCCACTATCCATCCCTTGAGACATAGTCTCTGGCGGTGTAGATCGCCTTTCAGCACCTACATTTTACTAGATCTGAGAAGCATATTTCGCTGTCAAAGTAGGTAGGAGTAGGACTAATGTAATCTATAATCTGTGCAAAGATTACCCTGCAGGTTTCTCATTTAGATATTAGCATTAAAATACTGGTTTTTGTGAGAAGATCATGTAATGCCTTACGTGAGAAAGACAAATGTCTACCAGCAAGTGTCGTAATATGGCAGGGGCAGGATCGTCGAATATCTAGACTACAGTTTTTCGTTTCATGAAATTGCTATTCACGCTGGTCAGGATACCACAACTGTTAATGCAAATCTGGAATCGATGGGCTGAAGCGCGCCATGTTCAAGGTCATGCAGGATCTCAGTGGCACCACGCGACAAGTGCTCAAGAGGACAGATATACTGTTCACTCAGTCACGCAGAATCGTACAGTTACGTCACTTGCGTTGAGTCAGGAAACGGACTTTTTACAGCAAGACGAGAGTCCAAACGTTCAGTGCTATGACATCTGGGCCTCCATGGTCTATGAGCACTGTGATCATTGTTACAGTTACATTTGAAGGGCAGCAGAGAGAGTCGTGATGACGCTCGTGCGCCCAACAGTGATACTGCACACAGGAATGGAACCAAGTCGTGTTTTCAAACGAATAGTGCTTCTACGTGCAACATCACAAGGGACATACCCATGTGAGGAATCTCTGAAGAGAGCGAACGCTGCTAGATAGCATTGGTCATCTTCATACTAGCGTAGACCTGACCAGATGTTCAGGATAACCTTTAGTTTGCACAGCCGCTAGTTTCCACGGCAGTCTTTACATTTCTTACATGTTGAGGCCAGTGGCTGCGCCTTCTATATCTACAAGACAATGCGAGACTGTATGTCGTCCGCGCTAACCTGACCTATTGCAGTGCAGAGGGTGTTGGGCTGGTTGCCCTGGGCAGCATGTTCGCCAGATATCTCACCAATTGGAAACATTTGCTCACAGGTTGCTGAGAGATTGGTACGGTACCACTCGCCAGCGAATACAGTTGATCGACTCTGGCACAGGGACGAATGTAGCATGAAATGACGAACCCTTATGTGTTATCCAAGTTCAGTTTGAAGCGATTTCCAGCCAGTTACATTCATCGCTGCTGCTAGACGTTGCAGTTACATGCAGTCAATTTTGCACCCTGTCTACCCCCAAATTATTTACAGATTTAAACAAGTATCCTTCCTGAATAAAATTTTCACTCTGCAGCGGAGTGTCCGCTGATATGTAGTTCGGAAGGTTGGAGACGAGGTACTGGCGGAAGTAAAGCTGTGAGGAGAGGGCTTGAGTCATGCTTGCTTAGCTCAGATGGACGGGGTGGGAGATTTTCTCTCCTCAGGGACTGGGTGTCATCATCCTGTCATCCCCATTGTCGACGTGCAAGTCGCCCAATGTGGCGTCGCACTCTAAGACTCGCACTCGGCGTCCGAGTTCCGCGCCTGGGAACTCCCGGCCACTGACGCCATACGATTATTTCCATTTTGAACTCGCTTCGGCGGTATATATATTAAAATTGGAACATACAGAGAAGATTGGCATGGCCCCTGCGCAAGGATGACACGCAAAATCGTGAACCGTTCCACATTTTCCTCTGCAATAAAAAACTGAGTCAACGGCTCAACACTGAACTTGCACGGGTGTCATGGGACATCCGCACCGAACAAATGCAGCGAGCAATATCGAAAAAAATTAGAACAAAAAAAAAAGATGGTAGAGCACTTGCCTGCGAAAGGCAAAGGTCCTGAGCTCGAGTTACGGTCTGGCACACAGTTTTAATCTGCCAGGAAGTATCTTCCTGCTATACAGAGATGTCCAAGAAGATGTAACCACTTACATGGAATTAGCCTTTTTTTTATGGCGGGACCTAGTGTGGTGTCACCGCCAGACACCACACTTGCTAGGTGGTAGCCTTTAAATCGGCTGCGGTCCGCTAGTATACGACGGACCCGCGTGTCGCCACTGTCAGTGATTGCAGACCGAGCGCCGCCACACGGCAGGTCTAGAGACACTTCCTAGCACTCGCCCAGTTGTACAGCCGACTTTGCTAGAGATGGTTCACTGACAAATTACGCTCTCATTTGCCGAGACGATAGTTAGCATAGCCTTCAGCTACGTCATTTGCTACGACCTAGCAAGGCGCCATTATCAATTGCTATTGATCTTGTGATGCCTGTACCGTCAGACCGATGTTCACCAATTATGGATTAAAGTTAAGTATTCCAGACGCTACGAACTATTTTTGCTACTATAAAGACCTTGTCCTGTTCCAGACCTCACGCCATCCTGCGTGAGCCTAAACGCGTGCCCTTCGGCCTCCCGTCCTAGTGGATTGGCTGTCTTGCCAGTCCACAACACCTAGCAGTCCCGATAGATTCTGAGTGGAATGACAAAACTCAACAGCCCGTTACACAGTAGGGACAGAAATGTCATGTCCCATTCCCTACAGTTAATGCCTGCTATGCTGCATGGCAATACAGTCTACATGCAATTCTGAAGCCTATACATCAGCCGTGAATGTGAACAGCTGTACTAGAAATGGCTACCTGGTGTGTGAAACAACGCTGCAAGGTTACGTAAATAAAAGTATGATTCATATGTGAACTGAGGTGATTGATAATTTTTATGTAGTAGCTTCACGTATACCAATGTTAATCTGGATAAAATGTCAAATATAGTACCCGTGTAACATTTAATTATAACATAAAATATAACTGAAACTTAGCAGTCCCCTTAGCTCCAGGCCAGTGACTTCACTTTCTTCCAAATTAAGCATGCAGTTTATCCAGGACCCAGACAAATGGAACAAAGATTGAAATTGGGGCACTGATAGCTTTAAAAGATTATAATGAACACATCGATGGTGTACGTAAATGTCAGGTGTTTAGGACACTTTATGAAAAAGACTGAAAGTCAAATAAGTATTGGCACAGATTGTTTTGTGCAGTGGTGGAAATGACCCACATGAATACCTGGATTTTATACTTACTCTTATTCTTACTCTCCTGGACCCACAAACCGCAATCGGTTTTTGGTCTCTCCACAGCATTCTGTCTTCGGTATCTTCTTTCCTTGCTCCCAGCACATAGGGATCCTTCGCAACCTGGTCTCTACCTCTCATTTTCGGCCTGCCTAGAGGTCTTCTTTCTTCCGGTTTATTCTCAGAGACTTCTGTCAGTAAAGAACCCTGCTCTCTTCTACTCTACTGGCCATTAAAATTGCTACACCACGAAGATGACGTGCTACAGACGTGAAATTTACCGACAGGAAGAAGATGCTGTGATACGCAAATGATTAGCTTTTCAGAGCATTCACACAAGCTTGGCGCCGATGGCGACACCTACAACGTGCTGACATGAGGAAAGTTTCCAACCGATTTCTCATACACAAACAGCAGTTGACCGGCGTTGCCTGGTGAAACGTTGTTGTGATGCCTCGTGTAAGGAGGAGAAATGCGTACCTTCACGTTTCCGACTTCGATAAAGGTCGGATGGTAGTCTATCGCGATTGCGGTTTATCGTATCGCGACATTGCTGCTCGCGTTGGTCGTGATCCAATGACTGTTAGTAGAATATGGAATCGGTAGGTCCAGGCGGGTAATACGGAACGCCGTGCTGGATCCCAACGGCCTCGTATCACTAGCAGTCGAGATGACAAGCATCTTATCCGCATGGCTGTAACGGATCGTGCAGCCACGTCCCGATCCCTGAGTCAACAGATGGAGACGTTTGCAAGACAACAACCATGTGCACGAACAGTTCGACGACGTTTGCAGCAGCATAGACTATCAGCTCGGAGACCATGGCTCCGGTTACCTTGACGCTGCATCACAGACAGGAGCGCCTGCGATGATGTACTCAACGACGAACCTAGGTGCGCGAATGGCAAAACGTCATTTTTTTCGGATGAATCCAGGTTCTGTTTACAGCATCATGATGGTCGCATCCGTGTTTGTCGACATCGCGGTGAACGCACATTGGAAGCGTGTATTGGTCATCTTTATACTAGCGTATCAACCGTCGTCATGGTATGGGGTGCAATTGGTTATACGTCTCGATCACCTCTTGTTCGCATTGACGGCACTTCGAACAGTGGACGTTACATTTCAGATGTGTTACGACCCGTGGCTCTACCCTTCATTCGATCGCTGTGAAACCCTACATTTCAGCAGGATAATGCATATCCGCATGTTACAAGTCCTGTACGGGCCTTTCTGGATACAGAAAATGTTCGACTGCTGCCCTGGCCAGCACATTCTTCTGATCTCTCACCAAGTTAAAACTTCTGGTCAATGGTGGCCGAGCGCTGGCTCTTCACAATACGCCAGTCACTACTGTTGATGAACTGTGTTGAAGCTGCATGGACAGCTGTACCTGTACACGCCATCCTAGCTCTGTTTGACTCAATGCCCAGGCGTATCAAGGCCGTTATTACGGCCAGAGGTGGTCGTTCTGGGTACTGATTTCTCAGGATCTAGGCACCCAACTTGCGTGAAAATGTAATCGCATGTCAGTTCTAGGATAATATATTTGTCCAATGAATACCTGGTTATCATCTGCATTTCTTCTTGGTGTAGCAATTTTAATGGCCAGCAGCGTATATACGTGGCTGGCCCATCTTAGTCTTCCTGTCTTGGCTTCTGCAACCACATCTGGTTCAGGGTAAAGCTCCCTGAGCTCCGTGTTCTTTCTTCTTCGCCATTCTCCTCTCTCATAAATTGGTCCCAATATATATCGCAGGATTTTATTTTCAACAACTTTTATCTTTCTCTCCGTGTATTTATCTACTCTCCAAATTTCCGCCCCATATTGTAATACTGAAATGAGTACGGTTTTGTATATTCTTACTTTGGTTCATCTTGAAAAAATTTTAAATGACAGTAGTTTGTTGAGTGCATATGATGCTCTGGATACAGCTTTGATCCTCGCCTCTATTTCTTGCTTCTCATCGTTTTTGTTGATTACGCCTAGATTTCATACTGTGACAACAAAGTAACACTTCCATTGACTGCTTTCAAACATAGTACTCCACTTGGTCTACTCATACTTGGAAAGAAAATGTCCAAAAAACTCGAAAATGCCTAAAACGGACCAAAATCCTTCTTTTTCAACCCCAAAGAGAAGAAAGACAACATTTTTGGTATCAAAGACGTGCGTCTTTTCAGAGTACAGGATCTCATTGACCAGCATCTGTCAATTCAAGAGACACTTGTGGACTTTGCTCATCTTCAGAGGTGAAGTATAGACCCCCACTTAAAGTATTCAGACTGTAATACTTTTTGTGTTAATAAAAAAAACCAATTGGTTTTATAAGAATGACCATAAGCAATAACTCTAGTTGTGGTCGTTTTGGGACTATAATCCTGTCAGGACATACCTTTCCTCTAATACTGTGTGCATTTTAAAGACTTTGTATATGTTTTTAAATAAAATAATTTGCTATTAATTCAATAACACTTCATAAAGTATTACAGTAAAAATTTGAATGACTTATTTTTTTATTTTTTACACTTACAGTAAATAATAGAGTAACTTTTATTTTATTTTCTTGTTTTTATTATTTTCTATTTATATTTTATTCTTATTTTATTTTATTTATTTAATATAAAAACAAGCACTACGTAAACAAATCCAAATGAAGCTAGAGACTTCTTCGATCTGTACTCCTTGGTTCTCAATGCGTGTGCAATCTTTTCACCATACAGCCGATAGCTCGTTCACACAATTCCATAGGTACAGAGCGGACAACTTGTGTTATGCACTGTTTAAGGTCTCTGATGTCAGTATGTCTTGTAGTATGCACACGTTCTTTCAGTATTCCCCATAGCCACAAATCATGAGGAATCACATCAGGTGACCTTGGTGGCTACAGTAGAGGTCCACTGCTTCCAATCCAGCGTCTACCAGTTGTTTCAAGATTATCAACAACAAAATTCTACAGCGTATCTAGGCAGGAATCTACCGTTATAGTTTGAACATTGAAAAATATGGACTAAGTACTCCAGACTTCGAAATACTGCACCATGCAAGGACGTTCACAAGCCCAGTGGAGGTTTGAACAAAAAGAGGCAGTCTAGCGATCTATCGTCGCAATCCTTTAAGATGAAAGGGAACGAGAGAAGAGAGGAATGAGAACTTAAATTCGCATTAGCGATGGGTACTGCTTATTTGCTGTGAAATGACATTACAATACCTTGCAGAGAGAACTTGAACATTTATATGGCAATGGAAAAGCAAAAAATTACAACGATCGACAAGAGGGATTCATTGTCCTGTACATCAAGAAGTAATTTCTGCTAAATTTGCAAGCATGGAGCACTTGAAGAAATGTGTGGTACGAATAGGAAAATTCCTCAAGTCAGTTGCAACAGTTCTCAACTGAAATGAGTGAAGTGTATGGAGATCAAAGTACGTTGGTTAAGTCAAGGGGCATGCCTGGAACGATTTTTGGATTTAAATCCAAAATTTGTGAAGGAAAAAGGAGTGCAGGAACGAAAATTAGATTTTCCGGAATGGACTCCAGACTTTTACGTGGACCTGACTGCACACTGCTCACTGTAAAGCAATGCAAGGTAACTTCTTCCTGATTTGATGGAGATGCATTTAAAAAGAAAATCGCATTGTAGAAGGGACACACTCTGACAAAGATAGTCCAGTTCCCTAAGCTCACTAGCTTTAAAGAAAGCGCGAGGTTTGAAGAATTCGTAGTGGCCTTGCAAGAATTAAAAGGATAGTTTTAGAAAGGTTTTCAGGACATTAGCAATCTTACGACTCTTTTCGAACTATTTTAGAGATTGTTTGCCGTTTCAGTTGAAAGCGCCCCTGTACATGAGCAGACGTAGCTGACTAACCTGCAAGATAATTCCAGATTCAGTGATAAAGCTTTTATTAAAACTGTCCTGGACGTCTGGGGTTGCTTTCCTCAGGTAGATTTTCCAAGTTGTAAAAGTGCTACAATATTTTAAGCGACTTATTTGTGTGAAAGACCTTCTGTCGGTTAAGAAACTAAATAAGTCACGATTACGTGGCAAGTTCGGTGCGAATCTTTCTGAAATTGGCGGCGTCTGTCACTATGCTGACATTTCGTACCAGATAAAAATTATGTCTTCAGAGTGCCAAAAATAATTAAATACATCTGAAAATTGTTTTATTTGTGACCTATGTTGTTAAGAAATGTGAAGTATAATACCAGGTCACATGCAGTGCGGCTGCACTGCCATTCCAAAGCGGCGCGTTCACTGTTTTCCGCTATTCCCCCTCCTCGCACTCAGACAGCGTAGCGTAGCGGTGGGGGAAACGTGCCAGCCATTAATAGCGCTATTGGCACTCGGGCCGTCCCTAATACACTACTGACCATTAAAATTGCTATACCAAGAAGAAATACAGATGATAACCAGGTATTCATTGGACAAATATATTATCCTAGAGTTGACATGCGATTACATTTTCACGCAATTTGAGTGCCTAGATCCTGAGAAATCAGCCCAGAACGACCACCTCTGGCCGTAATAACGGCCTTGATACGCCTGACCATTGAGTCAAACAGAGCTTGGATGGCGTGTACAGGAAGCCCATGCAGCTTCAACACGATACCACAGTCCATCAACAGTAGTGACTGGCGTATTGTGACGAGACAGCTGCTCGGCTACCATTGACCAGACGTTTTCAATTGGTGAGAGATATGGAGAATGTGCTGGCCAGGTCAGCAGTCGAACATTTTCTGTATCCAGAAAGGCCCGTACAGGACCTGTAACATGCGGTCGTGCATTATCCTGCTGAAATGTAGGGTTTCACAGCGATCGAATGAAGGGTAGAGCCACGGGTCGTAACACATCTGAAATGTAACGTCCACTGTTCAAAGTGCCGTAAATGCGAACAAGAGGTGACCGAGACGTATAACCAATGGCACCCCATACCATCACGACGGTTGATACGCTAGTATAAAGATGACCAATACACGCTTCCAATGTGCGTTCACCGCGATGTCGCCAAACACGGATGCGACCATCATGATGCTGTAAACAGACCCTGGATTCATCCGAAAAATGACGTTTTACTATTTCTGCACCCAGGTTCGTCGTTGAGTACACCATCGCAGGCGCTCGTGTCTGTGATGCAGCGTCAAGGGTAACCGCAACCATGGTCTCCGAGCTGATAGTCCATGCTGCTGCAAACGTCGTCGAGCTGTTCGTGCAGGTGGTTGTTGTCTTGCAAACGTCCCCATCTGTTGACTCAGGGATCGAGACGTGGTTGCACGATCCGTTACAGCAATGCGGATAAAATGCCTGTCATTCCGACTGCTGGTGATACGAACCGTTGGGATCCAGCACGGCGTTCCGTATTACCCTCCTGAACCCACCGATTCCATATTCTGCTAACAGTCATTGTATCACGACCAACGCGAGCAGTAATGTCGCGATACGATAAACCGCAATCCCGATAGGCTACAATCCGTCCTTTATCAAAGTCGGAAGTGTTATGGTACACATTTCTCCTCCTTACACGAGGCATCACAACAACGTTTCACCAGGCAACGCCGGTCAACTGCTGTTTGTGTATGAGAAATCGGTTGGAAACTTTCCTCATGTCAGCACGTTGTAGGTGTCGTCACCGGCGCCAACCTTGTGTGAATGCTCTGAAAAGCTAATCATTTGCATATCACTGCATCTTCTTCCTGTCGGTTAAATTTCGCGCCTGTAGTACGTCATCTTCGTGGTGTAGCAATTTCAATGGCCAGTAGTGTATTTTTGACGTATCTTGTTCTCGAATACTTCTTGGACGTCCACTGTTTCCTTTACAATCATCGGTCACAGACCCGGTGTCCGCAAATTTTTGAAGCAGTAGGTGGATAGTAAAACGGCTTGGAGTAGCCTTTTGAAACAATTGTTGAAATTTTTTTCTTCCTGTTGAGGGTGAGCCAAACAATTCCACCTACGTTGCCACCTTCCTTCTCTCTTCCGAAGTAAGTGTGGTGGCCATCTATAGTCTGCAACAAAAGAAAATTTTATTTTTAGTACTGTGTGAGTGGTAATATCTTTTTGGATGACGCTATATTTTACATGCAGAATAAGTGATATTTCGTCATTTTCTATTCTTCATGAAGGTTCACCCATTAACAACCCTATAATTTCGTTTTCAACACTGTGGTAGCAATTACGCTGTAACTGTGTTGCTGCGCTATAGACATGTTTACACCAAAATCGATGACAATTAAACTTCATCACATCAAGGACGCTACTTACGACTCCTTGAAGGTTCACGTCTTTTGTTTCCTCCACTCCTTGGACGCCCCATCTCTTAGCCATCAAGGAAACTTCTATACATATTGACTGAAAATAAGGGAGACGCAAACGAATCAGTTGAAGAAAACAGAAATTATTTAACATTGAAGTTTAAGGTTTGCAAACAAAAAACGAAAGTGATGAGGAATAGTTGCATAAAAATACCGATTAGGTACCGTTTTTACAGCAGACACAGTACAAAATTGTGCTACGTAGAACTGAAAATATCCTAAGATGGTCGATAAAAGAGCTGTACTACCGTCAAATATTAGCATGTAATTGAGGTACAAGTTTCTGAAACTTTTATCTCTGGAGGAAATCACTGCACAGTATGGAAGTGGAAAGTAGACTGCGTGAAATCGGGAGAAGAAGTAACTGGAAGCTCCTATTAAAGATTATGTTAGAAATTAAGTGGACCGGTAAAATGCTAAAACGCAATGTACTGGAAATAAAAGTTGAGGTACATCTGTAAAGAAAGTACTGAGGAGAGGAAGCGATAACTTAATGTGACATTTACTGTTGCACACAGGCATTCTGTATCTGGAACTGGAAGAGGTGCAGAGAAGTTATAACGTATCGCGAAGATACGTCGTGATATGCGAAACATACAGTGTTTTGGATGCAGCAAGCGTGTTGGAGCGGAAAGAGTAGTAAATTAAGTTCTAGGTAAAACACCCTTTCATATTTATTCTGCAGCCAGTTACTCCAACGTTTCGCGTGCTCTATAGCCTTCCTGAACTTGTGTGTCATTCAGTCACTTTGCTCTTGTAGCCGCGTGCGATGCGGTTATCTTTCGATCTGGCGAGTCCTTTCTTCTCGCTATCAAGCGGACTCAGAGACACTGCCGGCAGATATTGGAAAAAGCATTTATTCACGTTCTACTTTTATATTTCTTTGGCTCATATCGTTAGATTTACCCACAGATCGCCCAGTAAGGAACTCTGGAGCCAATTGATATTCGTCCCAGTTTTCCAGACCATACATTTCGTCCCGTTACGGACGACTGGCTCGCTTCCGCGCAGATGTGAATAAGTCTTACCGTTTCTTTGGTTTACATCGGGCTCACATACAGTTTTCAGCATCTCTTCTGGGTTTATGTACGTGGCCGTGATTTGCAAGCCAATGGATAATACAGACAACAGCTTTATTTACTTCGGCTAGCTGTCTGCAAAACCAGCGGAAAAGACAATAGTGTCTCTACATGGTCGACGCTCTTCGATCTGCAGCCGGCCGGTGTGGCCGGGCGGTTCTAGGCGCTTCAGTCTGGAACCGTGCGACCGCTACGGTCCCAGGTTCGAATCCTGCCTCGAGCATGGATGTGTGTGATGTCCTTAGATTGGTTTAAGTAGTTCTAAGTTCTAGGGGACTGATGACCTCAGCAGTTGAGTTCCATAGTGCTCAGAGCCATTTGAACCATTTTGCGGCGAAAAGCTGAGCAGGAACAGACCGCTGCAACATCGTTAACGTGCTTTTGGCCGCACATTTTACAACTTTTGCCTGTGGTTTCACTCATAAGAGTATGAATTTATAAGTTTCATAAAAAAAACCAGAAGAAATATCGGGTGATCAAAAAGTCAGTATAAATTTGAAAACTGAATAAATCACGGAATAATGTAGATAGAGAGGTACAAATTGACACACATGCTTTGAATGACATGGGGTTTTATTAGAACCAAAAAAATACAGCAGTTCAAAAAATGTCCTACAGATGGCGCTTCATCTGATCAGAATAGCAATAATTAGCGTAACAAAGTAAGACAAAGAAAAGATGATGTTCTTTAGAGGAAATGCTCAATATGTCCACCATCATTCCTCGACAATAGCTGTAGTCGAAGAATAATGTTGGGAACAGCACTGTAAAGCATGTCCGGAGTTACGGTGAGGCATGGGCGTCCGATGTTGTCTTTCAGCATCCCTAGAGATGTCGGTCGATCACGGTACACTTGCGACTTCAGGTAACCCAAAGCCAATAATCGCACTGACTGAGGTCTGGGGACCTGGGAGACCAAGCATGCCGAAAGTGGTGGCTGAGCACACGATCATCACCAAACGACGCGCGCAAGAGATCTTTCACGCATCTAGCAATATGGGGTGGAGCGCCATCCTGCATAAACATCGTACGTTCTAGCATGTGTTTATCAGCCAGGCTGGGGATTATGCGATTCTGTAACATATCGGCGTACCTCTCACCCGTCACGTTAGCAGTTACAAAATCAGAATCACGCATTTCTTCGAAGAAAAAAGGCCCGATAACGGTAGATGTGATAAATCCAACCCATACAGTGACTTTCTCGTCGTGAAATGGAGTTTCCACGACAGTTCTAGTATTTTCGGTAGCCCAAATTGTGCAGTTGTGGGCGTTGTCAAACCTTCGGAGCTTGAAATGAGCTTCGTCGGTCCACAACACGTTACTCAACCAATCGTCGTCTTCCGCCATCTTTTGAAACGCCCACACAGCAAATGCCCTCCGCTTCACTAAATCGCCAGGTGACAGTTCATGATGCCGATGGATTTTTTAAGGATAGCATCGGAGGATACGCCTCAGTGCCAACCAAACAGTAGTGTATGGAATGCCGATGCGACGTGCGACTGCACGAGCGCTGACTTCCCCGTGCATAGACGAACCCGCTACAGTCTTTATTTCTTCCTGAACTGTCTCAGCAACATTACGCCTTGTGCTCGGTCGGCCACTACGGGGTCTATCCTCTAAACAACTCGTGGCTTCGAACTTCGAAATCATTCTCGCCACAGCTGCGTTTGTCAACGGACCTTTACCCTTTAGAATCCCCTTCCTATGGCGATAGGGTCGTAACGCTGAACTAGCACATTCCCCATTCTGATAATACAGCTTCACTAAAAGCGGCTTTTCAAGTAACGTCAACATGCTGCGACTGCTGGCGCATCTGATTCTCTCTCCAGCGCCATCTGTCGGACATTTTATGAACTTTGTTTTTTTTTTGGTTCTAATAAAACCTCATGTCATTCCAAGCATGTGTGTCAAGTTTTACCTCTCTATCTACATTATTCCGTGGTTTATAAAGTTTTCAAATTTATACTGACTTTTTGATCACCCGGTATTTTTTTATAAAAACGTCGGTCGTATTGAATTGGCAGTGAATATACTACGAGTTTATAAGTAAAAATTGTTCTGCAGAACAGGAATTGCTGAGAAGCAACTTTCGTAACTTACTTTCAAAATTGTCTTCTGTATCAGTTACAAATGTGAAAACATACATAAATGGTATTAGATGCTCCTCGACAAATGAAACGTAATCAATAGAACAGTTTGCTGTTAGATTTGACTTTACAAACAAGGGAATCTTCCCATCGCACCCCCCTCAGATTTAGTTATAATTTGGCACAGTGGATAGGCCTTGAAAAACTGAACACAGATCAATCGAGAAAACAGGAAGAAGTTGTGTGGAACTATGAAAAAAATAAGCAAAATATACAAACTGAGTAGTCCGTGAGCAACATAGGCAACATCAAGGGTATTGTGGGCAAAGGAAGCCGTGGTCCCGTGGTTAGCGTGAGCAGCTGTGGAACGAGAGGTCGTTAGTTCAAGTCTTCCCTTCGGTAAGAAATTCAATTTTTTATTTTCAGACAATTATCAGAGTTCAGGCACTCACATATATCAATTTCGCTCTCCAAAATTCCAGGACATGTTCAGATATGGACGGTCTACACACGGAAAAATTTGAAAACGTTAAAAACATATGTTTTGACGGAGCACAGAGAAAACTGTGCGACTGTGAAACTGTTGCATTCATTTGTTGCAGTTTATGTGACACACACTTATGTTTTCATCTCTTTTTTGGGAGTGATTATCACATCCACAAGGAAACCAAATCGGGCAAGGTAGAAGAATCTTTTTACCCATTCGCCAAGTGTGCAAGTTAGGTGGGTCGACAACATATTCCTGTCATGTGACGCACATGCCGTCACCAGTGTCGTATAGAACATATCAGACGTGTTTTCCTGGATCAAATGTTTTCGGTTGCCATTGGAGAGGCACGTCCTTTCGTCTACTAATCGCACGGTTTTGCGGTGCGGTCGCAAGACAGACACTAAACTTATTACAGTGAACAGATCATAACTTGCAGAAATAAAGTCAGTAAACTTTTCGCTTGTGGGTAGACTTGAACCAAGGACCTCTCGCTCCACAGCTGCTCACGCTAACCACGGGACCACGGCGCTCCTGTGCACACATTATCCTTGATGTTGCCTATGTTGCCCACGGACTACTCAGTTTGTATATTTTGCTTATTTTTTCATAGTTCCACACAACTTCTTCCTGTTTTCTCCATTGATCTGTGTGCAGTTTTTCAAGGCCTATCCACTGTGCCAAATTATTACTAAATCTGAGGGGGGTGCGCTGGGGAGGTTCCCTTGTTAGTACTGAGGGCGCGGTGGTGGTAGGTGGTCGTGGTGGGGATAGTTCTGATCCACACAAGACACCATTTCATTTACTCAGTCACTATGGAGCAGTGGGGCTTGCAACGTCGAGTGTTTATCTATGACAGTTTCGTGAAAACTGGTGAGTCTATTATTGCTACGCAGAGATTGTTTCGTGCGCGGTTTAATGTCGGTCGACATGGAGCTGTTACGAGCCGTAACACAATCCTCAGATGGGTGGAAAACTTCAGATCAACTGGAAACATACTGGATAAGAAGCATCCTGGCCCGAGACGCAGAGTAAGGACACCAGAAAATGTTGAAAGGGTTAGGCAAGCGGCAGTCAGAAGCCCAGGACGGTCAGCTAGACGTCATGCTAGTGAGTTACGAATCAATCGTGAATCGGTTAGACGAATTTTGCATGAAGATTAAAATTCTATCCCTACAAAATGCTCATTGTCCAACAACTCAAGGAAACTGATTTTGCTGTACGAGAAGACTTCGCTTACAGAATGCAAGTGATTTTGGGATCGAATGAAAATTAAATTTTATTGATGAACGATGAAGCTCATTTTCATTTAAACGGGACCGTGAATAAGCAAAACCTACGTTACTGGGCTCCAGAGCAACCACACCTTATCCACCAGAGTCCTCTACACTAAGAAAAAGTAACAGTCTGGTGTGCCCTTGGCTCCGTTGGCATTATTGGACCTCATTTTTTTGAAGAGCATGGAGCCACAGTTACTGTTAATTCGGTTCGTTACATTCATATGCTTGAAACATTCTTGAAACCAGAACTAAGAAGACGACGAATCCCTTTAAAATGCGTTTGGTTCCAGCAGGATGGGGCAACATCGCACACCGCAAAAACTTCATTGACAGTTCTTAGACGCATGTTTCCTGGCCGAATTATCTCACTTTTTGGCAATGTTCCTTGGCCTTCCAGGTCTCCCGACTTGTCAGTATGTGACTTTTTTTCTGTGGGGGAACATTAAGAACTGTGTCTATAGCCACAAACCACGAAATTTGGACGAGTTGAAGGATGCAATCATTCAAGAAATTGCTGCCATCCCTGCAGAGATTTTAGTCCGTGTGATGTAGGATTTTGAGAAGAGACTTGAGTTCTGAATTCGAAATGATGGGAATCACCTTGACGATATTATTTTTCACAAATAACTTTTTTAAGTAAAATGGCGAATAATGAGCTTTGATTTTGCGTAAATAAACATGCATTAATTTAAAAGTTGGCTGAGTATTATTTCATTAAAAACCGCCCGTCTCCTGTGTGTCACCCTGTATTTAAACGAGTGATCTTCGCAACGTACTCGAGGCTATAATGCATTTAAGGCATTCAGTACCTATCAAGCATTATTCTCGTGAAATATTCGTAAATTACTTTCCTGTGCTGTATTCCAGTGTTACGTGAAGCCCAACGAAACTTGAGTCTCCCCCACCCCACTCCCATAGTGGAGTTCCTGCAGCTGCTGATGCTGACAAATGGCACCCAGACGTGGGAGGTACGATGGCGATTATTGTTTCGCATTTAAGAACTGCAACGAGCGCGACTGGGCGAGAATTCTTGTGGTGCACGAACCTGATAGCGATCTGCAGTTCCGTGATTTTTCCCCAGTCGCTCTGTGTTTGTCGCCGTTTGTTACCAACTTCTGCCCCGCCAGCGACCGCTACTCGACTAGCCGCAGCTGTGCGTGAGCTCATGCGCTGGCCTGAGTTGGCTCCGTATTTCATTTCGTGCCTCGCGAACGAAACAGCGGCTTTCAGTACGGTACGCCACCACAGGCGGGAGATAGTGGCCGTAGTCAACGTGGCCTTCTGCTTCTTCTACAGGGTGGGACAAATAAAAGTGGCCCGGGCAACGGAGTTCCAGCGTTCAAAGAATCGCGGGCGAGGATATGAAATACGGTACTAACCTGAACGTGGCCGCAATACATCTCATGGCACTTTCGAGCCAGGGTCAGCAAGTTGCTGAAGGCGGATCGAAGTTAGATTGCTGGAATTGCTGCAATCTCACCCGAAATATTCTTCTGCAGTTCTTGAAGATTATGAGGGTTATTACGATGCACCTTAGACTTGAGGGCTCCCCACACAAAGTGCGAGGTGCCGGGGCTAGCAGTGTATTTAACACTAAATTCTTCTAGAATCTATATATGTAAATGATGCTCTAAGCCCCCCCCCCTATTCTAACTCCGACTTTTGCTGTTGCAGAAGGATTAAAAAAAAAAAAAAAATACGCGAACTGATTCTAATCAACCCTGCCAGTGGAGTAGAAGAGAGTTTGGCACCTGCAATAATTTAATTTGATAAAAAAGTTAAATAAACGAAGGTTTCATTAACATAGTGAGGAATGATAGGGTTGCTCTACCGATTAACAGAATGAAAGTTCTGTCCAAAATAACAATATGATTTATTAAGACTAAACACAAAATAATAAACAAAAACACATGAAACATTTACAATACATCAAATTGGCTCAAATTGGATACTCAAACAAGCGCTGTGAATGTGAAGTTGTCCCTAAACTAGATTGTGAGGATTATGACGAAGTGGTATGTGGAGCCAATTCCTTGCAACTCAAATCTTAAGAGAAAACACATAGCCAACCCAACATTAATTGCTGCTACCCAAGACAGAACAAAGTTAGAAAAAGACGAACAGGCGCACTCTGCTGAGCTCTGATTATCACCTAGGAAAATCCCTGTCTGCCGGTGCTGCGGACATACCTTACCAATCTGTCTTCTTAACTGCAAGAACACGATTTTGCGTACTGGAGGCGATGGCTGGTTGCTTCGACGTCCTCGACCGAAAGGCGAGAGCCGACTACTTAGAGCACCCGTATAGGCCGAACACACAACATTCCCGCCCCCACGACAGTGGCCGTGGTTAAACGTTCCCATCAGCAACTCGAAAACCGGCGGAAAATTCCACTCTATTGCCGGAGCACTACCATTCCACCAATGGAGATTCTTGGCGCCAATTTCTGCGCTGATTTTGCTACGTCACGGAGCTATGCCCTGAGCAAGCCAATCACATTTACTATTTTGCAGAAAGCGCGGGAATTTACCCGCCACAACTGCCTGGGTACACAAGTCATTCCCACACCTCGCTGGTAGCCCGCCAGAAAGTGTTTTCGCTAAGTTTCTGTGAAGTAACGGAACCTCTATCCCAGCCGCTACTTCAGACCCCTCCGGGCGTGTCTTTTGACAATGTCGGCGTCTGCAAAGCAATCACTCGACTTCCTCACACCCGTCGGCTTAACCCTTTCCAGATCAGCAGAGCCCGCCTGTCACCGGAACCACCCGGGTGACGAGAGATGCTGCGTGGGAAGTCCGCGTGTGAAGGAATAGCGACTTTTCACTGCATGCAATTAGAGAGGAAAATTGTAAGATAGAAATATGAGAGGGGGCTCATGCCACCTCTCAAAAGTAATCGCACAGTGACAGATCAGGTGGATTGGGCGGCCAGCTACGGCCGCGAGCAGACGGACCACTGGTAACAACTGTGAGGCGTGAAGACGTAAATGTACTCAAAGGTTGGGCCGGCCGTATTGACAATTGCTACAGCCTGCTGCAAGTAACTGTAGGTCTTTTCCTTCTCCGTTTATTCTGCCACAAATTCACGTCCAGTCATATCGACTCGTCTAGCCACTTTTATTTGCCTCACCCTGTATCTGTATTAACGCGCGTTACATTATTTCTACGTCACAGAAGGAACACAAAATGCAATAGGGTTGTATGCGCTGACTACAATATCAGTGAGTTACTGCTCATATCAGAGAACTCATAAAAATACCTGGGTCTAACAAAATGAGGGCGTCCTGCCAACGACGAGGTCATTAGAGTCGGGATGTAGCGGGTGAAAAGAAATATGGGAACACCACAAACACAACACATGTAAGTAGGCTGTTTAGGTTTTTATATTGGTAACGCCACGTAGCGCTCTGTATGAAAATCACTGGCTGTGCTGTGTGCAGCCTGTGGCTGGGTGGCATTGTTGTAATATTCGCTATTGTAGTGTTGGGCTGTTGGCTGTTAACAGCGCGCAGCGTTGCGCAGTTGGAGGTGAGCCGCCAGCAGTGGTGGATGTGGGGAAGTGAGATGGCGGATTTTTGAGAGCGGATGATCTGGACGTGTGTCCATCAGAGACAGTACATTTGTAAGACTGGATGTCATGGACTGATATATATATTATGACTTTTGAACATTATTAAGGTAAATACATTGTTTGTTCTCTATCAAAATCTTTCATCTGCTAACTATGCCTATCAGTAGTTAGTGCCTTCAGTAGTTTGCATCTTTTATTTTGCTGGCAGTAGTGGCGCTCGCTGTATTGCAGTAGTTCGAGTAACGAAGATTTTTGTAAGGTAAGTGATTTGTTAAAGGTATAGGTTAATGTTAGTCAGGGCCATTCTTTTGTAGGGATTATTGAAAGTCAGATTGCGTTACGCTAAAAAAATATTGTGAGTCAGTTTAAGCACAGTCATGTATAATTTTTCTAAGGGGACGTTTCATATGGCAAGCTTGCCAGGATAGTAATGCACAATATGTGAGAAGTTGGGACTGTTAGTGTTTGCACGTGTGTTAATAATTCAGCAAGGGACTGGACAACAACATTGCTGGTTCTAAGGACATTTCAAAAAAAATTTTGTGAGTGCCCAAGTGGTGGTTCATGGACTTGCTATATTGTCCACAAGACTCTTCGATGGTGATTGTGCATCTGCACAGTCGCAACGGATGGCTGCTAGCCATCTCTACAAGGACTACAGTGGGTCTACACCTTTGATGACTCACCAATACTATTATTTCTATAAGGACTGCAGTGAGTCTGCACCTCTGGTGGCCCACCAATACCGTAATCTCTACCAGGACTACAGTGGGTCTGCTCTTTGATGACCTACCTACCAACATTCTTCAAAACTTCGACTGACTCTGAGGTGGGTTTGCTCTGTTGTGGACTACTATGTCTGCATGTCAAGAATCAGCACTGTCTTTCCGTTGGAAGGACAACACTACTACTTCAAGACTGCATGGAAATCCACTACTTCCGTGTGCATTCTCTTTTACTGCTCAGACTTCGAGAAAAAAAAAAAAACCACAGCAATTTTACTGTGATGAATGATCAGGACTGTCTTTATGGACTGTGAGAAAATTTTAGCTTTTGACCAACATTGTATCAATAAGTGTGTGCATTTGATTTCTTTGTTATTGTAATTATGAAATTTTTTTTCACATCTGTATTGGCCACTGCCCAAAACAATTTGTAAATTTTTTTGTGGCGAGCATGGGGGCTATGTAAGTAGGCTATTTAGATTTTTATATTGGTAACGCCACGTAGCGCTCTGTATGAAAATCACTGGCTGTGCTGTGTGCAATCTGTGGCTGGGTGGCATTGTTGTAATATTCGCTATTGTAGTGTTAGGCTGTTGGCTGTTAACAGCGCGCAGCGTTGCGCAGTTGGAGGTGAGCCGCCAGCAGTGGTTGATGTGGGTAAGTGAGATGCGGATTTTTGAGAGCGGATGATCTGGACGTGTGTCCATCAGAGAGAGTACATTTGTAAGACTGGATGTCATGAACTGCTATATATATTATGACTTTTGAATACTATTAAGGTAAATACATTGTTTATTCTCTATCAAAATCTTTCATTTGCTAACTATGCCTATCAGTAGTTAGTGCCTTCAGTAGTTTGCATCTTTTATTTAGCTGACAGTAGTAGCGCTCGCTGTATTGCAGTAGTTCAAGTAACGAAGATTTTTGTGAGGTAAGTGATTTGTATAAGTTAATGTTAGTCAGGGCCATTCTTTTGTAGGGACTATTGAAAGTCAGATTGTGTTGCGCTAAAAAAATATTGTGAGTCAGTTTAAGCACAGTCATGTATAATTTTTCTAAGGGGACGTTTCACACATTACGGTGCCTAATACCGTCTAAGAGAACCATTGCCACGGATAGCATCGTATAGTCGTCTCGGAATGGATAAGCAAAAGCCTGTACTGTTTTCGAGGGAATCTTACACCATTATTCCTCCAAAGTAGTGAAGTCCAGGTAAATATGATGAACAGCGATCGCGCACACTTCTCTCCAAAGTAGACTACCGCGGTTCAGCAACACTAGGATCTGGCGACTTCGGTGGCCAGAGGAGATGCTACAATTCGTCCTTATGGCCACAGAATCAGTCCTGGATGAGCAGGGGTCCTGTCGTCTTGAAACACAGCATCAGGGGAACAAATACGAGGGTTGAAACTTGAAGAGTGGCAACACTGCTGTGGAGACGCTATGCAATGGAATCTACTATTGTCGCTGATAGCACACGTTGTTGACGTACCTACCTTACCTCCGAGCAGATGGACTCGACCGTCCCAAGTCACCGGCGTGCGCACAATCGAGGGAAACAGTCACTTGTGAGCGAGCGGTCTAACGTAACGGTGTCACTATGTTTTTGAAACAGGAACAACGGAGTTGGATCGAGATTGAATTTGCCAGAGGTCGTACGGCACGACAGTGTCATCAAGGTCTTCAATAGGCGTGCAGGGAAACGTCATTGCTGTACAGAACAGTGGCACGATGAGTAAAAGCCTTCAACGAAGGTCGGCAAACTGTGGCAGACATGCATCGGCTTAGGTCGTCCTAGCGTCTCTGAAGAAGTTCATGCTGTTGCCATGTTAGTGGACAGTGATCGATGCCATGCGATTCGTGAGCTCGCTCACGAAACTGGACTAACGCATACGATTGTGCTTCGCATCCTGAAGGAACGCCTGGGCATGCGGAAAATTGCATCACGATGGGTTCCGCATGACTTGACGGAAATGCAGAAATGGATGCGTTACGACGCTGCTCAGACACACTTGGAGCGCTATGAGCGCGAAGGAGAGGCTTTCTTACGCCGTTTCGTAACACTGGATGAGACTTGTGTCACATCGTACGAGCCAAAACTGAAACGCCAATCCAAAGAATGGCGTATTATGCCACAGGATGGATCTGACCAACCAAAATGGTCACATAAACTTTGATGGTAATTCGAGCTTGTAGAGTAACCATGGGGGCCATGGAATATCACGATGTGACTGCCCAAATCGTGATCGAACCCGCGCTCTGTTTCACTCTTGGGAGCAAATATTCTGCATCGTAGACTTCGGACAGCATACGTCAGACGTTGGAAACGGTGTGAAACAGGACTCATCCCACCAAACGACCTCCTTCCATTTCTCCATAGTTCAGCTCTCACGCCCTCGGCACCACGTTTTCTTGTTACAGTGATTTGCACAGTGATGAGTGGTTTTGGGATATCAGCTCATCCTACAACAGCCAGATTTCGAGAGTGCGACATCTTGATCTGCAGTAAGTTTTGCAGCTGTCGTCCTTTAATTTTTCGTCACAATTACCTTCAATGACCATCTGTCGCGATCACTCAACACACAATATTGTCCACGTTATGAGTTATCGGATGATACTTTTGCGCTCCTCCTGTCTGCGGGGTAAATCTTCGATTCGGTGCTTCTTGAAAGACCAAACACTTCGGCTACCTTGGTTACGGAAGCACTTAGCATACGAACACCAATAATTTGCCAACGTTCGAATTCACGTAGCTCCTACACAATGCACTCACAATATAACATTACAGGGCCGTATAATATTACAGGTCGGGATTGATCTATGAGGTCTTGAATATCTTATTTGTATCTGTCAATTGGAGGAACTGATATTTGAGGGATTTCTTTATATAGTTTTGCGTGATTAAGTCCCGACGCTATGCAAAGCTATCATTTAGTTACGTGCGATTTGCGATCTGTTATGTGTTACTTTCGGATAATAAATCATATTTTTTATGATTACCGTTAAAATATAATGACGATAAATCTTTGAGACATTTGGAATAATATTTTAATAACTATGTAGATGACGTGACGTCATTCGTTTACTCTTAGAAAAAAAATGTGTTAATTGTGCGTTTATGAACGGTCAGTGTCGAGATCAGTGATTACGATTCCAGAAATAGACTGGACGAAGTTCAAATTGCACACAATCGTGTAGGGTGAATTATTACCTTGAAATTGGTTATAGATGTATGCAGGTCATTTTAGTGACAGGCTAATAATCGTCGCGAGTGTGTCGTGGTATCAAGACTGCTTTCGCGCCGCCGATCGTTTGCTTTAAACTCGCGAAAATACAATTTACGCGAGTTCGTAATTATCGCGAAAGGGTAGAATATTTGATGAGGCATTGTGGAGGACGTAAGTTTTGATAAAAATATCATTTTCAAAATCCAATATAAATCCTGTGATCGGAGTAGCCTAGCAACCTAAAAGCTCATACGTGGTTATCAGCAGAAACAGTGTACTATTTTTCATGCACACGTTTACACTCTACCTCGAGGTGTGGATGATTTGTGGGCGCGAAATAAACATTTGAAAGCATTTGATTAAATAAAAGGAAAAATATAAAGAAGTTTTATTCGTGTATTTTATTATTTCATGAACGGTGATATTTTCTTATAGTAGTGTAGAGCCTTAGGTATTATTAATATTGTGACAGGCCGATCGTACGTGCTCTCGTTACAAGTCGAGTTTTGTGCTTGATTAAGAGTAGCTGGTTCTTAAAGTCTCAAAGGTTAAGTGAAGAATAATATCACACTTAAATAACGCAGCATCGAAACCCACTATCTTTATACTATATTAAGCTAACTATTCCGGAATCAGGTGATACCGTAGCCGTATAGTTATGTGTTGTCGACAACAAATAGGTAAACACTAACATAAAGCCGGCCGTGGTGGCCAAGCGGTTAAAGGCGCTACAGTCTGGAACCGCGCGGCCGCTACGGTCGCAGGTTCGAATCCTGCCTCGGGCATGGATGTGTGTGATACCCTTAGGTTAGTTAGGTTTAAGTCCCATAGTGCTCAGAGCCATTTGAACCATTTTTGAACTAACATAAACATTTCTCATGCTCTGATATCGACTTCAACAACGACATATAGGTATACATATACAAACGGTATACGTGGCGCCTTGCAATATAACAACACAACGGACGTCACGCTATAACATCTACACGGAACAGTGTGCGCACCGCGGCAGACAACTTGTAACGTATTGAGAACATGTCACAGGTGACGTTCGTGGTCAAAAGCGACAGCGCAGCCTGCAGCGTGGCTACCACTGCATTTACGTACATGCATGCGTTTCTTGTTGCGTTTTCATATTTCTGTCCAACCCTTGTCCATTCTCTGGTATTTGGTGAAGGCTCAAATGGTTCAAATGGCTTTGAGCACTATTGGACTTAACTACTGAGGTCATCAGACCCTAGAACTAAGAACTACTTAAACCTAACTAACCTAAGGACATCACACACATCCGTGCCCGAGGCAGGATTCGAACCTGCGACCGTAGCGGTCGCGTGGTTCCAGAATGTAGCGCCAAGAAACCGCTCGGCCACTCCGACCGGCTTTGGTGAAGGCTAGGAAGGACATCATCCGTGTCATTTTGAGAGGATCCACCACTGCATTTACTTTAAGTACTTTAAGGTATCCAATAAAAAATGAATTCTGAATGGCTGGCTAGGGATATAAACTACTGTCGAGTGCATCGACCACTGCGTCACTAGTTCAGTGGAATGTAACAATGTGTGGAGGTATGAAATAGAACTATCACATACTCACAGTTGTAAGTAAATCAATTGCAAACGATTCATTCGCAGGATACCCGAAAACTGCATAACAAAACGGTCGCGTGTCCTTAGATTATTGGTCAAGTGCGTGAGACCCGCACAATATACGAATAACAGGATATAGTGAGCGTGTGTAATAAAGGGCAGTACGTATGATCACAGTTTCGTTTCATTCGAGGGAGAGAGTCGCAGAGTTGCTGAAAAACCGGAACTGGCAGATGCTTGAAGACCAAGACAAACTATCTCACAACAAAATCTAATTTCAGAGGTTCAAGAACCGGTATTAAGCCGAACCTACAAATATATGCAAAAACCTACTACGTATTCCACCCATAAAACCTACGAAGACAAAATTAGACTAATCACACGACTACAGACGCATTCAAGAATCATTCTTCTTGCAGTCTCAATACGCGAATGATGCTGAAAGAAACCTTAATACCCACTACGAAGCGAAGTAGCATCTGTCATGCGATTCACAGCGGTTTGTAGAGTACAGATGTAGATGCAGAGTAGCTAAAGCACGCATGCTTTGTGCCCCTGCTACGGAAAAGCAATACGGAAAATATTAATAACTACAGGACAGTTTCTCTACTCTCATCACTCTCAAAAATAATAGAGTCGGTCACGAAAGACATGGTGATGAGTTACTTGAATATTCTTAACAAAGCACAGTCTCGGTTCCGAAGTAGCAGTATTGGCTATTAGAGAGTATGCAAAGGTGTTACTTGAATGACTCAACAACGATGGCTGTTTCATAAGCATATTATTTGACATTCCAAGGCTTGTCACGATGTTGATCGTAATACTATGAAATAAACTAGAAGTACTACAGCTAACAAGTGATTCCACTCATGACTGGAAAATAAAGTCCAAAAGGAAGAGATAACCCACACTTCAGATTTTAAGAGCAACAGTTACCAGACTAAGAAAACAACAAAGGAGTTCCTCAGGGTAATAAAGGGCTGGGCTGTTATACACTGTGTAGTCACATTAATGTGACCATCTTTCAAAAGTCTGAATAATCACCTTGTGCAGCGTGGACTGCTGGGGGACATGGAGGGGAAAAAAAAGTTCAAATGTCTGTGAAATCTTATGGGACTTACCTGCTAAGGTCATCAGTCCCTAAGCTTACACACTACTTAACCCAAATTATCCTAAGGACAAACACAAACGCCCATGTCCGAGGGAGGACTCGTACCTCCGCCGGGGATCAGCGGCACAATCCATTACTGCAGCGCCTTAGACCTCTCGGCTAATCCCGCGCGGTGACATGTAGGAGTCAGTGAGGTTCTGGAAGGTACTGACAGGGAGATGGAGCCATATCGACTACAGAGCAGTGACCAGCTGTGCTTCGTATCTCGGTTGAGGATTCATCGCGCTAACAGCCTGATCGATGTTGTCCCACAGAATCTCGATTAGGTTTAAAAGAAGGGAGTTCGGTGGCCAGCGGAGTAAGGTAAACTCATCCTGATGCTCTTCAAACCACGCATGTTCACTACGACCCACCAGTCTTACACCATACATATACATGTTCTGAACTTTCAATTTTCCGACACACACGGCTTCTTAAGACTAAAGGTTCATCACTTGAGAGATAGCTTCCTCCATACGACATATTAGACTGATGAATAATATTAAATGTGTTCCAGGCAATGACATCCCGCGTTGCAAAGGAATCCAAAGAACTCTTCTTCGCATCACTACTACGAACAAACGCAATAGTAATCCAACCATTACCAGTTCCTTGAACGGACATAGCCAAACTAAATTGGGCAACAAAACCCATCCATCTGTGTGCACCAGAAAAAATTGCACACTCATTCGTGGCCTTCGGTGAAAGATTAACACTCTTACAAACTTTAAAAACAGTTGGCCTCCAACGCCTCCTTACGTAACGTCGACGAACCATCGTGCGGCTGCTCGTGCGGCTGCCCGTGCGGCTGCAATGACGTCATCTGGCCTGCGCAAGCTATTTATAGCCGCTGAAGGTCGCGCGGATGACGTTGTGTTGTCCTGCTGGAAGATGTCATCGTACCGAGGAAAAACAAACTCCATGGACGGGTAGACATGGTCCCAAAGGATAGATGCATACTTGCGTTGATCGACTGTGCCTTACAGAATGACGAGGTCAGAAACACTCCACACATCACAACGCATTTTCCTCCGGCCTGGATCCTTCCGACGATTGTTGCAGGCTCTGAGCACTATGGGACTTAACATCGAAGGTCATCAGTCCCTTAGAACTACTTAAACCTAACTAACCTAAGGACATCACACACATCCATGCCCGAGGCAGTATTCCAACCTGCGACCGTAGCGGTTGCGCGGTTCCAGACTGAAGCGCCTAGAACCGCTCGGTCACACAGGCCGGCCGATTGTTGCAGGACCATACTCGCCAACGGCCGTCAGTCCAATGGACCGTTAAATGCGAGCCATCTAAAAAGGCCACCTCTACCACACCAGTCCCCAGTCGGTGAACATCAGTTGCAGTACTGATGGGCAAATTCCAGGCTTCGTCGCCGACGAACCGCAGTCAAAATCGGTGTATGAACCAGGCGTCTGATGCCGAGGCCTATAAGCAGCAAGGTTCGCTGAAGGTCGTTGAGGACACAGTGTTGGTAGTGCCTTGGATCGTCTGTGCAGCCAGCTGCACAACCCGTACACACCTTCATAGTCGCCGTTCACCTCTGCCTTCTATAGCCCGTGCTGCACCGCAGTTGCCTCGGCCCCGGTTTCGGATAGTGCCATTTTCCCCATGCACGGTATAAACAACGGCTGCATACGAACAGTTAACAAACTTAGCCCTATCGGAAATCGTTCCAACCTTGGCTCGAAAACGAATGATTACACCCTTTTGAACATCAGATAAATTGACAAACTGCCTATTGGCTTCTGTCTCGGGTTCTTCGGCCGACGTTCATCTAATGATTTTTCTGACGTTTCGCCAGCACGAGTGGCTGGCATTGTCAAAGCTTCACCCTCCATTGCCGGTGGTGAACTGCAGGCGAGCTCGCGGCCGCAGACTATATGTACCTGGCGCGCCAACGTCCGAGGGCTTCTCCACGGTCATTTCCGGTGCGGTTCTCCTCTTGCTACCTGCGACGGTCGTTCGCTGCAGTACGGGAAGCCAGTATCCGTTTACCTTAAGGCTTTCCTCCTTCTTGTTGAAACTGTTCGCGTGTTTTTGGATTTCTACAGCTTCTCTGAACAAGCGCGTGTGATAGTGCTTCTCTACAGCCAGAACTTCCGTGTCGGCGAATTTTATTACGTGGTCGGTCTCATTCAGTGCGTGCTCTGCCACGGCCGATTTCTCCACCTGCCCCAGCCTGCAATGTCGCTTATGCTCTTTGATCCTGGTGTTAATGAATCGTCCAGTCATTCCGACATAAACTTTTCCGCATGTGCAAGGTATACGGTATATTCCCGACATTGCAAGTGGGTCTCTTTTCTCCTTCGCCGATCTAAGACACTCTTTGATCTGCCTTGTCGGTTTGAAAATCGTCTTTACGCCGTGTTTGCGCAAAATACGGCCGATTCTGTCCGTCACTCTGGGAATGTATGGCAGAAAGGCCGTACCCGACATTTCTTTTTCTGGTTCCTTAATTCGCCGAGTGTTTGCCTCTGTTACACTTCTAATGTAATTTGTGGAGTACCCATTGCTCCTCAGAACAGTTTCCAGGTGTTGCATTTCTCGTTTGAGGTGTTGAGGCTCACATATTCGAGCGAGGTGGCGCAGTGGTTAGACACTGGACTCGCATTCGGGAGGACGACGGTTCAATCCCGCGTCCGGCCATCCTGATTTAGGTTTTCCGTGATTTCCCTAAATCACTCCAGTCATATGCCGGGATGGTTCCTCTGAAAGGGCACGGCCGACTTCCTTCCCCATCCTTCCCTAATCCGATGAGACCGATGACCACGCTGTCTGGTCTCCTTCCCCAAACAACCAACCAACCAACTCACATATTCGTCGTGCTCTCTTTACGAGCGTACTAATCATGCCTCTCTTCTGGCTCGGGTGGTGGTTTGACAGTTTGTGCAGGTATCGGTCCGTGTGTGTCGGTTTTCGATACACGCTGTGTCCCAGGTTTTCGCCGTCCCTTGTGACCAGCACATCTAGAATCACCACCGGCAATGGAGGGTGAAGCTTTGACAATGCCAGCCACTCGTGCTGGCGAAACGTCAGAAAAATCATTAGATGAACGTCGGCCGAAGAACCCGAGACAGAAGCCAATAGGCAGTTTGTCAACAAGTGGCCACGAAAGCCTTAACAATTTTGTATCAGATAAATTGCTCCGTTTCCCCAATACCATAACGACTGCACTGTTTTTCTTATCTCCTCGACGCGATTTATATACCCTCCACCGCTGGTGTTGCCATCTACCATCTGTGAGTGGTCATTGCACGTCGACGTCGAACATAGGCGTTGGTCATATGAATGTGACTAGACCGTGTAAATAATTTATTCGTTTTCACAGCACTATATTTTTCGTGTACAATTATGAATGACATATGAATAGAACCGTAAACTCACCCAAGTTCGCATTTTGCACTTTACAAGTAATCTAGGAGTGCACCTCTGGTCACACGAGCCAACTCCGAGCGGTAGCCAGATTCTTTCCATATCTTATGTAGCAACATCATGTCAGAGGCCGTTACAGCATTGACGCTGTCTCTGAGCTGCTCTAGTGTCCTTGGGAATGGGGATATGTGAAGACGGTCCTTAAAGTATCCCAAAGGAAAAAGTCAAAAGGTGTTAGATCAGGCGACCTCGAGGGCCAAGGAAACAGAGCCGCATCATATTCGCCAATACGCGCAGTCCATTGGTGAGGATGTTCGTGGTTCAGGTAGCGACGAACATCGATACTCCTATGAAGGGGGTGCCCCGTCTTGTCGGCAGACTAAATTCTCGGAATCAGCAGTCAGTTGTGGAAACAATCACAACTGCAACATATCAAGCGAAGAGGTAGGTGCCAAAGTCTTCTCACAGAAGAAAAATGGCCCATACAGCCTCATCTCTGACACTGCACAGAAACATTCACCATCAAAGAATCTCATTATGCGCCACAATTTCATTAGGACGTTCAGTGCCCCACACTTTCACATTGTGGCGAATTAATGATTCCAGATAAATGGAAGGTTGCTTCGTCGCTGAATATCTCTTTAGAGATGAAATTTTCATCCCCACGTGCTTCCGGCATCGAGATGCAGAATTCACGATGCCGGCCATAATCTATCTATCTTAACCCTTTGGCTGCTGCAGCCGTGCATCCATCTAGCAGGGTCGAGCGCGCCGAATGCCGGACATTTGCCACGCCAGCATTTGCCACGCTTGATATTTGCCACACTTGCCCCTTCGCCAGATAGCGATCCCTCAGGTAAGAGACGCCCTTCCCCGTACTACCTCTCTCCGCTTTCAAACTGCCGTCTCCACATCTTACTCCATACAACCAGTACGTAAGGGACCTTCTTCTTCGACATCTTGGCCAAATACAGAACTTCTTTTCCGAAATCGAAATATTTATAACTTTTGGGAAACGAAAGCAATACCGACGATTATGTCGGTATGTAATTAGTTCTGCCAAGTATAAATA
Source organism: Schistocerca cancellata (assembly GCF_023864275.1). Classification (NCBI taxonomy): domain Eukaryota; kingdom Metazoa; phylum Arthropoda; class Insecta; order Orthoptera; family Acrididae; genus Schistocerca; species Schistocerca cancellata. Next base: position 302,998,443 of record NC_064634.1, read on the forward strand.
TAGATTCCTCTGTCTGTACGGTAGCTTCCTTTCACGCTTATTGATTGCGATAGAAGCAGTTCATCTGCATGGGAGCAACAAGAAAGGAACGATGTAACGGGAATGCGAACGTACGCTAATCATTTCTTTTTGACCACTGCATTTGCGCCTACTTTAATTGCTACAACTGCATACCCAAAAGACAATAGGGAAAGAATAAATGGGTATGTGAATGTTTGAAAAGAAGAACGACATACTCCATATTAATTTACTCTCTAAAAACATTAGTTAATAAAGTGTAGCGGGGCAATGTTCAAAACATAACTGAAAACACGTTCACTAAATAGAGATAAGAACATCTATGACTGAGATGTCATCTAAATTCGACTTATAATTTTAAAATGTTAGAAAAAAGGAAATGAAGTAATACAGAATGCTACGCTTGTAACGTACGTTGTTGTTCTACATTGTTTAGCTCTGGTATTTACAGGGTCACAGAGAAAGCATCTTAGGTTCTGGAGGAAAAAGCCGTAATTGTAATTACCTGCACTACAACAGAAACAAGAAGGACAACTTACGGAAAAATAATGTAAGCTCACAATCGACTTTGAAGCAGATAGTTCCTGTGACTTAGTATGGGCAGAGGTTATATTCGACAACCGGAATAAATTAATAACTGGCTCCTTTTACCGATCCCCTGTCTCAGATGAAACAGTTGGTGAACAGTTAAAAGAAAACTTGTGTCTCATCATAAATAGGTACCCTACTCATACAATTATAGTTGGCAGTTACTTCAATCTACCTTCCGCATGTTGACAAAAATATATTTTCATATACCCTATTGTAAATAGAAAACAACTTCCGTAATTGTTCTAAATGCTTTTTTTAAAATTATTTCTAACAATTAGTTGACGAGGCCATTCAAATTGTAAATGGTTACGAAAACACACTTGACCTCTTAGCCACAAATAATCCTGAGCATCACGACGGATATAGGGATTAGTGAACACGCAGTCGTAGCGAGGCTCACTTCCGTAACAAAGAAATTCACCAAAACTAAACGCGAAATATATCTATCTATAAAAGCAGCTAAAAATTCGGGTGACATCTTTCTAAGAGATAGTCTCCAATACTTCCAAACTATGTAAATGAATACCATATGTGGCTTAAGTTCAAAGAAATAGTATCAACAGCACTCAAGGTATTTGGTACACAAAACACGACAGAAAGCTGTTGCAGGAGCACCGCAAAAGGCACGTATAATTTAGACGAACGCAAAATCTCCAAGATTGGTGAAGTTTTACTGAGGCTCGAAATTTGGTGCAGATTTCAATGCAAGATGCATTTAATAGTTTCCACAACGAAACTCGCTCTAAAAATGTGGCGGAAAATCCAAAGAGATAATGGCCCCATGTTAAGTAAGCCAGCGGAAAGGCTCAGTAAGTACCTTTACTGCGCGACAGCGACGGTAATGTTACTGATGACAGTGCCACTAAAGTGGAGTTAGTAAACGTATTTTTCGAAATTCCTCCACCAAACAAGACGAACTAAATATTCCAGAATTCGAAATGAGAACTGCAAACATAGTTAAGAAGTAGATATCCCTGGTGTTGCAAAGCAACTGAAATTACACTGTCCGAGACAGAGGAAATGATCAAATATCTTTTCAAAAAGTCTCTAGTGTATAAGAAAAGTTGGTCTAATACATTTGATTCTGGTGTTCTTTAGTAACAATTAATTTTCAGTATTAAGCTCCTTGCTTTTACTGACCTGTTTAAAGATAATCAACAATTTAGTAAGAAATTTTAATTTTTAAAGGACTGTATCTAAATGTACTTAAGTAGATTTACATCTACTATAAATGTTTGCCGCTAAACTTAAATAAAAAATATTTGAGGTGCCAAAATTGTCAACCTTAGCATCAGATCAGTTTTGGGATGTCAATTTTAGGTGCAACTCAAAGGTTCAGTTCCCATTTTCTTTTAGAAAAGCGTATACTATCAGTTTAACAAACCATGATATTTTAGGTGATAGTTGCGATTCTGAAGCTTCAGAAAATTATTTTAGAACTCACAATTATTTAACAGTATGGTCATAATATTGGAAGGCAGAAAAAAGTTATCTTAACGTGACAACAATAAGGATACTTTTGTGACGCTTGAAACACTTTTTAATTTTTACATTAAGGACTGACTCGCATCGCACTTTGCACAGGCTTTGGACGTCAAAATGATAAATGACCATTTACCATTCTTGCGTGTGTAAAATCAACCTAAAAACGCTGAACTAATGTACATTCTATTTACAATTACAACTTAATATTAGCTCCGATAATGCTGCTTCAATGTTTTGATAATTTTATCTCAGTAATCTGCGAGGACTCAATGGTCTTCATAATTTTTAACACATTATTTTTAACGTATTTTAGTCCAGTTTCTGAATATGGGCAATGGCTTTCAAGCAAAGCCTAATGTTGCCTGTCTCTTCATAATTCTTTACGATTCTCTCTATCCTGTCGTCCAGCTTCACGTACTTCTTCTTCCTCTTCTTACCTTCGAGATTCATTTCCAATTTCATGTGCATGCAGTTTGTGAGCTCTACTTCCTTTTTCAAGCACTCCACCAAATAGTTGATTCTAGGGTGAGGGTTTCCAATAACACTGTTTATTTTGTTGTCCCACCCTTGAACAGCATTCGTCGTTTGGTGCCTTTTTCCGTAACAGTCCCACATTTCTATTGCGATATCCTCATTCTCTAGCCAGTTATCCACAAAGTGGTCAAAAAATTGAGAGAACCTTCCGTTATCAGGAGCTTCTGCATGAATCTCAATCCATCCATTGCTTACGTGCACCGGTTTTACAACTGCCAGCGCTGCACACATGCTGACGTGAAGTCTTAAATCATCGTTCTAGCGGTACTCCTCAGTTAGACCGAGAATTCGAATTTTTCTCCATAAACTGTTCTTCATATGGAACTAGAATCCATTTATTTCAGTGGTGGGAAAAACTTGACGAATGGCTGATATCGCAGCTGCCTCAAAGTCCTCCTTTACTTGTTTAGGACACCGCTCAGAGACTGCCTTTTTTATCAAATGAAACAGACGAACATATGTGTCTTTCATCTTATTAGGGAGCTGTGCAAATACAGTAGGAAGAATGTTTGTTTCTTTAATCGGGCCTCCTAAGTCTATGTGTATGTGTATGGTGTAGATTTGTGCAAACTGCTTGCTGCATCTCTTAAATGTTCCATCCATAAAAAAATGGGAACATGTTTTTAAACTTTCTTTTCCTTTGCTTCCACTAAAAATCATTATTCTCACCTCTAATATACCGTCTTCCAGAAGAAAACTACTGCCATCTCCCATTTTTAATAGATCTTCATGAAGATCAACTACATAAGAGTTCTTAGGCTCTTGTTGGTTCCTCCGCTCTGGACTCCATCGACGACGCATGGTTCTCTTCATAGATTCTGAATTAGGCATCACTGTAACAAAGTCATAAACTTTATTATGTAGATTTCCCATTTCATCCGCGTATATCTCCGAAAACTCTGTAGTTTCTTCTCGGGACCTTCTCTTCGCCCTTTCCACTTGCTTTCTTACTTTCACAGCCGCATCGTCAGGTGCTCCACAGAGATGTTCTAATACGTTCAACACTTCTCCGTTCCTCGAAAGCAGCTTTCCCTTGAAATGATTCGCTTTTCGGCGTAAGCACATCCATGTAACAACACCTTCTTTAGATTCCCTCTGTTTAAAATACGCATAACCTTTGTAATGAGCAGGAGGCCTGCCCTTGTTCGTTGTAATAACTTCCATACTGATGGTCATGTTAGGAACTTCGAAAGCAAACTAATGACTCTGAGCACTATGGGACTTAACATCTGAGGTCATCAGTCACCTAGAACTTAGACCCACTTAAACCTAACTAACCTAAGGACATCACACACAACCATGCCCGAGTTGCAGGATTCGAACCTGCGACCGTAGCGGTCGCGCGGTTCCAGACTGAAGCGCCTAGAACCGTTCGTCCACAGCGGCCGGTCGAAAGCAAACTGGGCGGGCGGGCGAGGAGGAGGAGGAGGAGGAAGAGGAGGGGGAGACAAGGGACCCAACCCTTCGGAGCAGGTAAAATCGTGGCAAATGTCCGGACACCGAGCGCGCCGTTGAGGCCGCCTAATCCTGGTACCTGCGCTAATGGCTTTCCCCAGGTAAGGTAAGGAGTAGAGTCCTGCATGACCGAGTAAGCGAGCACAAAATACGAGATGGGGCGAGCAGACCCTAACTGGATAGGCTGCCCGCACTAGTTCTAGTGACCGTGACCGAATACGTAGCACGCAACTTCAAACACATTACACGTGTCATTATCCGTGTGAGACTGCAGCCAGTACGGGCTTCTCATTTGTGGTCTCTCTCTCTCTCTCTCTGCAATCATGCAGTGCGAGGAAACCAGTGCAGTAAGACGTAAGACTGAAATCAATGTTTACACGTTGAAGAGACGGGAAGGTCTAAAAAGCCAAGTACGGAGCATATTTTTGGTGGTTGTAGACGAAAACAGTGCGTCTACTGAGTAGGTATCGTGCATAAACTGCTCCACATTATTGTGTTTCCAATCTCGAACCACTCTTTTAAAGAAACACAGTTGCAAGAAACCTCACAAAGATACAGCTCCTTCAGGAATACCGGCAGTAATAAAAAAAAAAAAAAAAAAAAGAGAAAGCAAAGTGTGTTGCAATGTGTGCTAAAGATATGAGACCTTTTAATGCTGTTTGCGGTGAAGGTTTCAGAGAACTAGGGCAAGAATTAATACATCTAGGTGCGCATTATGGAAAAGTTAACGTGGCAGATGCCATGTCTCATCCCTCTACTCTAAGCAGACATGTCAAAGAACAAGCTAATGCAATACGAAACAGTATAATGCCTTCTGTTATTGCGGAAGTTATTAATAAAACATGTGCTGCGACAGTTGATATGTGGACTGATTCGCATAATCAGGTGCACTATTTGACGCTTGCATTTCATTACATTAGCACAGATTGGTCTCTTCTGATCAATGTTTTATTTACAACAAAATTCCTGGACGTTAGGAAGACGGGAGTAAATATTATAAAAGAAAGTGCTCTATGAATTTAGCTGTGTAACGTACCCGTTCTTGGAAACGTTACTTTTGTATTAAAAGAAAGAGAGAGAGAGAGAGAGAGAGAGAGAGGGGTGGGGTGGTGGGCGTTGGATTTGTACAGTACAGTACAACCGAGCGAGGTGGCGCAGTGGTTAGCACACTGGACTCGCATTCGGAAGGACGACGGTTCAATCCCGTCTCCGGCCATCCTGATTTAGGTTTTCCGTGATTTCCCTAAATCGCTTCAGGCAAATGCCGGGATGGTTCCTTTGAAAGGGCACGGCCGATTTCCTTCCCCATCCTTCCCTCACCCGAGCTTGCGCTCCGTCTCTAATGACCTCGTTGTCGACGGGACGTTAAACGCTAATATCCTCCTCCAGTACAGTACAGAGCAGCGAGCCGTAGCGAGGCGAGGTGAGACGTCAGTGGTGACCGGTCATGCTCGGTTATCCGCGTGTCCGGAATCCGGACAACAGACATGGCGCGAGTACGTGACCGAGCCGAGTCGTGTGGGGCCGGACACGAGCGACTCGGTCTCCCCGTCAACAGGCGAGCCGTGACCGGTCAAACATTGAGCGCTGCAGCACTCTAGTAAGGAGCACACAGGTGCCACTAAGGCAGCGTGTGTAAACACGTTCAGAGCACCACGTAGAAGGACTGGTGGAGCGCGTAAATACGTTCAGAGCACACAGGGACAGGTACAAAGGCGCGCGTTAACACGTCCAGAGCAGTTAAAGGGTTAATTGTCGGACGAGATACAGGCGGCACGGTTTCAAATGTAACCGCCGTCGCAAAATCGTCCACACAGTTTGCTGCTGTATATCCCAAGTTCGTGGCTTGTGCGGACTGTTGATGATTTTGGACTGCTTACGAATCTTTGCCTCACCATCTGCACGGTTGCTTCTAGGAAACTCGATCGACCGGTACTTCTCTATTTACAGACGCAATCAGTCTCCCTAAATTGTCGATACCAACGCACCATACTCTGTTCAGACGGCGGTTATTTTCCATATTTACTTCTAAACGAAAGCTGCACTATTGTAACAGATAAACATTCCCATATTACAACAGATAAAAACTTTATTTTTTCTTAGTCGGCACTTGGTCAAAGCACTGTACTCGTAACGCCAACCAGTGGGCATAATGTAAACCTGGAGAACTTAGTCATGTTCGTGCATCAATCATATTGGTACTTGTAATACTTCGGAAAATACAGAACTCTGAAAACGAATGAATCATTTACAGTAGCCCTGTGTATTAGGAACAATACTGTTCATATCAAGGACATTCCAGATAAAACAGCACATGGAAAAAACCTTTCTTTACTGATGACAGCAACGTTATGGTCACTGCTAAAACACTAGAACTCCTAGCTGGGAAGACAAATGAAACGCTCTGCAATGTGTAGAACCTGGAAAGCATGTAATAAATCGCCACTGAAATGGAGAAAAGGAACAGCGTCGACTTTAGATTAAAAACACCGGACATGTTATGTCCAAAGATTGGTGTATAATGAATTACTTACTTGTACACTCAGTTCTCTGTGCCATTAATCTGGTTATGAAACGCACAAAACATGGACACAGAAGAAAATGAGAGTAGGCATAGTAAATTAGCTTTGTACTCAGGCTCATTGTAAGGAAATGCTTAAAGTAACATTTTATCCTGAACTTGGTGTGTCTGCTCTGCAGGGTCACCTGCTGGGTGGCTACTTTCTATCGTCGGCCACCTCCTTAGCGTACCGTGAGTCTGAGGCCGGGCAGCTTGCCGCCCAGCTGCACTGTCGCTAGGGATGGCGGTTGTAACTGAAACAACTGCTTTTCGGTTACATCTTATTTTTTCAACCCTAGTTTAACCCGACTGTTAAGACAGCTCAAAATAATCGGTTTCTGAAATAACCGATTTTCGGTTTTTTATTCCTATTATTTCCTGTATTAAACGCATAAATCGAACAGACTGAGAACCTTTGATTCCCTCACTTTCAAGACCCATAGAATCAAAATACACTCCTGGAAATGGAAAAAAGAACACATTGACACCGGTGTGTCAGACCCACCATACTTGCTCCGGACACTGCGAGAGGGCTGTACAAGCAATGATCACACGCACGGCACAGCGGACACACCAGGAACCGCGGTGTTGGCCGTCGAATGGCGCTAGCTGCGCAGCATTTGTGCACCGCCGCCGTCAGTGTCAGCCAGTTTGCCGTGGCATACGGAGCTCCATCGCAGTCTTTAACACTGGTAGCATGCCGCGACAGCGTGGACGTGAACCGTATGTGCAGTTGACAGACTTTGAGCGAGGGCGTATAGTGGGCATGCGGGAGGCCGGGTGGACGTACCGCCGAATTGCTCAACACGTGGGGCGTGAGGTCTCCACAGTACATCGATGTTGTCGCCAGTGGTCGGCGGAAGGTGCACGTGCCCGTCGACCTGGGACCGGACCGCAGCGACGCACGGATGCACGCCAAGACCGTAGGATCCTACGCAGTGCCGTAGGGGACCGCACCGCCACTTCCCAGCAAATTAGGGACACTGTTGCTCCTGGGGTATCGGCGAGGACCATTCGCAACCGTCTCCATGAAGCTGGGCTACGGTCCCGCACACCGTGAGGCCGTCTTCCGCTCACGTCCCAACATCGTGCAGCCCGCCTCCAGTGGTGTCGCGACAGGCGTGAATGGAGGGACGAATGGAGACGTGTCGTCTTCAGCGATGAGAGTCGCTTCTGCCTTGGTGCCAATGATGGTCGTATGCGTGTTTGGCGCCGTGCAGGTGAGCGCCACAACCAGGACTGCATATGACCGAGGCACACAGGGCCAACACCCGGCATCATGGTGTGGGGAGCGATCTCCTACACTGCCGGTACACCACTGGTGATCGTCGAGGGGACACTGAATAGTGCACGGTACATCCAAACCGTCATCGAACCCATCGTTCTACCATTCCTAGACCGGCAAGGGAACTTGCTGTTCCAACAGGACAATGCACGTCCGCATGTATCCTGTGCCACCCAACGTGCTCTAGAAGGTGTAAGTCAACTACCCTGGCCAGCAAGATCTCCGGATCTGTCCCCCATTGAGCATGTTTGGGACTGGATGAAGCGTCGTCTCACGCGGTCTGCACGTCCAGCACGAACGCTGGTCCAACTGAGGCGCCAGGTGGAAATGGCATGGCAAGCCGTTCCACAGGACTACATCCAGCATCTCTACGATCGTCTCCATGGGAGAATAGCAGCCTGCATTGCTGCGAAAGGTGGATATACACTGTACTAGTGCCGACATTGTGCATGCTCTGTTGCCTGTGTCTATGTGCCTGTGGTTCTGTCAGTGTGATCATGTGATGTATCTGACCCCAGGAATGTGTCAATAAAGTTTCCCCTTCCTGGGACAATGAATTCACGGTGTTCTTATTTCAATTTCCAGGAGTGTATTAAATAGGCAAATAAAAGAAAAATTAATCTGTTCACTGTTCACTGCTATTCTCGAAAAGTGATATATGGCCGATTACTACAAAAAGTCACCAGTATTCTCCTCTTGATTCTAATGTTTTGAAACTTTTCTGAAACGTCATATTGTAATCGAGGATCATACCACTAATTGGGCATTCTGAACAGTCAGTGATGAAGGGTGAAACCGAGGTTTTTCGTGTTAATTTGTCTGTTTTCGACGGCTAGTAACAGATAATGTAACGTTATGTAGACACAGGCAGCGTATCAGCTACTTTCTACTTTTATCGTAAACTATGAATGAATTGTTAAGTTCTAAGTTTTCTCGTCATATAATGTCGAAAGTTTGTTCTGGTTCGTCCCGTGTTTAATCTCCTACAGCAAGTGGAGCATTGTACTTCGCTGATAGCGCACTTCGTAAAATGCTTCCATACTAGGGATGGTGCCACTCTGTAATATAAGTGATGTCCGACGACTCGGCGAGAAACTACGATATCGACCAGAGGGGGATTAAGTCTTGTGCACTGCCAATACACGTGTGCCACGTTGTAGCTCGTACTACATGATAACAGGTGCTCTGTTGCCTCAACATCGCCGTACTAATTATTATGCCACGTGTTTGTAGCTCATTCTTTTATCATTGTTATTAAAATAACTCTGACCGATTTTCCCATTTTCTATTATAACGCAATATGTCAAACCAAAGGAAATTTTACGAATAGAAATTTAAAAACCAGGAATTTTAGCACTGCTGCTATGGCTAATTGATACTTTGGATTTTTACCCAGTAATTAGTAAAACGTAAAAAGCTTCTGTCATGACCGAGAAATACCGGTTATACAGAACTAAAACACCGGTATAGGTTTTTCCCTAACAGTCACTCTCAGCCGGCCTGTGTGGTCCTAAACCGCTACTGACCGTCGCCTGGAGTTGGCGCACGCCATTGTCTTCGGTGTTGCTGGGCACCACGATTAGTAGTTACACTACTGGCCATTAAAATTGCTACACCACGAAGATGACGTGCTACAGACGCTAAATGTAACCGACAGGAAGAAGATGCTGTGATACGCAAATGATTAGCTTTTCAGAGCATTCACACAAGGTTGGCGCCGCTGGCGACACCTACAACGTGCTGACATGAGGAAAGTTTCCAACCGATTCCTCATACACAAACAGCAGTTGACCGGCGTTGCATGGTGAAACGTTGTTGTGATGCCTCGTGTAAGGAGGAGAAATGCGTACCATCACGTTTCCGACTTTGATAAAGGTCGGATTGTAGCCTATCGCGATTGCGGTTTATCGTATCGCGACATTGTTTCTCATGTTGGTCGAGATCCAATGACTGTTAGCAGAATATGGAATCGGTGGGCTCAGGATGGTAATACGGAAAGCCGTGCTGGATTCCTACGGCCTCGTATCACTAGCAGTCGAGATGACACGCATCTTATCTGCATTGCTGTAACGGATCGTGCAGGCACGTCTCAATCCCTGAGTCAACAGATGGGGACGTTTGCAAGACAACAACCATCTGCACGACCAGTTCGACGACGTTTGCAGCAGCATGGACTATCAGCTCGGAGACCATGGCTGTGGTTACCCTTGACGCTGCATCACAGACAGGAGCGCCTGCGATGGTGTACTCAACGACGAACCTTGGTGCACGAATGGCAAAACGTCATTTTTTCGGATGAATCCAGGTTCTGTTTACAGCATCATGATGGTCGCATCCGTGTTTGGTGACATCGCGATGAACGCACATTGGAAGCGTGTATTAGTCATCGCCATACTGGCGTATCACCCGTCGTGATGGTATGTGGTGCCAATGGTTACACGTCTCGGTCACCTCTTGTTCGCATTGACGGCACTTTGAACAGTGGACGTTACATTTCAGATGTGTTACGACCCTTGGCCCTACCCTTCATTCGATGCCTGCGAAACCCTACATTTCATCAGGATAATGCACGACCGCATGTTCAGGTCCTGTACGGGCCTTTCTGGATACAGAAAATGTTGGACTGCGCCCTGACCAGAACATTCTCCAGATCTCTCACCAATTGAAAACGTCTGGTCAATGGTGGCCGAGCAACCGGCTCGTCACAATACGCCGGTCACTACTCTAGATGAACTGTGGGATCGTGTTGAAGCTGCATGGGCAGCTGTACCTGTATATGCCATCCAAGCTCTGTTTGACTCCATGCCCAGACGTATCAAGGCAGTTATTACGGCCATAGGTGGTTGTTCTGAGTATTGATTTCTCAGGATCTGTGCACCCAAATTGCGTGAAAATGTAATCACATGTCATTTCTAGTATATTTGTCCAATGAATACCCGTTTATCATCTGCATTTCTTCTTGGTGTAGCTATTTTAACGGCCAGTAGTGTACTACAACCATGAAGTTGCCAGGCCGTCAGGAGCTGCAACGGCACTCCGCTTGCGTCACGCCTCAGCGGCCACACACACACCAGCAGCTGTGGCTTGCTACAAGTGCTGCCTGCCAGGTGAGCAGGCCGCTTGCACCTGCATGCTGCCCACACGTGGCCACCTACGCCAACAGCTTCCCTCCAGCAGCAGTTCTATCTTTGTAACTGACATGAACAAAACTATTATAACCAGGTATCAAATGAAAGAACACTGAAGAGCCAAAGAAACTGGTACAACTGTTTACTATCGTGTAGGGCCACCGCGAGCACACTTGGTGGCATGGACTTGACTAATGGCAGAATAGTGGTGGAGGGAATTGACACCATGAATTCTGCAGGGCTGTCCATAAATCCGTAAGAATACGAGTTGGTGGAGATCTCTTCTGAACAGCACGTTGCAAGGCATCCTAGATATGCTCAATAATATTCATATCTGGGTAGTCTGGTGGACAGCGGAAGTGCTTAAACTCAGAGGAGTGTTCCTAGAACTACTCCGTAGCAATTCTCAATGTATGGGGTGTCGCATTGTTCTGCTGAAATTGCCCAAATCTCTTGGAATGCACAATGTACATCAAAGGATGCAGGTGATCAGACAGGATGCTTACATACATGTCACCTGTCAGAGCTGTATTCGGTCGTATCAGAGGTACCATATACTCCAACTGCACACGCCCCACACCATTACAGAGCCTCCACCAGTCTGAAGAGTCCCCTGCTGACATGCAGGGTCCATGGATTCATGAGGTTGTCTCCATACCCGCACACGTCCATTCGCTCGTTACAATTTGAAAAGAGACTCGTCCGACCACACTACATGCTTCCAGTCATCAACAGTACAGTGTTGGTGTTCATGAGCCCAGGCGAGGCGTAAAGCTTTGTGTCGTGCACTCATCAAGGGTACACGAGTCAGCTTTCGACTCCAAAAGCCTATATCGATGTTGTTTCGGTGAGTCGTTCGGCCGCTGACACTTATTGATGACCTAGCATTGAAATCTGCAGCAATTTGCGGAAGAGTTGCAATTCTGTCGCGTTGAACGATTATCTTCCGTCGTCGTTGGTCCCACTCTTGCATGATCCGGCCGCAGCAATCTCGGAGTTTTGATTTTTTACCGGATTTCTGAAATTCACGTTACACTCGTGAAATGGTGGTACGGGAAACTCCCCACTTCATCGCTACCTCAGAGATGCTGTGTCCCGTCGCTCGTGCGCCCACCATAACACCAGTTTTCAAAGTCTCTTAAATCTTGAAAAACTGCTATTATAGCAGCAGTAACCGATCTAATAATTGCGCTGACACTAGTTGTCTTTTATAGGCGTTGTCTATCGCAGCGCCGTATTCTGCCAGTTTAGATATCTCTGTATTTGAATACGTTTGCCTATACCATTTTCTTTGGCGCTTCATTGCGTATAGTTCCAGAGACATTTACGAGTCTCAAACCTCTATGGTTGCATATATGCAGACTGATACACCGATCTGTTCGAGGCTGAGGTGCTATTTCAATACAGCTGGAGAGTCTCTGCAATGACGTTTGAGTTTTAGGGGTGTACCAAGTGGGCCTAGGCATGAACGGGTAGTTGGATTGAGGAGGGAATCATGCTATGGTAATCTTTGCAGTTGTGCAAAGCAACTATGTCAGGGTGGTGTGGTGGTTAGCGCATCTGCCCAGTGAAAACGCCACGTGGGTTCGAATCTCAGCCTTGGTTCAAATTTTCGTTCGTCGCTTCAGTCTGCATACACACTTAACCAGGGATGTTTCACTTGGAGTTCACCGTACGATTCCAGTCATCACCACCTCTACACACCACGTCCAGGCATGCAAACGGGGATCCACCCTAATTTGCCAGCAACCGATTTAACCGCCGTTGTAGGAGTCGTCTCCCAACCCCTACATCTTCGTGTCAGAAGTTATCGGACGTCAGTCCCTGTGGTTCGTAAAGAGGACGCTCCAGCTGTGACGTCATCACCAGCTCCGTTTTGCAGCTTCGACGGTATGAGTGTGGCGAGTGAAATTGTTACTTTTCTGACATCTCCTGTTCCTGTTCATGTACATGCTAGACAGAACTGAATCTCATAGAAATCTGCAAGTGCAGTTTCTGAAGGCAGAAGGACTCTGTCCAAGTGTAGTATACGAGCGGCGTTCAGTAAGTATTGTAACACTCCGCAATATCCTTTCTTTCAGGAGTGCTAGTTCTGCAAGGTTCGCAGGAGAGCTTCTGTAAAGTTTGGAAGGTAGGAGACGAGGTACTGGCAGAAGTAAAGCTCTGAGTACCGGCCGTGAGTCGTGCTTCGGTAGCTCAGATGGTAGAGCACTTGCCCGCGAGAGGCAAAGGTCCCGAGTTCGAGTCTCAGTCGGGCACACAGTTTTAATCTGCCAGGAAGTTTCACTTTTTTGTGTTGGCATGTTGGTTTTATTCAGGATTCCAAAACACCATATTGTTGCCCACACTTTTGGCTACAAAAATCTATTTTTGGACTTAATCTCCCTGTTTTTCAACATAATATCCCTGTTTTTCAACTTAATCTCCCTGTTTTTTCAGCTTAATCTCCCTGTTTTTCAACTTAATCTCCCTATATTCCAACTTAATCTCCCTGTATTTCAACTTAATCTCTTTGTTTCTCAACTTAATCTCCCTGTTTTCCAACTTAATCTCCGTATTTTCTACTTAATCTCCCTGCTTTTCAACTTAATCTCCCATACTGAATGCCCGTATGGAAGTTGTCGACGTCGGAGCCAACGTCTTGCTGCATCAATAGCCTCCCCATCATCCAAATATACTGCTTCCAGCGGAGTGCATCGTTCATTGGGCCAAACAGATGGAAACGGTAGAAGATCGTGGCTGTGGGGTAGATAATAGAGAACAGTTCAATGAAGCTTAGTGAGCTCCTCTGAGGTGTGCAAACTTGGGTGAGGCCTTGCGTTGTCGTGGCAAAGGAGAAGTTCGTTTGCATTTTTGTGGCGACGAATACGCTGAAATCCGTTTCAATTTCCTGAGCGTAGCATCATACACTTTTACGTGAGGCAGGATATCAAAGAGGGTAACGGTGCGGCTCTGAACTTTTTCTTCGTAGGAGAGGTGGTATGGCGCCACTCTGTGAATTGTTGCTTTGTTTTTGGGTTCGAAGCGATGAACTCATGTTTCATCGCCTGTGACAAAAAAACTGTCACGATCAGCCTCGGAATGCGCAAGCAGCTGCACACAGATGGTCATCCGTTAGTGTTTATGGTCTTGTGTTGGGTGCTGAGGAACCCAGCTGGAACAAACCTCTGAGTATCCCAACTGGTAGACGAATGTATCAGCACTACCAGCAGAGACGTCCACTCTCGAATGAGAGTGTTCGCACGTTCCAGCATTGAAGGAGTCACAGCTGTATGCGGCACTTGGGAGATCGGGCGGGTCTGGGAGGCTTTGTTGCAACGATGACAGACGCCTCGCCCAAGGATTCAGAGTGCTTTCGTACACTGCCAGGTATCTGTAGACATTCTGCAAGCATCTAAAAGTATCTGCGACGCTCTGGTTTATTGCCGAGAGAAACCTAATGACAGCTCTCCGCTTGCAACGCGCCTCCGTTACAGACCTACACTCCTGGAAATTGAAATAAGAACACCGTGAATTCATTGTCCCAGGAAGGGGAAACTTTATTGACACATTCCTGGGCTCAGATACATCACATGATCACACTGACAGAACCACAGGCACATAGACACAGGCAACAGAGCATGCACAATGTCGGCACTAGTACAGTGTATATCCGCCTTTCGCAGCAATGCAGGCTGCTATTCTCCCATGGAGACGATCGTATAGATGCTGGATGTAGTCCTGTGGAACGGCTTGCCATGCCATTTCCACCTGGCACCTCAGTTGGACCAGCGTTCGTGCTGGACGTGCAGACCGCGTGAGACGACGCTTCATCCAGTCCCAAACATGCTCAATGGGGGACAGATCCGGAGATCTTGCTGGCCAGGGTAGTTGACTTACACCTTCTGAAGCACGTTGGGTGGCACGGGATACATGCGGACGTGCATTGTCCTTTTGGAACAGCAAGTTCCCTTGCCGGTCTAGGAATGGTAGAACGATGGGTTCGATACGGTTTGGATGTACCGTGCACTATTCAGTGTCCCCTCGACGATCACCAGTGGTGTACGGCCAGTGTAGGAGATCGCTCCCCACACCATGATGCCGGGTGTTGGCCCTGTGTGCCTCGGTCGCATGCAGTCCTGATTGTGGCGCTCACCTGCACGGCGCCAAACACGCATACGACCATCATTGGCACCAAGGCAGAAGCGACTCTCATCGCTGAAGACGACACGTCTCCATTCGTCCCTCCATTCACGCCTGTCGCGACACCACTGGAGGCGGGCTGCACGATATTGGGGCGTGAGCGGAAGACGGCCTAACGGTGTGCGGGACCGTAGCCCAGCTTCATGGATACGGTTGCGAATGGTCCTCGCCGATACCCCAGGAGCAACAGTGTCCCTAATTTGCTGGGAAGTGGCGGTGCGGTCCCCTACGGCACTGCGTAGGATCCTACGGTCTTGGCGTGCATCCGTGCGTCGCTGCGGTCCGGTCCCAGGTCGACGGGCACGTGCACCTTCCGCCGACCACTGGCGACAACATCGATGTACTGTGGAGACCTCACGCCCCACGTGTTGAGCAATTCGGCCGTACGTCCACCCGGCCTCCCGCATGCCCACTATACGCCCTCGCTCAAAGTCCGTCAACTGCACATACGGTTCACGTCCACGCTGTCGCGGCATGCTAACAGTGTTAAAGACTGCGATGGAGCTCCGTATGCCACGGCAAACTGGCTGACACTGACGGCGGCGGTGCACAAATGCTGCGCAGCTAGCGCCATTCGACGGCCAACACCGCGGTTCCTGGTGTGTCCGCTGTGCCGTGTGTGTGATCATTGCTTGTACAGCCCTCTCGCAGTGTCCGGAGCAAGTATGGTGGGTCTGACACACCGGTGTCAATGTGTTCTTTTTTCCATTTCCAGGAGTGTAGTATATTAAACAGGCAAATAAAAGAAAAATTAATCTGTCCACTGTTCACTGCTATTCTCGAAAAGTGATATATTGCCGATTACTACAAAAAGTCACCAGTATTCTCCTCTTGATTCTAATGTTTTGAAACTTTGCTCAAACGTCATATTGTAATCGAGGATCATACCACTACTTGGGCATTCCGAACAGTCAGTGATGAAGGGTGAAACCGAGGTTTTTCGTGGTAATTTGTCCGTTTTCGACGGCTAGTAACAGATAATGTAACGTTATGTAGACATAGGCAGCGTATCAGCTACTTTCTACTTTTATCGTAAACTATGAATGAATTGTTAAGTTCTAAGTTTTCTCGTCATATAATGTCGAAAGTTTGTTCTGGTTCCTCCCGTGTTTAATCTCCTACAGCAAGTGGAGCATTGTACTTCGCTGATAGCGCACTTCGTAAAATGCTTCCATACTAGGGATGGTGCCACTCTGTAATATAAGTGATGTCCGACGACTCGGCGAGAAACTACGATATCGACCAGAGGGGGATTAAGTCTTGTGCACTGCCAATACACGTGTGCCACGTTGTAGCTCGTACTACATGATAACAGGTGCTCTGTTGCCTCAACATCGCCGTACTAATTATTATGCCACGTGTTTGTAGCTCATTCTTTTATCATTGTTATTAAAATAACTCTGACCGATTTTCCCATTTTCTATTATAACGCAATATGTCAAACCAAAGGAAATTTTACGAATAGAAATTTAAAAACCAGGAATTTTAGCACTGCTGCTATGGCTAATTGATACTTTGGATTTTTACCCAGTAATTAGTAAAACGTAAAAAGCTTCTGTCATGACCGAGAAATACCGGTTATACAGAACTAAAACACCGGTATAGGTTTTTCCCTAACAGTCACTCTCAGCCGGCCTGTGTGGTCCTAAACCGCTACTGACCGTCGCCTGGAGTTGGCGCACGCCATTGTCTTCGGTGTTGCTGGGCACCACGATTAGTAGTTACACTACTGGCCATTAAAATTGCTACACCACGAAGATGACGTGCTACAGACGCTAAATGTAACCGACAGGAAGAAGATGCTGTGATACGCAAATGATTAGCTTTTCAGAGCATTCACACAAGGTTGGCGCCGCTGGCGACACCTACAATGTGCTGACATGAGGAAAGTTTCCAACCGATTCCTCATACACAAACAGCAGTTGACCGGCGTTGCCTAGTGAAACGTTGTTGTGATGCCTCGTGTAAGGAGGAGGAATGCGTACCATCACGTTTCCGACTTTGATAAAGGTCGGATTGTAGCCTATCGCGATTGCGGTTTATCGTATCGCGACATTGCTTCTCATGTTGGTCGACATCCAATGACTGTTAGCAGAATATGGAATCGGTGGGCTCAGGATGGTAATACGGAAAGCCGTGCTGGATTCCTACGGCCTCGTATCACTAGCAGTCGAGATGACACGCATCTTATCTGCATTGCTGTAACGGATCGTGCAGGCACGTCTCAATCCCTGAGTCAACAGATGGGGACGTTTGCAAGACAACAACCATCTGCACGACCAGTTCGACGACGTTTGCAGCAGCATGGACTATCAGCTCGGAGACCATGGCTGTGGTTACCCTTGACGCTGCATCACAGACAGGAGCGCCTGCGATGGTGTACTCAACGACGAACCTTGGTGCACGAATGGCAAAACGTCATTTTTTCGGATGAATCCAGGTTCTGCTTACAGCATCATGATGGTCGCATCCGTGTTTGGTGACATCGCGATGAACGCACATTGGAAGCGTGTATTAGTCATCGCCATACTGGCGTATCACCCGTCGTGATGGTATGTGGTGCCAATGGTTACACGTCTCGGTCACCTCTTGTTCGCATTGACGGCACTTTGAACAGTGGACGTTACATTTCAGATGTGTTACGACCCTTGGCCCTACCCTTCATTCGATGCCTGCGAAACCCTACATTTCATCAGGATAATGCACGACCGCATGTTCAGGTCCTGTACGGGCCTTTCTGGATACAGAAAATGTTGGACTGCGCCCTGACCAGAACATTCTCCAGATCTCTCACCAATTGAAAACGTCTGGTCAATGGTGGCCGAGCAACCGGCTCGTCACAATACGCCGGTCACTACTCTAGATGAACTGTGGGATCGTGTTGAAGCTGCATGGGCAGCTGTACCTGTATATGCCATCCAAGCTCTGTTTGACTCCATGCCCAGACGTATCAAGGCAGTTATTACGGCCATAGGTGGTTGTTCTGAGTATTGATTTCTCAGGATCTGTGCACCCAAATTGCGTGAAAATGTAATCACATGTCATTTCTAGTATATTTGTCCAATGAATACCCGTTTATCATCTGCATTTCTTCTTGGTGTAGCTATTTTAACGGCCAGTAGTGTACTACAACCATGAAGTTGCCAGGCCGTCAGGAGCTGCAACGGCACTCCGCTTGCGTCACGCCTCAGCGGCCACACACACACCAGCAGCTGTGGCTTGCTACAAGTGCTGCCTGCCAGGTGAGCAGGCCGCTTGCACCTGCATGCTGCCCACACGTGGCCACCTACGCCAACAGCTTCCCTCCAGCAGCAGTTCTATCTTTGTAACTGACATGAACAAAACTATTATAACCAGGTATCAAATGAAAGAACACTGAAGAGCCAAAGAAACTGGTACAACTGTTTACTATCGTGTAGGGCCACCGCGAGCACACTTGGTGGCATGGACTTGACTAATGGCAGAATAGTGGTGGAGGGAATTGACACCATGAATTCTGCAGGGCTGTCCATAAATCCGTAAGAATACGAGTTGGTGGAGATCTCTTCTGAACAGCACGTTGCAAGGCATCCTAGATATGCTCAATAATATTCATATCTGGGTAGTCTGGTGGACAGCGGAAGTGCTTAAACTCAGAGGAGTGTTCCTAGAACTACTCCGTAGCAATTCTCAATGTATGGGGTGTCGCATTGTTCTGCTGAAATTGCCCAAATCTCTTGGAATGCACAATGTACATCAAAGGATGCAGGTGATCAGACAGGATGCTTACATACATGTCACCTGTCAGAGCTGTATTCGGTCGTATCAGAGGTACCATATACTCCAACTGCACACGCCCCACACCATTACAGAGCCTCCACCAGTCTGAAGAGTCCCCTGCTGACATGCAGGGTCCATGGATTCATGAGGTTGTCTCCATACCCGCACACGTCCATTCGCTCGTTACAATTTGAAAAGAGACTCGTCCGACCACACTACATGCTTCCAGTCATCAACAGTACAGTGTTGGTGTTCATGAGCCCAGGCGAGGCGTAAAGCTTTGTGTCGTGCACTCATCAAGGGTACACGAGTCAGCTTTCGACTCCAAAAGCCTATATCGATGTTGTTTCGGTGAGTCGTTCGGCCGCTGACACTTATTGATGACCTAGCATTGAAATCTGCAGCAATTTGCGGAAGAGTTGCAATTCTGTCGCGTTGAACGATTATCTTCCGTCGTCGTTGGTCCCACTCTTGCATGATCCGGCCGCAGCAATCTCGGAGTTTTGATTTTTTACCGGATTTCTGAAATTCACGTTACACTCGTGAAATGGTGGTACGGGAAACTCCCCACTTCATCGCTACCTCAGAGATGCTGTGTCCCGTCGCTCGTGCGCCCACCATAACACCAGTTTTCAAAGTCTCTTAAATCTTGAAAAACTGCTATTATAGCAGCAGTAACCGATCTAATAATTGCGCTGACACTAGTTGTCTTTTATAGGCGTTGTCTATCGCAGCGCCGTATTCTGCCAGTTTAGATATCTCTGTATTTGAATACGTTTGCCTATACCATTTTCTTTGGCGCTTCATTGCGTATAGTTCCAGAGACATTTACGAGTCTCAAACCTCTATGGTTGCATATATGCAGACTGATACACCGATCTGTTCGAGGATGAGGTGCTATTTCAATACAGCTGGAGAGTCTCTGCAATGACGTTTGAGTTTTAGGGGAGTACCAAGTGGGCCTAGGCATGAACGGGTAGTTGGATTGAGGAGGGAATCATGCTATGGTAATCTTTGCAGTTGTGCAAAGCAACTATGTCAGGGTGGTGTGGTGGTTAGCGCATCTGCCCAGTGAAAACGCCACGTGGGTTCGAATCTCAGCCTTGGTTCAAATTTTCGTTCGTCGCTTCAGTCTGCATACACACTTAACCAGGGATGTTTCACTTGGAGTTCGCCGTACGATTCCAGTCATCACCACCTCTACACACCACGTCCAGGCATGCAAACGGGGATCCACCCTAATTTGCCAGCAACCGATTTAACCGCCGTTGTAGGAGTCGTCTCCCAACCCCTACATCTTCGTGTCAGAAGTTATCGGACGTCAGTCCCTGTGGTTCGTAAAGAGGACGCTCCAGCTGTGACGTCATCACCAGCTCCGTTTTGCAGCTTCGACGGTATGAGTGTGGCGAGTGAAATTGTTACTTTTCTGACATCTCCTGTTCCTGTTCATGTACATGCTAGACAGAACTGAATCTCATAGAAATCTGCAAGTGCAGTTTCTGAAGGCAGAAGGACTCTGTCCAAGTGTAGTATACGAGCGGCGTTCAGTAAGTATTGTAACACTCCGCAATATCCTTTCTTTCAGGAGTGCTAGTTCTGCAAGGTTCGCAGGAGAGCTTCTGTAAAGTTTGGAAGGTAGGAGACGAGGTACTGGCAGAAGTAAAGCTCTGAGTACCGGCCGTGAGTCGTGCTTCGGTAGCTCAGATGGTAGAGCACTTGCCCGCGAGAGGCAAAGGTCCCGAGTTCGAGTCTCAGTCGGGCACACAGTTTTAATCTGCCAGGAAGTTTCACTTTTTTGTGTTGGCATGTTGGTTTTATTCAGGATTCCAAAACACCATATTGTTGCACAAAAATCTATTTTTGGACTTAATCTCCCTGTTTTTCAACATAATATCCCTGTTTTTCAACTTAATCTCCCTGTTTTTTCAGCTTAATCTCCTTGTTTTTCACCTTTATCTCCCTGTATTTCAACTTAATCTCCCTGTATTTCAACTTAATCTCTTTGTTTCTCAACTTAATCTCCCTGTTTTCCAACTTAATCTCCATATTTTCTACTTAATCTCCCTGCTTTTCAACTTAATCTCCCTTACTGAATGCCCGTATGGAAGTTGTCGACGTCGGAGCCAACGTCTTGCTGCATCAATAGCCTCCCCATCATCCAAATATACTGCTTCCAGCGGAGTGCATCGTTCATTGGGCCAAACAGATGGAAAAGGTAGAAGATCGTGGCTGTGGGGTAGATAATAGAGAACAGTTCAATGAAGCTTAGTGAGCTCCTCTGAGGTGTGCAAACTTGTGTGAGGCCTTGCGTTGTCGTGGCAAAGGAGAAGTTCGTTTGCATTTTTGTGGCGACGAATACGCTGAAATCCGTTTCAATTTCCTGAGCGTAGCATCATACACTTTTACGTGAGGCAGGATATCAAAGAGGGTAACGGTGCGGCTCTGAACTTTTTCTTCATAGGAGAGGTGGTATGGCGCCACTCTGTGAATTGTTGCTTTGTTTTTGGGTTCGAAGCGATGAACTCATGTTTCATCGCCTGTGACAAAAAAACTGTCACGATCAGCCTCGGAATGGGTAAGCAGCTGCACACAGATGGTCATCCGTTAGTGTTTATGGTCTTATGTTGGGTGCTGAGGAACCCAGCTGGAACAATTCTTTGAGTATCCCAACTGGTAGACGAATGTATCAGCACTACCAGCAGAGACGTCCACTCTAGAATGAGAGTGTCCGCACGTTCCAATACTGAAGGAGTCACAGCTGTATGCGGCACGTGGGAGATCGGGCGGGTCTGGGAGGCTTTGTTGCAACGATGACAGACGCCTCGCCCAAGGATTCAGAGTGCTTTCGTACACTGCCAGGTATCTGTAGACATTCTGCAAGCATCTAAAAGTATCTGCGACGCTCTGGTTTATTGCCGAGAGAAACCTAATGGCAGCTCTCTGCTTGCAACGCGCCTCCGTTACAGACCTATTTTGATGGCTATGTGCAGCGCCGCCACCTATCGGAACTTCTTGAAACTACAGGGGCTGAAGCGGGAGTATTCCACGATGTCTCACAACAAATTCCGCGTTTTTCAACCGAAATTGGTCGAGAAGAAACAGTGCTGCATTACTTATTGAAAGCACTTCGTATCACTTGCAGAAGGTGCATCACCTGCGGAACTCAAGTAATATAGACGTAATTCCGTCTCGAAACATCCTACATTTACAAGTCACCGTCTTTTCCATCCCGCGGTCATATAATCTGTTGCGACAGAATATGGCAATAAAGAGTTCTAAAGTATTCCGTCTCATTTTGGCGTTGGGAGGTGGATCGCGAGGGAAGTAATCAGTGACGACGGGCGGAGCGAGCCTCAAGTCGGAACGCTGGTCGGCCGTGATTTACGAGATAGCGTGTGACCGCGAGCGCGCAACTGCCGCGGGCATTGTTTCCAGTTTTAATGAACGCTCGCAGGCGAACCGACTGCCTTGTCAGCCGAGACGGGGGACGCCTGCGTGGCCGGTAATTTCTGTACGACGTTATTTCGAAGCTAAATACGTAGCCGCCCCACGGCGGGGACGTTAACTTCCATCTTAACTGAACCATTTCACAAGATAATTTCTGCGGGCAATTATCGTGCATCGCGAGCCGGTGGATGTTACACCGAACGGGCGTACTGTTGTCCCCAGATCATGCAAACGTCGAGTTGACCCAGATTAAGGGAGATACAGCAGCACAAGGGAGACCAGAGAGTGAAAAGGGCGCTGTATCGGTCGGTACCAACCTGTTAAAGGACCGGGTTCTTCGCTCCCTCTGCCAGGAAACAACCAGCTGTGCAAATAAGTTTACCACTGTCAAAGAATGGCATTCAGTATTTCAGTAGGACGAAAGTGAATCGAAGGGAGGTATTATATTATTCTTTTCTGTAGGGCATTTAACGTCAGTCCATTGTAATAACGTGTTTGATCTTAAACATTTCAACACAAAATGTAAGTAAAACTACATATTTCATACAAAGATTCATTGAAATGTGACAAACTCATAAGATTGCAAAGTTAAACGGTTACATGTCGGAGTTATGAATACCTTACAACGGACACTAAATTAATGGTATTAATGTATGATGAGGTCTCTATTTAAGAAAAACTTGGAAAATCAAAATGAGATTGACCAGTATGTACGAGGGTCAGTCAAATGAAAACCTTAAATATTTTTTAAAATATTGTTTATTGTGCAGAAGTGGTACAAAGCTGTATTACTTTTCAACATAATTTCCCCCACGCTCAATGCAAGTCCTCCACTGCTTACAAAGTGCATAAATTCCTTTAGAAAAAATTCTTTCGGTTGTCCGCGCAATCACTCATGCACCGCGTGGCGTACCTCTTCATCAGAACAGAACTTCTTTCCTCCCATTGCGTCTTAATAGTGGTCCAAACATATGGAAATCACTTGGGGCAGGGTCTGGTGAGTATGGTGGATGAGAAAGACACTCAAAATGCAGGTCTGTGAATGTTGCAACTGTTGTACGGGCAGTGTGGGGCCTTGCATTGTCATGTTCCAAAGGACGCCTGCTGACAGCAATCCACGTCGCTTTGATTTGATTGCAGGCCGCAGATGATATTTTAGGAGATCTGTGTATGATGCACTGCTGACAGTGGTCCCTCTAGGCATGTAATGCTCCAAAATGACACCTTTTTCGTCCCAAAATAGAATCAGCGTAACCTTCCCTGCTGATGGTTCTGTTCGAAACTTCTTTGGTTTTGGTGATGAGGAATGGTGCCATTACTTGCTCGCTCTCTTCGTTTCCGTTTGGTGACAGTGAACCCAGCTTTCGTCCCCAGTAACGATTCTTGCAAGGAAGCTATCACCTTCTCATTCAAAGCGCCCAAGAAGTCCTTCAAAAGCGTCAACACGTCGTTCTCTCATTTCAGAAATCAGCTGCTGTGGCACCCATCTTGCAGACACTTTATGAAACTGGAGCACATCATGCACAATGTGGTGTGCTGGCTCATGACTAATCTGTAAACATGCTGCAATGTCATTCAGTGTCACTCGGCGGTTTTCCTTCACTATGGCTTCAACTGCTGCAATGTTCTGTGGAGTCACAACTCGTTGTATTTGACCTGGACGAGGAGCATCTTCCACTGGAGTCACGCCATTTGCGAACTTCCCACTCCATTCGTAGACTTGCTATTGTGAAAAACATGCATCACCGTACTGAACCTTCATTCGTCGATGAATTTCAATAGGTTTCACACCTTCACTGCGCAAAAACCGAATAACAGAACGCTGTTCTTCCCTGGTGCAAGTCGCAAGTGGGGCGGCCATCTTTATACTGATACTGCGACGGTATGTGTGCATCTGCGCTATACTGCCACTTACAGGCTATTCTGCACGCTGTTCGTAGCACGCTTACCAACTTACAGGATAGCGGCGCGAAATTTCGACTTGTTATTACAAATTTAAGGTTTTCATTTGACTCACCCTCGTAGAATAATGATAATGAGTAATATTTACGTAAGTTTGCTGAATAAAATTTATCATGTCGAAGATATCATGAATTCTAGTTGATAAGTTTCTGGGCGGAGAGTGCAAGGCTGTGTTTTTAGGATTCCGCACCTTAGTCGGTAATAACGGAACCCCTACACTCGTAGGAACACTTTGTCGTTCGTTTGTCTGTCTGTATGTCGGAATATTAAAAGGTTTTTTGTCAGAAGCGTACAGACGTATGAAGTTGAAATTTGCTTCACCTACTGAGGGCTGTGGCCCCTTGGTGGCGTAAAAAATTGACGCTTCTCAGTCATTGTAGTCAACAGATACTGCCGTTTGTGTCACTGCAAGGGCGACTATTGGGAGGGCGTAAGTAGAGTTGGTTCTGTGTCAGGAGGCACTCTCCCATTTCGCTCCTTGCCAGTTTTCCTTGGCCGGTAGGCCGAGTGGAAGACAATTTAGAGTTAGTTATTTATTTCCATAAAAATACAGGTAGCGTCTAGACTTGTTGTTGGCATCGTCTGTCAATGCCCGCGGAGGAATCGCGTCGTAAGCGGCCTTCAGCCCGCACGGCGCACACTTTGTTACAGCCGGCTGCTGCTTTGGCGGTTCTCCATTTGCTGTGGCGCCAGCACTGATTGTACCGCGACGCCGCGGCAGTGAGTGACGACGGCGCGTGTACTGAACTTGTATTGTATGTTAACAGGTGGCCTAGAAACGACGAAGAGGCTCCGTCCCCGCCGCAGCCGCAGTGGTCCACAACCCCGCGACGACTACCGCAGTCCACTTCACCCCTCTGCCGCCGCACACCGAAACACTCTATCAGGGTTACTGCGCGGTTCGGTAGTCGGTGGACACCCCGCCCTCCCCCTCCCCCTATGGAACTTCTCACACCAGACGAGTGTAACCCCTATGTTTGCGTGGTAGAGTAAGGGTGCTGTACATGTATGTGGAGAACTTGTTTGAGCAGCAATCGCCGGAACAGTGTAACTGAGGCGGAATAAGGGGAACCAGCCCGTATTCGCCGAGTCAGATGTAAAACCGCCTAAAAACCAGCTGGCCGGCTCACGGGACCTCGACAAAAGTCCGCCGGGCGGATTCGTGCCGGGGACCAGGCGCGCCTTCCCAGTCCGAAAAGCCGTGCGTTAGACCGCACAGCTAAAGGGGCGGGCCGTACTGGACTTACGCACGCCCACTTGGAAGGTGGAAGGGGGACCTCTCTCTCACCACTCTCCTTCGTCTTTCGTCGCACCGCGATGACGGTTGCCGTGAAGTTGGACGATATTGCCCTGCCGTCCAGGTAGGCCCTATCCAGTCCGCCGGCATGTCAGGAACGCTGGTGTCCTGATACTGGTGGGAAGGAAGACCACCAGGCCCATCAACACCGACATTGGACTGTTGATGACTGGAAACATGTTGCGTGGTCGGACGAGTCTCATTTCAAATTGTAACGAGTGAATGGACGTGCAAGGGTATGGAGACAACACTGTGGTGTTGAACTCTGCGACTCGCGATTATGGCGAGGTGGCCATATGTCCCAGTAGCGGGTGTTGTTGTCCGTAGCGTCAAGGAAATCTACAACAAAATGGTTCAAGTGGCTCTGAGCACTATGGGACTTAACATCTATGGTCATCAGTCCCCTAGAACTTAGAACTACTTAAACCTAGCTAACCTAAGGACATCACACAACACCCAGTCATCACGAGGCAGAGAAAATCCCTGACCCCGAAATATACAACAGATTTATGCCAGACGTCAGTTCCCAGCAATCAGGGAATCGAGTGCGAACGCCATGTACGACATCGACCCGTCAGACCCACTGCCTTACGAGGTGCTGGCTAGCGGCTAGTGTTTACCCGACGTCACTCATCGTAACTGCAATGGGCTTGATATTACGAAGGTAAGAGCGGTTTCCTTCTGCCGTTCTTGCTTAACAAGTTTGTTGTGGTATACAGATGGTCCGTAAAAGACCTTGGCACCGTCTGTTGCATTCGCCTTAGTCTTTCTTTCGTTATATAACGAAGGTGACGTGACCCTGTTTGGCTGCTCTGGCCCTCTACCTTTTGCTAAGTCTACTGCCTCGCTCGTCAGAAACGTCGATGTTGGGTTTTGCCATGACCCAGTATTGGTGCCGAAATGTTTTAATTGCGACCGCCTCGTGTCTACATTGCCGTAATGTAGCGAGATAGCTTCGCTATGGCACTCTGAAAATTTTACACGTCTTTACAAGGTTGGCATGCAACAGTGTATACTCGCAAATTCATTCACCAAAACCTATGGGGCCCTTCCTGTTGGCGTACAATCACAAAATTTGTCAAGATGCAAACTTTCACAATAAAGGTAAAGAAAACATTCAGAAAATTTTTAATTATTTCACACGAAAAAAATTTTCTGTCATTTTTTATCCGACCGTCTGTCCATCTGTTCAGAGCGCTTTTTATCACGAATGGGTAGAAGCATCAAGTTGAAATTTTTGTCTGATTCTAGGTGCTATAGTCCGTTGGCGTTGTAAGAAATGTAAGCTTCTAAGTCAATGGAGTAAAAACATACGGCCGCTCATATCACATTTTGATACTTACAAACTCACTCGTAATAACCTACAGAGTACTTCCCATTAACCTAGAATCATGACATTTGGCAGGACGCAAGGTTTGACGGCACAACTAAGGAAGAAAATCAGAGAATCTTAATCTGTCATTATATCGCGTGAAAAAAACATTTTTTCATGTGTTATCTGACTCAAAACTTAGAATTAAAACGTTCTCGAAAGCCTTGGACTTTCGAGGATCAAAATATTGCCAATATCAATGTAGATAAAAGGCAAAAATCGCAGAGATTCTCGATTACCGAGATGGATGAACTGTCTGTATACGTAATTAAATTTCTATGCAGCCTCAGAGCGCAATTCCTACTTGCACCAGTCCAATTTTTTAAGTAAAAGGTGCAATTATTTTTCAACATAGTCTCCATTTATTTGAAATTCGTTCAACGCTTTTCCAACTAATATGTTCTATTCTGGAGGTCTAATTCCGTAAGTTCTGCTCAATACTTGTCTAACTGCCTTATTTCTTAATTGGAGTCATAAAATTTGCCAGTCACAAGTTTTTAAGATGTCAGAAGATCTGTACCCAGGAGAACGGCAAGAAGGGTCCATTTAGAACGACTGGATAATTCAGTCGGTACGACCATTGCCTGTGAAGGTCAAGTTTCTGCTTTCGAGTACCGGTCTAGAACGCAGATTCAGTCTGCCAGGAAGTTTCAAGATTTGCGTGGTGCCATATTCGACAGTTAGTCCTTTGCAAGGAACTTAATGAGATCAACCGCAGAGAACAGCTGGCAATCAATTTGGCGGTAGATAAAATCGACTTCGCTTCTTTTGGGCTAAATAATGGAGAAAGTTTCGTTTCCATACTTGTTTTTACAAGTGTGAAACGAATACAGGTCCCATCTTGCTGATAGATTCCTCGTAGTTACAGCGTGACAATTATTTAACTATAAGAAATAAACTCGTCATAACTTCTGAATAGTTTGCCTTAGAACGTTCAAACGGCACTGTTGGCCGCGGGGGCATGATGGGAGTTAGTATGCGCTGTATGGTTTGGTTTAGCGACGAAGCCCACTTTCATTTGGATGGGTTCGCCAATAAGAAAAGTTGGCGCATTTGGGGGACTGAGAATCCGCATTTCGCAATCGAGAAGTCCCTTCACCCTCAACGGCTGACAGTGCAGTGTGCAATGTCCAGTCACGGAATAATTGGTGCGATATTCCCTGATGGCACGGTGACTACCGAATGATACGTGGAGGTTTTGGAAGATGAGTTCATCCTCAAATGACCCTGATTTCGACAAGATGTGGTTCATGCAAGACGGAGCTCGATCCCATCGAAGCAGGAGAGTGATGTCCTGGTGGAACACTCTGGGGACCGCATTCTGGCTCTGGGGTATCAAATGTTTAAATGTCTGTGAAATCTTATGGGACCTAACTACTAAGGTCATCAGTCCCTAAGCTTACACACTACTTAACCTAAATTATCCTAAGGACCAACACACACACACACACACCTATGCCCGAGGGAGGACTCGAACCTCCGCCGGGACCAGCCGCACAGTCCAACAGAAAGAGCGGCCGGCACAACACCTTCAGGAAGACAATGTTCAGCGCTCCCTGTCAACGCTGACTTAAGCAGCCGCCCATTGCTGGTCACCCCAGTTCGGTCGCAGAGAGCATCGCTGCTAATAGGAAGCCGCAACTTAGCCTGCATTCCGCGAGTAGTAATAGTGAAAAATACTTGCATGTAGGAGGCACAGGAAGTTACGTTTGTTTTATTTTTAGAAATAAAGTAATCAATGAATCTTAAAGTGTTATGTACAGAGTTTAGATTCCTGCCACCAGCCATGGCAACTTCTCTTTCCTCGTTTGTGTCGGTGTTGACCCCCACAGTAGCCGACATAACAGAATGCTCCCCAGAAAAGAGGCATATGGGGAATGAGTAGTGTCGCAAACCATTGACTGGAGAATGTACCGTGTTCAAAGATTTGAAGGCCAGTACGATCTTGCTACATTACGTGCCTCCGCACCATAGCATTCGGACTACAAAAGCAATCATGCCTGACAATGTGCCACAACGTATTACATTGTCCCACCTCACGCCATGTGAGGGTACGTAATGCTTAAGATGGGCTGATAAAGCTGTCCCGTGTGCTTTTCATCAAAGACATAACTAAGACTTCCAGGAATACGTTCGAGATGTGGTGGATGTTGCAATGGGCTCTGTGATGCTATGGGGATATTTCACTTACGCGATATCCTATCCTGTAGCTGGTGTGACGCTTATTTCAAGTCTTAACTGCTACATCGAGCAGCTGGACATTCAGATTTTCTCTCTTGACCGTCTACTTGATGTAGACCGTCATATTTCCACCAGTGTCTTTTATTAGGGTCAGTCTAATGAAAACTAAACAGTTGGAAAAAAGTAAACTGTTTATTAGTTCAAAATTAATCACCACAGCAGCAAATAGCGATGTCTCACTAGGACACAAGACGATCAATGCCTTTATGAAAAAAATGTTTGCAGCTGTCTACAGAACCATGATTGTACCCAGGGGTTCTAATGAATGCCCTTACTACTTAAATCGATTTTGCTGAAAGTCTTAAGTTACATGAAATCAGCCTATTAAAATCTCTGGTGGAGCCCTTCTTCTTAATATTCAGCGGCTGGCTTGCTAGAAAAGATCTTCACATACGTTATTATTATTAAGCGCTGCATTCAGTTGGGAAGAAATCGATCGTTTTGAACACTTCGTTCAGTTTACGACAGATCTAAAATTTCAGATGTGGACGAAGCCTTTTTGGACGATTTCAATAAAACTCAGAGATTGCAGGCTCTCTTCGTCACAGCTGAAACTTCCCAATTAATTACAGGCCCCAGACAATCATCAACAATTCAGACAGAGAACGCATTCGTCATTCACTCTAAAATGAAATGGTCACAAACCTTATTTCTGAGGAAAATTGTATATTGAATCCATTTTCGTACATGTTCCGTTTCCGTGGATTTTTAGTCTCATGAAATTTACTTTTACAAGTCCTTCTTTCTCTTTGTCTACCCCGCTAGCGGCACAAACTTTCCTGCCTCGCTTTATCGCGAAGAAGAGTAAATAAATCTCCTTTTGCAATACGAAAATCTTCCAACCGATACTTTCCGGAGCTGTTCCTTTCTCTCTCTTTCTATCTCTCTTTCTATCACTATAATGACCATGGAGCATACACCTGTGTACCTCTGTTGTTCCAAAGAATAAACGTACTCGAAAAATACCTTGGCGTCGACGAGCTGTCGGCGCATATATTACTAGAAAATCTGCTCAGATACTTTTCATACGTAAATAAATGTGGATGATTTGATTGACCATTATTAATTATTGCGTGGTAGAGGGTAATTTTCCGTGGGGAGATTACAGGGTGTACCTCTTCATCCGAAGCAAACCGACTTCCACGAATGTCTTTTTCAGGGTTACAAAAATATGGAAATCGCACGGAGAAGCGTTAGGATTGTATGGAGGATGTGTAAGGGCTCCCCAGCAGAACTTATGCAGCGGAGTCGAAACTACCTTGGCAACATGCAAGCACCCATTTTGTTTTCAGACCCTGCTATTCGCGGAAACGAAAAAAAAAAAAAACTCAGAAACGCAGCTATCAGAAGGTAGTAGATAACCCGGTGTGTTATTGGCCTTTGTCAGTGCAGCTGGAAAAACCCGGCGCTCAGACATTGCATGATCATGGTGGGATGAGGTCCCGGCATGGTGGGAACTCAGCAACGGACAACCTATTTCGTGGCCACAAAATCGATAAGACATAAAACTATATAGCTAAATATTAGGAGGTCACACCAAATTAAAGAGGAAACTGAGACGAGAATGTTTGTCTATACGTCCTCTTGAAACTCCATATAGAACTTCAGTTATTCAACAAGCAAGATTCGTAAATACCTATGAATATAAAAAATTAATTACTCCCAAACGCCTTAAGCGTTGTAATAAACTAGTTGTCTACAGATAGCACTTGAGAAGCTTTATCGAAATGTAGTCTCAGATTTTGTAGACATCTAATGTATTTTGAACTATAAGCCGGAATGTTCATTCTGAGCTTTAAAAATGTAATCTCACGTAAAATAACTGTAAATTGTTAAAAGTAGTGGCAGTATGATAAAGTAGACTGCAATAGCTATCTATAAATGTACAAATTTCACTATTTTGATAATAATTAGCAACAATAGCTATGTATAATTTTGCAAATTTCACTATGTTGATAATAATTAACAGCAAATTTTGAACATAAACTACTTATTCATGAAATTGTAAATAGTTCTAAAATTAAGAAAACCATCGAAAATTTAAAGATGTCATCTGAAAGCTGGTAAAATTTCGGTTCCTACTGATTTGTCACACGTATGCCGGCAGTAACAGAAACGTGTATATGAGAATTTTCACAACAGATCAAGGCTATAATTAGGTGGCGGCCATCCTGATGGGGGACAGTTCACACGAAGAGAACAACTGCGTGTTTTGAGGGGAATCGGGTTAATCGCGATCTAAGAAACTTGGGCAAGAGTTCTGTGGACTCTTGCTATTTCATGCAAGTTTCGATAGTGAGTGTTGGATTTTAACTTCTGAGCATAAATGCTAGACTTGCAATATTTTACGCCAGTTAGCTAATGTTTAACTTTCGAGCTGAACTGCATGACTTGAGGATTTTAACCCAGTTAGCTGAAGGAACTCAACCTGTCATTGTTCTAATTCAGTAACTTAAATAAAGTCGATAAACGTTCTGGCAGTCTGTTCACATTTTGAGGTGTCAAGTGTTCTGCCGGATATCGGTGTCGTCCACGCACAATATTTCGACGACGCGACTTTTCGGCTTTATCAGATGCTATCTGGGATTGCTACGCTAGATGAACGGTTCCAGTATTTATGCGGCTGCCTTCCCTCTTCATGGTGGGTTCTAGGTGCTCCGTCGGCGGCCCGTTCCCTCTAGAATCGTCCCGAGACTTTCCGTTTTCGGTACGGTGCGCCTGACAGCGAACTGTCGTTCTGTTCTCGTTACAGTGCCACTTGTGCTCTGTCTGGGGCTCATTCTCTATGTCCACATTCTTAGTTCTCTTCTTTGTTGAGTTCTGCTGCTGTTGTGTTTTTAGCAACTACAGTGCAAGATACCATGCTTTGAGGAATTGGTACCCAGTGCCACGATTCATGAAATTTTCGATTCCCTTATCTCTAATAACTATCTTATAAAACTGTCACAGTAGCTGTGGGGAGAGGGGGGGGGTGGCTAATGATCAGGGTATGGTTGAATACAGGACAGTTCTCGGTAACGTCTGATTTCGGTGGCTAAATTAGCAAGAATTTAACAGAAATAGAAAAATTCGGAGTAGGTATTAAAATCCATGGAGAAGAAATAAAAACTTTGAGGTTCGCCGATGACATTGTAATTCTGTCAGAGACAGCAAAGGACTTGGAAGAGCAGTTGAACGGAATGGACAGTGTCTTGAAAGAAGGATATAAGATGGACACCAACAAAAGCAAAACGAGGAAAATGGAATGTAGTCGAATTAAGTCGGGTGATGCTGAGGGAATTAGAATAGGAAATGAGACACTTAAAGTAGTAACGGAGTTTTGCTATTTGGGGAGCAAAATAACTGATGATGGTCGAAGTAGAGAGGATATAAAATGTAGACTGGCAATGGCAAGGAAAGCGTTTCTGAAAAAGAGAAATTTGTTAACATCGAGTATAGATTTAAGTGTCAGGAAATCTTTTCTGAAAGTATTTGTATGGAGTGTAGCCACGTATGGAAGTGAAAAACTAGTTTGGACAAGAAGAGAATAGAAGCTTTCGAAATGTGGTGCTACAGAAGAATACTGAAGATTAGATGGATAGATCATATAACTAATGAGGAGGTATTGAATAGGATTGGGGAGAAGAGAAGTTTGTGGCACAACTTGATTAAAAGAAGGGATCGGTTGGTAGGACATGTTCCGAGGCATCAAGGGATCACTAATTTAGTATTGGAGGGCAGCGTGGAGAGTAAAAATCGTAGAGGGAGACCAAGAGATGAATACACTAAACAGATTCAGAAGGACGTCGGTTGCAGTAGGTACTGGGAGATGAAGAAGCTTGCACAGGGTAGAGTAGCTTGGAGAGCTCAATCAAACCAGTCTCAGGACTGAAGACCACAACAACAACAGATCCTGCAAGGGGCAGGTACGCCAGTCTTTTCTTCATGTTGGTCTTCTTCTCTATTATGTTGCAGAATGGCTGGTTGAATGGCTTTCTGAATCTTTTTGACTGTGTACACACTTTCGCAGAAGATTGAACGTATATGCTCTATTTCTGATGTTGAACTATCTTGGTCTTACACGGTCTGTGCCCTGTGGGCCATTGTCTTTACAACTCCATTCTTTTGCGCTGGGTAATGACAGCTGCTAGCTTGCTCGTGTAAATCAGCGAGGTGTTGGTTGGCACTATGTCCAAACGAGCCATATTCTCTCCTTTTGACCATCATATCCAGAAATGACAGCTGGCTATCCTTCTCCAATTCAGTGGTAAACTTTATATTTGGGTGGCGTGTTTTAAGATGTTCCAGAAATTCATTGAGCCTCTGCTACCACAAGGCCAGATCACAAACGCATCATCCACATACGTGAAGAAGCTCTTGGATTTGTTCTGCGAGTTTTTCCTACCTGTCTCTAATGCCTTCTCCTCAAATTTTTCCATGAACAGTTTGGTAACTACTGGAGAATAGGCGGCTGTCCATTGCTACTCCTATCTGCATGTAATATTGAACCCCATACAGAAAATATATTGAAGTCAGCATATGTCAGAACAAGTTCTTCAGAGCAACGTTAAATTTCTCTGCATTCAGTTCCAGTTAGTCTTTCATTGGTAACTTTGTGAACACGGAGGTCACGTCAAAACGGACAATTATATCAGTTTCCGTGATATGTAGTCCCTTGAGACATTGGATGAAGTCCTTCGAATTGTAGATGTGGTAATACCCTTCCCCACATATGGGTGCAAAAGTTTCTTCAAACACTTAGCTGCTTGACACGTTGATGCCGCATTGTTGCTGACAACCAGGTGTAGTGGCACAACCTCTTTGTGTACTTTAGGCAATCCATACAGTATAGGCGAAACTGGCATTATCGATCGTAGTGGGGTGATTACTTTTCAGGCATGCCTGTTGCCTTCAACATAGTCCTGCTTTTCTTGTTCACTCTGTCTGTAGGGTCACATTCCAGATATCTGTATGCTGCGTCCTCCAGAAGTTAATGAATTTTCTCACCGTAATCAGTCTACTGCGTAACGACTGTGGAATTCCTTTTGTCTGCTGGCAAAACCACGATGCTGCTGCCTTCCTGGAAATATTCGATTTTGCGGGGGGTTTCGTTTTGATGATTGTCCTGCAGGTCTCCAGGCGGAGTTCTTACGCCACATTCAGTGGAAGTATTTTGGCTACTTGCTGCATTGCACTGATGAAATCGTCACGTTTGTATGAGTAGATGAGAAGTTGATGTTCCTGATAACTGCCTTCAGTGTGGAGTCATCAAACTGATTGTTAGTTAAATTAAGCACAGTGAGAATATCTTCCATCTGCTGTGCTTTTTTTTTTTTTTTCACGCATGTGGTCAAACTTCGCAGACTGGCACAAAGAGGCATTCTTCCTAGCGTCTCTGCTAGTGACCAAGAAGCACTGTCTACGTAGTCCCAATCTTTATCAGCCAGGGATCTGCCATGTACAGGTGAAAGTGTGAAACCTGCCCGGTCATGGGAATGCAAACAGTCTTAAGCGATACGAAGTAACAAAATAAAGCTGAAAATCTAGGTAGTGACTAGTTGCTAAAAACACATCCTTAGTAATAGTGAAATTTGTAAGTAATAATTAATAAATTTGCAATCAACATGTGTAACATGAAGTTATCTGTTCTTGATCGAAAATGTACAGCTACTTCAAAAAGTGCTTTAGACGTTCAAAAAGGTGAGAGGTCCATTCTATTTCGTACCTTGATGCCACCATCACTTTATAACAAAAATGCCACAGTCAACTTAATGTGCTTTGTACTTCTCCTAGACATATACTGTGTTGCTGACGAGAGCTGGTATCTAAAATCTTGTGCATAAGCGTTGAAAATCTGAGCAACTAATTTCTCTCTGGTTTACACTTTTGTCTAGTAGACTTAGGTAATTTTTGTGCAGCTCTTCAATCTGAAGACTGGTTTGATGCAATTCTTCACGCTAGTTTCTTCTGTGCTAGTCTCACGACCTTTATATAGCTGCTGTGATGTTACTGGTCAGTCACACATCACTAAGAAATGACAAATAAATTCATTGCTGTTTAATTATCCTAAATTTTCTGGGTGGAGTAACACGCCTTGTGAATTCTGATATATGAGCTTGCTAAATTCCCCATTGCTGAAACATGGAAGGAAAGGCCAGCTGCAAGCTTTAGGCGTCTGGTGGTTCCCTGAATTCGCCTGAGGACGATAGAGCCGCGTGAGAGGGCCGCTGTAAGCAATGGTCCTCCCAGGCAGAAGTATCGCTAAGTTCCTTTCCAGAGCTGTGCGAACTACGAGTGGTTCTTGGGGTGTAGCCAGAAATGCCCACGGACTTTCCTAGAACAATGGGGATACTATGGGCCACCGCCTTTTTACTATACACAGTGTAGGAAATGAGTTGCATGAGAACCTGTCCATTTCCAACTTCGAGTCAGTTTACGGAAATACAAGTAGTTTTTGTGGAGAAAATTCAGTGGGCTTCTCCTGTACTTTAAAAGGTGCTGAGAAATTCTCTGTTGTCACGGTGGCAAAATTCACATCCTACCCTCCAACCGATGGCACTTAGGAGCGGGGTGGAAGACAGAGAAGATCTTGTAACGGTACGCCTATTTAGGTGACCTAATCGGGCACCCAGTATTGGCTCGAAATAAGATGAATCTGTTGTACAGCTCAGCGCTAGCAGGCCCAAGGGGTGAGGGCAGGTCCGTCTAAGCGACCAGTCCAGGTGAATCCAGGTGCAAAGTAGAGTTGTGGCGATTCGTGAATGAGTCGTTCATTTGAACGACTCTAAATAAAGAATCGCAAGAATCGAATCGTGATACGGACGAATCGTCGTTCAAAAGAATCGTAAGAACGATTGTGTATTTCCGAGCCGTGACGATTCCAAGTTCCAACGATTCATCGATTCTTACAAGTTAGTACGCTATGCTTCGAAGGCAACTTCCGAATCATGCCGAGTCGTGCCGAATGATTACGACCGCCAGATGGCAGTCAAGTGGAGGATGCGTGTGAACAAATGAAGCTCGGAATGAGCAAACAAAGTTCGTGGGCCGTAATATTACTCGTGAAAACCAAGCTGACACTTGGCGGTGTCGTCTTCTCACGTAAATAGTAGTGACAGCGGCAAGTTCTCAGACTAATTAAAAGCAAAATACCTATGCTTTGAATTTAGAAGAAATGAAAGTTAAGCTAAATTTGCCTTGTGAGAGGGCTGTAAGCTGCGCTATGAATTACAAGGGTGATGTGGACTTGGAAAGACATCTTAGCACAGAAAAACATAGGATGATGTGAGCCAAACCACGTCTGCCTCACTGTTAGATTTTGTTACTATAAAACAGACGTCTGTAGTTAGATACGTTCAAGCCACACAACCAAACTGGCATACCACGTAATTTTGCACAACCTTTCGCACAAATCAACTCCTCTTTCCTGGCATACTGAAATAAAACAATAGATGCAATCAAATCAAACGTGACCTCTCATCAATTAAGGCATTACACGTATAAATCGAGAATCACACTTGTAACGTCATATGCATGTTTACTCATAAATGAACTATTTCTGTCGTATCTTATCATGACACAGTTCGATTCTAACCCCATTGTCAATTTCAGACATGTCCTGCCATCTGTGAGTAAGATGTAGAACTTTTTGTATTCCGTAAGAATCGTGCCATCGCAGACTAGAATGAATCGTGAACGAATCGTAGGAATCGATTCGCAATGTCAGATTGAATCGTGGGAATCGAATCGGGAAAAAGAATCGTGTTGCCCAACTCTAGTGCAAAGATAAGGTGCGCGTGACCGGAAATGGGGAAATCCCGATACGGGGAATTTTGACGGTTAAGAGGACAGACAATGCTTCGTGAAATGGTGGACTGTCAAACAGACGCCTTCTCACAGCCGTTTGAGTGTCTACAATAATTTACAATCTAGCATTAAAGTAAATCTGAATACATCAGCGATTCAGATAAGGTGCATCCAATGACACAACAAGACTTCAATATCTTTAAAACTACAGAAATTAATATTTCACAGTGAACAAACATTTACCTAATGAACCTCTGAATTAACAACTATGAATCACTTCATGCGATTTCAACAAACAATATCTTAGATGGTACTTTGCACCATAGCTACCATAGCTAAAAACTAGGTACCTGTATCTATTTCATTCATTGACTTTGACGTCTTTTACATCTCTTTTATTACGCAAATGTTTGTCAGAACCTTGTATTCTTCACGTTTACAGAGTAAGTGACACACATCATCAGTATCTCACATTTTGTCATACTTGTGTATTCATTTAATGAACAGTTTATTATTTTGCCAGTAGCAAGTGCTACTAAAAAGGTGTGCTGATTTATGTGGTCAGCTGCTTGTGTTAATAGACGCCACAAATTAAAAGAGAACCACAAGACGCTTTTGTAATTCTATAAAGAAGGCGTAAACATTTGTTTAAAATATATTTAACGAGAATCTGTTGTCATTTATCTTGAACACACTCGTGCAAGAATATTACTTTATATGTTGATAAAAAAACCTTTATTTGTAATTATTGTGAGTGATCTGAGTGTGACTCAGTATTTATAACATTCTGTTATTTAAATATTGTTCTAATATATTAGTTTAGCCCGTCAAGTGGTCAAGCTGAAGTCAAATCATGTCTGTAGTACCTAAGATCGATATTTTTGGTGGGGATGTCCTTCAGTCAGTGGAAAAACAGGCGTGGCGCAACAGTACGGGAGTCATGTGGAGACAGGGATCTTACAAGTGAAAAGCTCAAGAGAACAATTCTGGGCACTTCATGTCAAGTTCTTGAAGAAGGCAGACCTGACTGAAGTAACATGTGCATTTGTCATACAAGTGTTTGATTCCGGGTCGTGAACGGCCGCTACCATACCTTAACTTCTGAGGGGACTTTACATTTCTAGAAGTCTGAATGTACTCCAGAATAGAACTCTGACTTACTTCTCTTGTATCACGAAATAGATGGTAGACACAGTACGAGTTACTATTCTTTCCATCATGTGTGTTAATTTGTGAAACATCGTAGTGAGCTCTCAGCTGTTTTGAGCTGGTGAATATTTCGTGTATTGTGAGTACGAAGCGGACTTAGTTCTCATATATCTCCGATGATTATTTCATAAGCGGATTTTATTTCCATTCTCGCAACGCTCTCAATGTAACTTAGCTGCATTTGACAAGGCTATTATTGTCTGTATTTTAATTGAATATCGTAGGACCAATTCTCATTTATTTGATATGTGCTTTCTTAAATAAACATTATTCACCGTAATTCTGTTATCCGCATCAATTACATACGTCATAATAGAACGCTAGTTACCAAATTGTTCATTTAACTTTTATTTTGTATATCTGTGTATTTTATGAATTCTCAATACTAGCCAATGCATATACTATGAGACAGCAAGACCACAGTTATATCTGTAACGAACTAGCTATGGGGCATGAAAGCACACATCCGCGGCTCGATCCTATTACTACATCGAGATGTTCTTTTCAAAGAGAGTCATGCAGAGCCCAAGACCTAATGCACGAGTACCACAGGTAAAGACGCATATGGTTTGCTCGTATGGAATGCCTTGAGGAAATAATACTACTCAGCAGTAAACTTTGGTACCGTAGCAAACTCACTTGGAGTTCATCGTCCGGGAACGTAGGGACAACATTTCGTCGCAGAGAAATCGAGAGCTGTCTAGCCCACACTAGTGCTTCAGATGGCTCTAAGTACTATGGGACTTAACACCTGAAGTCAGCAGTCCCCTAGACTTAGAACTACTTAAACCTAACTAACCTAAGGACATCACGCACATCCACGCCCGAGGCAGGATTCGAACCTGCGACCGTGGCGGCAGCGCGGTTCCGGACTGAAGCGCCTAGAACCGCTCGGCTACAGCGGCCGGCTTCACTGGTGCTTCTTTCTCTGTTTCTTTGAGTAAGTGTCTCGTTTAGGATTTGCGCTGCTTTCCTTCAGTGTAGTTCACAGTTTTCAAGTCTATTCCGCAACATGGGTTTCATTGTCGTAGTACGTTTTTGACTGGAATCGAGAGTCGATTTTCTCCAGTATTATCGCGTTTTCGAGTTGCTCAGACTTTGGAAACTCGTTTGCATGCAGAGTAGCAGTTTTCCACATATCATTCAGGTTCCTTCAGCATTTATACAGTGCTCTCAAAATAGACAGAAATATTCAAATAGACAGAATTTTGTCTCACTTCTAAGTAACGTAATTCAACGCTCAGTAATTTTTATCCTTGACGTAGTGAACTGTTACTGCAGTTTACATTGATCTGTGAATAATCCTTTAGGATCAATAAACAAATGGTTTATTTGAATGAATATTATTCTTTTTCTGTCCTACAACTATCTGACGAGGCGACTTTTTTCTCTTAATAAATATCATCAGTCCGTTATATATGACAGAACTGTGCAGTCGCTGTGTCGGCGTTCGGGTGTAAAACAGATGCCATTACTAGGAACACTTTTCATTAACTGGGTAAGATAATTGTTTCATTCCATCTTTTGTGATTTTCTAAAAATTTACTTCTTGCAATTAAATCTCAGCTGCATCTGCACTGAGTAGCGTGAGTGGTCATCATTGACAGTGACATTCTTTGGTCAGAATAGCTTGTAGAGTTAATCGTGTTTTGAATTCGCAGTTGTGGCAGGCAGCTGCACTTACTACTGCCGAACCCCAGTCATCTCACACGAAGTACAACGAACGAGACGCATAAGTGCCACAATACACTACTGCAGCCCATATCCACTTGAACTTGTTTGGTATGGCCAAGTCTGTGTCTCCCTTAACAATTTCCCCTCCCCCCCCCCCTTCACGCACGCACGCACGCACACTCTGTTCCATCAAACTCAATATCCCTTCATTTTGTCGGCGACGCTCACTGTTTCAAAAATGGTTCAAATGGCTCTGAGCACTATGGGACTTAACTACTGAGGTCATCAGTCCCCTAGAACTTAGAACTACTTAAACCTAACCAACCTAAGGACATCACACACATCTATGCCCGAGGCAGGATTCGAACCTGCGACCGCAGCGGTCGCGCGGTTCCAGACTGCAGCGCCTAGAACCGCTCGGCCACTCCGACCGGCACGCTCACTGTCTATGCAGGATGACATGCGAATAAATAACTACAGTTACAGGGTTCTGGCTCGACTATTTCTTGACGTTGACATGACGTGTCCTATCAGTCAGTATACCATTCACAATGTGTTGCATAACGTCCATGAATCTCAACCGCGTCGATCAAATATTTGTACGACATTTTCCCTTCGATAAAACCCAATTATTCACATCTGAGCACATGTCTAATTCTTCCTAAATCAACGTGTATAAAGTTATTGTCCGCAGTGGCTATCTTTGACTGGTAACGGACTCAACCAGTACGAGAGTTGTACGACAATAATACATAGAGAAATGAATGCATATTTGATTTTCGGTATTCACTTTGTATTTAAGTGCCAACTCTAAGTCAATAAAAATGTGTTTTGCTGCCTTTAGTAGCCCCTGAATCACTTTGTGCCAAAGTAGGATATTTGGATCACCAACATTTCTCAACTTTGTCACTACATCTGGACGAGAGCTAGTCATGCTTATGCCGCCATCGATAGGCATACAAACACACAATCCAACCCATGCATCTCCACGTGATTACTTGTCCATCCATTGTCACTACTCTTTGCGTACTGTTTGAACGATAACTGTCAGGCAACACGTTAATCATCCACTCAGTCGTGTCCGACTTTCGTTTTGTGCTGTTATCTTCGCGGAACGGCAGCAGCAGGTACGAACATGCGCCGGCTCTTATCTCTCATGGCTGGTACCGCAGCACACTCAGGTCATGTCCGCAGTATCAGCAACTCTGAAACAAACGAAACAATATTTGGCCTAAGAGATTCTATTTATACAGGAGCCATTACTAGGTCCCACCCAGCTATAATTATTAGCATTCTCCGCACTTCCCTGAGACTTACGTCGCAGGAAGCGGCTACAAGGGTAGCGGTGTACGTGTGGAGTGCACATGTGGGTTTTTTAGGTTAGAGAATACCCTCCCTAGGCCCGACAAAACGCCTCCTGAGACGCGGCAGGGTAGGAGTAGGCAAAATGCAACAGGGAATAACAATATTAATGTGCTAATAGTAAACTGCAGGAGCGTCTACAGAAAGGTCCCAGAACTGCTCTCATTAATAAACGGTCACAATGCCCGTATAGACTAGGAACAGAAAGTTGGCTGAAACCAGACGTAAACAGTAATGAAATCCAAAACTCAGATTGGAATGTATACCGCAGAGACAGGCTGGACAGTGAAGGGGAAGGCGTGTTTATAGCGATAAGAAGTGCAATGGTATCGAAGGAAATTGACGGAGATCCGAAATGTGAAGTGATTTGGGTGAAGGTCACGGTTAAAGCAGGCTCAGACATGGTAATTGGATGTCTCTACAGGCCCCCTGGCTCAGCAGCTGTTGTGGCTGAGCACCTGAAGGATAATTTGGAAAATATTTCGAGTAGATTTCCCCACCATGTTATAGTTCTGGGTGGAGATTTTAATTTGCCGGATATAGACTGGGAGACTCAAACGTTCATAACGGGTGGCAGAGACAAAGAATCCAGTGAAATTTTTTAAAGTGGTTTATCTGAAAACTACCTTGAGCAGTTAAACAGAGAACCGACTCGTGGCAATAACATATTAGACATTCTGGTGACAAACAGACCCGAACTATTTGAAACAGTTAACGCAGAACAGGGAATAAGCGATCATAAAGCGGTTACTGCATCGATGATTTCAGCCGTAAATAGATATATTAAAAAAGGTAGGAAGATTTTTCTGTTTAGCAAAAGTGACAAAAAGCAGATTTCAGAGTACCTGACGGCTCAACACAAAAGTTTTGTCTCAAGTACAGATAGTGTTGAGGATCAGTGGACAAAGTTCAAAACCATCGTACAATATGCGTTAGATGAGGATGTGCCAAGCAAGATCGTAAGAGATGGAAAAGAGCCACCGTGATACAACAACCGAGTTAGAAAACTGCTGCGGAAGCAAAGGGAACTTCACAGCAAACATAAACATAGCCAAAGCCTTGCAGACAAACAAAAATTACGCGAAGCGAAATGTAGTGTGAGGAGGGCTGTGCGAGAGGCGTTCAATGAATTCGAAAGTAAAGTTCTATGTACTGACTTGGCACAAAATCCCAAGAAATTTTGGTCTTATGTCAAAGCGGTAGGTGGATCACAACAAAATGTCCAGACACTCTGTGACCAAAATGGTACTGAAACAGAGGATAACAGACTAAAGGCCGAAATACTAAATGTCTTTTTCCAAGGCTGTTTCACAGAGGAAGCCTGCACTGTACTTCCTTCTCTAGATGTCGCACAGATGACAAAATGGTAGATATCGAAATAGACGACAGAGGAATAGAGAAACAATTAAAATCGCTCAAAAGAGGAAAAGCCGCTGGACCTGATGGGATACCAGTTCGATTTTACACAGAGTACGCGAAGGAACTTGCCCCCCTTCTTGCAGCGGTGTACCGTAGGTCTCTAGAAGAGCGTAGCGTTCCAAAGGATTGGATAAGGGCACAGGTCATCCCCGTTTTCAAGAAGAGACGTCGAATAGATGTGCAAAACTATAGACCTATATCTCTAACGTCGATCAGTTGTAGAATTTTGGAAAACGTATTATGTTCGAGTATAATGACTTTTCTGGAGACTAGAAATCTACTCTGTAGGAATCAGCATGGGTTTCGTAAAAGACGGTCACGTGAAACCTAGCTCGCGCTATTTGTCCACGAGACTCAGAGGGCCATAGACAAGGGTTCACAGGTAGATGCCGTGTTTCTTGACTTCCGCAAGGCGTTCGATACAGTTCCCCACAGTCGTTTAATGAACAAAGTAAGAGCATATGGACAATCAGACCAATAGTGTGATTGGATTGAAGAGTTCCTAGATAACAGAACGCAGCATGTCATTCTCAGTGGAGAGAAGTCTTCCGAAGTAAGAGTGATTTCAGGTGTGCCGCAGGGGAGTGTCGTAGGACCGTTGCTATTCATAACATACATAAACGACCTTGTGGATGACATCGGAAGTTCACTGAGGCTTTTTGTGGATGATGCTGTGGTATATCGAGAGGTTGTAACAATGGAAAATTGTACTGAAATGCAGGAGGATCTGCAACGAATTGATGCATGGTGCAGGGAATGGCAATTGAATCTCAATGTAGACAAGTGTAATGTGCTGCGAATACATAGAAAGATAGATCCCTTATCATTTAGCTACAAAATAGCAAGTCAGCAACTGGAAGCCGTTAATTCCATAAGTTATCTGGGAGTGCGCATTAGGAGTGATTTAAAATGGAATGATCATATAAAGTTGATTGTCGGTAAAGCAGATGCCAGACTGAGATTCATTGGAAGAATCCTAAGGAAATGCAATCCGAAAACAAAGGAAGTAGGTTACAGTACGCTTGTTCGCCCACTGCTTGAATACTGCTCAGCAGTGTGGGATCCGTACCAGATAGGGTTGATAGAAGAGATAGAGAAGATCCAACGGAGAGCAGCGCGCTTCGTTACAGGAT
Organism: Schistocerca cancellata; assembly: GCF_023864275.1. Lineage (NCBI taxonomy): Eukaryota > Metazoa > Arthropoda > Insecta > Orthoptera > Acrididae > Schistocerca > Schistocerca cancellata. The sequence goes on from NC_064634.1 coordinate 303,042,341, forward strand.
CATTTAGTAATCGCGAAAGCGTTACGGAGATGAAAGTGGAAGACCCTGCAGGAGAGACACTCAGTAGCTCGGTACGGACTTTTGTTGAAATTTCGAGAACATACCTTCACCGAAGAGTCAAGCAGTATATTGCTCCCTCCTACGTATATCTCGCGAAGAGACCACGAGGATAAAATCAGAGAGATTAGAGCCCACACAGAAGCATATGGACAATCCTTCTTTCCACGAACAATACGAGACTGAAACAGAAGGGAGAACCAATAGAGGTACTCAAGGTACCCTCCGCCACACACCGTCAGGTGGCTCGCGGAGTATGGATGTAGATGTAGATGTAGGCACATTCACCCGTCATTACACAGTAAAGTGACTTCACTTTCAATGGCAACGGTGTGTTGGTTAATGGAACGATAAACACTGAAAAACAGGAAGAAAGAAAATAAAGTAAATTTTCTTTTTTAGCTTGGACATGGGTACGAAAATAATGTGCAATGGGATTTTTAGGCTAACATTCCTGATACTCTAGAACAAAAATAAGAAATTTGGTTGAATATAGCATAGCCTTCAGCTACGTCATTTGCTACGACCTAGCAAGGCGCCATTACCAGTTACTATTGATGCTGTAAAACATGTACCGTCAAGAGCGATGTTCACCAATTATGGATTAAAGTTAAGTATTCCAGCAGCTACGTACGTTATTTGCTAGTATAATTACCTTGTCCTGTTCCAGACCTCACGCCAGCCTGCGTGAGCTAAAACGCGTGCCTTTCGGCTTCCTCATAGTGGGTTGGCTGTCTTGCCAACCCACAACAGAATACAAGTCGCTTTTCCGCAAAATGTACCATCCTGGTACATAACTATCTCGCAGAAACATGGTCCTCTCCATGATGCATCTACATACGCATTACAGAAGCCACCATACGGTACTTGGCGGAGGATACCTCGTACCACTAATAGTTTTTGCCATTCCTGTTCCAAATGGAGCTAAGGAGAAATGACTGCTCATATGTTTCCGTATGAGTCCTTGCTCCTCACGCGAGACGTATGTGTACGGCAGTAGAAGCGTTTATCAGTCTGTCGCTAATGCCGATTCTCTAAACTTTCTCAACAGCGTGCAGCGAAAACGCCTTCTCCTCTGCCGTACCTCCCATTTGAGTTACGTAGCATATCCGTACTACTTTCGTGTTGATCGACCTACTGGTAAAGAATCTAGCAACATGGCTCTGAGTTGATTGCACATCTTTCTTTAATCCGTGGTGAGGACTGCAAACACTCGACAAATACTAAAAAATGGGTCGCGCAAGTGCTCTGTATGCGGTCGCCTTTTTAAGTGAGGCACACTTCCTAGAATTCTCCCAATAAGCCGAAGTCCATCATTCGATTTCGACGTTTGTAAAATATTGGTGTAACATCGAGAAAAAAAATAAGATTATATTTCATACACGGTGAACTTCAATGTCACAGCATACAAGTTACGGTGTCATAGTAAATTTATATTCATGACATATATTATGCTATTAGTAAAAGTTGGTGTAACATTGAAAAGGATTTTTACGATTTTATTTCACATAAACTTTACTGTGTCGATATGTCATGTTTTCGGTCTTTGATGTCAACTTTATCCGACATCTTCTCTATTTCACCACATCACGATGTAGTTGCCAATGGCAGTTCGGCGTGCAACGTCTCATGGATAACAGCTTCTGAAACTGCACCTAACGTGTTCATCTCACTTGAGAGTCTGTATTTTTATTACACTGCTTGCTAGTGTGAGCATTTTTGACCATTTTGCAAGTACTTATTTTGCAGCATGAGTTTCGTTCTTGCTGCTAATTGATTTTTCTTTTTCGTATATCGTAGCATATTGTATTTATGACTTATATATTATCTTTTATTGCAATAGTTTTCTAAAGATGATGTATCAAAACGCGTCACAATAAATAAATCTGTCTGCGACCAAGACGACTCCGAGACGAAGTCTGAGTTGTCGCGTACCTTTAACATGGATGAATTCGTCGGTCAAATGGAAAGAAACAAACATTTTTATCAAGAGTGTTATATAAAACGGGAGAAAATAGTAATTTATTTACCAACTATCTGGAAATTCAAGTTAACTAGTAAATTTGAGACTTTTGTTCAAACTTGGACAATACTGATACTCGGTATTGACGTAAGTGCTAAGGGTACTTGCTGTTTACCTATCCGTCTGCAAGTTAGAGATTTAGCTTTCGTACCGCAGATCTGGTGATGGAAATACTCTGAACCGCGTTGTGAGTTGGAAATAAATATAGTTTGTGGCTACTAAAGGCAAGTCTTTTACTTAGTAATTTTGTTCAGGTATGCTGTAGTGATAAGACGCCAAACAAATTTTTAAGAAAATTATGAAAAGGTTCTGGCGCACCTTAAAACAGTAAAAACTATTGAAATACGCCTCTTCAAAATTTCTAGCGCACACTTAGGAGCTGATTTGTTCAACTCTAAATTAGCTAGTTTACTCGCTGACCTTAGGTACCTTCGCATTGCTCACGTGAATAAACGATCAATGCATTACTGACGCGTGGAAAATAAAAATTTTGAATTTCCGAGCTGTAGATAAATTTATTTGGATGTTTCGTCTCCTACCGGGTATCATGCAATTTTTGCCAAGGTGTTCATGTGGCACTCATTTTAATGTTGTTGCTAGCTGAGTGACACACCTATTCGAGAAGCACTTAGAAAACATCAGATGTCTAGAGGCAGCTGAACCACGCAAAACTGAAATGTGCTTGCCGCTGATGCGCTATCGCCACCGGATATCTCCACCACCGTGTCGAAACTGCAGCCGCTTTTCTATCGACCACGCTATCTTATCGGCGTTTGAAATATGAGTCAGCTCCTATCGTGCCAGGAGCTCGGGAAAGCGAGGGTACATCGTTCATAATCTTGGCACAGTGAGTTATCAGCCCCTATCTAGTTCACAGATTTTAGTGGATCAGTCGAGGAATTGATGAGACTTTCACCGTTCGTGACGCACTTCCGGCTTATTTTTCTTCGATAACACTTTATTCATGCTTTTCCCCGTGCTGAACTTTGAAAGTAAAACTGAGACGTAATAGGAGGTAGAAATGAGAGAAGAACGAACGAAGCTTGGAAGATTGACTGTATCGTTAAAAGAAAAATTCTGCTGATTAATGGGAACTGAAAATGAGACATTCATATTATACAGGAAATGAATCGTAAAAGCGACAAGGGGAAGATAAAATAATTCGATAAAACAGAAAAATTGCCGTAAATTAAGATGACAGACGCACGTGTTAGACCCAAATTCTGAACGAAATGTGTCGCTCACGGTACAGAGGTAAGGAACGTAAAAGAATAAAATGCAGAACGGTATCGTTTTAACATAATGGATCAGCAATGCGCTTAGAAATTTTATAATTCTGCACATAATCCCACAATCTAATAGATGTTGTTCTAGATTCAATTTTTTACAGGGTGCGGTGCTTCAGTCCTGACAAATTTGAATTCCCCACCATATCGTAGTTCCATCGCGGTCGCGATTGCCGTTCTTGGAAGTCACAGGCGTCTAGTAAACAGTAAGAACCTCTAAATGGTTGAGATATTACGGACAAGTGCGGAGCCACGACTAATGTAAATCTTCTCGCTGGGCGTTCACCCACTGAAATACACCCATGCTCATAAATTAAGGTCGCGTTCTCGCTTCCCAAGCACCGGGCCCAGGGGTTCGATTCCCGGCGGGGTCAGGGATTTTAACCTGCCTCGATATGACTGGGTGTTTGTGTTGTCCTCATCATTTCATCATCATTCATGAAAGTGGGAAGATTGGACTGAGCAAAGGTTTGGACTTTGTATGGGCGCTGATAACCGCGCAGTTGAGCACCCCACAAACCAATCATCATTATCATCATCATAAATTAAGAATAATTCCAGAATGTGGTGCCACATTTCGTGTCACTACACAAAACTGGAGCTAATAGCATAGGCACACAGGGAACACACGCATGACACAGATCTTTAAGTCCACGGTATTGGTGATAAGTTGAGAAAACCGTCCCGAAACACATGTGCTACAAAACGCCACTGTTTCCCTCGCATGTACCCCGACACCAGTATGGGATATAATCACCATGCACACGTACACAGGCCGCACAACGGGTTGGTATACTCTGGATCAGGTGGTCGAGCAGCTGCTGGGGTATAGCCTCCCATTCTTGCACCAGTGCCTGCCGGAGCTCCTGAAGTGTCCTAGGGGTGTGAAGACGTGCAGCTGCAGCGATACGTCGACCGAGAGCGTCCCAGACGTGTTCGGTGGGGTTTAGGTCTAGAGAACAGGCAGATCACTCCATTCGCCTGATATCTTCTGTTTCAAGGTACTCCTCCACAATGGCAGCTCGGTGGGGCCGTGCGTTATCATCCATCAGGAGGAAGGTGGGTCCCACTGCACCCCTGAAAAGGCGGACATACTGGTGCAAAATGACATCCCGATATACCTGACCTGTTACATTTGCTCTGTCAAAGATATGCAGGGGTGTACGTGCACCAATAATAATCCCACCCCACACCATCAAACCACGACCTCCATACAGGCCCGTTTCAAGGACATTAAGGGGCTGGTATCTGGTTCCTGGTTCACGCCAGATGAAAACCCGGCGAGAATCACTGTTCAGATTATACCTGGACTCGTCTGTGAACATAAACTGAGACCACTGTTCCAGTGACCATGTACTGTGTTCTTGACACCAGGCTTTACGGAATCTCCTGTGACAAGGGGTCACTAGAATGCACCTTGCAGGTCTTCGGGAGAATAAACCATGTCTGTTCAATTGTCTGTAGACTGTGTGTCTGGAGACAACTGTTGCATTGGCTGCGGTAAGGTCCCGAGCAAGGCTACCTGCAGTACTCCGTTGCCGTCTGCGGGCACTGATGGTGAGGTATCGGTCTTCTTGTGGTGTTTCACACTGTGGACGTCCCGTATTATATCGCCTGGACATGTTTCCTGTCTGCTGGAATCGTTGCCATAATCTTGAGATCACACTTTGTGGCACACGGACGGCCCGTGCTACGACCTGCTGTGTTTGACCAGCCTCCAGTCGCTCTAGTATTCTACCCCTCATAACGTCATCAATATGTGTTCTTTGAGCCATTTTCAACACACATTCACCATTAGCACGTCTGAAAACGTCTGCACACTTGCTCACTGCACCGTAGTCTGACATGCACCAACGCACCTCTGCTTATGTGGACTGCTGCCAGCGCCACCGTGTGACGACCGCAGATCAAATGTACCGCATGGTCGTACCTCGAGGTTATTTAAACCCGCAAACCGCCCACCAGAGCGTTGTTTCACCATGTAACAGCATTACCCTTAATTTATGAGCATGAGTGTCGTTCGATTTTTTGGGTACTCGAGTTCAACTGTTTACGATATTGTGGCAAAGTGTAATGCTTCGGAGAAGTCTGGGGAGGCTTCCGATAAACCGGCGAGGAAACCTGATATCGAGGTAACGCGTGTCACGAAGTACGGCAGTCGAAAAGGTTCAGTCGCTGATTTCGGAGGACCCGGAGCAATTGCTGAGGAAACTGGCGTCAGTGTTGAATGTCTGAGAGCGAACATTGCGTCAGATGGCAGAGGAGGTCCTCATACCAGCCATTTAGCCCAAAACTGGCTCTCGGATAACGCTGACGTGTTCCAGTCAAAGGAGTTCTGGCCCCTGAGCAGCTCGGATTTGAACCCCTCGATTACTATGTTTGGAGCGTAGTCGAAAGAGTTACGAATAACACGGATCACCTAATGTCGCAACTCTACACATCGCTATCGAAGCAGTATTCGCGAATATGGACAGCGCTGTTTTAAGGTGTGCGTGCGATCGCTTCAGGACGAGATTGGAGGCGGTCTTTGCGGCTGAAGCGGATTACGTAGAGTAATGTTACGCTTGAAAGATATCACTCCTTGTATGTACAAGGATTTTCATTTGTATTTTGTGTTAATAAATTTGCTTTAAAAAAAGTTTCATTTGTCCGGATTTAAGCGCCGCACCCTGTATAAGTCCGTCTTCGTAGTAAGAGATGCAAAATTAAAGTATAAATCCCAAAATCCATGAGTAAAGGGTGACAATAGTACTCTTTCACGTTTTGCATTTAATTTTTTTTATTAATGCGCCAATGACCACGCTGACGTGCACCTCATCGTAACTACAGATAATAAAAAATGAAAGTCAAACTAAAAAATTAGACAACTTCACATAAAAATTAATAAAGCCCTTGGAAGCTCAAGACATTATACGAAATTTATATGATATAGAGTTATAAACTAACAGTTTCAGGCGAATACTTTGTCAGTCACGAGAAATCATTGTTTTGTGAACGTATCACGACTTGGAATCAAGAAACACTGAGTGTGGATCAGTTATTATACCAGGTTGAAACCCACCAGTTTCTCAGAATGATGTTACTGTCTGGAGAATAAGCTAATTGTTTATCGATCATTTCCCATATTTAATCGAGAGTCCATTAATAGATGCTAAACTCTACGGCTCCCTTGGAAGCATCCAGGAGACACGGTCGGATCTCAGTGTAGTTTTGTATACGTACACGCCATCAGCTGGTGTGTAAATGATTAGAGTTGCAATTCTCTAGGACGGGTAGAGTGGTTCGTGTTTAGCGTTGTTAACAGGGATGGTAGGGTATATAAAGGGCGTGTACAGAGTCAGATGTTGACTGGTCACCACCATGGAAACGGAGGTGCTGCATACTTGTATGGGACAGCGTTATCAGCACGTGACAGTTTGAAAGGAGCCTCATTGTGGACCTCCATTTGGCCGGCTGGTCGAATAGTAAAGTATCCTGATCTGCAGTGCATTCGGATATGATAGTGGTTCGATGTTGAGCTGCATGGGAACGTGACGTCAAGGCTATTCGTCTTCAGGGTTCTGGTCGGCTACGTGTGACTATCACATCGGAGGTTCGCCGTATTCTTTAGATGTCGTCCGAGAACAGGTAATGGACTCCCTGCTACGTTCCGTGTCATCCCATGCCACTGGTCGGAGAGTAAGCAGCAGGCAGACTAGAGAATTATCGTGTCATACGTCGGCTGCCGTTAACGCAACACAGACGGATGCGCGTGGAATGATGCCGTGACTGGGAAGCGTGGACTGTTGATGAATAGTGTCACAGTGTGTTCCGCATGGATCGCGGTTCTTCACTATCACTGTCGACGAATACGACGGTGATCTGGAAGAGGCTAGGAATGTTGATAACGTTTCGGCATAACGACAAGCGGCGGCACGACGATGAAGAACGGAAGAGCAGAGAAGGCTGAGAGACGACGTCACCGAATAGTACGCTGACTAGGACGAACTGAACTGTTTTGCCTGCTTTGGAATTGTATATACCGAAGGACACTGATTATTTGCATGTCGCCATTTGCTTGTCCATTTAACTCACTGTAATAAAATAAATTTGCTTGAACTGTTGGCCAGCACCGAGAGAGGTGGCGCAGTGGTTAGCACACTGGGCTCGCATTCGGGAGGACGAAGGTTCAGTCCCGCGTCCGGCCATCCTGATTTAAGTTTTCCGTGATTTTCCTAAATCGTTCCAGTCAAATGCCGGGATAGTTCCTTTGAAAGGGCAGGACCGACTTCCTTCCCCGTCCTTCCCTAATCCGATGAGACCGATGACCTCGCTGTCTGGTCTCCTCCCCCACGACAACCCAACTGTTGTCTAGCGATTCGAGAAACGGCTTCCTAGGCACCCTGTAATAGACGTGTGAGCAGGATACTACAGATAGAATATCGATGCGTCTTTCCAAAACAATATACATATATGTCGGCGATATTCTTTCTCCCGATATATCGATATCGTGTGTGTGTGTGTGTGTGTGTGTGTGTGTGTGAGAGAGAGAGAGAGAGAGAGAGAGAGAGAGAGAGAGAGAGAGAAAATTCCCAAAGGACCAAACTGCTAAGGTCACCAGTCCCTAGACTTACACACTACTTAAACTAATTTATGCTCAGAACAACATACGCAACCATGCCGGAGGGAGGACTCGAACCTCCGGCGGGAGGGGCCGCGCAATCCGTGACAGGCGCCTTAAACCAGGCGGCCAATCCGCGCAGCTATATCGATATCCAAAGGAAAATATCGAATACCGATATTTTTATTTTGTGTTATATTTTTTCGCAATTGTCGGTAAATATTTGAAATTGTTGTTTTGAAATTGTAGTAGAATGTAATTTTACTTTCACTGTGTGGAGTAGTCTTTTGTCACGTCCAATCTTTCTCTGAATGTGTGAAGCACGTATAGGTGGCAAGAAAGTAATAGTCTGCACTGCGGGAGTGGCAGTAAGAATAGAACAACAAGATTTTCAACGTGAAGACATAGCACATCAGTTGCGTTCAAAAAAGAACTAGTGCGCTATATCTTCATCGGCATACTTCAAAAACGGCTGCTGAAAAGATGAACAAAAATCCAAGATTGTCTTTCTGGTAGGTGGAGACATGAGGAGTGCGGGGAAGCTGACGTAATCGGCAACCAACAGAAACTGTAACGTTTAACTTCACCACGCCATTTTGGCACAAGAACTACTAGGTCGCTGGCGCTGGCAGAAACGAAAACACCGAGAAATCGAGGTGAAGTGTTCCGAACAAATCTGATAAGTAACGAAACGGAATGACGGACCCATCGGACACCTTTCATTTGCTGAATGGCAAAGTGGTTATCGCCATCCTTTCCCTTCCAGTTCTTTCTCTAAGGGTAATACGGAAGGCTACTAGCTTGTTGATGTACAGAATACCTCTTAATAAATCAATACTTAAATATACAGCTCGAAAACTGGCAGTATATTTACAACGTATAGCCGACATTTTTATAGACCGGTACGTCGATATTCTTCCGTCGATAAATCGATATTTCCATCCATATTGAGGAGCGATAATGAGAATTTTTAAATATCAAATGGTTCAAATGGCTCTGAGCACTATGGGGCTTAACTTCTGAGGTCATCAGTCGCCTAGAACTTAGAACTACTTAAACCTAACTAACCTAAGGACATCACACACAGCCATGCCCGAGGCAGGATTCGAACTTGTGACCGTTGCAGTCACGCGGTTCCAGACTGTAGCGCCTAGAACCGCTCGCCCCCCCCCCCCCCCGTTTTTTAAATATCGATACATACATCGGATTCGCGATATTTTTAAAAATTTCAAAAGTCTTTGAAGAGGTCCTATTCTACCAATGTACTGGAAAGGTACAGCGGTATTATTGCTTGCATAACAGTGTGGATACACATTAGTCACGGCTGGTAGTGTTTCCGGGAAATCTGACGGCGCGGTACGTTACGGACATTCTACGTCTTCGTATGTTACCTAGAAGCGATATTATTGTGATGCCACTTTTCAGCAACAGGTCCATGCTCATTCAAAAGTGGCACGTGTCTCTATGAACTGTCTGCGTAATGTTGAGGGAGTCCTGTGACAAGCAAGATACACAGATTTGTCCCCGATAGGACATGTCTTGGACCAGCTCGGACGTCGTCTCCGTCGCAGTGCCAGTACACGGTATATCAAGGAGCAATTACAACAGCTGTGCACCAGCTTGCCTCAGAAGAGGATGCAATAACTTTATGGCGCCCTTCCCAGCCGAATCATTTCATGCATTCAGGCCGGAAGGGTTGCAACGACGTACTGTCGTACTGTGTAAGTGAGCTCACACTGTCAGTTCTTTGGAAATACGAGTCGATTTTATCATCACTGAAATAATGTCACATACACCTTCAATCCATGAAGTTTCATATCATTGCCTCCTACGCTTCTGAATGCGTCACTTTTTTGCCAGTCAGTGTACATACCTCAACTGTCCTTTCGTCTGGGATTACAGATCCACAGTTTCATTTTATGTCTGAAACTCGACCAACGCACGAAACGGTACGAAACGTTTGTTTCTTCTTAATATATAGCACAACCATAACATATATCAGAATGGTCCCAATATGGCTCCCATCAATGTTGCCACCATACTATTATCCAAAAAGAAAATATGGTGCTCTCTGCAGTGACACACTTGCTGTTATACCAACTTCTATCCGTCGGTTCCACTGCTCTGCACACCTCCAGATGAGGCAGCCTCCTTTCTAATGGTGAACTGTGATGACATTGTTGTGGCGTCAACCAAGCTGTAAGTCATACTTATTCAGTATTTTGTGTAATTTCAAACTATGCAGAACGCTAATTTTTAACAAGGTTCAGTGCATCTGAAACCTAAATAAAATCTGAGTAACTCAGTTCTGTTCACGTGCAAATCATGTTCTTGATGTACGTACTAGCTTAGCGCTCGCTGTTTCGCTCGTTGTTTCGCAGTAACTAATTTTAAAAGTACTTTCGTAATGAAACATTTTCATGAACATTTTCGTACCCCCTCCCTCTCTGGGGTTGAATTTCCAAAAACAGTGAAACTCGCATATTTTCATTTTTAACCGAGAAGTAAAATACCAGTTATGATAGATGCCACTTTCAATATGTTTTTGTAGTTCTAAAGTAATTATTTCTGAAAAAAAGAAAAAGCTTTGATCCACTACGTCAAACCCAGAGGGGCTGTATTTCGAAAAATGCTGAAAGACGTATTTTTTTGTTTATTACCTGGAAACCAAATACCAGATTTCGTTCTTTTGGCTTCAAAATTATCTTAATAGCGATATATTTTCAATAAGCTTTTCAACCACTATTGCACCCCCTTAGGAGTTTAATTTTAAAAAAATAGATTCTTAAACGATGCCTAGAGCATAAAATCATGACCCACTCCAATTTTCAGCGGTCCCAACTGGATGATGGTGAGTTTGTCAGTCGGCTAATCAGGACATTTCCTCAATAGATATGACTGAATTAGGGTGACACGGGGATAGATTGCCTAAATTTATATCAATGGCAAATCATCCATGATTCATGACCTCACGCTTCGTCTGAAATATCTAAATCTCTTCAAAAGGGTTTTTTTAAGTGTCAGAAAATACGAACAATCCTGCTAAAGGAACATCTGCAACTGAGCATTATAGCAGAGATTGAAAATACCGCTTCAGTTTTAAGGATTTTTTATTTTTCAGTGCTTAGACCACTACCAGTTTCGGGCTGTTACATGCCCATCATCAGGTGTGATAATTTTGTGTTGCGACTTCTAGCGCCGCTATGGAGGGTATGGGACGCGGTGTACCACCAGCGAGCTCAGAGCACCGGTCGTATTCTAAGCATTGAAAAGAAAAGAAAAGAAAAAAAAAAAAAAAAAACAAACTAACAATTGAGGCGGTATTTCCAATTTCTACTGTCAGAAAACAGTTGAATGGTGATCTCTTATCAGCTGTAGTGGGATTGGTTCATGCAAGCATTTCCCAACATAACCAGTTGCACTGTGCAAGTAATAATTGGTTATCACTTAACAGTGTGTGTTCGCAGTTTATGGGCGCTCAACGTCGAGGTTATCAGCCCCCAACGGAGAACTAAAAGTCAAAATTCGAATAACACAATAAAATCGGTGGAGTAAATACGAGTAAATTGACTGGTATGACAAGACACGGATTATTTCAAGCAATTTTATGTTGTATGAATCACCTTTTGCTGCGACAAAATTTAGATACTGATGAACAAAGTCTACCATCTGAAGCAATCGAATCGATTTAAATAGAGTTTTTGCAATGGATTTTTGATCGGAAAAAGAAAACAAATAAAGCGGAGAATCTAGTAGAATTACATCACATCATGGACACAAAGCTAACGTAGTTGCGTTAAGGTGTGTCAATAAATAATTCGCAAACGCCAGAATAGTGCACACCGTTTTCAGTCTCGTGTCCATGTATTTTTGGAAGGCGGCAGCACTTGTAGGATTGCAAACCGCCCACAAACAGTGTTAAGTACAATACAACAATAAATATTCAGGTGTCGAGGCAGCAGCAAAAAGCCGCTGAAAGGTGAAGCTGCGAAAATTGAGCTGTTGGTGAACTTCTGCCAGTGCAAGGTGGCAGGTGTTCTTCAGTTGTGCGATTTTTGTGGAGCAAAGGACTGTCCACAGAGTATGTTTGTTGCGTGCTGCATCCCGTATGCGGTGAGAACTTTATTTCAGGAAATGCAGTGTTTAGTTGTATACATGAAATCAACAAAGGACAAGAAAGAATAACAGTCTAGGAGCGTTCTGAACGGCCTAAGGGAGTGTTTCTGTGATGTCACATTGAAACGTGTGGAAGAAATAATACATGAAGATCTTAGTGTGACAGTCGATGACGTGCCGGCCGCTGTGGCCGAGCGGTTCTAGGAGCTTCAGTCCGGAACCGCGCTGCTGCTACGGTCGCAGGTTCGAATCCTGCCTCGCGCATGGATGTGTGTGATGTCCTTAGGTTAGTTAGGTTTAAGTAGTTCTAAGTCTAGGGGACAGATGACCTCAGATGTTAAGTCCCATAGTGCTCAGAGCCATTCTAAGTCGATGACGTGCGCGTCCCGTGGGCTGTTCTCACGGAGTACTTTTAAAATTTCGTAAATTTTGTCCACTTTGGCTTCCTCGCCAGTTGATTCCAGATCGCAGATGGCACTGAATGGACTCGCACATGCAACGCTTGAATCGTCACAGTTAAGAAGAAAATCGGAAATTTGTGGTAAGGTCTTATGGGACCAAACTGCTGAGGTCATCGGTCCCTAAGCTTACACACTGTTTAATCTAACTTAAACTAACTTACACGAAGGACAACACACAAACAAACCCATGCCCGAGGGAGCATTCGAACCTCCGACGGGGGTAGCCGCGTGGGTCGTGACAAGGCGCCTCAGATCGCACGACTACCCCGCTCGGCGGTAAAGATGTAGTACCCAATGACTACAATATTAACCAGTCACACTGGAATGAATCAACTGACACAAACACCTTGATGTAAAAATTTGTAGGGATAGGAATTACCTTATACACTTAATTGTACGTAAAGGAACTGATACACTTCGGCTCATTGCAGAGATACTGGAACAATCCTTTGAGTGTACAAAGGATATTGTTTGCAAAACATTTGTGCCCCTGGATAGTATTCCCAACAGGCACTAAAAATTTGTCAAAGCTCTACCTGGGCATCTCCTGGTAGGCGTACCGCCTGTGACAACGATCAGTAGATTTCAGCTAGGAGGAAATGCTGAGCGAGTTGCAGCGAACTCGGAAGCTATCGCAACACAGAGGGACGGCCGAGCGCCCAGGACTGCCAGGGGAGCGTAATGACATCAAGGAATCCGAGAGATTCTGTCATACTAGTGACAAAGCAGAGTTTCGCAAGGAAGGTTAAGTACAATACAACAATAAATATTCAAGTGTCGAGGCAGCAGCAAAAAGCCGCTGAAAGGTGAGGCTGCGAAAATTGAGCTGACAGCGAGGGAAAACCGGGACACATGGTGTCATAGCCATCCCCATTAACGCAGTGCGGAGAGGAAATGACAACATAAATACCCCACCCTTCTTAACAAATATCTGATCGCTGGGTGCTGATTACCGACAGCCCAATGCATAGTCCCAGCCTCTGGGTCAATTGCAGCTGTCTAGTGAGAGGGGAGATTATGGAAGTCGACACTCGGTATATGTTATTGTCTCTGATCGTTTACGGAACCGAGAGTGCGGTTGGAAGGACGCTCCTGCTGGCAGCTACACTGCCAACTCCCGAGGCGAAACTGATGGAGCACGGAGGCCACCTCATCCAGAAGGTCTGCTGCAGGCTTGAACCACATTGAAACTTATTAATTTAATTCCGAAACTGAAGTACTGAATTTACTGTCTCTTTACTTTTTCTTATCATTTCTACACTATTCTATCGCTCGAGTCTTGTCCCGCAGTTACGCAGGGTCAGCCATTGTTAATCAGATTTGGTATGTTAATGTTTAAGGGGTGACCGGATGCCCTTCCTGCCACCATCCCGTACCCCCATGGACAGAATGAGTGCACCCCAACTGTCTGCGTCGAGTGTAATCCATGGAATAGTGCGAAAGTGGTCAGATGTCTGTGAGCCGTGTAACTGAGGCAGAACATGGGGGCCAGCCCGGTATTCACCTAGCGGGATGTGGAAAACCGCCTAAAAACCACATCCAGGCTGGCCGGCACATCGGCCCTCGTCGTTAATCCGCCGGGCGGATTCGATCCGGGGCCGGCGCGCCTACCCGAGTCCAGGAAGCAGCGCATTAGCGCTCTCGGCTACCCGGGCGTGTTCTTATCATTTCTACACTGACCCACAATATTCTAGCGCAACGCAATCTGGTTGCTCAGGGAATAACCTGACTTCAAATAATTAATACAAAAGAATGGCCCTGAATTATAAGAAATCCTAAAAATAACCCATACATATCATAAGTCACCTCACAGAAAATCTTCATTACACTAGCTACAGCAATGCAGCGCCAATACTGCCAGCTAAATAAAAGATTCTAACTACTAAAGGCTCTAACTACTAATATACCGATCCTGTTGGCTTTGGTTTCCTAAACGGTGGCTGAGAGCCCACCACTGCGAGCCAGTGAGTCTTCAGCTGGATCTGGGGTGAGAGAGTCCTGGGTGCTAAACCTCGACGTCCACGAGAGCGCTTTGCAGATCGATACGCAGAGCTGGAGACTACCAGTCAGCACTTTGGAAGATAATACTGTATTTCTCCCTATGAAATGTGTTATCGACAATGTTTTCTTGGTGCTCTCGAGTATAATTAAGACCCCACCACGGCATCCTGCCTGACTCTCTCCTGACGACTGCAGGAGTCTGGGACCGGACTCATACACAATTCTCTTTGAACACTTTCATTGTTAAAACGACGAAAGGTAAACATTTAGTTTTTGTATATGTCTTACTACACCACAAACTAACGACTCGTTGAGACAATTGGTACTGTTTATCTCTAACAACCTTTCTTTTACGGAATGATGACGCAATTCTCAGTACATCACAAATGCTACCTACAACTCTGTCTCAAAAAAGACAGCTATCTCACTGAGGGTAGACCTTGTAACAAAACACCACTTCTCTTCCTATCGACATTTGTTTTATCCACATCCTGTACCCTGTTCCAAATCAACCAAATTGAAATGTGTGCGCAGTAACTAGGTTTACTGTTCGTAGATCACTTGTGTGCTGGACTGCTTTCTTCTGAACTGGTGGAAACTGGAAGACTTGTGGCTGCCAATCCTTTATGTCTGAGCACCGGTACTAATATTAGTACTACTCCTACAACAACGACAACAACCATTACTACTACTAATACTACTACTAATGATAATAATAATAATAATAATAATAATAATAATAATAATAATAATAATAATAATGTGTACGTCCTACAGCAGTGTAGTACCTATTACAAAGTTACTGTTGTGTTGTGCTGTGAATTAATTCGTTTATTGTAGTAGGAACTACGTACAATTTGGAGAAAGCATTTTGGTTTGTCGGTTGATTTGGGGGAGAAGACCAAACAGGGAGTCAGCGATCCCAAGGTGTTAAGGAAGGATGGAGATGGAAATCGGTCCTGCCCTTTCAAAGGAACAATGCCGGCATTTGCCTGAAGCGATTTAGGGAAATCACGGCAAACCTAAATCAGGATGGACGGACGCAGGTTTGAACCGTCCTTCTCCCGAATGCGAGACCAGTGTGCTAACCACTGCGCCACCCTGCTCGGTAGAAAACATTTTCATGAGATATTTATGTATATGTGATGTATATGTATCAATTTTATTGAGGTAGAAGCATGGTACGAAGTACAAAGTTTGGGTGTACGGAATGTATTATGTGAGGAAGATGTTGTTCAAAAATGTTCAAATGCGTGTGAAATCTTATGGGACTTAACTGCTAAGGTCATCAGTCCCTAAGCTTACACACTACTTAACCTAAATTATCCTAAGGACAGACACACACACCCATGCCCGAGGGTGGACTCGAACCTCCTCCGGGACCTGACGCACAGTCCACGACTGCAGCGCCTTGGACCCCTCGGCTAGAAGATGTCGTTCAGAACATCTGTTACACGAACTGTAACCCCCACCACAATACGTCACTTAATGTTAGTATTAAAAAAAATGTAATTATTGGTATCTTTTACAGCAGTGTGCGATGTGTGCTTTTACCAGTGGAGGGGATGTCTTAGGGGGTTAGTATAATTATATATGCTACTAGCTTGGACCGTGGCGTTACCCATGGTTAAACAGTTATTTCTAAATAGATGTTAATGCCGAAACTCACTATTCACGCGTATGCACTATCAGAAAAGCCACTTTGTGAGATGTTTTAGTAAACCTTCAAATTTAGATCTCTCCTGAGTTGATCAGGAACCATCATGTCTCAGTTTTTCAAAAAGATGGACAAGAGAACTGTGACGTCCAAGAAAAGCTCGAAAAGCATTAAATGAGGAAGCAACCCAACGTACGCGAAAAATACAGCCTAGTTTTAATAGCTGCGAGGATAATTCTTGTGAAACACTTTGTAGTAGTCTCTGATTTTTGGGACTTCGAGAAAACACAGAATATAAGGAATCTAAAAAAAACCTGTATATGGTATACATCTGCTACATCAATCACAACATCGTGGACAGCTAATTTCATTTTGTGGTTCATACAATGAACTACAGTTAAATCCTTATGTAAATGACTACGCAGTAGAGCGGCTACGCCTTTGTAAGGTGCAAGCATTGTTGAGCCACCATCAACAAGGAGGTTTTTTAGTTCATCATTTGTAATGCCATAGCCGGCCTAAGTGGCCGTGCGGTTCTAGGTGCTACAGTCTGGAACCGAGCGACCGCTACGGTCGCAGGTTCGAATCCTGCCTCGGGCATGGATGTTTGTGATGTCCTTAGGTTAGTTAGGTTCAATTAGTTCTAAGTTCTAGGCGACTGATGACCTCAGAAGTTAAGTCGCATAGTGCTCAGAGCCATTTGAACTTTTTTTTTTTTCTTCATCAATGTCAAAAAAATAATCGCAAGCAACCCCCTCAAAGGACAAATATATATATATATATATATATATATATATATATATATATATATAAAATTACTAAACAAGTTTTATTGGAAACCGTTGTACTTTTGTCCATCATGATACAAGCCCGCAAGTAAACGGATGACGCACCTTAGACGAAAGCAACAATGACAACATGATAATGATGATTTAGTTCTAAGCGTTTTGAAATGCTTAACTACTACATGCATGGAGAGCTGCATCAAATCAGTCTCTGGACTGAAGACAACAACAACAACTACTAGATAACACTTTTTCAAAATTAATAAGCAAACGTATTAAAAACTTTCAGTTTTCGGCTCCACAAATTTAGATTATATGTAAAGTTTAACTCCAGTGCGTGGGAAATAAATATCCCAGGTTGGGATGCATCAACTAAAACCAGAGGAGGGGATGGTCTGATGCAGAGAGGGGAAATCCCCCCCATCCCCACCTGCAAATCGCACACTGTTTTACAGTCACACTTACGAAATAGGGATAATAGCAATGATGTATTACAATAATTAAATACATTGAAACCTCTTGTTTTTACCCCTCAGAAAATTACATTTTACGCCTCAGGGGGTAAATACCCGTTAACTTGGAAACCACTCCCATACTCAAATTAAATAGGAAGAAACATCCTTAACTGTTCCTTGTTCTGTCGTCCTCTGTTGCGTGAAATATTGTGTTGATAACCATTACTTTATAACTGTCTAATCACAACCGTACAAAACAATTTTTCTTGTCAGTTTTTGTTTATTTAGATGTATTATTTATTAAGTTGTGATTACACTGTTCTAAAGAAATATTTATCAGTGTAGACAGGAAGACACTTCAATACGTAGTACAATGAGATGTACCCTCTGTTATGAACTCATAGTAGTTCACAAAGTGTAGATGTAGATAAAGATGTACATGTAGGTGAGTAAAAGCGATCGTCTATGGACTGGAAGCACCTTTCCCCGAGCGGGAGGAGAAGTTCCATCGGTGTGCAGAGATATGGCAATGCAGGGTATCATAAAATCTACGTTCGAGCCTCATTGTGAGAGTATTTACGCCTCATCGTACTGTATTGCTCTGGAGACGCGATCAGGAGAGAGGTTCATGGACGTTTTTTGAATTTAGCAGTAGTACGATATATGTGAGCAGTTTACACAGATAACTATTGGGCAATGTCTTTTCTTCGTTTTCTCGTGTTCCCTGTGCTATATCTGGAATACTGTGGAACGACTGATGGCTCAGCGCAGGCAATTGGTGCCATGTACTTCTTTACAGAACAAGCCAATGTACGGGCAGCAGGTGCGATCGGAGTAACCACTACAGAAAAAGGAACACTTTGGCGAATGGGCAACTGCACGAAAAAGAAAAACAAATACCAAATTATGTGGATTTTAAAGTAGCATGAGGACTTTACGTCCGGATGTCTTTGTTTCATTTTATTTCATCTCAAGACTAGTTACTACTTTCCCAAATGTATGCATATGAAAGATTGAACGCAGGCAGCCAGATGATGGGAGCAACACTCCTAACATGCATAGCTGTGGATAACATTCCTCACATTTGTGTGTTTTGTGTTATATAACGATAACTATGATTTAAATGCACTAAAGTGAAATTAGTGGTTCGGTGTGGGCGAAATATTGAGAAAGCCAGGACATGGAATAATATTAATGTAAACTATTCTACATTTATACCATGGCGTTCAGAGGATCCGAATTTGGTGTCTGAAGTCTTCACAACATAATGAACTTTCAGAGAACTAACAGAGAAAATTAAACGCATACAGAAGAGGGCACGATTCACCGCTCGACCCACATTTCCGTATGTCACGCGTGCCAGATGTGTACAAATTCTCCTTCCACTCTGCCTGCCGGTATCTCCGCCACAATCATTAAAGCAGGTCAGCCCCCCGCAACCGAGGCACAAGAGTTCATGTGTACTAAAGCACAGTGTTTACAGCAGGCCAACTTGGGTTCCCACAGGCTGACAATGTTCACGGGACCCGTTCAACCTGCTGCACCCGACAACAGAGTGCGCTGTCACTTCAACGTGACTGCACAACAGCCACATATATGTTTGCATAGGTAGCCTCACTGCAGTTCAGCCATGTTAACGATGAGAGCAGCAAAATGAACAGACAAAACTTAAAGGAGACAGGAGAACTTAAGAACTGGGGGGATATATACCAGTCTCGAAGAAGAGCCAAAGTCCATCACGGGAACAGTTTTCGTGTGTTTATGAGGGAGCTTCAAATAAATCTGTAGGTGTTTCTCAATGCAAATTGTGTAAAATGTTACTAAAGACTCATTCGGCAACTTCGAGTATGTTACGATATGTTTATAAACCTGCAGTTGCCTTACTATACGATTTCTTTTTTTTTTTTTTTTTTTGAAAGAGGATGGAGACACAGTGGCTGACAATTGTGTGCTAAGGATTTGAGGCCATTTAGCGGTTATGGGCTTCCTAAATTTGGAGCAAACTTTGTAGTGGGAAAAATATACCACTCCGTGGATACTGAAAACCAAATTCTGGTGGTATGCAACATAGTATGAAGAAAACTTAGTATGAAAGAATAGCTTCTTCTTTCAGATATAAGCTTTTTAGAATAACATAGTATGAAAAACGAAATTCATCTTTACTAATATTCATTTGGGGATTTTAGACTGAAGTATTTTGGTCACTTAAAATGAATTCAGCGAAACCGCAATACACATCCTGGAAAAAGTAATTAAATTTGTTGTAACTGGTTCATATTTGGCTGAAACATACTAAGGTTCCAGAAACTAGACTTCCAGAACGTTACTTCAGTTGATGTTCAGGTATAATAGACATCTTCAGGTTCTTCAGTGCAAAGGATCTCGACTTTCAGAGATGGTTCTGCTTACTATAGAAAACGTGTATAAGCTCTGACCTGATAATTGTTCAAATTGAGAATGGCTAGTACAAAAAAAAAAAAAAAAAAAAAAAAAAAAACGTGTGTGATATCTTATGGGACTTAACTGCTAAGGTCATCAGTCCCTAAGCTTACACACTACTTAACCTAAATTATCCTAAGGACAAACACGCACACCCATGCCCGAGGGAGGACTCGAACCTCCGCCGGGACCAGCCGCACAGTCCACGACTGCAGCGCCTGAGACCGCTCGACTAATCCCGCGCGGCAGTAGCTAGTACTAGCTGAGGGTGAAGTCGCAGAGAAAACCGTTCATGTGGAAGGAAATAAATAAGCCGGAAATACGCCGAAAAGGAAAAAAAGGCCAAAGAAGATCCACAATTTTCTGGGCTACAAGGACCAAGAATGAATATATGTAGTATATAGGGCTTCGACTTGCGATATACGGACAAAAAGCGCCCGAACCCTACTAATAACACTGCAGTGAAAGTGTACAGAATAAAGAGCTACGCAGCGCAGCACCGTGGAAAGACAGCCAGGCATGCACGGTTCCTTTGTATTGCTTGGATTGGGCGTAGCTTGGCTTGGACGGGGTAACGCAGCCAGCCCGTTCGGCTGAAAACGTGCGGCAGCTTGCCCGCCCGGCTAAGAGGCAAGAGGCATAAATGTGGAATGTGTACACCTCTGATATACGCATGTCCGAAGGAACTATGCGTCGTACTTCTGAGCAACACAGGCGCTGCCACGCAGCAATATCGTATCGAGGAGCCTATTTACAAAGTTTCAAGAACCAGCTTTGAACGATGAAATTACCAGTACGCTACAATCTCCTATGTAACGCTGTCGTAGGGATGGCGAGCACAAGATTAGACTAAGTGCAGAGTGCGCAGAGGCGTTTAAATAATCGTTCTCCTGCGCTCCATACGTGAATGGAACGGGAACAACTTGTAAAAACTGGTAGCATGGGAGCTCGTGGTCGTGTGGTAGCGTTCTCGCTTCCCACGCCCGCGTTCCCGGGTTCGATTCCCTGCGGGGTCAGGGATTTTCTCTGCCTCGTGATGACTGGGTGTTGCGTGCTGTCCTTAGGTTAGTTAGGTTTAAGTAGTTCTAAGTTCTAGGGGACTGATGACCATAGATGTTAAGTCCCATAGTGCTCAGAGCCATTTGAACCATTTTTTGGTAGCGTGGGAAGTAAACTTCGCTATGCGCTATACAGTGGTGTATAAACATTTCTGTGCTGATATGTTGTCAGGTACCGAATTAGCGGCATGACACTCTTTTCGGTCACAAATATCCTTATTGTAGTTGCGATTAATGCAGCTACGTTATACTTGAAACTGTCATCTCATGCAATTCAACCACTACAGTCACGGTAGGGAACAGTATGCCTTACATATCACACAAATATACGTGTATCTACAAACACTGGAAACTGGACTAACGTTTAAATGAACTTTTTTAGGTCGAAATGTTATGCTTTTCCTGAAAGGTTTGCTATTCTTCCCGAAATGCCATGGATCAAAAAGTTGTCAGTAACTGCAGTTTCACCTGCATGCTAGTTGTACGTTTATTACGAAGTAGAAGTCTCTGCTCGTGGATACAGCGTTGCCGTGATGTGACAGCGGGTGGTATTTCTTTGCCGAGTTCACGCTATGAGAATAAGGCATCAGCGGCACGGAAGGCTAATTCTGCACGGCATTTCCTCAATGTTGGCCCAGGGAGGCAGCGACCCCGGAAACGTCGGCCGTGGCCTTGTGACGTCGGCATCCGGCGCTGGTCGATGCGGTAAACACGTCATAGGTGTGACGTCACTGCGGTTGCCTCATACCTACACGCGCTTTCGTGCTGTGCTACATTAGCGCAGCGCCGCAAAATCTCAGTCGTAATTGGACTTCATGTAGAAGGATAGACGCTATACAAAGTTGCACGATCCGGAAATACACAGGAGACGCAGTAGACAGGGATGCATGAAACTCCTTGTGATAGTCAAACTTCCAATGAACGATTGTGACCTAGTTATCGTTTTTGAGTGGTTAATACCTCGTCCATTTATCGTGGTGTAGCTTTCCTCACACACTGGCCGGGTATAATCAAAGTGCAGCTAGATATGCTAATGTGTTAATGCTGTATGACATCCACGTTGTCATTTTACAAGCCATAACGTGAGTGAACAATATGCCCATCGAAAAGAGAGACCGTGCGTTATTAGTGAAACTGTGTTATGTGAACTGCAGCAATTATGGTGCTGCATTGAGACAGTATCACCGAATGATCGGTCTCAGACGAAGCCAGATGCCATTAAATGGTTTAAAGAAGACGAGAATGAAATTCGAAAACACGGGCGATCTTGGTGTGGCACCTGGAAGAGGAAGGTGTCCTATCCCCGTGCAAGGTATTCATGAGTTTGCTGTTGCTGTAAGTGACCATGCAGCGCGTGCACGGGGTAGTGCTAGAGCTCATTCAGTGTCACGAGAATTGTCCACCCCGTGGTGAACAGCACGGAAAGTATTGCGGTTATTTTACACTGGAAGCCTTAGCCAGATCTACACGGTGCAGCAACTGAAACCTCGTGACTCGCAGCAAAGTTCTGAATTTGCTCTTCGGCTTCTGGCACGGATCGAAGTTGACGACATGTTACCGAGCATTATTCTATGGAGTGTCGAGGCACATTTTACACTACAGGGTGCAGGAAATACACAGAACTCCTATATCTGGGGTAGCGTTTAACTGCTTGTTGTACAAGAGCCATTGCACTCGCTGTACGGGACTGTATGGTATGGATTCACAAGCACTTTTATTTTCAATCAGTTCTTCTTTGAAGAGAGTACACCCAGAGGACCTGTCAGGTGCACCGTGACTTCTGTACGTTATCGAGACATGCTTGTACAGCATGTGATTCCTGTTTCGGATGGCTTGCTTGTACAGTATGTGATTTCTGCTTTGGAAGACATGCTTGTACAGCATGTGATTCCTGCTTCGGAAGACATGCTTGTACAGCATGTGATTCCTGCTTTAGAAGGCATGCTTGTACAGCATGTGATTCCTGCTTTGGAAAGCATGTTTGTACAGCATGTGATTCCTGCTTTGGAAGGCATGTTTGTACAGCATGTGATTCCTGCTTTGGAAGGCATGTTTGTACAGCATGTGATTCCTGCTTTGGAAGGCATGTTTGTACAGCATGTTATTCCTGCTTTGGAAGACTTGCTTGTACAACATGTCAGTCCTGCTTTCGAAGAGGACAGCTGTGTGGAAATCGTTGTCTTCACGCAAGGTGGTGCAGCACCTCATATCAATCGTCCAGTAAAAGATCTGCTTAATGAAGCCTTCCACGAACGGCTACCCCCAAAGAGTTTCCAGATGCATGGCCTGCAAGATCACCTGATCGGAAATCATATGACTTTTGGCTCAGAAGATACTAAAAAACATGATATAAGAACGTAGGCTTCCGCGGTCGGTGTCACAGTGATTAAAATTCTTCTGGGTATTATGCCGCGTCATTGCTAAAAACTAACAACAATAATAAACTAAAACCGACGTTTCGGCCGAATTGCAAGGGCTTCCTCAGGGCACGACTGGTTTTGCATGGGGATAGGTGCTTCTATTTATTAGGGAACAGCGAATAAAGCCATCAGACATTATGGTCAATTTTGACATCAAGTCTTTTTTCATTAAAGTACCTATTGAGGAGACTATGCGCATTCTACGGGATCGGATCCCACCAGATATCTGCGATCTGGTGCGCTTATTCCTGTCATCTACGTGCTTCACCTGGCGGGGAAAATATTACGAACAGTTAGATGGAGTGGCAATGGGTCCCCCACTCTCCCCTGTAGCTGCGGACATCTTCATGGAAGCCTTTGAGCAAACGGCCCTAGCTACTGCTCCGTTACGTCCCAGTTGTTGGCTACGATATGTGGACGACACATTCGTTATCTGGCCTCACGGTGAAGCGGAACTGGAAAACTTCCTCCAGCACTTAAATAGCCTGCGCAAAAATATGAAGTTCACACATGAGGCTGAAAACAATGGTACCTTGCCATTTCTGGATGTGGAAGTATACAGAGCTGCCGAAGGTAAACTGGGACACAAAATATACCGGAAACCAACGAACACTAATCGGTACCTGCACGCGGAGAGCCATCATCATCCAGCTCAAAAGTATTCTGCATGCGTTAACTGCCCGAGCCTACCGGATAATCGATAAAAATAACATCAAAGAAGAATTAAAGGAGCTACAACACACGTTTCGTGCCAACGGCTATGATGACATCATAAGAAAGGTAGCTAAAACCAAAGGGAGCAGAACACGAGAAGAAGGCAAAGAAGAGAAGCTTCCACTGGTACGCTTACCATATGTAAAAGGCGTCAGTGAACGGCTAGGCAACGTCCTCGGCCGACGAGGTTTCAAACCGATTCTTCCAAGCACAGGATCCACGAAATGTTAGGTTCCACCGAGGATGTAGTCAACAATCTTAACAATGCGGGTGTTTACGAACTACGGTGAGTGCGGAGCTGTCTACATAGGAGAAACAGGGAGACCTGTCAGCTTACGAGTAGCAGAACACGAACGCTATGTACGATTACCACAAACAACATAATAAATCGGCGATAGCGAAACACCACTGTGACTGTGAACAACGTATCAGGTTCCAGGAAGCTCGAGTACTGGCGAAAGAATCGTGGATGCGAGAACGCAAAATACGGGAGGCGATTGAAATTATTAAGCAGCCTGACAACATCAACAGAGAAGATGGCTACAAACTCCCGGCGTCCTAGCTGCCGGCCATCCCAGTCCAACGGGCCAAGAGCGGTCGCGGGGCAGAAGCTACATGGGACACGGACGTATCTGCACAGACAGCAGTAGAGCAACTGTCAGTCCACTTCCGCGCACACCAGGAGGAAAACTTGCCGACTAGAAGCCGAACTGTGATTGGCGGACAGCTACCAATCGTTGACGGCATGGACATCCACGAATGCCCTCTTTCCTTCCATCTTCCCTTACGTCATGACTAGCCAATCATATTAGAGAGCCAATTAAAAGTTTTACAACAGTGACGTCAGACACCGATAGTACGTAATAAATAGAAGCACCTATCCCCATGCAAAACCAGTCGTGCCCTGAGGAAGGCCGTTGCAATTCGGCCGAAACGTCGGTTTTAGCATATTATTGTTGTTAGTTTTTAGCAATGACGCGGCATAATACCCAGAAGAATTTTAATCTCTAAAAAAAACCTGTTTACAAGGGATACGTTCGGTCTCTGCGTTACCTGAAGTCTTGTTTGACCTTCTATTCCCACGTCCTATCCCTAATCCATTACATATGGAAACATTTCTGTACTTCTTTCCAGCACTCACACCGCCAGAATTGCATTTGATGGCCAAAATTGGAATTAATTTCTTCCAGCGGATGTCAGTTCAGCATTAACCCAGTTTCGCTGACGTACGATAATTACAGCCGACACTGGACCTCTGTGAGTAGCTGCACTTTAATTATAACCACCCTGTGCTTCACACAAATACAGGAATGGCTCCAGTATATTGCTCCCCAATAACGGTGGAAGTTAAGTAACGAGGAAATCACCATAATTAGTAGACCAATGGTAGATGGGAATGCTTTCGTGTAAATTAAATAATCAAGACCTCGTGCAAAATCTGGGCCTGCTACCTACACAGATTGAACATCGTCCATGGTCAGTACCTAAAATTCACCGAAACTTTGCTTACTATGCATACTTCCATTCCCTAATAAGGTCGCTCAGTAAATAATCTGTGAATTTTATTTTTACAGTCATTAATATATATATAGAAAAAGTTCCTTTTGGATGCTTCAAATTTGATGTTTCTTCTGCACGTTTTTGAAGTTCCCAACAATTACGACAAATGACAGAGCTACAGAAAACTAACCAAAAAGCGTCTACACAAAACGATCGTTGCAAACAACCTAAACGTTTGTGCAACCCTTGTTACGACCGGAATGCGGCGATTTTCTTTTAACTCACTGGAATACTCGGTACTGGAGATTTAAAATAGTACACTTGCATTAAATCGCAACGTGGCTACAAAAGCTGAGCATCGTTCCTTTGTCGTGATCGGTACATATCGGTAGCTTTCGTGGCGACTGTCTTCTGTTGACGACTGCTCGCAACCTCAGACATCTACAGTACAACCAAGATAAATATTGAGCTTCTTTCGTATTATAGGGACTTTTGTGTTCAAATGTGTTGCGTATTTGTTGTAATGAAAATGAACTTAATCCAGCTGTAATACAACTTAATGAGAGGAAAACACAACCGAGCAATAGTGTCGTCATTCTCCTGATTGCACCACACAGGCCACACCAAATCTGCATTGGTAGCTTGGGAATGTGTGGGGACGCGACATAAGAGTTTCTTTCTGGTTCATTCTCTTATAACCAGCGGAAAGAACAACCGCTTAAATGCCTCTGTGTGCCGGGTGAAGTGACCGCGCGGTTCTGGCGCTGCAGTCTGGAACCGCGAGACCGCTACGGTCGCAGGTTCGAATCCTGCCTCGGGCATGGATGTGTGTGATGTCCTTAGGTTAGTTAGGTTTAACTAGTTCTAAGTTCTAGGGGACTAATGGCCTCAACAGTTGAGTCCCATAGTGCTCAGAGCCATTTGAACCAATGCCTCTGTGTGCACTGTAATTAGTGTTGTCTCGCCTTTGCGGTCACTGTGGAAGCAGTAGGCCAGGGATCGTAGTGGTGTATATTCCTAATTTCCTGATCTATGTCACGAAGCGTCTCCCATATTAGGTTTTTGTGCATCTCAGTTACGCTCTTCTGTGGATAAAACAAATCTGCGACCTGTGGTACTCATCTCAGGTACGCAGGAAGAAGACAATTCGAGAGCGTGAATGCTTCGTTGAACCATTTTTATTCAGTACGAGGGGCGTTTGAAAAGTCCATGAGAAAATAAAAACTACTTACGTGTTTGGAGTAAACCTTTTTTATTTTTCGACATAGACTTATACACATCGTCCAACGCTGTTCTAATTTGTTGATCCCATCTGAATAATAGGAATGGTCGAAGTCTGCAAAATAGCTATTAGTTGCTGCAATCACCTCCTCGTTCGAATAAAATCTTTGTCCCGCCAGCCATTTCTTCAAATTGGTGAACAAATAGTAGTCTGAGGGAGCCAAGTCTGGAGAATAGGGGGGATTTGAAACGAGTTGGAAACCTGTTTCCATTAATTTTGCGTCCACAACTGCTGAGGTGTGTGCTGGTGCGTTGTCGTGATGGAAAAGGACTATTTTGCGGTTTAATCACCGGTGTTTTTCTTGCAGCTCGGTTTTCAAACGGTCCAGTTACAATGAGTAATATGCACCTGTAATAGTTTTACCCTTTTCCAGATAGTGGATGAGGATTATCCCTTGCGAATCCCAAAAGACAGTCGCCATAACCTTTCCGGCCGAAGGAATGATCTTCGCCTTTTCTGCAGATTATCCCTTGGTAACTCATTGTTTAGAATGTTGTTTGGTCTCAGGAGTGCACTAGTAATGTATCCATGTTTCATCCACAGTGACGAAACGACGCTTGAAGTCCTGCGGATACTTCCTGAACAGCTGCAATCCATCCTTGTAACACGTCACACGATTCCGTTTTTGGTCAAGCGTGAGCAATCGCGGAACCCATCTCGCGCATAGCTTTCTCATGTCCAAATGTTTATGCAAAGCATTATGTACCCGTTCATTCAAGATGCCCACAGCACTAGAAATGTCACGCACCTTAACTCTTCTGTCATCCATGACCATATCGTGGATTTTATCAAGGATTTCTGGAGTCGAACCTCCACAGGGCGTCCAGAATGTTCAGCATCACTTGGACCCATATGGCCACTCCGAAAATTTTAAAATCACTTATAAACTGTTCTAATCGAAGATGCAGAGTCACCGTAATGTCTATCAAGCTTCTCTTTAGTGTCCTGAGGTGTTTTGCCTTTCATAAGGTAATGCTTAATCACCACACGAAATTTTTTTCGTCCATTTTTTGACAACCTCTCGAGTTCCTTGATTCACGCTTTTGCCAGAGACGCCACGTCACACACATATTTTCTTACGTCTTTTAAAATGATTTACCCAAAAGCGTTTCAACAGATCAAAAGCGAATTTCGGTCGGGATCTGCCCTCTACTTCAGCTGATGACGAGGTAAATGCAGTAAAGGTTTTAAAGCTTTGTGATGTGTCCGGACCCTGGCCTAAGCTTTTAGGCTGGAAATTTTAATGTGCTGCAGAGTGGCTTGCTCGCTATTTTCATTCCAGCGATCGGCCCCCACAGCTATCTGCTGCATTATTTTGTTTCCCCTGTTTTCTTATTTTTACTGTCGGTTCTCAGTCTAACGTGCGCGCTTTTCGTAGTTTTGAATGTGTGTGCGCGTGTGTGTGTGTGTGTGTGTGTGTGTGTGTGTGTGTGTGTGTGTGTGTGTACGTGTGTCTGTGTGTGCATACGGTTTTTTTTTCTTTTTAGATAGTTACTTCTGCTTTTCCTTGTAATTCTGGTTTAAATAATTTTGCACCCTTTATCCACACATGACTTATAATATTTTAGTACAGCCGCTAAAGACTTTTTCTGATGTGCTACCACACCAAACATTTCATCATTATCATCATCAATGAGATTTTGAATCTGGTCTGAGACCCTCGCTGCTGCTGACTAACATAATTGGAAATGCTGAATTTCAGGTGTGAGCGGAGGCCAAGCACTTTGCGCTATTTCTCCAGTTGTAAATACAATTATGGTACTTTAGGCACGACGGATATGGTAGGCATTCGCTGCTAGTCGTTAGCGCAGTAGCACTCCTTGTGCACAGCACGTCGGGCCATTTCGTTGTCTCGTGCAGCTGGACGTTTTGACTTAGATCGCGGATTTTTGCACTGCTTACGTGGGCAGATCTGTCACAGACTTGTTCCGCCGCGATTTTGAAGCGACCACACAGAAAGACATCCTAGACATGTCATGAACCGTCTTAGTACGATACCAAGATAGTACTTTCAGAGCACGTTTTAAGGCACTGTTTTGCAGTGTCTGTAGGTTCCATTCTTCTGTATCGTCCCACACAACAGCAGCGTATTCCAGTATTGCCAACACGGTAATTTTGTGTAGGGCGAGCTCTTGGTGATAAGGAAGAAAAGACATGATATTTAAGAGTGATTAGATTTCCCCGTATTGTCCCGAACGGCTTTTCTCTGTCCTGGAGAATATGTTGGTGCTATGTCAGTCTCCTGTCCAACGTGACACCAAGATATTTGGCTGTAGAGCACCAGTCGAAGGGCTCAACAGGTACCATTAGTTTCTGTAGGTCTTCCGGTACCACATTCTAAGGATCTATGGTACTCTGTCTTTTTCAAGACGTTAGATAAATGAGACGACGAAAGTCGTGTGATAGGGATATGCACATAAACAGATGGCGGTAGTATTATGTACACAAGGTACAAATGGGCAATGTATTGGCGGAGCCTTTACTTGTACTCAGGTGATTCATGTCCAAAGGTGATTATTGCCGTAGGAGGGAATGAATAGTCTTTCAACATGGAATAGCACACGTGACATTTGCCTCGTGATGGCTGGGTGTTGTGTGCTGTCCTTAGGTTAGTTAGGTTTAAGTAGTTCTAAGTTCTAGGGGACTGATGACCATAGATGTTAAGTCCCATAGTGCTCAGAGCCATTTTGAACACGTGACATTTGATGCCAGAAATCATTAGGGAATCCAATATTCCGAGACCCGCAGTGTCAAGAGTGTGCCGAGCACACCAAATTTCAGGCATTACCTCTCACCACGGACAACGCAGCGGCCGACGGCCTTCACTTAACGACCGAGAGCGGCGGCATTTATGTAAAGTAGTCAGTGCTAATAGACAAGCAACACTGCGTGGAATAACCGCGGAAATCAAGGTAGGACGTACGACAGTGAGGTGAAATTTGGCGTTACTGGGCTATGGCAGCAGACGACCGACGCGAGTGCTTTTGCTAACTGCACTACATCGTCTGCAGCGCCTCTCCTAGACTCGTGACCACGTCAGTTGGACTCTAGATGGCTGGAAAACCGTGGTCTAGTGAGATGAGTCCCGATTTGAGTTGGTAACTGCTGATGATAGGGCTCGAGTGTGGCGCAGACACCACGAAGCCATGGACCGAAGTTGTCAACTGGTCAGTGTGCAAGCTGGTAGCGGCTCCATAATGGTATGAGCTGTGTTTACGTGAAATGGACTGGGTCGTCTGGTCCAAATGAATAGATAATTGACTGGAAATAGTTATGTTCGACTACTTGGAGACCATTTGCAGCCATTCACGGACTTCATATTCCCAGACAACAATGTGCGATGTCATTGGGCCACAACTGTCACAACTGGTTTGATGAACATTCTGGACAGTTCTAGCAAATGATTTTGCCACACCGATCGTACGAAATGAATTGTATCGAACTTGTATGGGATATATTCGAGAGGTAAGCTTGTGCAGAAAATCCAGCATCCGCAACATTTTCGCAATTATGGATGGCTGTACAGACAGTATGGCTCAATATTTCTGCAGGGGCTTCCAATGACTTGCTGAGTTCGGGCCAAGTCGACTTGCTGCTCTGTGCTGGGCAAAAGGAGGTCCTACACAGTATTAGGACGTATTCCACGACTTTTGTCACGTCAATGTATGATCTTCCCTATTTTCTCGTCCACTCGGCAAGGTTGTTGGTTGCCTGCTGCAGTCGTCAGGTCATCATGTCGACGTTCACGCTGCACGTGAACACAGTGATATCGTCCACATACACAACTGGCCATTGAAATTGCTACACCACGAAGATGACGTGCTACAGACGCGAAATTTAACCGACAGGGAGAAGATGCTGTGATATGCAAATGATTAGCTATTCAGAGCATTCACACAAGGTTGACGCCGATTTCTCATACACAAACAGCAGTTGACCGGCGTTGCCTGGTGAAACGTTGTTGTGTTGCCTCGTGTAAGGGGGAGAAATGCGTACCATCACGTTTTCGACTTTGATAAAGGTCCGATTGTAGCCTATCGTGATTGTGGTTTAGCGTATCGTGACATTGCTGCTCGCGTTGGTCGAGATCCAATGACTGTTAGCAGAATATGGAATCGGTGGGTTCAGGAGGGTAATACGGAACGCCGTGCTGGATCCCAACGGCCTCGTATCACTAGCAGTCGAGATGACAGGCATCTTATCCGCATGGCTGTAACGGATCGTGCAGCCACGTCTCGATCCCTGAGTCAACAGATGGGGACGTTCGCAAGACAACAGCCATCTGCACGAACAGTTCGACGACGTTTTCAGCAGCATGGACTATCAGCTCGGAGACCATGGCTGTGGGTACCCTTGACGCTGCATCACAGACAGGAGCGCCTGCGATGGTGTACGCAACGACGTACCTGGGTGCACGAATGGCAAAACGTCATATTTTTGGATGAATCCAGGTTTGTTTACAGCATCATGTTGGTGGAATCCGTGTTTGGTGACATCGCGGTGAATGCACATTGGAAGCGTGTATTCGTCATCGCCATACTGGCGTGTCACACTGCGTGATTGTATAGGGTGCCATTGGTTACACGCCTCGGTCACTTCTTCTTCGCATTGACGGTGCTTTCAACAGTGGACGTTACATTTCAGATGTGTTACGACTCGTGGCTCTACCATTCATTTGATGCCTGCGAAACCCTACATTTCAGCAGGATAATGCATGACCGGTTGTTGCAGATCCTGTACGGGCCTTTCTGGATACAGAAAATGTTCGATTGCTGCCCTGGCCAACACATTCTCCACATCTCTCACCAATTGAAAACGTCTGGTCAATGGTGGCCGAACAACTGGCTCGTCACAATACGCCAGTCACTACTCTTGCTGAACTGTGGTATCGTGTTGAAGCTGCATGGGCAGCTGTATCTGTACACTCCATCCAAGCTCTGTTTGACTCAATGGACAGGCGTATCAAGGCCGTTATTACGGCGAGAGGTGGTTGTTCTGGGTACTGATTTCTCAGGATCTATGCACCCAAATTGCGTGAAAATGTAATCACATGTCAGTTCTAGTATAATATATTTGTCCAATGAATACCCGTTTATCATCAGCATTTCCTCTTGGTGTGGCAATTTTAGTGGCCAGTTGTGTATAATGTAAGTTGAGCCCATTCAGTCTGAGGTAGGACCGCCGTGTAGAGCGCATTCAATAGCGGGCCGAGGACGGGTACCTGGGGAACACCTGAGTGAATCAGACGATAAGTGAAGATGCCATCGTTGGCTCTTAAGTGAAAACTTTTTCCCTATAGGTAACTCCACGCTACAGGCGACGTCCCTTTATAAGCCAGTTAGAGAGTACTCGACGGATGCTGTCCCTCAGTGAAAGCATATAAGCAGGGCCTTCGATGGTGAAGGGAAACTAAAAACAGATATGGTTGTCTTATCTAATCGTCTAAATCTTATGCCAGTTGAGTCAAAACGACCGAGAGAGCGGTGTGTTCAGCAGATGCCCCTCCACATCCAGTGATACCTATGGGATGAGGATGACCCTGCGGTCAGCCGATACCATTGGCTCTTCAACGAGCGTTCTGTCAGGGTTAGTTGGTTATTTTTCAATAACAGTTGCTAAGAGGCCAGGTTATTTCAAATTAATTTATTATTTCTGTTTCTTAGTTAAAAGTTACAAATACTGGTTAATAAAATTAGAACTGTGATATTCAAACATAACTTACCACTGATTTCCTCATAGAAGTGTCTTAAATGCAATAAAAAAGAAAAATAAGATAAGAAAAAGAAAGAAGGAATGCTGACAGAAAAGTGAGTTGCAATGAAAGATTGCGAACTGAAATTGATATTCCATCCCTAGAAAGAAGAGCCACACACAGCCTATGGTCGCATTACCTTTACTTGTGTCACGTATCACAACTTTACCACATTGTCATGTGCCACCTTGTTTCCTATACCACGTACGTTCCTTATCTTATGGACATGATTGTATGTTGTTTAACACCATCGTCTTCTCATATTGTATCTACTCACTCTGCAGACGGTTCAGAACTAGAATAAATTTTTCACTCTGCACTAGTGTGTGAGCTGTTTTTGTAACTTCCTGGCTGATTAAAACTGTCTGCCAGACCGGGACATGAACCTGGAATCATGGCTTTCGTTTACAACGCTCTTACCGACTGAGATGTCGAGACACAACTTTCGATCCCGTCCATACAGATTTACTGCTGCCACGATTTCTCCCCTACACCCCCGTCTCTGTTGCACACCTTGCTGGAGTAGCGCTCCTGGAGGAAAGGAACAGCCTTAACCACAGACTCAGGGATTGTTTTCATCATGAATGAAATATGTCTAAATCATACAAATACAACCACTACCGAAGAATGACATACAAAAGTGATGACAGGAAATTGTTTTGGTGTTATTAGCGACGAACTGTTTATGAATTGGGAACTATTCGAAACACTTAACAATGTTTCCAATACTCAGAACAAAGGAAAGTAATAAGTTAGCGACGGTCACAATTTGCAAAGGACGTGCATGACCGTTGCACGATTTCCCTTGACACTGGTTGTCACTTGCAGCATAGATGAAGACAATGCAGTCACTTGCCTTGAGGGTAAAGGAAATATTGTTATTCAGAAGCGGAAATTGTGCTGTACTTCGAAGAAATGACGATGATGTGTGATTTTCAAGGGGGATGGTTTGTTCAAAATTGTAGAATGTTTCAATACCTGCACTCCAGGCTTTTTAAGCCATTTACTGACATTAACTATAAGAAATGTCCGAATCGTAGCCTTAGTTCTGCTAAAACCAATATTCGAGTCTTGTTGCTGTGTCTTAGACAGTGTCGGTACAGGTATTTGACAAAAACACAAATGTACAAACAATTGCTTCAAAAGAGTAAACTCTCTCCACCTGATAACAACTACGAAGGTTATGAGTCAGTGCTCACTAAAATATCTGTATGAACATTGGCAGATAATCTTTGTAGTCCAATTTAGTGAGCTCACGGACGCTCTATGCTAAAAACATGGTAAATACGCTGACGGAAGAAAAATCGTAACAGCGAAGGTGTGAGTTCTACATCTGAAAGTTGGTTTCTTTTCAAATTTCGCACCAGTCGCGTAAGAGTGGCGCTAGTACCGCCACTATGAGGATGCAAAACAGGTTTGGTTTAAATACACGCTCTAAAGGTCGTGAGCGGTAGTTACCTTTAAGACTGGACGTGGTAAGTTGTTGAACCATGAACCATGGACCTTGCCGTTGGTGGGGAAGCTTGCGTGCCTCAGCGATACAGATAGCCGTACCGTAGGTACAACCACAACGGAGGGGTATCTGTTGAGAGGCCAGACAAACGTGTGGTTCCTGAAGACGGGCAGCAGCCTTTTCAGTAGTTGCAAGGGCAACAGTCTGGATGATTGACTGATCTGGCCTTGTAACAATAACCAAAACGGCCTTGCTGTGCTGGTACTGCGAACGGCTGAAAGCAAGGGGAAACTACGGCCATAATTTTCCCCGAGGGCATGCAGCTTTACTGTATGATTAAATGATGATGGCGTCTTCTTGGGTAAAATATTCCGGAGGTAAAATAGTCCCCCATTCGGATCCCCGGACGGGGACTACTCAAGAGGACGTCGTTATCTGGAGAAAGAAAACTGGCGTTCTACGGATCGGAGAATGGAATGTCAGATCCCTTAATCGGGCAGGTAGGTTAGAAAATTTAAAAAGGGAAATGGATAGGTTAAAGTTAGATATAGTGGGAATTAGTGAAGTTCGGTGGCAGGAGGAACAAGACTTCTGGTCAGGTGACTACAGGGTTATAAACACAAAGTCAAATAGGGGTAATGCAGGAGTAGGTTTAATAATGAATAGGAAAATAGGAATGCGGGTAAGCTACTACAAACAGCATAGTGAACGCATTATTGTGGCCAAGATAGATACGAAGCCCACGCCTACTACAGTAGTACAAGTTTATATGCCAACTAGCTCTGCAGATGACGAAGAAATTGAAGAAATGTATGATGAAATAAAAGAAATTATTCAGATAGTGAAGGGAGACGAAAATTTAATAGTCATGGGTGACTGGAATTCGAGTGTAGGAAAAGGGAGAGAAGGAAACGTAGTAGGTGAATATGGATTGGGGCTAAGAAATGAAAGAGGAAGCCGCCTGGTAGAATTTTGCACAGAGCACAACATAATCATAGCTAACACTTGGTTTAAGAATCATGAAAGAAAGTTGTATACATGGAAGAACCCTGGAGATACTAAAAGGTATCAGATAGATTATATAATGGTAAGACAGAGATTTAGGAACCAGGTTTTAAATTCTAAGACATTTCCAGGGGCAGATGTAGACTCTGACCACAATCTATTGGTTATGACCTGTAGATTAAAACTGAAGAAACTGCAAAAAGGTGGGAATTTAAGGAGATGGGACCTGGATAAACTGAAAGAACCAGAGGTTGTACAGA
Source organism: Schistocerca cancellata (assembly GCF_023864275.1). Classification (NCBI taxonomy): domain Eukaryota; kingdom Metazoa; phylum Arthropoda; class Insecta; order Orthoptera; family Acrididae; genus Schistocerca; species Schistocerca cancellata. The sequence goes on from NC_064634.1 coordinate 303,077,665, forward strand.
GTTTCAGGGAGAGCATAAGGGAACAATTGACAGGAATGGGGGAAAGAAATACAGTAGAAGAAGAATGGGTAGCTTTGAGGGATGAAGTAGTGAAGGCAGCAGAGGATCAAGTAGGTAAAAAGACCAGGGCTAGTAGAAATCCTTGGGTAACAGAAGAAATATTGAATTTAATTGATGAAAGGAGAAAACATAAAAATGCAGTAAATGAAACAGGTAAAAAGGAATACAAACGTCTCAAAAATGAGATCGACAGGAAGTACAACAAAATGGGTAAGCAGGGATGGCTAGAGGACAAATGTAAGGATGTAGAGGTGTGCATCACTAGGGATAAGATAGATACTGCCTACAGGAAAATTAAAGAGACCTTTGGAGATAAGAGAACCACTTGTATGAACGTCAAGAGCTCAGATGGAAACCCAGTTCTAAGCAAAGAAGGGAAAGCAGAAAGGTGGAAGGAGTATATAGAGGGTCTATACAAGGGCGATGTACTTGAGGACAATATTATGGAAATGGGAGAGGATGTAGATGAAGATGAAATGGGAGATATGATACTGCGTGAAGAGTTTGACAGAGCACTGAAAGACCTGAGTGGGAACAAGGCCCCCGGAGTAGACAACATTCCATTGGAACTACTGACGGCCTTGGGAGAGCCAGTCCTGTCAAAACTCTACCATCTGGTGAGCAAGATGTATGTAACAGGCGAAATACCCTCAGACTTCAAGAAGAATATAATAATTCCAATCTCAAAGAAAGCAGGTGTTGACAGATGTGAAGATTACCGAACAATCAGTTTAATAAGCCACAGCTGCAAAATACTAACACGAATACTTTACAGACGAATGGAAAAACTAGTAGAAGCCGACCTCGGGGAAGATCAGTTTGGATTCCGTAGAAATACTGGAACACGTGAGGCAATACTGACCTTACGACTTATCTTAGAAGAAAGATTAAGGAAAGGCAAACCTACGTTTCTAGCATTTGTAGACTTAGAGAAAGTTTTTGACAATGTTGACTGGAATACTCTCTTTCAAATTCTAAAGGTGGCAGGGGTAAAATACAGGGAGCGAAAGGCTATTTACAATTTGTACAGAAAGCAGATGGCAGTTATAAGAGTCGAGGGGCATGAGACGGAAGCAGCGGTTGGGAAGGGAGTGAGACAGGGTTGTAGCCTCTCCCCAATGTTATTCAATCTGTATATTGAGCAAGCAGTAAAGGAAACAAATGAAAAATTTGGAGTAGGTATTAAAATCCATGGAGAAGAAATAAAAACTTTGAGGTTCGCCGATGACATTGTAATTCTGTCAGAGACAGCAAAGGACTTGGAAGAGCAGTTGAATGGAATGGATGGTGTCTTGAAGGGAGGATATAAGATGAACATCAACAAAAGCAAAACGAGGATAATGGAATGTAGTCGAATTAAGTCGGGTGATGCTGAGGGAATTAGATTAGGAAATGAGACACTTAAAGTAGTAAAGGAGTTTTGCTATTTGGGGAGCAAAATAACTGATGATGGTCGAACTAGAGAGGATATAAAATGTAGACTGGCAATGGCAAGGAAAGCGTTTCTGAAGAAGAGAAATTTGTTAACATCGAGTATATATTTAAGTGTCAAAAAGTCATTTCTGAAAGTATTTGTATGGAGTGTGGCCATGTATGGAACTGAAACATGGACGGTAAATACTTTGGACAAGAAATGTGGTGCTACAGAAGAATGCTGAAGATTAGATGGGTAGATCACATAACTAATGAGGAAGTACTGAATAGGATTGGGGAGAAGAGAAGTTTGTGGCACAACTTGACCAGAAGAAGGGATCGGTTGGTAGGACATGTTCTGAGGCATAAAGGGATCACCAATTTAGTATTGGAAGGCAGCGTGGAGGGTAAAAGTCGTAGGGGGAGACCAAGAGATGAATACACTAAGCAGATTCAGAAGGATGTAGGTTGCAGTAGGTACTGGGAGATGAAGAAGCTTGCACAGGATAGAGTATCATGGAGAGCTGCATCAAACCAGTCTCAGGACTGAAGACAACAACAACAACAACAAGTTGTTGTTAATCAAGAATGCCTTGAAGGCGTCAAAGACGACTTTATCAACACCTCACCGATTGTGATCAAGCTCGTGTAATAGAGCCTACGTGAAGCTAGATGTTCCTTCTGCGATATTACAGAAATACGTGGTAGGAATGTGGCCACTGTACATGATCGCTGGCAGTGATAACCATGGGAATGTACGATCGCAAGAAGACGGCGCTCCGGGTGGCCAAATGGCACTGCCGTGAGGGAAGACCAGTTTGGCGTATGGCTCTAGCGCTTCGTTCTGCATCTGCAGCAGTAATCTGAGCAGCAGTTGGCACGACAGTGAGACAACGAACTGTTACAAATCGATCACTTCAAGGGCAGCCACGGGCCAGACCGCCTGTAACGTGCATTCCACTGACCAACCTACCGCCATTTGCGACTTCAGCCGCGCAGGATTAGCCGATCGGTCTAAGGCGCTGCTGTCATGGACTGTGCGGCTGATCCCGGCGGAGGTTCGAGTCCTCCCTCGGGCATGGGTGTGTGTGTGTGTGTGTTTGTCCTTAGGATAATTTAGCTTAAGTAGTGTGTAAGCTTAGGGACTGATGACCTTAGCGGTTTAGTCCCATAAGATTTCACACACATTTGAACTTTGGACAAAAGGTTGGAGGTCTGTTGTGTTTTCTGATGAAAGCTGGTTTTGCCTCGGTGTCTGTGATGGCCGTGTGTTGGTTAGAAGAAGGCCAATTCAAGACCTGCAACCACCCTATCTGCGTGCTAAGCACATTAGAATAACGCAGGGAGTTATGGTCTGGGTGCGGTTTCGGATAACAGCAGCAGCACTTTCCTGTTTAACCCACGCACCTAGATTGCAAATCTGTACGTCAATCTGGTCATTCGACCTGTAGTGCTGCCATTCATGAACAGAATTCCAGGGGGTGTTTTCCAACAGGATAACGATCACCCACATACCCCTGTCGCAATCCAGTACGCTCAACGGAGTGTGGACGTGTTTTCAAAAAATGTTCAGATGTGTGTGAAATCTTATGGGACTTAACTGCTAAGGTCATCAGTCCATAAGCTTACACACTACTTAACCTAAATTACCCTAAGGACAAACACACACACCCATGCCCGAGGGATGACTCGAACCTCCGTCGGGATCAGCCGCACAGTGACGTGTTTTTCACATTTGCAGTGGCTTATCTCGCGCTTACATTAACCTGTGATCTTTGAATGTTAATCACTTAAATATGTTACTTAGACAAATGTATTCCTGCATTTCCATTACTGTACAGTCGTAGCGATTTTTTTTCATCATTGTACACGTAACTGATATTTCCATTTATTTTTCAACTTAGAACTATTTTTCCACTATTTTCTCTATCATTTGGCAAACGCATCTGTTTGTGTAAAACTAAACGGATTGATCGTATTGTTTCTAAGTTCCTGGCAGTGTTGTCGTCAGCAAAAAACTCTTTCTGCTGCATGGTAACTTAGCTGATGACCACAGGAGTAGATAGTGTCGGAAGTTCCATGCGGCTTTTCGCGGATGATGCTGTAGCATACAGAGAAGTTGCAGCATTGGAAAATTGCAGCGAAATGCAGGAAGATCTGCACCGGATAGGCACTTGGTGCAGGGAGTGGCAACTGACCCTTAACATACACAAATATAATGTATTGCGAATACATAGAAAGAAGGGTCCTTTATTGTATGATTATATGATAGCGGAACAAACATTGGTAGCAGTTACTTCTGTAAAATATCTGGGGTATGCGTGCGGAACGATTTGAAGTGGAATGATCATATAAAATTAATTGTTGGTAACACGGGTGCTAGGTTGAGATTCATTAGGAAAGTCCTTAGAAAATGTAGTCCATCAACAAAGGAGGTGGCTTACAAAACACTCGTTCGACCTATACTTGAGTATTGCTCATTATTGTGGGATCCGTACCAGATCGGGTTGACAGAGGAGATAGAGATGGTCCAAAGAAAAGGAGCGCGTTTCGTCACAGGGTTATTTGGTAAGCGTGATAGCGTTACGGAGATGTTTAGCAAACTCAAGTGGCAGACTCTGCAAGAGAGGCGCTCTGCATCACGGTGTAGCTTGCTGTCCAGGTTTCGAGAGAGTGCGTTTCTGGATCAGGTATCGAATATATTGCTTCCTCCTGCTTATACCTCCCGAGGAGATCACGAATGTAAAATTAGAGAGATTCGAGCGCGCACGGAGGCTTTCCGGCAGTCGTTCTTCCCGCGAACCATACGCGACTGGAACAGAAAAGGGAGGTAATGACAGTGGCACTTTAAGTGCCCTCCGCCTCACACCGTTGGGTGGCTTGCGGAGTATAAATGTAGATGTAGATGTATATGAATTTCGATGAATATAATCAAGCAAATGGAGCGTCGTTCGATCTGAAGTGACATTACTCCTCTTGCAGCTACGGCACAAGATCGTAAAAATCAATCGAAATCAAAGGGAACACTTCACAATATTAGCAAGTTTCGCCGACGTGGTTGGTTAATAGGAGGGCTATGGTCATTTTTAGGACAGCAGCGTCAGGATAGACGGACGTGCAAGCAGCCCTTGCATCAGCAGGATGCAGAGCCGGTCGAGAGTTCCCACAGGGATGCGTGCCGGGGCCTCTGCTGTTTGACTTGCTCTTAGCCTCCACACTTGACGCTGCAGCGTGGGCGGCAGCACTGGCGCAAGGTCACTGCGTCCGACACCGGGCTCTCCATCATAATTAAAGCAGCGAGCTCGAGAGTTTTGCATTACACCTCAACCATCGATGTCAGCACCTTCACATTTTTTTTAGTATACATACCTACATCTACCTCTATATTTATACTCCAAAAATTACTGTTACGAGCCTCTCAAAATATGGGTTCCTTCGTGCTACATATTCTGGTTTATTTCCGTTTCGTCCACGTATGGAGAGTGGGAAGAACGACTGCTTAAACACCGCGTGGTTACAATAAGAGAACAACAACTCACAGAGATCCAGCGTGGGCTGTAGTCATCGTATGCCAGCAAAACTTGTTACATATTTTAATGCGTTAATGAGGAACTGATTTATGCCGGAAAAAAATTTGTTACAGTTTTTGCCACCAGGTGCAAATCTCGCGCTGTGAATGTAAGAAAGATGTACAGATTTGTTTCCATACGTAATTGATTAGGAACAGGGTGCGAGCAGAAAAGATGAAACAAGTGAGAAAAGTGTAACTCTGATATTATTATTAACTGCCGCATACGCAATTTGTTCACTAGGGGCAGAGAAGACGTCGACGAGGTGCTGTACAGTGCCAGGTTTGTACCTGGCGACCAGAATTTGAACAAATATATTGACAGTGTAAATCGGTCCTTCATTAACGCATTAGCATATATACCAAGCTTCTCTGCCATATGATAATTACAGCACACGCTGGACCTCTGTGAGTAGATGCACTTTAATTATAGCCAACTGCAACCTATTGGTATGCAGTAATTAATAGACTCGTATCTTCGCGGTCTCGATGGGAGCTAAGCTTGGTTTCTAAATTCCCGGTTCTTGAAACTTTGTAAATAGGATTTCGCAGTGCAGTTGGTGTCTTTCTGTACACACTTCCCTGCTCAAGTTTTTCGTCATCTCTCTGTTGTTTTCCCTTGGGTCAAACAAATCTCCTCTCCTTCCTTATATATCTTCAATATCTTGTGTTAATGCTGTTTGCTATGGTCGCACACATTTGACGTTGTGAGAGGTATCGCGTAAGTGTTTTGTGAGCAGTATCCTTTGTAGACTGATATTTGCAATATCCTACCAATGAATACATGCAATACATGCCGGCCACAGATAGCTATGACATGAAAATGGAATGGAATTGATCAGTACTTTGAGTTAGTCGAATGCATGCTAGTTGGACCAAGAAAGCTCTATGCAAGACTGAAGTACAGATCACAGTGATGACCCAACTGAACGTGGGCAGATGACACCGTAGAAATTGAAGTAGCAACACGGACGCGCATATATGAAAATCGCAGTGCAAGTATAAGTCTAGAGTACGTCTTTATTCTAAAATGGCTGTCACATCGCTGCTGCTGCTACTGTTCCCGCTAATGATGATACTGTAATACTTTGTTACAATATATCTCAGCATTCTGCTAGAAGGGGCTAATGATCTTGCTGCCGTTGGTGTAACTCTCAGGATATCTGTGCTTGCCGCTTATCTTAAATTCGAAAATAAATTCAAAGGATTTGAAATTCATTAAAATTCACATTAGGAAGAAAAGAAGGAGAAAATTTTATTTGGATTGTTTCATCCTGCAGTAGCTCGGTTTCCAGGAAAACCATCCTTCTACTCATATCCTATAGCCCCTTTTTATGCAAGAAGAAGCACGAAGTTAGCAAACTGTCGGAGGAAGTTAGCATCGCTGTTGTCAGCTGAGGGCCTGTACAGCGTTCCTGCGGGGCCTGTGAACAGCCACCGCAAGCTTACACGTCTCTGGAGGACAATACGTCACAGCAAACAGGCGAAGGGGACATACGCGCTACTTTAAAAGTTAGTTTTCTCAGCGATGTCAATATTTCTCAAACCTGTATCGCGGATGTTGAGATTTAAGACTCCTAGGGGAGGAAACGAAATTTTCTTTTAGCAAGTACGAGCAAAAAAAACTGTATTATTGTGGAGTTTTAGAGCAACGAATCGAATCTTACAGTTTTGCCATGTTGGAAGAAGAGTTAAGAACTTTTCTGAAAAAACAAGTCTCCAACTAACAGGGCTACATATTGATCCCACATAAAGCGAGAAAGATAATTTGTTACGTGTGTTATTACAAAAGAAAGCAGAGATATGCGATACAATCCAGTGCTGGTATATAACACACAGGATCATTACAATCGAAAAGTATGAGATGAAACTGTTCGAACAGCTCACGGAACTGTAGCCAGGTAAAAGCGTCTGTAGTAGCCGATATTTATTTCGAGTGTCTATACGCCAGAACAATCTCAGATGTCGCCGGCCAGAGTGGCCGAGCGGTTCTAGACGCTACAGTCTGTAACCGCGCGACCGCTACGGTCGCAGGTTCGAACCCGGCCTCGGGCATGGATGTGTGTGATGTCCTTAGGTTAGTTAGGTTTAAGTAGTTCTAAGTTCTAGGGGACTGATGACCTCAGAAGTTAAGTCCCATAGTGCTCAGAGCCATTTGACCCAATCTCAGATTTCACAGGATGAAACATGTTGTAAATACATACACCGAAATTAAATTAAATTAAATTACAGAACAGTGCCGATGAATAGCAGAAGAAGGCAAGAACGGAGGGACAAAGGACTTTAAGTCCTAATCAGTAATATACAGGGTGAGTCAGGAGGAAAGATGCATGCCTTGTATCGGTGGTTCTGAAACAAGAACGTGCTCGATGGTCATCGGGGCTCAGTTGTAAGCGGGACTCATCACCGAAGACAACTCCACTCAATGAGATTCTCCAGGCAGCGGTGGGAGACTAACTTGGCTGTCGCCTGCCTTACGGCCCGACGACAGGGACTGCTGGTCTGAGGTGTCATTTTTTTCGTAACAACACCACTTTGGTTGTCATCCGCGGCACCCTAACAATACAGAGGTACGTCGACGATATTCTACGCCCTGTTCCAAGATAATGCCCACTTGCATACGGCGCGAGTTTTTACCGTTTCTCTTCGTGCTTGCTAAATCCTGCCTTGACCACCCAGGCTGCCGGATCTCTTCCCGATCGGGAATGTTTGGAGCATTATTAGCGAGGCCCTCCAATTTTTATGACCTAACGCGTTAATTGGACAGAATTTGGTACATCGTCCCTTACTCAACACAAACGTTTTGTTTTAAGTACAGATAGTGTTGAGGATCAGTGGACAAAGTTCAAAACCATCGTACAATATGCGTTAGATGAGTATGTGCCAAGCAAGATCGTAAGAGTTGGAAAAGAGCCACCGTGGAACAACAACCGAGTTAGAAAACTGCTGAGGAAGCAAAGGGAACTTCACAGCAAACATAAACATAGCCAACGCCTTGCAGACAAACAAAAACTACGCGAAGCGAAATGTAATGTAATGAGGGCCATGCGAGAGGCGTTCAATGAATTCGAAAGTAAAGTTCTATGTACTGACTTGGCACAAAATCCTAAGAAATTTTGGTCTTATGTCAAAGCGGTAGGTGGATCAAAACAAATTGTCCAGACACTCTGTGACCAAAATGGTACTGAAACAGAGGATGACAGACTAAAGGCCGAAATACTAAACGTCTTTTTCCAAAGCTGTTTCACAGAGGAAGACTGCACTGTAGTTCCTTCTCTAGATTGTCGCACAGATGACAAAATGGTAGATATCAAAATAGATGACAGAGGGATAGAGAAACAATTAAAATCGCTCAAAAGAGGAAAGGCCGCTGGACCCGATGGGATCCCAGTTCGATTTTACACAGAGTACGCGAATGAACTTGCCCCCCTTCTTGCAGGGGTGTACCGTAGATCTCTAGAAGAGCGTAGCGTTCCAAAGGATTGGATAAGGGCACAGGTCATCCCCGTTTTCAAGAAGGGACGTCGAACAGATGTGCAGAACTATAGACCTATATCTCTAACGTCGATCAGTTGTAGAATTTTGGAACACGTATTATGTTCGAGTATAATGACTTTTCTGGAGACTAGAAATCTGCTCTGTAGGAATCAGCATGGGTTTCGAAAAAGACGATCGTGTGAAACCCAGCTCGCGCTATTCGTCTACTTGACTCAGAGGGCCATAGCCACGGGTTCCCAGGTAGATGCCGTGTTTCTTGACTTCCGCAAGGCGTACGATACAGTTCCCCACAGTCGTTTAATGAACAAAGTAAGAGCATATGGACAATCAGACCAATAGTGTGATTGGATTGAAGAGTTCCTAGATTACAGAACGCAGCATGTCATTCTCAATGGAGAGAAGTCTTCCGAAGTAAGAGTGATTTCAGGTGTGCCACAGGGGAGTGTCGTAGGACCGTTGCTATTCACAACATACATAAATGACCTTGTGGATGACATCGGAAGTTCACTGAGGCTTTTTGCGGATGATGCTGTGGTATATCGAGTGGTTGTAACACTGGAAAGTTGTACTGAAATGCAGGAGGATCTGCAGCGAATTGACGCATGGTACAGGGAATGGCAATTGAATCTCAATGTAGACAAGTGTAATGTGCTGCGAATACATAGAAAGAAAGATCCCATATCATTTAGCTACAATATAGCAGGTCAGCAACTGGAAGCAGTTAATTCCATAAATTATCTGGGAGTACGCATTAGGAGTGATTTAAAATGGAATGATCATATAAAGTTGATTGTCGGTAAAGCAGATACCAGACTGAGATTCATTGGAAGAATCCTAAGGAAATGCAATCCGAAAACAAAGGAAGTAGGTTACAGTACGCTTGTTCGCCCACTGCTTGAATACTGCTCAGCAGTGTGGGATCCGTACCAAATAGGGTTGATAGAAGAGATAGAGAAGATCCAACGGAGAGCAGCGCGCTTCGTTACAGGGTCATTTAGTAATCGCGAAAGTGTTACGGAGATGATAGATAAACTCCAGTGGAAGACTCTGCAGGAGAGACGCTCACTAGCTCGGTACGGGCTTTTGTTGAAGTTTCGAGAACATACCTTCACCGAGGAGTCAAGCAGTATATTGCTCCCTCCTACGTATATCTCGCGAAGAGACCATGAGGATAAAATCAGAGAGATTAGAGCCCACACAGAAGCATACCGACAATCCTTGTTTCCACGAACGATACGAGACTGGAATAGAAGGGAGAACCGATAGAGGTACTCAAGGTACCCTCCACCACACACCGTCAGGTGGCTTGTGGAATATGGATGTAGATGTAGATGTAGACGAAGACATACAACAAGTATGTCAGTCAATACTAAACCGAATAGCTGCTTGCATAAGAGGCAGAGATGGTCCAAAATATTACTCACTTGTTCAATTTGTGAAGCTCTTGCTCTTGAATACATTCTCCACTTTCTCTGAAATTGTACTCTTTTGTTTGTCTGTACATGTGCATCACACCTAGCGATTTCCGGCCCATTTGGATAATTCCTTCGCAGCGCGTCTTTTCTTTTGTCTTAGAGTGTGTTTGGTATCGTAATTTGTGCCGTCATGGGACGCTGAGCGATTTCTTGGGGGTGCTGTCGGAGCGCGCCCTAACCTGACCGTCACAGTAAGGCGCCGGGAGGGAGCATCTAGGGTGACTGCAGGGAGAACGGTGGAGTTCCTGAACGAGAAACATCACCTGGGAGCCCGGTGACAACATCCGAGAAACGGACCACATGTATTTAACTGGTGTGCCGGTCCGGGGCAGACGTAATGGAATCGGCTGGCATTAAGAAGGGTAGGCTGATCGAACGATTGTGAAAGTACGGCACGAAGGGCGCAGTTTGCCGTAGGGTTGTCAGTCCACCCCTTTCCGCCGGCCGCGGTGGTCTAGCGGTTCTGGCGCTGCAGTCCGGAACCGCGGGACTGCTACGGTCGCAGGTTCGAATCCTGCCTCGGGCATGGGTGTATGTGATGTCCTTAGGTTAGTTAGGTTTAAGTAGTTCTAAGTTGGTTGGTTGGTGTGGGGAAGGAGACCAGACAGCGTGGTCATCGGTCTCATCGGATTAGGGAAGGATTGGGAAGGAAGTCGGCCGTGCCCTTTCAGAGGAACCATCCCGGCATTTGCCTGGAGTGATTTAGGGAAATCACGGAAAACCTAAATCAGGATGGCCGGCCGCGGGATTGAACCGTCGTCCTCCCGAATGCGAGTCCAGTGTCTAACCAAGTTCTAAGTTTTAGGGGACTTATGACCTAAGATGTTGAGTCCCATAGTGCTCAGAGCCATTTGCGCCACCCCTTTCCCGCAAGGCAGCATGGGAAACATCGACTCAGCCTGTGTGAATGCAACAGAAATTTTCAGATCCCAGTTGCATTCGGTCATTGCGTTAAATGCATCGACGACATGTAAAAATTTGTACTGGACGAGGACTCGAACCCAATGCTCCACTTCTCTACAATGGCTGCCGGAACCGCCTCGGTCATCCGAGCACGCCACCCGATCCATTTCAAATTCCCACATGCCGCCCACTACAGACGGCTATTCAGCTGAGTCTCGTAAGGGTTCGGATGACTGAGTGCATCCACACAGAAGATATCATTCCGCCGTCAAGGTGCATATATGAACATATTTATACATGTCCGAAAGAACAGACACCAAACATACAAACTGTGTGTGCTATCAGACAGGGTTATTCTAATTTCCGTGACAACTGGTGGCTAGCTCTCTCTCTGTAATAATCAGCAGCGTGTTCGACTGGAGAGAGCAGAGAGATTCCTAGTTGCCGATACCAGGCTCCTCTCAAATTATTGTGTGTTCCGCAAATTGGTTATGAAATTACGTTCCTTCTGCGCAAGATATGTTTGTCAGTCACTGCAGTAGTGCAGTGGTATTCGGCGCACTATACATGTTTTGTACTTGTTAGCTCGGCATGTACGCTCATAAATTACGTAGGAAATTTTAAAAGTTTTGGCCGGTTATGGTACCTGGAGGTGTTTTGGCAGCTGGTGCATCTGGTCAAATGGTCCGTCGGTTGAAGCTGCTGTAGTGGCCAGACCGTGTGTGCAAGTGTTGAGGTAAGTTCCATGTAAGAGTAATTACCGTTACTGTAAAATGTTATTGTGTCCAGCGCTACTCCTTGCGTAACTGGCTTTTAGTTGTATTTCAAAGCGCTTTTCCAAAGCGTATTTTTGCTGACTGCCGTTGGGCAATTTTCACGACTCAAGAAGTAGGGGAATTCCTTAAATAACTCTTGCTCTTCTGTTTTAAGATTGTTTTGGGATGTCATGGATGTATTGACTGCTTTTTGCTTTGCGAATTTTGGTCTTCTTTTTAAATTGTGAAATTTGATTGTTGCTCCCCTGAGCGTTGAACCGTTAAAAACATTACGTTGTATAATGCAAATTGTGCCACATAAATTTGCTGAACATTTGTTGTAAAATTAATTATGTGACGGTGTCGAGTAAAAATTATAAGGGTAACAGACCACTCACAGCTCAACCAAGTCGTACCACTCCCTTTAGCGGCACATTATTACGAACTATGATACCCAAGTTAATTTATCGAAGCATCTTGTCCTACTTCATCACTAAGCCTAACATAAGGTTCCCTTTGTTGTCTAACTTTCAAACGAAACTGACATTCCCTGTACGCCATCGTTCGTTAAGGATGTATATGAGGAGTGAACACGTTTATTTAGAAGACCATAATAATAACCCCCCCCCCCCCATCAACCATGGACCTTGCCGTTGGTGGGGAGGCTTGCGTGCCTCAGCGATACAGATAGCCGTACCGTAGGTACAACCACAACGGAGGGGTATCTCTTGAGAGGCCAGACAAACGTGTGGTTCCTGAAGAGGGGCAGCAGCCTTTTCAGTAGTTGCAGGGGCAACAGTCTGGATGATTGACTGATCTGGCCTTGTAACATTAACCAAAACGGCCTTGCTGTGCTGGTACTGCGAACGGCTGAAAGCGAGGGAAAACTACATCCGTAATTTTTCCCGAGGGCATGCAGCTTTACTGTATGATTAAATGATGATGGCGTCCTCTTGGGTAAAATATTCCGGAGGTAAAATAGTTCCCCATTCGGATCTCCGGGCGGGGACTACTCAAGAGGATGTCATTATCAGGAGAAAGAAAACTGGTGTTCTAAGGATCGGAGTGTGGAATGTCAGATCCCTTAATCGCGCAGGTAGGTTAGAAAATTTAAAAAGGGAAATGGATAGGTTAAAGTTAGATATAGTGGGAATTAGTGAAGTTCGGTGGCAGGAGGAACAAGACTTCTGGTCAGGTGACTACAGGGTTATAAACACAAAATCAAATAGATGTAATGCAGGAGTAGGTTTAATAATGAATAGGAACATAGGAATGCGGGTAAGCTACTACAAACAGCACAGCGAACGCATTGTTGTGGCCAAAATAGATACGAAGCCCACACCTACTACAGTAGTACAAGTTTATATGCCACCTAGCTCTGCAGATGATGAATAAATTGAAGAAATGTATGATGAAATACAACAAATTATTCAGATAGTGAAGGGAGACGAAAATTTAATAGTCATGGGTGACTGGAATTCGAGTGTAGGAAAAGGGAGAGAAGGAAACGTAGTAGGTGAATATGGATTGGGGCTAAGAAATGAAAGAGGAAGCCGCCTGGTAGAATTTTGCACAGAGCACAACATAATCATAGCTAACACTTGGTTTAAGAATCATGAAAGAAAGTTGTATACATGGAAGAACCCTGGAGATACTAAAAGGTATCAGATAGATTATATAATGGTAAGACAGAGATTTAGGAACCAGGTTTTAAATTCTAAGACATTTCCAGGGGCAGATGTAGACTCTGACCACAATCTATTGGTTATGACCTGTAGATTAAAACTGAAGAAACTGCAAAAAGGTGGGAATTTAAGGAGATGGGACCTGGATAAACTGAAAGAACCAGAGGTTGTACAGAGTTTCAGGGAGAGCATAAGGGAACAATTGACAGGAATGGGGGAAAGAAATACAGTAGAAGAAGAATGGGTAGCTTTGAGGGATGAAGTAGTGAAGGCAGCAGAGGATCAAGTAGGTAAAAAGACCAGGGCTAGTAGAAATCCTTGGGTAACAGAAGAAATATTGAATTTAATTGATGAAAGGAGAAAACATAAAAATGCAGTAAATGAAACAGGTAAAAAGGAATACAAACGTCTCAAAAATGAGATCGACAGGAAGTACAACAAAATGGGTAAGCAGGGATGGCTAGAGGACAAATGTAAGGATGTAGAGGTGTGCATCACTAGGGATAAGATAGATACTGCCTACAGGAAAATTAAAGAGACCTTTGGAGATAAGAGAACCACTTGTATGAACGTCAAGAGCTCAGATGGAAACCCAGTTCTAAGCAAAGAAGGGAAAGCAGAAAGGTGGAAGGAGTATATAGAGGGTCTATACAAGGGCGATGTACTTGAGGACAATATTATGGAAATGGGAGAGGATGTAGATGAAGATGAAATGGGAGATATGATACTGCGTGAAGAGTTTGACAGAGCACTGAAAGACCTGAGTGGGAACAAGGCCCCCGGAGTAGACAACATTCCATTGGAACTACTGACGGCCTTGGGAGAGCCAGTCCTGTCAAAACTCTACCATCTGGTGAGCAAGATGTATGTAACAGGCGAAATACCCTCAGACTTCAAGAAGAATATAATAATTCCAATCTCAAAGAAAGCAGGTGTTGACAGATGTGAAGATTACCGAACAATCAGTTTAATAAGCCACAGCTGCAAAATACTAACACGAATTCTTTACAGACGAATGGAAAAACTAGTAGAAGCCGACCTCGGGGAAGATCAGTTTGGATTCCGTAGAAACACTGGAACACGTGAGGCAATACTGACCTTACGACTTATCTTAGAAGAAAGATTAAGGAAAGGCAAACCTACGTTTCTAGCATTTGTAGATTTAGAGAAAGCTTTTGACAATGTTGACTGGCATACTCTCTTTCAAATTCTAAAGGTGGCAGGGGTAAAATACAGGAAGCGAAAGGCTATTTACAATTTGTACAGAAACAAGATGGCAGTTATAAGAGTCGAGGGACATGAAAGGGAAGCAGTGGTTGGGAAGGGAGTAAGACAGGGTTGTAGCCTCTCCCCGATGTTATTCAATCTGTATATTGAGCAAGCAGTAAAGGAAAAAAAAGAAAAATTCGGAGTAGGTATCAAAATCCATGGAGAAGAAATAAAAACTTTGAGGTTCGCCGATGACATTGTAATTCTGTCAGAGACAGCAAAGGACTTCGAAGAGCAGTTGAATGGAATGGACAGTGTCTTGAAAGGAGGATATAAGATGAACATCAACAAAAGCAAAACGAGGATAATGGAACGTAGTCGAATTAAGTCGGGTGATGCTGAGGGAATTAGATTAGGAAATGAGACACTTAAAGTAGTACAGGAGTTTTGCTATTTGGGAAGCGAAATAACTGATGATGGTCGAAGTAGAGAAGGTATAAAATGTAGACTGGCAATGGCAAGGAAAGCGTTTCTGAAGAAGAGAAATTTGTTAACATCGAGTATAGATTTAAGCGTTAGGAAGTCGTTTCTGAAAGTATTTGTATGGAGTGTAGCCATGTATGGAAGTCAAACATGGATGATAAATAGTTTGGACAAAAAGAGAATAGAAGCTTTCGAAATGTGGTGCTACAGAAGAATGCTGAAGATTAGATGGGTAGATCACATAACTAATGAGGAAGTATTGAATAGGATTGGGGAGAAGAGAAGTTTGTGGCACAACTTGACCAGAAGAAGGGATCGGTTTGTAGGACATGTTCTGAGGCATCAAGGGATCACCAATTTAGTACTGGAGGGCAGCGTGGAGGGTAAAAATCGTAGAGGGAGACCAAGAGATGAATACACTAAGCAGATTCAGAAGGATGTAGGTTGCAGTAGGTACTGGGAGATGAAGAAGTTTGCACAGGATAGAGTAGCATGGAGAGCTGCATCAAACCAGTCTCAGGACTGAAGACCACAACAACAACAACAAATATTAAAGTCCTGAATAATTTAATAATTGGAAAAATAAAAAGATTATAACCAAGCTAATACATACACATTAACCCTATGTGTGTTATGTTTATCTTAGGACCATGTCTTGCAACAAGTTACTGTCCTGCAGTGACGTGCACTATAAAAATATGCGAATTAAGCATTATTTGCACCTCATGATTTACAAACGTTCTATTCAGTTCACTAATACGCTAAAACATACCGGATTTACCCTCTACCGGCAAAAAAGACAGTTTGTAGCAATTGACAGAAAGTCATCGAGTAAAACAGAAGTTCCTCGAGAAAGTGTTGTAGGCTTCTTCTGTTTCTAATCTGTATAGGAGATTTGGAATACAATCTGAACAACCCCCTTAGAATGTTTGGGGATGTTGTCATTTACCATCCAGTAAAGTCATCAGAAACCAATTGCCAAATTATTTAGACAAAATATCTGTATTGTGCGAATACAGTGAATTCCTTCACATCAGTGCTAAAATGTATCCGTTAAATTTCGCTTACATGATAAACCACGCAAATTTAAAGGCAGTCAGTTCAACTAAATGGCTAGGGAATACAGCATTACGTATTGATTAACGACATAAACTGAAGCGTCACATAGAAAATTTTGTGGGGAAGGCGGACCAAAGACTGCTTTTTTCTTACAGAACATTTAGGAGCTGCAACAAATCTACGAGTACTAAAGAGACTGCCGACATAATGCTTGTTTGTTTTCTTGTGCAGCATTGTTGCGTGGTATGGGATCCTTACGAGATAGAATTGACGGAGTAAACGGACCTCAGGCCCAGAAGAGATGAAGGAAGTTGTTAATACATAATCTATAATAAACGCAATATACTGGATATGCACTAGTTTGAGTCTAGTATCCTCGAAATCAAATCATGTTAAAACAAAATCGAATATGATTAAATTGTAATCTGAAGCAAATTCAGTCTTATTGTGATTTGTAATTAGTCTGACAATGAAATTTACGTAAATGCTGTCATGGTACTTTCCGAGAAGACGTCAAATCAACACCGATCTGGCGCTCGGAACACCATCTGTTTAATTATAACCACTGGGTACAGGCATAAATAGGAGGATATTCTGTACAAGTTTCAGGAAACTGTTTTGGTTACTCTGTAATTCGTCTTTTTCTGAACAACGAGTGGAAAATAATTTCTGAATTAAAATTATTGGCTCCAGAAGGGAAATGAAACACACTGACAGATGTGCTTCGGTATTTGAAGACGATGGATTTGTTTTCTGATTCAAACCCCCTTTGTCCATCCGTAGTTGTCCTACGTCGCTTAAGGCGAATTCTGGATGATTCCTTCGGAAATAACGGGGTCGATGTCCTCCACCACCGCTCCCTAATGCGAGCTTGATTACCGTCTCTGATGGCGTATTCGTTGATGGGGCGTTAAACTTAAATCTTTCCTCATTCGTTCCTTCCTTCCTTGTTAACTGCAAAGTGGTAACATGTTTTTTTAGTGAAACTTCCCTACAGGATCGCTGGTTTACCTACTCCTGCATCAAATACACACATGAAAAAAAGTTTTGCATCACCTCGGTTCCGAGAGTTCCGGAACCTGTACAGAAAATTGGAATAGAGATCGACACAAACATCATTTCCGCCCTTTTTATTGCTCATGAAAACCACACCATACAGCGAGACCTTCAGAGGTGGTGGTCCAGGTTGCTGTACTTACGGTACCTCTAATACCCAGTAGCAAGTCCTCTTGGATTGATGCATGCCTGTATTCATCGCAGCATACTATCCACAAGTTCCTCAAGCCCTTTTCAATCTATGCCAGGCATGTTCGAAAGGGTTCATGTTTGGAGAACATGCTGGCCACTCTAATTGACCGATGTCGATATCCTGAAGAAAGTCATTCACAAGATGTGCACGATGGGGACGCGAATTGTCGTACATGAAGACGAATGCCTCGCCAATATGCTGCGATATGGTTGCACTATCGGTCGGAGGATGGCCATTACGGCGCCTTCCATTACCATCAGCGGCGTACGTCGGCCCCACATAATGCCACCCCAAAACAGGAGGAAACCTCCACCTCGCTGCACTCGCTGGACAGTGAGTCTAAAGCGTGCTGCCTGATCGGGTTGCCTCCAAACACTTCTTCGACGATTGTCTGATTGAAGGCATATGCGACACTCATCGGTGATGCCAATCCTGAGTGGTCCATTCGGCATGTTGCTGGGCCCATCTGTACCGCCCTGCATGGTGTCGTGGTTGCAAAGATGGACCTCGCCACGATCGTCGGGACTGCAGTTGCGCATCACGCAGCCTACTGCGCACAGTTTGAGTCGTAACACGACATCCTGTGGCTTCACGAAAAGCATTATTCAACATGGTTTCGTTACTGTTAGGGTTCCTCCGAGCCATAATCCGTATGTAGCGGTCATCCACTGCAGTAGTAGCCCTTGGGCGGCCTGAGCGAGGCATGTCATGGACAGTTCCTGTCTCTCTGTATCTCCTCCATGTCCGAACTACACCGCTTTGGTTCACTCCGAGACGCTTAGACACTCCGAGACGCTTAGACACTTCCCTTGTTGAGAGCCCTTCCTGGCACAAAGTAACAATGCGGACGCGATCGAACCGCGGTTTTGATCGTCTAGGCATGGTTGAACTACAGACAACACAAGCCGTGTACCGCCTTCCTTGTAGAATGACGAATTGATTGGCTGCCGGACGCCCTCCGTCTAATAAGCGTTGCTTTCGTGTATTATTGTTTACACATTTAGCCGGGTTTAGTGACATCTCTGAAAAGTCAAAGGGACTGTGTCTGTGATACAATACTCACAATCAACGTCTCTCTTCAGGAGTTCTGGGAACTGGGGTGATGCAAAACGTTTTTTGATATGTGTATTCTGAAGGATGTCCAGTTCGGCCTCAGCTTTGAAATGTCTGCCTTTCTTTTGCTGGTAGCATTTGGTTTTTGTATTGTACAATGGGTGAGGCAGACATGTGCTTGGCTGCCACCCTCGTAACTAAAGACGATAAGGTGTTTCACTGTAGGATATCGGCGAGTCTCAGTTCTCACATCAATCACACACAGAGCTTTGCAGCTTCCATGATAATTATTTACAGTCATGCTATTATTTCACTTATACTTTAAGTTCCCACACAGTCACATCGACGGTCTCCGTTCTCTGATTGAGGAATAATACCCCTCTCCTTTTCTTCTCCCATCCTCATTCTTCGCTTCTGCCTCCTTCTGCTACCCCTTCCCATCACCTTCCGATCCCTCCTCATCTCTCCCTGCCCATCACTCTCTCCGTCTCCTCTCCTTCCCCTCATTTCTTCTCTGTTTCATCTCTCTGTCCCTCTCTCCCTCCCCCCTCACTCCTCCTTCCCTATACCTTCTAAGTAGGCTGTTTAGGTTTTTATGTTGGTAACGCTACGTAGCGCTCCATATGAAAATCACTGACTGTGCTGTGTGAAGTCTGTGGCTGGTTGGCATTGTTGGAATATTCGCTATTGTACTGTTGGGCAGTTGGATGTGAACAGCATGTAGCGTTGCACAGTTGGAGGTGAGCCGCCAGCAGTGGTGGGTGTGAGGAGGGAGACGACAGAATTTTAAGAGCGGACGATCTGGACGTGTGTCACCCAGAAAGAGTAAATTTGTAATACTGGATATCATGAACTTATATATATATATAGAAAGAGTAAATTTGTAATACTGGATATCATGAACTTATATATATATATATATAAGTTCATGATATCCAGTATTACAAATTTACTCTTTCTGGGTGACACACGTCCAGATCGTCCGCTCTTAAAATTCTGTCGTCTCCCTCCTCACACCCACCACTGCTGGCGGCTCACCTCCAACTGTGCAACGCTACATGCTGTTCACATCCAACTGCCCAACACTACAATAGCGAATATTCCAACAATGCCAACCAGCCACAGACTTCACACAGCACAGTCAGTGATTTTCATATGGAGCGCTACGTAGCGTTACCAACATAAAAACCTAAACAGCCTACTTACAAGGTATAGGGAAGGAGGAGTGAGGGGGGAGGTAGAGGGGGACAGAGAGATGAAATAGAGACAGAGAAGAAATGAGGGGAAGGAGAGGAGACGGAGAGAGTGAGGGGCAGGGAGAGATGAGGAGGGATCGGAAGGTGATGGGAAGGGGTAGCAGAAGGAGGCAGAAGCAAAGAATGAGGATGGGAGAAGAAAAGGAGAGGGGTATTATTCCTCAATCAGAGGACGGAGACCGTCGATGTGACTGTGTGGGAACTTGAAGTATAAGTGAAATAATAGCATGACTGTAAATAATTATCATGGAAGCTGCAAAGCTCTATGTGTGATTGATGTGAGAACTGAGACTCGCCGATATATCCTACAGTGAAACACCTTATCGTCTTTAGTTACGAGGGTGGCAGCCAAGCACGGTCTCCGTCCTCTGATTGAGGAATAATACCCCTCTCCTTTTCTTCTCCCATCCTCGTTCTTTGCTTCTGCCTCCTGCATTATATATATATATATATATATATATATATATATATATATATATATATATATATAATGACTTTTGAACATTATCAAGGTAAATACATTGTTTGTTCTTTCATTTGCTGAGTATGCCTATCAGTAGTTAGTGTCTTCAGTAGTTTGAATCTTTTATTTAGCTGGCAGTAGTGGCGCTCGCTGTATTGCAGTAGTTCGAGGAACGGAGATTTTTGTGAGGTAAATGATTCATGAAAGGTAAAGGTTATTGTTAGTCAGGGCCATTCTTTTGTAGGGATTATTGAAAGTCAGACTGCGTTGCGCTAAAAATATTGTGTTATTTTAGTGTTGATCAGGATAAGTAAAGAGAGAAATGTCTGAGTACGTTCAGTTCTGCTCAGCTGTTTGAAAATCAAATAACGTAAGAGGTTTATCAGCACAGTAATTCATTAATTTTTCAAAGGGGATGTTTCAGCTTCTCCCTAGCACTCCCAATCCACTTCCCCCCTCTTCCCATCCCTAACTAACCCCTTCTCCCCTCTATTTCTCCTTCCTCTTTCTTCTCCTCCTCCCTCTCCACCAATCATCGCTTTCTCCAGAGAGCCATCATAAGGCCTTTTACATCTTGGACAATCCGTATCCGAATGGTCAGCATCACTGCCTTTGGTGCAGAAGGACCCGTTCCTGACAGCTCCACTGATTTTTCTGAGGTACGCAGATCTGGAACGGGATCCACTCAGCTTCGAGAGGTCAGCGGAGGACAAACAAGTAGTGACAACACTAGAATTCCTCTACAGACAATAATGGCTGGAGGGAATGGCGACATGCTAATCACGTGTCCCACGATCATAGATCTCTCCTCGTACTGCCTTGTAGGGAGCAGTTTGGCTGGAGGGAATGGCGACATGCTAATCACGTGTCCCACGATCATAGATCTCTCCTCGTACTGCCTTGTAGGGAGCAGTTTGCCATTCAGAACGAGCCTGAGGCCTAATTCATGAGTGGTGTTCGCGATTTATAACTTGGATAATTCGAATCCTTCGTGCAGGCTGTGAGTGAACCGCGTACTGAAATATTATTGTTTCACTTACGTACCTCGATACATTATGTGACACACATCGTGAGATACATGTTGGACGTAGCCATAACAATGTGAGTCTGCTGTGTCTGTCGACTACGTCCTCCAATGCACTGCACGAAATGATGAAGTCTGTGTCGCTCTCTCCGAGGTAGGAAGAGGCGGTTCGCCCTGATGAAAGTGAACTGCGGGAGGATATTGGAAAGGAATTAAACGACGCCGCCGGCAGGAGGGCGGCACGGCGACGCACGCGGGCGGCCGGGCAGTCGATGCGGGAAATTGGCGTGGCGTGCGTGGCCGGCGTATATCAGCGGCCCGGCTGGGGGCGGCGGGGGCGCGGGGGCGGCCCGGGGGTGGAGAGTCGCGACCGGGGACCGTGCCGCCCCGCCGTGTGTCGTGACGGCTCAATGGCCCGCGCGGTCCACCTTCCGCGGCGCTCTGTGCCAGCGTATGGAGCTTTGCCAAGGGTGACCCGCGAGGCTCAGTTTGCAGTCCGATGTTAGCCGTTCACAGGTTGTCGACAATTAATGTAGGGATTGGAGAACACCGGAACAAACATAGGCTGTAGAGTTATTCCTTACGGCAACCATAATATGAAACTCGTAACAAGTATGTAGAGACACAGTATCGAACGAAAGTTATCGATACTTTGCCCCTAAAAGTATCGAAAACAATAATTGATACTTATCTTTAATTTATTTTAAGTACAAATACATAATCAACAAAAGGAAACCGGTCATTGACATCAGTTTTCTCGTGGGTCCTGGTTGCCTGTTACCAAGCTGCGACGTCATAAGCGTCCTTCACTTAACCACTCCCATTACTTCCAAAACGGTCGAAATCAGTATGTCGTTTCCACAGAATACTGTCACTTTTTTGTTAATTTGTATACAATCGCTGACCAGACATTGGCCACGTTGAGTGCATTCGGTGTCGCCCTCACCAGGTCTCCCATAGTGCATGTGGTCGGAGGAGAAGAGCATAGTACTAGCTGGTTGCACGGCACCAAGCTTGCGAAGGACTGACTCCACAAGAGGGTTCCTCATTTCTGGAGCCTGATATGGTGTAGCCTATTGAGAGCCTCCCATTTGGTCCACTTCTCTGAACAATCGGAAGGAAGTTCTTCCTTCGGAACTATCCATTTCTCCAAATGCTGACATTTCCTCCGTCACTTTGAGATCCTTGCTTGCTGTGGTGTTCTTGTAAGAGCTTCACTAGTAGCCGAGAAGCTCTTTCTTGATTTTAGCCGAGCATATGCTGTCTGAAGACCATATAAAAGGTGGGCTTCAGAAGTTATGGCTTTACTTTTCTCGTATCTAGCAGCGGTCTTGCGTCTAATTGCGTAGGTCTTAAGCAACCCGTGATGTTTCGGGCCTGGCTTGACTTGTACCACGCCAAATAAGAATAGCGAATAGATATTCTCCATCGGCTACATTGTCTCCAACTCTGTTTTTAAAATATACAAGGTTACAGAAAGTAATGAGCAGCAGTTTTTTTAATATTTATCTTTATTTTTTGCACAGATTTAGTATATCATCTTAATCTACATACTTTCTGTCATTTTTCAACATATTCTCCAATTTATTTCCACACACTGTGCCCGTCGGTCCGCAAGTTTCAAAGTACCATTACGATTTAACTCTGTGCCAGCTTCCCGAAGGCGGTGACGCACTACTTTTCAAATATCCTCCATCATCCAGTAACACTGGTCTCGCATCTTTTCCTTAAAAGAACAGGAAGACGGCAGTCGGAGAGAGCCAAGTGGCACTGTAGGGAGGATGTGGAAGAGTCTCCCATCCTAATGTCCTGATCTTCCCCACAGCGACACGAGCAGTGTGAGGCAGCGCATTATCCTGTCGCACGTTGATCTTCTTCCCAAGGCGTTCGTCGCACGACGGAGCCCCAGAAGTGTTTGGAAACAGCGGGCAGCATTTATGGTTGTCCAGGTTCAAGAAAATCGATCAAGAACTTTCATTGCTGCATTCCGCCGAGGCATTTCGAGGGTGGCCGCTATGAGACTAATCATGGATACTCGCGTTTCCGTCTGAAATACGGGCCTCGAAAACGAACTTGTGACGTCAGACTAGTCGACTCGATCGCCACACTTCGCGAACGGAGGTGCAGGGACTACGGGAAATCAATATGTAATTGAAAAGGTACCTACTAAAGCCTTAAATTTCTCGTGTGCTATCGGAAGCTTGCATGCGTTATGTGCAGTCAAAAGTTAATAAACTCGTCTGAAATAGTTACTCGCTTCTTGTCGCAGATGGATGCTGGCACTCGTAAGACGCGCAGTGTCACGTGCTGTGACGTTCGCGCAGCGGCTTGTCTTTTTCGTGGGCCTCGGTGACAACATGTGGTATAAAGGCTGTAGATTACGATCCTGCATTCGTTTTTGTTACATTGTTGGAATTGAGAGAGAGAGAGTGTGTGAAAGACGATTATAATAAGTTTTAAATAGAATAACACATGCGTTATATCAAGCACTGCTTTTATTTTCACTTCACAGTACAATTATTAAAAATTTGGAGCTTGTAATACCTAAATACAGACCATATTATCAGGTAAACAATAACCAAAACCACGTTTCTTGATATACACCCTTCTTCCATCCATGTCTACATGTACCAGGAGCGATCGAAAACTTTTTAACCCGTGATAGTTACCGTAGTGTCTCGCACAAAGAACACCACATACGTTTGTACTGACCCTTTGTGGGAACGCAAATCAAATTTCGCGGCTCCAGCTTCGTTAGTTTTGCCGCTAGGATGCGTTGTATACCGTAGTGTAAGCAAAATGGCGAATATCGAAAGAATCAAGAACCGTGCTGTGATTGAATATCTTCATTTGAAGGGAATGGCTCCCAAGGAAATTGCGGAGGACGTGCGGAATACACTTAAGGACAAGCCGGCCAGTGTGGCCGAGCGGTTCTAGGCGCTTCAGACTGGACCGCGCGACCGCTACGGTCGCAGGTTCAAATCCTTCCTCGGACATGCATGTGTATGATGTCCTTAGGTTAGTTAGGTTCAAGTAGTTGTAAGTTCTAGGGGACGGATGACCTCAGATGTTAAGTGTCATAGTACTCAGAGCCACTTTTCTGAACTTAAGTACATTGCTCCGTCTTATGCAATAGTGGAAAACTG
This sequence comes from Schistocerca cancellata, assembly GCF_023864275.1. Classification (NCBI taxonomy): domain Eukaryota; kingdom Metazoa; phylum Arthropoda; class Insecta; order Orthoptera; family Acrididae; genus Schistocerca; species Schistocerca cancellata. Next base: position 303,101,964 of record NC_064634.1, read on the forward strand.
GGTGCCTGACTTCAAACGTGGAAGAATGAGTGTGGAAGATGCTCCAAGGAGCGGATGGCCTGTCACTGTTGCCACTGACGAAATAGTGACGGCAATTCACGATACGATTTTGCAGGATCGCCGAACAACGTTGCAGCACATTGAAACCACATTTGGAATCACCATTGGGCGTGCTCCTGACATTGTTGTGGATATTTTGGGAATGCGGTAAGTTTCATCGCGGTGGGTCAAGAAAGACTTGAATGCAGATCACAGACGGGAGCGTGTGCAGTATTGTGAAGAAATCGTCTGCCAATTTGGAGCGGACGAAGACGGCTTTCTTGCAAGGTATGTGACAATGTACGAATCGTGGGTTCACCACTTTGGTCCTGAGACAAAACAACAGTAACGAGAATGTAAACATTCTTCATCCCCTACCCTAAAAGAATTCCGGATGCCAAAATGAGCCGGTAAGGTGATGGCATCTTCTAGAATGCAGAAGGGGTAATTATGGCGGATTACTTGCAAAAGGGCGTAACTATCATTGCATCATACTATTGCACGCTCCTGCTCCGTTTGAGAAGAAATACAGAAAAAAAGGCGCGGAAAATTGGCGCGCAGAGTTGTTTTGCATCCGGCAACGTACCGGCTCACAAAGCCCTCGCAGCACTGGAAGTTCTGCGTGACTATGGGTTCAAACTGTTACGTCATCTGCCATATCCTCCAGATTTGGCTCCATCTTTTCTCAAATCTATGAAAAGACTTCAAAGGACGACGATTTGACAATGATGATGCAGTGATTGATGCTGCAAACGCCTGGTTGGACTCGAAATCGAAGACCTTTTATTTGAATGGTTTGGAGAAGTTGTCTGAGCGTGTCCACAATTGTATTAGTGTACACGGGTATTATATAGAAAAATAAATTGTTATTGTGAAATTTCTGTCGTTCTTTGTTTGTTAGGCTAGAAACTTTTCGCCGGCCGGAGTGGCCGAGCGGTTCTAGGCGCTACAGTCTGGAACGTGCGACTATTACGGTCGCAGGTTCCAATCCTGCCTCGGGCATGGATGTGTGTGATGTCCTTAGGTTAGTTAGGATTAAGTAGTTCTAAGTTCTAGGGAACTAATGACCACAGCAGTTAAGTCCCATAGTGCTCAGAGCCATTTGAACCATTTTTTAGAAACTTTTCGACCCCACCTCGTATTTACACCGACAAATGTTTAACTCTCCATACACTCTTATTATCTCGTTAAGTAAGTAGCTTCACTTTGCTGTTGTGGTGTATTGTTTCCTTAAATGCTTTTTCACATCTGAAGTACTTCACTTTCTGTGCCTCAATTTTATCCCGTTACCAATACAACCAAGTTGGATTTTTGGTAGACACCAGTCTTTCTGCTGATTTAGTCATTTTTACACTTATACGGTTTTAAACAACTATACATAAACAAACAACTTAGTCGAATCGGGAAAACAAGGGGATTTTAAGTGATCGATTGAAAGTTATTGAGTAAAAAAGTAGTAGTATCGCGATGAAAGTTCTCGATACGAAGAAATACCGATAATTTTCTATATGCCGATACACACACATGGAACACATCGGATTGAAGCTGAAAATTGAGTTTTAGAGGATAACTGTCCTATAAATCATGAATAAAACTTCTAATAGGATGTCAAGTTAAGCACCCTTCAGCCATCTAGTTTCCAAACTCATTTTATGTGGCTAAGAGTTTCAGCGTTTTGCTACACCATCTTCAGGTCCCTGATCGACATGTAAGAAGATTCTACTTCGGTTCTGATCGCATCAGGGGCCAGCAGTACTAGTATTAGTAGATTTTTTTCTCATAGCGATCACTTCAACCATAATCTGCCAACTGTTCAAATAAATGACCATTTGGAAAACTAATCCTCATTCTGTCAATGCTAGGCAACAGAAAAACATGTTTTAGACAAGCAACGTAACCTAAATACTTCAGGTGAATTAGTATTAATAAAATATTAAACGCTATATTAAGTTCTCTATAATTTCGGAAATAAACTACTGGAAAATAATTAGTACACCCTTTTAGAGGTTTCCAATACACTCGAGATTTATTGTTGCAACAGTGGATATGGAAAACATGAAACGATTACATTAAAGATCACTAGCACAAGCGGTTCTGAGGTACCAGGTATCGAGCTATGCTGAAACACCCTATTAGTATGTGGTGTAGATCTCCATGGGAGGCAATTCTGACGCTGACTCTGACACTTTGCTATCGTGCCGATGGCAAATACTGTCCTAGGATACGTTACGCCACGCCTGATCGACCTGTTCACGTAGTTCTATAGGAGTTGTTGATGAACGAGTCGCACGAGTTAGTTCTCGTTCCGTCATATTCCACACATGCTCAAATGGAGCCATGTCCGGTGATCGTGCTGGCCAGGGAAGTTGCTACACGTCTTGAACACGTTGAGCTTCAGGGTCAGTGCTTGCGAGAGTGTTATCCTATTAGAACAGCACATCACTCTCCTGTCGCAAGAATGGCAAAGCAATTGGGCTAACCAATTCTGCATGTGCCCAGCGCTGGTTAGTGTCCATTCCAGAAATACCAAAGGTGAATGAGACCATGAGACCTGGCTGGGGCCATTGTGTCTTGGACGAATACACTCAGCGCTCGCCAGGTGAACGGGTGCGTCCAAAGGAACTTCACTTGCATGCAGGCAGAATCTGCTTTCATCGCTGAAGACCACAGCGCGCCATTCAAACCTCCATGTGACCTTCTGACGGCGCCAGTCGAATCATTCACGTCGATACTGCGGGATGAGTGGAAGATGGGTTAGATGAGTGTATGCCCATAGTCGAAGATGGGTTAGATGAGTTTGTGCCCGTAGTCAAAGATGGGATAGATGAGTGTGTGTCCGTAGTCGAAGACGGGTTAGATGAGAGTGTGCCCGTAGTCGAAGATGGGTTAGATGAGTGTGTGCCCGTAGTCGAAGACGGGTTAGATGAGTGTTTGCCCGTAGTCAAAGACAGGTTAGATGAGTCTGTGCCCGTAGTCGAAGACGGGTTAGATGAGTGTGTGCCCGTAGTCGAAGATGGGTTAGATGAGTGTGTGCCCGTAGTCGAAGACGGGTTAGATGAGTGTGTGCCCGTAGTCGAAGACGGGTTAGATGAGTGTGTGCCCGTAGTCGAAGACGGGTTAGATGAGTGTTTGCCCGTAGTCGAAGACGGGTTAGATGAGTGTGTGCCCGTAGTCGAAGACGGGTTAGATGAGTGTGTGCCCGTAGTCAAAGATGGGTTAGATGAGTGTGTGCCCGTAGTCGAAGACGGGTTAGATGAGTGTGTGCCCGTAGTCGAAGATGGGTTAGATGAGTGTGTGCTCGTAGTCAAAGACGGGTTAGATGAGTGTGTGCCCGTAGTTGAAGACGGGTTAGATGAGTGTGTACCCGTAGTCGAAGACGGGTTAGATGAGTGTGTGCCCGTAGTCGAAGACGGGTTAGATGAGTGTGTGCCCGTAGTCGAAGACAGGTTAGATGAGTGTGTGCCCGTAGTCGAAGACGGGTTAGATGAGTGTGTACCCGTAGTCGAAGACGGGTTAGATGAGTGTGTGCCCGTAGTCGAAGACGGGTTAGATGAGTGTGTGCCCGTAGTCGAAGACGGGTTAGATGAGTGTGTGCCAGTAGTCGAAGACGTGTTACATGAGTGTGTGCCCGTAGTCGAAGACGGGTTAGATGAGTGTGTGCCCGTAGTCGAAGACGGGTTAGATGAGTGTGTGCCCGTAGGCGCATTGCTAACAAACAGTTGGCAACAGTTCATGCTGACACTTCTGTGCTCATAAGCCCTCTCATCTGTGCTGTGGTAGCTGTACTATCTGCGACTGCTGCACTTACAATACGACGATCCTGGCGGACGTCTGTGCTGCTTGGACGTCCAGAACCTCGTCTACAGGTATGAGAAAGTTCAACCGAGCACTGATACCAGTATTTTTGCGCAGCTGACGCAGCACGTCCAACTTGTGTGGCAGTTCTCCGAAATGACCATCCCGGCGCTTGGAAGGCCACAATTTAACCCTTTTCGAACTCGCTCGTTTGGCTTAGAAAGCATGAGTGTGTCTCCGTAGCATGGTTGTCTGATTTCTTCACAGTTTTGCACCACACTAAGCCGTCTGGCAGTGAGCATTCTCTATTAAAGGGTAGACACACACAGCGCTTTGGTGGCTATGCCACTAGGCTCTCGGTTGGCGGATGATGTTGAAACCATTATCGGTACATCTATTATCCTCACGGTGGCATATGCCGTCATCGGATGAAAATCGACGTAGTCTTTTCAGGTGTGCTAATTTTTTTCTGGCGGTGTATTATAGACTCGCAAACTCTATGACCAGTTTTGGAATCAGTATAAAATTTCCTTGAAGATAAGAGATTTTCACATCATTTGACATTCATTTTAAATTTCATAAAAATTACATTTTTTTCCTTAAGATGCCTGAACGTTTTGTGTAAGAAATAGATGACTCAAACATTGTTGCCACCGCCTTAATATACATTACGATCTGTAATAAACACAGAACCAAATATTTTATGTAATAAATAATGCAAATTAAAATAGCACTAGCCCTCAGGCAGTATACTTCTACCGTGAAGCATAGAGTTATACTTCGTGTGATCTCACATCGCCTAACCTGGTGGAGAGAGGCCTGCCTATAAGTAGATTTTTGAGATACGCCACAAGTCAGTTCAAGGTGAGTTATCGTTGGGACAGATCGATGACCTGTAAGGCACGTATTTTTGTGCATGCCTACCAAAGTTAGATTGGTACCAATGAACAAACACGGCCGAGGTCTCTCGACATGTGTGACTATATGTGTGAACTGCGTTGACGTAATATACGCCACAAGTCAGTTCACGGTGAGTTATCGTCAGTTCAGATCGACGACCTGTAAGGCATGTATTTTTGTGAATGCCTACTAAAGTTAGGTTGGCACCACTGAACAAACATGGCTGAGGTCTCTTGACATGTGTGATTATATGTGTGAACTACCTTTACGTAATATACTTCTGTCAAAATTGAAACGCATTGCCAGCACAAGTGAGACCTGGAATCATACTCCTGAAATCGACTGCAGCGAGTGTAATTAACGCATCATCGATTGTCGATGACATCTAAAGGTGGATTTGTGGAGTAATTTAATTTAACTTACGTTGGCTCAGAGTTTATTGGTTTTAGATATCAAGTGACAGGGAACGCAACAACACCAGAACACAAGCGGCAGCATTTCGATTGGTGCCGTTATCATCTAAGGTGGAGATCTGGAAAGAGGTCTCATTCTTTCAATGTTTTGGAGAAGCCAAGAGGTATTACTCCTGATGTCACGATGTGGGGAGACGTGATGGCACAACAGTAGGTCACGAGATATCCTGCCATTATGGTGCTATTTTTCAACAGGAGAATGCTCGCCCACACGTGGCATGTGTCTCCGTGAACTGTCTGTGTGATGTTGAGGTCATCCCAAGGTCAACATGTTCTTCAGATGCGTCCTCAATTAGATATGTGCAGAATCAGCTCGAACGGCAACTCCGTCCCAGTATTAGTATCCAAAATGTCAAGGACCAGTTACAACAGTTGTGGACAAGCTTGCCTCACCAGAGGATACAATGGCTACATGAAATCTTTCCCAATTGGATCTGTGCTTTCATCCTGGACAGAGGGGGTGCAACGTCGTATTTGTAAACAGTGAAATAACGTCGCCTACCATCTCAACCGATGTAGTTTTATTTCGTTTCCTCTTCCCCTTCTTGGTACTTCACTTCTTTGTTAGACAGTGTGTGAGAAGGCATCAGCAAATCTCCGTGCCTTACAAAAATACAAAAAGCTCTTCCTTTTTGACACGAAGGAGCAAGTTTTACAAACTCTTGTATTTGCGGTTTTTAATTACAGCTGTTTTATTCGGTAAAGTCTGTCTCAGAAAGCTGATGGAGACAGGAACTGATGTCAAACGCCAGCGTACGGTATATCCGCGGAGTTCAACATTTTAATCTTATTGCACCACCTTATGTGTAGCTATCCTGGTGATGTGCAGACAAGGGCAGAGACTTCCATACGTTTTGCGTCCTCTACTGTCTTATCAAACTTTTTCTTCCTTTATTGTATTTCGTGTCTCTCCCCCCTCCCCCCCTTAGAAGGGTGGGCTGGCTGGCAGCAGCTGAACTTAAAAACCTAAGGAGAAGATAACAAACAATAAAAACAAGCGATAAAATGTAAAAACTGTAAAATGGTGTAAAGTTGTGGAAGTTAAAATATAAAAACAAGGGGTAGATGATGCTAATGAAGACACACAGTAAGTAGACAGGCACAATTTAAAATCATGGGTACAGTCTGGTTTCTGTCCCCAGAACTTAAAAAAGGAGATACACAAGACCGAACACTCACGTAAACACTGCAGTATAGAGTATACACGAAGATGCCACACTACAGCCGAAGGCAGATTGGGGGGGAGGGGGGGGGGATAGCATCCAGACAGATGAGGGGAAACAGGGGGGGAGGGGAGGAGAGGAAAATCAAAAAGCAGGGGGCGGGGGGTGGAAGCCAATGGAGGGAGTGGACACATAAAAAGGGCAGGAGCAGTCTTATCAATGCAGGTCCCACTACCTGTTCAAATCAAAAATGGTTCAAATGGCTCTGAGCACTATGGTACTCAACTGCTGAGGTCATCAGTCTCCTAGAACTTAGAACTACTTAAACCTAACTAACTTAAGAACATCCCACACATCCATGTCCGAGGCAGGATTCAAACATGCGACTGTAGCGGTCACGCGGTTCCAGACTGTAGCGCCTAGAACCGCTCGGCCACCTCAGCCGGCACGACATGTTCCTGTAACATACCACATATCACATGCTGCAAAGTGGGATGACATTTTGATGGTCTTTGACAACAGTTTCACTTATGTCTAAGTCAGTGGCTACTTAGACCGAGTGCAGCAAAGTTTAAAACCTGTGAGTTGGTTTTCTATTTATTCCACAACCATATCAAGTGAATAAGTCATACTAATTTCCAGTAAATTAGCCTATTAGACAAATGTTCCCGCATTTACTTTTGACAAAATTGGTTTATAAAACCGAAGAAAAAAATTTTGACGTTTTCCCTTAGAATCTGCGCTCGATTTGTCCGCCTCTGTCTCACCCTCACCTACCTTGGACTCATCACTGACCGTCACCTCGCCTGGACCCCCCCCCTCCGCTCTATCCAATCCAAAGCCCAGAACCACCTCTGCCTCCTTAAACTCCTCTCTGACCGGACGTGGGGTAGAACCCCTGTACCATCCTCCACACCTACAAATCATTAATCTGTCCCATCCTCCGTTATGCCAGTCCCGCCTGGATATCCGCCTCCCCCCCCCCCCAAATTCTATGTCCCTCCAGATCCTTGAGTACCATGCACTCCACCTCACCTTCTGTATATGCCTCCTGTCCCCCATGCGGATCCTCTATGACCTGATTCTTTTCCCTCGTCTGCTCCTTTCCCTCGAACATGTCCGCGTCCTATACACTTCCTGACGACTTGATCCCTCTCATCCCCTGGTTGCTCCTCTCCTCTCCAACCCCCGCTCTCTGCTGCACCTTCACTGTTGTGTCCCCCCTACCCTCCACCTCAACCCCCTTCGTCTCCTCTACTGAGGTGGATTCCATCAACAACCCCTCCCGGATGATGCCCTCTCTCCCTCCATTTATCCCTCCTATCAACTCTGATCCTCACCTCCCCCCCTCCCTCCCTCTATCCTTTTCCCGAGCTCCCTCTCCCCCCTTACATCCTGTTTTTTCTCCACCTACCCACTCCTTGACTCCATTCTCCCCCCCCCCCCCCGAGTACTTTTTCTTTCCCCTCCACTGTCTTCGCCACTTCTTTCTCGCGTCCGCCCTGCTCCCCCCTTTCTCTGTGCCCTCTCCCTCTATCCCCCACCCAATACCCATATGCTTTTGTACTGTATAGTGTAGTGTTTTCCGTGAGTGTTCAGTGTTGTGTGTCCCCTTTTTAAAGTTTGCGAACAGAAACCAGACTGTCGCCATGTTTTTTAATTGTGCCTGTTTATTTCCTAAGTGTTTTTAATCAGTATCACTGACCTCTTTGCTTTCTATGTTTTCTTCACAACTTTTTCGCCATGTACCAGTTTTAAACAGTCACCATTTTATCACCTCTTTTTATTGTTATATCTCCTCATTATGTTTCTTAACTTTATCTGTAGGCTGCAGAGCGGCGTATTACGCTGCTGCCAGCCCCCCCTCCCCACATCCCTCTGTGTGTGTATGAAGGGGGGTATTCGAAATACAATAAAGAAAAAACAATTTTTTTTTGACGCCGACATGGATTTCGTTCAAGCCTAAGAGTAAATAAGACAGCAAATCACATAGCCCATACATTCATTAAACTGTTAGTCCTGCTATTTTTATGATACTTGTACTTTTACTGCGCTTTAATTGTAACATCAGTCCCAGGAATTACAAGACTTCGAGAATCTTTTAATGTAACGTTTTAGGTTTATTTTGGACTTATATTAATGTGCTGTGCTTACTGGCAATTTTAGAAGCGTTGACATTGTCTGCTCTCATTCCTGTTGCGATATTGGCGAGATGTGACGGAAGCTTCCAAAGAAGAAAACGATACAACCGGCCACGGAGCTACTGTTGTTACGCAAATGTAGTATTGTTCTGCGCAGCACTTCAATGGATATTTCATGGGATATCGGAACCTCATCCTAAACCCAAGGAGTGCAATCCCGCTTCAATCATCAGTCTTACTTTGGCTTCAAACATTGCAGACGCTGTACGTTACGTAGGCATAGACAGTCAGCGCGGTAGTCGGGAGGTCTTAACGGCTGTCATCGCTAGACGGCGAAGACATCCTTTCATCGTGGCTCAGCCAGATGGCACTAAATGTTTCTAAATTATACACGCAAAACTTCCTCGTGAATCACTCTACCTATTATATTAAACCAGATCAAAATTCCTGCAGTAGTTCCTGAGATTTTTGCCAGATTACGAATGTAATGCAGGTTTGTAAAGGCAACACAATATTTTTTATGTGATATAATTACAGTTTATCAGGGTTCGGATTTTCACCTTTACTTGTACTTCAAACCATTTCTTCTTGCCAAATTTAATGATTCTACCTCAAAGGAAAGTACTTTCTAGTTTTTGAAGAGCGAGTTTGCGAGTATCAAGAAATGTGACACACATGACCATACCTTTCGAGTGCATTGACGTAGTGGCTTAAATGTTCTACACTGCCGAGGGACGGCAGTGCTTAGTATGTGACACAAATTTCAACTTGATACATCCACCTTTATCTCAGAAAAAAGGTTCTTAACGGTCCGACAGACAGACAGACAACAAAGCTCAGAACTCTAAAAATACTGTATGTATACAACCGTGGTCCGACGAAAGAATGAGTCTGAAGGTCCTAATCTTATCGGGTTAAATAAATAAATAAAATTGCTCCTTTCATCCTACCTCAGTCGCAAAACCTAGAGCAGTACTCACGAGCTGGCTCTGTACGCGGTTTCCTATGTAGCTTCTGCACTCACCATCGGATATCTTTCAATAAATCTAATTCCTCGATTTATCTTACCCTACAATTGGTTTTAACTGTCCACCTGACTTAATGTCACTCCTTTATGTTGATTTAGATATTTTTCTGGCGTGGCTAAGTCGCATCGTAGAGACCGAATTTTATACTCAAAAGTTTCATTGTTGTTCATTATTCTGCATATACCTACATGTAAGGCATCGCTATTCATTACGCCATGTGGGTTCTTCTTCTAAGTCATTTTGAATTTCGTACTAGCGTTTAACAAAGAGGAAATCTTCGAGCAAATCACTTAACGACATTTTGAAACTGTAAAGACCGCTACCCACAAACTTGGGTATGAGGAGTTGATTTCCTGTGGTACTCCACATTTAATGAGCAGTACCGTTCTTAGAATGAGATTTTCACTCTGCAGTGGAGTGTGCGCTGATACGAAACTTCTTGGCAGATTAAAACTGTGTGCCGGACCGAGACTCGAACGCGGGACCTATGCCTTTCACGGGCAAGTGCTCTACCAACTGAGCTACCCAAGCACGACTCACGCCCCGTCCTCACAGATTTACTTCAGCCAGTACCTCGTCTCCTACCTTCCAAACTTTACAGAAGCTCTCCTGCGAACCTACCGCTTATTTTCTTCTCGAATCACGCCAAGTAAGTCCTAAGAGTAGTAGGCTATATATTTTAATTACTTAAATTTATTTGTGTGATGAGGATACCGAAATGTTAGTGTTTTCTGCCTGTTTTATGTTGCACGGAAGAGATCATGACAGGTGATTCATTGTTGTTGCACTGATGTAGGAAATCAGCAGTGCGAGTCACTAATCACACGAGCACCGACGGCCCGCCGCGGCGAGAATATCGTGTCACCATTGTCAGCATAAGAACATTGTTAAAAACAGATGTATGAATTTAACATACGAAAATGCACCAGTTCTACACAAGGTCTTGAGCTTGTGTGACCATTTTATGTTATCAACGTTTGTAAAATAAACTAAATGTTAACTAAACGTCTACTGACTAGCGTAGTAATTGCACCGCTGGCCCGTACTACAAACTGTGACCATACTCAAGTTGTCGAAGTCCGACTTCTCGCAAGAAAATCTTTAAGAGCATCTGACTGATATTGTACTGGAAGGAAAGATTTTCTGCTTTAAGCTGGTGGTGGCTATTAAAACCAATTCTGAATTTATTAACAGACAACATTGTCTTGTAAATTAATGCACGACGGAACATACAGTAAAATAGTTTCCGATTTGTGAAAAGTGCTGGAATTAGATTTGGGAAGTACTGTATCACTGAAAAAGTTAACTTTCTTTTAACTGACAAATTCTGAATAGTGTGCAAAGTAGTTCCCTTTGATTGCTTCTCTTCAAATTAGATCTTGGTGGTCATTTAGGTAATCGATATCTTTATGCGAATTTTCACCTTGCATTAAAATCTGTGCGTACCATCAATCATCATTTTAGATTAAAGAGATATTTGACGGGAAAGTGAATTTAGCAGTTTTGAAGAGTAATGATTCTAAAAGTTTCTAATGGGTTATCGGTTGATATTTAAGAAGAAAATAATGTAAAGTTACATATTTTAACATTTTGCAGTAGAACTGTTAAAATATCTGTGGGCGATTGAATCTCATCAAGTTGATGTGCCATTGTTTTACCGAAGCAAAACGCAATTCTTACATGACGACGACAATTTATTATAAATTTCAAAGACAGTTCTTTGTCAACTACGCAGGTTAAACGAATCTGTTACATTTACAGGGTGTTTCATGAAGATATGCAAATATTTTCATATGTTATTCTACAAGTAAAACAAAAGAAAAAAGTTCATATAAACATAGGTCCGCAAATGCTTAGTTACGGAGTTACGGCTAATAAAAGATTTTGTCTGAAATTTTGCAGCTTCGACACTATGAAGTTATCACAAAACTGTACAAGATTAAAGTAAAGCACGATTTCCATTTATTTTGTTATTATTGGTCTGGTGAATTTAATAAAACATGTCCCGGACGTGTATCTGCAGTAGTTTTCCAGAACATCCAGAGGAACAAAGAAATAATGTCGTAAAATTTTTAATTTATTAATTACTTGGCCCAATTTGTTCTTTAAATTCCAGACAATTGCACAAAGTTTTCAACAGAAGTTGTAGAGAATTTAACTGTCGAAAAATGGTGGTAATAACGTTAACTGAAACTGTGTGAATGTGTCAGGTAATCTGCTTTTATTAATGCCATAGCACACATGAATTATTGTTAAACCGGAAAAAAGAACCTTAGTGTTAAGGGAGCTGTACAGTGTACACAGGTTCACAATACATTCACAATAATTGTTCAAAAATGTCTCCACCCAGTTCAGTGCATTTAGCTGCACGTGTGTGAACAGATTTTGTTGCTCCTTTCAGTTTCACAGGGTTGTCCTTAATTTTGTCTATTGCATTCATAATGCGAGCAAGTAATGTCTCATGTGTATTGACTCTGTCGTCACAAACTATGTCTTTCATCCATCCCCATACACAAAAATCCATTGGTGTTAAATCGGGCGATCTGGGTGGCCACAGACATGTAGCACCACGACCAGTCCATTTCTGGGGAAAATGTTCATTCAAATGTGTAGTAACAGCGTTGGTGAAATGTGGAGGCGCGCCGTCATGTTGAAAATACATTTGTAATCGCGTAGCAAGTGGAACATCTTCGAGCAAGCGGGCATTTCTTCTTGAAGGAAATGTAAGTACGTCAAGCCAGTTAGAAACCCTGGGAAGATGAATGGTCCAATAAAGTGTGTGTTGACTATACCACACCACACATTTAGGCTAAATTACTGCTGGAAATTGCGTTGCACTGTTGCATGTGGGTTTGCTTCAGACCATACGTGCTCGTTATGTAAACTGTTTATACCATCTAGAGTAAACTGTGCCTCATCAGTAAATAAAATGTAACTGCCGATTAGTATTTAACCAGTTGCACAACTCCAAGCGAAGAGCAGGATTTCCCGGATGTAAATGATGGACTTTTTGTTTATGGTAAGGATACAAATTATTGTACTTCAGTGTACGCCATACTTGATTTTATGAAATGTCTAATCGTTGAGAGATACGTCGTGCACTGGTACCTGCACTACTTTGAACAGCATACATATTATCCTCATCATCGTCTTCACATATCGAGCGCTCGTACTGATTATGAACGTTACGTAGAGAACCTGTCTCTCTTAACATTCGAAATACTCAATTAATGGTTCGTGCATTCGGAATCCTGCGAGTTGGATAACGCACGTGATATTCATTATCTGCAGAGGTAGCATTACCATCTCATTTGCCATAAATAAAAACCATATCGGCGTATTCCTCTGTCGTAAATTTGAAAGGCATCCCTATTTCATAAATAATCTACAAACTACAACAGTTCCTATGTGGTTTCACTTAAATGCCCTGTTGTTATGTTCTTTTACTGAACAATATAGAAAGCTAACTCGTTTCAAGGTTAGGAAACGACTGAAACAACTCACTAAATGACATGAACGTTTCTACATTATTAATGGAAAGTAAACAATCTTTGTTTCTCTGGATGTTCCGGGGGAACTACTGCAGATACACGTCTGGGACATGTTTTATTAGGTTCACCAGACCAGTAACAACAAAATAAATGGAAACCGTGCTTTACTTTAACCTCGTACAGTTTTGCGATAACTTGATATTAGCGAAGTTGCTAAATTTCAGGCAAAGTCTTTTATTAGCCGTAGCTCCGTAGCTAAACATTTGCGGACGCATGTTTAAATGAACTTCTTTTTTTAGTTTTACTTGTGGAATAACATATTACAATATTTGCTTGCCTTCGCGAATCACCCTGTTCAAATAAACAGATGTAGGAATATAATTTCAATTAAAGAAGGTGTATAATCATCTACGTAAAAATTTTCATATGAAATGTGATTTCGCCGATAAACAATGTCATTTATGTTGCTGGAAAGAGTCTTTGAAGAAATTTAATAAACTGTTGGTACTTCTAAAGAAAGAGTACAGCGTTTTATCAAACCTTGAATACATTGGCTTTGTTCTGTGGGTTAATGAAGACAGGCCTTTGTATTAAAGAGAGGGTAATTTCCAAGAAACGGTGCACATGTAAATCGCGGCCTTACTACGAGTGGTAAGTATCGAACGCTCGGCTATCTAGATGTTGACAAGAGAGACGACAAAAGACGACCGTATTGAAAACAGAAAGTCGTTAAAAATAGAGAGCAACAGCACTTTTGGGTATGTCGTCGTCATGCACAATGCCCTGTCTGGTGTAGCCATCATTCTTTTTACCCCATACCCAGGGTACACTTCTGATACATCTTTTCGGAAAACTGGGAGAATCTCACAGGAAAGAGATTTCCCAGAGGGTTGTAAGTTGTGAAAATACAAAAACTGCGACGTTCTACTACTCTCATACGACGCTTCGTTGTCACAGAAGAAAACAATATGTATATTTCCCGCTTTTTGAGTCGAGCGTTCGATATATATCGCTTGCAGTGAGGACGCGACTGCGATGTGCACCGTTTCGTGGAAGTTACCAAAGAAAGAATTCGCTACCAGTGGAAGAGAGAATCACAGCAAGAAAAGGGACGGGCCATTTCACTCCTCGTGTCATCGAGTTGCCTCATACCATGTGTGAAACGTATGATTTGCGTTTCACGTGAATGGTGGAATCGTATAATCGCTAGTAACTGACAAAAAACTTTTCCCTCTCGTGGAATATTTTCTGGAATTTATTGGACTAGACAACTTTGCACACATGCGCTAACCTCCTTTTTTCCATGTCCCGAAGTGTAGATCTGTCTGGTTGACATGCGGCCCATTGGATAGCTGTTCCTTTCAGCCATACGCCAGAAAACTGGCAGTGGGGCACCGGAGATCCCAACTGTGATTTTTTTTAAGGGGTTGACAACTCCAGAATATACGTTACAACCAGGGGGAACCTTCTGAAAACCATTGTCAGAATCAGAAGTTTCTTCTGAGACGATATGCTCCTCACAAAAATATGGAAGTCTACTGTGTGTGCTGTAACTATTTGAGGATGTGTGAAAGAATGAAGGCGATGAACTTGTACATACCAATGTGTTCGACCTGTGAATATTACCGTTCTTATAATTAATATTGACATGTGCGTTTTCAGCCATTTACCCGTCAGAGAAAGTTGCAATGAAAGTAATTTTATAAGCTAACTAGTTTAGTGCCCGCTACTTCGCTCTAAGTAGTGTGGCCTGCAGAGATATTTTTGTTTCTGTTTTATTCAGTCGAATTTTTATGTAGTTCACGAATTGCAACACCCTCTAAGCTTTTAGCGCTAATTAAGGCTGTATAAGCTTGGTGTTTTCCGAATGTACTTTCGAACAAAAAGCGATTCTGATAGCTGGAGTCCAAAGTTTTTGTTAATGATGGCTTTTGCGTTCTTGTGGAGATATATCCATAGCAACTTTCATCCCCTAGTAAATATTTCTTTATATCTAACCTATAAGTGAAATACTAATTTTCATAAATTTAGATTTAAAATTTTCTTAATGTAATGAAATATTTTCTTAAAAATATCATCCCTTATTGCACTCCCTTAGAAGTTGAATTTCCAGAAACACTGAAACACGTATTGTTTATATTTCTAACCGAGAAGTTAAATACCAGTCACACGTGTAGCCTTAAAATCTTTTAGTAATTCTTTAGTGATTATTTATTTTCAAAAAACCTTTCACCCACTATTTTGCCCCCCTAGTGGTTCAATTTCAAAAAATGTTGAAACATGTAGTATTTTTTATCTTATGACTGAGAAGCCAAATACCAGTTTGCGTAGTCCTAGCTTCGAAATTGCCTTGCAGCGGTATTACTTTCAAACCGTCTTTCATTCCCCATTTCATCCCCTTAGGAGTGGAATTTCGAAAAATCCCTTCTGAAACGAAGCCTACAGTATAAGACCCACACCCTCTCCTAACTTGAAGTTTCTATCGTTAGTGATTTGGGCTGGTGACGATGAGTCAGCAAATCAGTCTGACCCTGTTTCCCCCCACCCCTTAAAGGTTTGAATCCCCAAAAACAGTGAAACACGTATTTTATCATCTACAACCAAGGAGCCATACACGTATTTTCAAAGATTTAGCTTTAAAAATGATTTCGCAATGAAATTTTTCATAAAATATTTCACCTGATATTTCACCCCCCACCCCCTTTAGGGATTCAGTTTCTAAAAACAGTGACATTCGTATGTTGTATTTCTAACAGAGAAGCCAAATACAAATTTTCACAGATTTAGCTTCAAAAATTCTTGCACAATGAAATATTTCCATAAAAACCTTCATTCCCCGTTTCACCCTCATAGGGGTTGAATTTCCGAAAACAGTGAAACACGTAATATTAATTTCTAACTGAGAAGCCAAATTTAAATTTTTATATATATAATAACACGTAATACTGATTTCTAACTGAGAAGCCAAATTTAAATTTTCATATATTTAGCTTTAAAAATGCTTTATTTTCACAAAAAGTCTCATTCCTTATTTCACCCCCCCCCCCTTAGGGATTCAGTTTCCAAAAAGACAGAAACACGTATTTTTTATTTATAACCGAGAAGACGAATAACAACGTCCATACTTTAATTGTTCTTTAATACTGATATATTTTCAAACAAAGCTTTCACTCACTACTTCACCCCGTAGCGTTAAATTTCATAAAATTCTGAAACACATATTTCATTATTTCTGACCGAGGAACCAAATACCAATTTTCTTAGGTCTAGCTTCAAAATTGCTTTAACAGCGACAGATTTTTTTAAAAAAAATTTCATCTGCCGTAGGGTTGGAATGTCGAAAAATCCCGTCTTGAATTTCAAGTTTCTGACCTTAGCGGTTTGATCTGGGCGATTATGAGTTAGTCAATCAGTCAGGATACTGCATTTTATATAGAAAGATTAATTCCACAGTGTTCTCTGAATAAACTTGACAGAAATTCTAGCAGACTATGAAGCCTAATTCGTTTTCAACAGTCTACTTTCTTCTAAGTTTGTTTTCAGATACATGTGTTCTATTATTGTTGTTGCTGCATGTTTTAGTGCCGTAAACGATTCTGCTTTACAATTAACTACAATAATTGTAATTATTTTCGAAGATACAACAACGGCTAAATGCAACCAAAAGGGTTTCAGTAAATGTATTTGTTTGTTTTGAAAGTGCTTCGCGAGCTCTGCCGACCGCCTTAACTTTGTGTTTAATCTTTGACTCATCGGAAAATTTTCCGATTGTTTCGTGCCACTGGACCTTAGCGGCAGAGCGGCAGCGCGGCTTTCCAGCTGCTTATTACCTTCTCAACTCAGTGGCCACCGCACGCACCGCATTTACTTCGCGTGCGTTCCCCGCGGGAGTTGGCAGGGAAACTAGTACCAAGCTGAGGTTGCAGCACAAAAGTTTCACAGGTGCTATAAATTAAGCGAGCTTCCTAAACTATGTAAATTGTTAGAATTATAATTAGTACCTCTTCCATGTTTCTACTATCAATGTCGCAATTCCTACTTCTGGTTTCAGAAGTTTATGAGTTATTTCTTCTCTTGAATATATACGTTCTATAACAAAAATAATCACATCAACAATAATTAATAGAATTGAACAGAATTAGAAATTGAAGGCAATAAATTTGGTTTTGGACGAAAAATAGGGGCCAGAGAAGCCATCGTAATACTGCGGAACTTGTTAGAGAGAAGGTTAAATTAAATCGGGGATGCTTAAATAGCTTTTATTTATGATATGGTTTGGAGCACTATCAGCAGCCTTGTTTGTAGACTAAATTATGGGAATCCATGGAAACAACTGTTGTTTACAGATGTCCCAACATATTTCAACACCTTTGTGCCGTCATCAGTGGGTGCTTTTCATGCGTTCTTATTTTGTATTTTATTGAGTTCTGTAGGACTCTCTCTACATTACTATTACATTTTTTCGATTATTCTCATTTAAGAGAGCGATTGAACGTGAGTGGTAATTATTTATTCTTCTTCCTTCGTTCTTCCCAAAATCTCTTCATACGCTCGCTGTGCTGTCTCTTGCGTTCTTCTGACCATTTATTTCCTGTTCTTTTCTCGGTTTGTTTTCGTTTAAGTGCATGTTTCTTTATGATGTTCCTGACCTGTTCTCGATTGTTTATGTTGCCTTGTCTGATCCCCAGTTCCTTAATGTATTCTTCTGTTTCAGTGATACACTTTGTCTTGTTCTTGCTAGTATTTGCTATGTCAAAGATTTGCCTTGTGAGCCTGTTCTTGTTCATCCTGCTGATATGTCCATAAAATTTCAGTCTTCTCTTTCTAAACGTGTCCGTTTATGTTTCTGTCTCTTTGTAGATCTGTCTTGTTAGCCTCTTTGTCCAAATACCTTAACAAAACACTGGTCCATACAATTTCCTCAGAATTTTTCCTTCTTGCTTTTCAATCTCTCTGATTTTGATATGATCATGAATCGCTGTAGTTTCTGCAGAGAAGGGTGCTTCTGGTAGAACCACTCTGTTGTAACGCCTTAATTATGCATTGACAGAAATAGATTAGTTACTGAAGTGATTGCATTTCTGTAATTTGGAGATTCTTTCTTGGTTGACTGTGGAGCTCATTCCTGATGGGTGTATTATCTCTCCTAGATATTGAAGTGCGCAACTCTTGCCACTTTCCCGTGGTGAGTGGTAATGGGGAGATTATCTGAAGGATTGCTTGCCATGTGTTGAGTCTTTTCGCAGGAGATTTCTAGGCAAGTTTCCTGTGAGATTTCGTGAAGCTTCTCCAGTGCAAGTTTCGCTTCTTGTCTGTTGTTGGTTAGAATGGCAAGATCGTCCGCGAAAGCCAGACACTTCACATTGATACTCTTTTCTTTTTTAATACCGAGTAAAATTCCCTTTATTTCCTTTTAACATGGTCCATCTCTACATTATCGTATACCAATTGCACGTTGTAACTGAACACGCATCCTTTACCACCTGTGGATAATCGTTTGAATAACTGCACAGCCGGAAAAAAATTAGCACTGTCTTTTAGAGGTTTTTCTTCTTTATTGTATTTCGATTCCTCCCCTTCCCTCCCCCGTAGAGGGGGGGAGGGCGGGCTGGCAGCAGGGTAATATGCTGCTCTGCAGCCTACAGATAAAGACTGCTTAAAATGAACATGGTGAAAAGTTGCGAAGAAAATATAAAGAACAAAGGATGGGTGATGCCGATTAAAACACATAGTAATTAGACAGGCAAAATTAAAAAACACGGCAACAGGCTGGTTTCTGTTCGCAACACTTAAAAAGGGGGACGCACGACACTGAACACTCATGGAAAACACTGCACTATAGAGTAAAAATGCATATGGGGGGAGGGGGGGGGGGGAAGGACCCGGACACATGAGGGGGAAGAAGAGAGGGTGGAGAGGAAAAACAAAAAGGGGGGAGCAAATGGAGGGAGAGAACACAGAAAAGGGAGCAGGCTAGGCTGACGTAAGAAGGAGTGGGGAAGACAGTGGAGGGGAAAGAAAAAGGACTCACGCGAGAAAGGAGTCAAAGAAAGGGTAGGCAGGATAAAGCAAACAGGATGGAAGGAGGGGGAGAGGGAGCCCAGGAAAAGGAGAGTGGGTGGGAGGAGAAGGTGAAGGAAGCTACTGTGGGAAAGGAGATGAAGGGTGTAGAGGTGGAGGGTGAGGGGACACAACAGTGAAGGCACGGCAGTGGGCAGGGGTTGGAGAGGAGAAGAGCAACTACAGGATGGGGGGGATCAAGTCAGTGGGAGGTGTAGAGAACTCTGATATGTTTGTGGAAAAGGAGCAGATGGGGGAAAGGAATCAGGTCATAGAGGATCCATGTGGCAGGCAGGAGGTGTATACGGAAGGAGAGATGGAGTGCATGGCGCTCGAAGATCTGGAGAGACTTATAGAATTTGGGGGGGGGGGGCGGATATCCAGGTGGGACTGGCATAAAAGAGGATGGGACGGTTTAAGGATTTGCAGTTGTGGAGGATGGTAGAGGAGTTCAAGGCCCATGTCCAGCCAGAGAGGAGTTAAGGAGACGCAGGCAGTTGTGGGCTTTGGATTGGATAGAGCAGAGATGAGGGATCCAGGTGAGGTGACGGCCAAAGAGATCAAAAGTGTTGCATAGAATTATCCAAAAGACCTTGCCCTGTGTGTGTGACGAGATGGAATTACCATTCGCGAATAGTAAAAATGTTTTTGAAAACAGGGAAAAATCTTACTAGTGTTATGGAAGTCACTGAAACAAGTGAGAGCACAAAACTATCTGCTCCTAACAGTACGACGAATATGGCAGAAGTCTGTGCTGTGTCGACGTCCAGAACCTCGTCTATGCGTGTGAGAAGGTCACGTGACCATTGATTTCAGCACTGATACGCAACTGACGCAGCACGTCAACCTGTGTGGCAGTTCTCCGAAAGCATCAGCCCGCCACTCGGAAGGCCACAATTTAACCCTTTTCAAAGACGCACACTTGTCTGTAGAAGCACGAGCGCGTCTACGTGACATGATTGACTGCTTGCTTCACTCTTTTGCACCATGCTGAGAGCAGTCTAAGGCGCTGCAGTCATGGACTGTGTGGCTGGTCCCGGCGGAGGTTCGAGTCCTCTCTCGGGCATGGGTCTGCGTGTTTGTGCTTAGGATAATTTAGGTTAAGTAGTGTGTAAGCTTAGGGACTGATGACCTTAGCAGAAGTCCCGTAAGATTTCACATACCTTTGAACCTTTGAACCATGCTGAGCCTTCTGGCTGTAAGCATTCCCTATTAAAGGCTAAACGCAGATGGCGCCCTGGTAGCTATGCCACTACGCTACCTGCTGCGAGATGACGTTGAAATTATTATCAGTACATATACTATCCCCCAGGTGGCATATACCGCCATCGGATGAAAATCGGCACCGTTCTTCCAGGTGTACTATTTTTTTCCGGCAATGTGCTACTTTTTGCCAATATAATTAATGAACTTAATCAGTAAAGTGGGAATCCTTCACCAAAGTGCAGGTTCGATTTTACAAAAGAGACTAATAATTACAAGTTATTCCCGAATTAATCTCACCAGATAGCATGGAATACGCAGCACATTGTAAAATCTACCACTAAGCTTCTGAAACCATTTCTTCTGTTAGGAAATAAAAAAACAATAAGTTACTGCAGTCGTGTACGCGGACACCAGGAATTACTTTAGTTCCATTTTTTATTCCTTATTGCGAACAAGTTTCACAGTACCGCCGCGCAGGGTGGCCGCGCGTTTAGAGGCGCCATGTCATGGATTGCGCGGCCCCTCCCGCCGGAGGTTCCAGTCCTCCCTCGGGCATGGGTGTGTGTGTTGTTAGTAGCATAAGTTAGTTTAAATAGTGTGTAGGGACCGATGACCTCAGCAGTTTGGTATCTTAGGAATTCACACACATTTGAACACAATACCTGGCTTTGCAATAGCTTCGTAGCAACCGCTAAGGATAAATAACCAATAGCACAGGTCCGCAAGCGAAATATACTTATATAATAGACATCAACTCGAAAACAAAGTGCCTTTTTCTCTACTTTTTGTCTCATCATAGTTTCCTCCAATTAAGTTTGCAAGTAGCAAGGAATACCACACGGAGCCCTAATTTATTTCACACGCACATTTTTCTGTTGCTAGCAGGCAACTGAATAGCAAATTCAAACCTACTAAAAATAAGCGCTCTGAACTGGAATACTACAAGATAACAAATTACCTGTATACAATAATGAAAAAAAATCAAATAATATAAAAAATAAAATCTGAAAAAGTACCTACTGTTGATGCCAAAAGGTGTTGAAACATGTTTATAAACATTTATAAACAACAGTTTTTTGCGATGTAGCCGGACCAGAATTCGTTGAAACAGATTTTATTTTCAGACACGACATTTGGTAGTATTAGCTGGAACAAATTTTGCGACATCTTGAAAGATATATAGACTGTAAAAATTCAAAAACACCTATAAAGAAATCAAAGTCAAAGAGTAGAGACTAAAGGAGAATAATATAAAGCAAAAATTAGAAAAGAGAACGAAGGTAGGGAGGCTAGGCTTTAACGTCCCATCGCCCTAGAGGTTATCAGAGACGGAGCTCAAACTCAGAATGATTCAAGGATGGGCAAGGAAGTCGGCCGTGTACTTTCAAAGGAACCATACAAGCATTTTACCGGAGCGATGCAGGAAAATCACGGAAAACTTCAATCAGAATGGTCGGAAGCATATTGCCGTCGTCCTTCGGAAACGAGTCCAGTGTGCTAACCATTCCGCCACCCCGCTAGGTAAAATTTGAAAAGAGGTTAGGCAAGGATGCTCGTTATCCTCGTACTCTTCTTGCCCTTTCATCGACAAAGCTATGAGGATTCAAATGAAAAAATCTGGAATTAAAGGATACGGTATCGCTATTCGTTAAATAACATTTGCAGATAATGTTGCCTTTACATGATAGCGATAAACAAAGCAAAGTAGATTGATAGTATATAAAAAAGCGTGTAATCACTAATAGTTGCGTTTTATTACACAACACTACGTATTTCAGACCATGTGGGACTATTAACATGTCTGCCTTGGTGGTTACATTAATTTTCTTACTCCCGAACAAGTTGTTTCTTCAAAATAGTGAAATGTATACTAATATTTAACAAAGTTCAAATACTAGTGGCTGAGGGTATTGTTTAAAATGCTTTCGGCGCATTCACCACAATCACGTCCGAAACTGCAAACCATAAATAAAATTAAAATACACTTCTAAAATTTTCAGCAATTACGAAAAATTTTGATTTTAAAATTAATGAAAAAAAAAACAAAAGTAAGTAAATAAAAAAGGAGGACATCTGACTTCCAAATCAAAAGAAATAAAATAGAAAATGTTGATAAACTTTGTTATTTGGGCACGCTTATTATTAGAAGACAACAGATGCACTCTGGAAACCAGAAAAATAATTTCAACTGCCGAACGTAGTTTCAATGAACGGAGACAGCTATTAGTGAAGAACGCTAATGAGAACCATCGGGACAGAAAGAAAAACCGATGGTGTTCTGAAAGAGATCAATAAACATAGAAACTCACAAAAATCTCTCCCAAATTCCTTAATTTTCTGTACATTTGTTGAGGCTGCGACGTAATGGAAAATGTTTATGACGCATAAATTGCTTTCCACTTGTTGATTGCGGACACGACCAATATACACTATTGGCCATTAAAATTGCTACACCAAGAAGATATGCAGATGATAAAAAGGGTATTCATTGGACGAATATATTATACTAGAACTGACATGTCATTACATTTTCACGCAATTTGGGTGCATAAATACTGAGAAATTAGTACCCAGAACAACCATCTCTGGCCGTAATAACGGCCTTGATACGCCTGGGCATTGAGTCAAAGTTGATACGCTTGAGCATTGAGTCAAACAGAGCTTGGATGGCGTGTACAGGTGCAGCTGCCCATGCAGCTTCAACACGATACCACATTTCATCAAGAATAGTGACTGGCGTATTTGCCGAGCCGGTTGCTCGACCACCATTCAAAAAATGGTTCAAATGGCTCTGAGCACTATGGGACTTAACATCTGTGGTCATCAGTCCACTAGAACTTAGAACTACTTAAACCTAACTAACCTAAGGACATCACACACATCCATGCCCGGGGCAGGATTCGAACCTGCGACCGTAGCAGTCACGCGGTCCCGGACTGCGCGCCTAGAACCGCTAGACCACCGCGGCCGGCTATTAGTGAAGAGCTGTCTAATATAGAAAAGAAATCAAATGTCAAGTTCATCTCCTGCGTTTTCCTCATGGTTGTGAAAGCTGGACTATGTTGAAGACAGGCAGAAAAGTCTTGGAAGGCATGGCAATCTCGCTTTGAAGAACGCTAATGAGAACCATCGGGACAGAAAGAAAAACCGATGGTGTACTGAAAGAGATCAATAAGCAGAGAAACTCACAAAAATCTCTCGCAAATTCCTTAATCTTCTGTACATTTGTTGAGACTGCGACGTAATGGAAAATGTTTATAACGTATAAAATGCTTTCCACTTGTTGATTGCGGACACGACCAATATACACTACTGGCTATTAAAATTGCTACACCAAGAAGATATGCAGATGATAAAAAGGGTATTCATTGGACGAATATATTATACTAGAACTGACATGTCATTACATTTTCACGCAATTTGGGTGCATAAATACTGAGAAATTAGTACCCAGAACAACCATCTCTGGCCGTAATAACGGCCTTGATACGCCTGGGCATTGAGTCAAAGTTGATACGCTTGAGCATTGAGTCAAACAGAGCTTGGATGGCGTGTACAGGTGCAGCTGCCCATGCAGCTTCAACACGATACCACAGTTCATCAAGAATAGTGACTGGCGTATTTGCCGAGCCGGTTGCTCGACCACCATTAAAAAAATGGTTCAAATGGCTCTGAGCACAATGGGACTCAACATCTGAGGTCATCAGTCCCCTAGAACTTAGAACTCCTTATACCTAACTAACCTAAGGACATCAGACACATCCATGCCCGAGGCAGGATTCGAACCTGCGACCGTAGCAGTCACGCGGTTCCGGACTGAAGTGCCTAGAACCGCCCGGCCACCACGGCCGGCTCGGACCCTATTGATCAGACGTTTTCAGTTGGTGAGAGATCTGGAGAATGTGCTGGCCAGGGCAGCAGTCGAGCATTTTCTGTATCCAGAAAGGTCCGTACAGGACCTGAAACATGCGGTCGTGCATTATCCTGCTGAAATGTAGGGTTTCGCAGAGATCGAATGAAGGGTAGATCCACGGGTCGTAACACATCTGAAATTTAACGTCCACTGTTCAAAGTGCTGTCAATGCGAACAAGAGGTGACCGAGACGTGTAACCAATGGCACCCCATACCATCATGCCGGGTGATACGCCAGTATGACGATGCCGAATACATGCTTCCAATGTGCGTTCACTGCGATGTCGCCAAACACGTATGCGTCCATCATGATGCTGTAAACAGAACCTGGATTCATCCAAGAAAAATGATGTTTTGCCATTCGTGCACCCAGGTTCGTCGTTGAGTACACCATCGCAGGCGCTCCTGTCTGTGATGTAGCGTCAAGGGTAACCGCAGCCGTGGTCTCCGAGCTGATAGTCCATGCTGCTGCAAACGTCGTCGAACTGTTCGTGCAGATGGTTGTTGTCTTGCAAACGTCCCCATCTATTGACTCAGGGATCGAGACGTGGCTGCACGATCCGTTACAGCCATGTGGATAAAATGCCTGTCATTGGACTGCTGATACGAGGCCGTTGGGATCCAGCACGGCGTTCCGTATTACCCTCCTGAACCCACCGATTCCACATTCTACTAACAGTCATCGGATCTCGACCAACGCCAGCAGCAATGTCGCGATACGATAAACTGCAATCGCGATAGGCTACAATCCGACCTTTATGAAAGTCGGAAACGTGATGGTACGCATTTCTCCTCCTTACACGAGGCATCACAACAACGGATCACTAGGCAACGCCCGTTAATTGCTGTTTGTGTATGAGAAATCGGTTGGAAACTTTCCTCATGTCAGTACGTTGTAGGTGTCGCCACTGGCGCCAACCTTGTGTGAATGCTCTGAAAAGCTAATCATTTGCATATCGCAGCATCTTCTTCCTGTCGGTTAAATTTCGCGTCTGTAGCACGTCATCTTCGTGGTGTAGCAATTTTAATGGCCAGTAGTGTAAAAAGGTCATGTCTTATGTGCTGCATCATTAATAATAATTTAAATTATGTTACTTATGGAAATGATTTTTACTTTCTATTTGCACTCATAGAAACTGTTTACAAGATTGTTAACATTATGTTTTGGTTACTTAAGCACTTGTATCAAAAATTACTCACTGTCTCCCTCCCCCCTCCCCCCCACCAAAAAAAAAAATTGATTATTTTGAGAGGTTGGTGGGAGGGCGAGAGAGAGGGGGGCGTGACAAGTTAAATCACCACAACGGGCGTCAAATTACCTAGCAACAGCAGAACGACATGTTGCTATCCTACCGTACAAGGAAGTCACTTTGATTCCAGGATGGCAAGGAGCGCAAGCAGATCACGCGACTGCAATTAAGGTTCAAATGGTTCAAATGGCTCTGAGCACTATCTGACTCAACTGCTGTGGTCATAAGTCCCCTAGAACTTAGAACTACTTAAACCTAACTAACCTAAGGACATCACACACATCCATGCCCGAGGCAGGATTCGAACCTGCGACCGTAGCGGTCGTGCGGTTCCAGAATGTAGCGCCTTTAACCGCTCGGCCACTCTGGCCGGCTGCAATTAAGGAGGCTCGGTGTGCCTCGACTAGAAAGACGTGTACGACGCACACGGTGCGTGGTGGGTGCGTGTTCAGAACTGTTTGGCGTTGCGTCGCCTGATGGCAAAATGGGATGACTCGGCCCTAGAAACAGGCCCGCCACTGTTGCTTTTGATGGCGCGGCCGCCGCTGCCTGCGCTTGCTTTGTTTTGCATTTTATTCGAGCGGCGCAGGTTGTGCCTGCCGTCCGCACCACAGACGAACCACTCGAGCTAATTGCCGAAGAGCACGGAAAGCAGCGGAATCAAAACAAAACAGCGTGGCGCAGGCTGGTGGAGTAGCGTTCCTTGCACGGAACGCTGCGCGTAGAGCCAGAAGTGCGTGTGTGTTTGTGTGTGATAGACGAGTTGGTGAAGGTACATGCGGGCGATCATCGGTACAGTTCAGGCGTTCACTGAAGTGCTGAGGCGTTGTAATACTGGCGATCGACTGGTGTTTTCAGTGGTACCAGAAATTCAGAGAAGCTTGAGAAATATGGTTGTGTAATTAGTAATTAGTATATCGATTTAGAATGGATAGGAGGAAATATTTTCTATCCGTCAACTGATGGAAAAATGTTAGGAGTATAACAAAAGGGTGATAATGGTTTTTATAGACATAGAAAAGGCATATGATTCAGTTAACAGGGAAAGACTCTGGGAAGAAATGAAGAAGATAGATATAGAAAATGGATATATTAATGTAATAAAGACAATGTACAGAGGACACAATTGTAGAACACCATTGGGGAACTCTAAATACTTCGAAATAAGACAAGGACTTAAGCAAGGAAGTATTCTATCTCCCGCACTTTTTAATGTTGTGATGGAGGGAATGAGCCGGCCGGTGTGGCCAAGCGGTTCTAGGCGCTACAGTCTGGAACCGCGCGGCCGCTACGGTCGCAGATTCGAATCCTGCCTCGGGCATGGATGTGTGTGGTGTCCTTAGGTTAGTTAGGTTTAAGTAGTTCTAAGTTCTAGGGGGCTGATGAACTCAGCAGTTAAATCCCATAGTGCTCAGAGCCATTTGATGGAGGGAATGAATAGGGCAGTTAAAGATATAGTAAAAGAAAAAGACAAAAAGATGATTTTTGCAGATGATATGGTAATATGGGAAGAGGTAGATGTACAGTTACAGCTTGATGCGTGGAAGGAAATAATGAAAAGGTATGGATTAAAAATAAATAAAGATAAGAGTGAAGTAATGGTCTCTGGAAGAGAGAAAGGGATCAACGGAAATATTACCTTGGATGGAGAACCCCTCAAAGTGGTAGAAAGTTTCACTTATTTAGGGAGTGAAATATCTAGGGATGGAAGAATAACTAACGAAATTAATAGGAGGTAACAGTAGGGAGGCAATTTCACCCAACAATAAAACACCTGGTTTGGAACAAGGAAGTTTCAGAAAAAGCAAAACTCCTTACGTATAAGAATTATTAGTTCCCTATTGTCACCTATGGTGGAGAAACATGGACAATGAGGGAAAGGGACTGCAGCAGACTGCAAGCAGGGGAAATGAAATTTCTCAGAGTAGTTAAGGGAAAAACAAAAATGGATAGAGTAAGGAATGTAGAGATTAGAAAGGACCTTAAACAAGAAAATATGAGAGAAGAAATTGAAAAAAAGAGATTAAGATGGTATGGTCATGTTAAGAGGATGCGTGGGCAGAGACTCCCCAAAATTATGGAAGAACTAAAGTGAATGGGAAAAGACTTAGAGGGTGCCCAAGAACACTGTGGAAAATGAGAGTGAGAATATCTGTAGAAAGGACAGGTGTGACCTGGCAGCAAGTGGAGGAGTAAAAGTGGTGGGAAGCCCGAGCCAAATGGACAGGACTCGTCAGCACCCAGACCTGGCAGTAGCTGGAGCGGGATTCGGATATACACTTCTGGAAATGGAAAAAAGAACACATTGACACCGGTGTGTCAGACCCACCATACTTGCTCCGGACACTGCGAGAGGGCTGTACAAGCAATGATCACACGCACGGCACAGCGGACACACCAGGAACCGCAGTGTTGGCCGTCGAATGGCGCTAGCTGCGCAGCATTTGTGCACCGCCGCCGTCAGTGTCAGCCAGTTTGCCGTGGCATACGGAGCTCCATCGCAGTCTTTAACACTGGTAGCATGCCGCGACAGCGTGGACGTGAACCGTATGTGCAGTTGACGGACTTTGAGCGAGGGCGTATAGTGGGCATGCGGGAGGCCGGGTGGACGTACCGCCGAATTGCTCAAGACGTGGGGCGTGAGGTCTCCACAGTACATCGATGTTGTCGCCAGTGGTCGGCGGAAGGTGCACGTGCCCGTCGACCTGGGACCGGACCGCAGCGACGCATGGATGCACGCCAAGACCGTAGGATCCTACGCAGTGCCGTAGGGGACCGCACCGCCACTTCCCAGCAAATTAGGGACACTGTTGCTCCTGGGGTATCGGCGAGGACCATTCGCAACCGTCTCCATGAAGCTGGGCTACGGTCCCGCACACCGTTAGGCCGTCTTCCGCTCACGCCCCAACATCGTGCAGCCCGCCTCCAGTGGTGTCGCGACAGGCGTGAATGGAGGGACGAATGGAGACGTGTCGTCTTCAGCGATGAGAGTCGCTTCTGCCTTGGTGCCAATGGTGGTCGTATGCGTGTTTGGCGCCGTGCAGGTGAGCGCCACAATCAGGACTGCATACGACCGAGGCACACAGGGCCAACACCCGGCATCATGGTGTGGGGAGCGATCTCCTACACTGGCCGTACACCACTGGTGATCGTCGAGGGGACACTGAATAGTGCACGGTACATCCAAACCGTCATCGAACCCATCGTTCTACCATTCCTAGACCGGCAAGGGAACTTGCTGTTCCAACAGGACAATGCACGTCCGCATGTATCCCGTGCCACCCAACGTGCTCTAGAAGGTGTAAGTCAACTACCCTGGCCAGCAAGATCTCCGGATCTGTCCCCCATTGAGCATGTTTGGGACTGGATGAAGCGTCGTCTCACGCGGTCTGCACGTCCGGCACGAACGCTGGTCCAACTGAGGCGCCAGGTGGAAATGGCATGGCAAGCCGTTCCACAGGACTACATCCAGCATCTCTACGATCGTCTCCATGGGAGAATAGCAGCCTGCATTGCTGCGAAAGGTGGATATACACTGTACTAGTGCCGACGTTGTGCATGCTCTGTTGCCTGTGTCTATGTGCCTGTGGTTCTGTCAGTGTGATCATGTGATGTATCTGACCCCAGGAATGTGTCAATAAAGTTTCCCCTTCCTGGGACAATGAATTCACGGTGTTCTTATTTCAATTTCCAGGAGTGTAGATAGATAGATAGGAGGAAAAGAACAAGAACAATCCTGTAACGTCCTTTAGAACGAACTGTCTGCAGCCACGAGTGGCGTGATCTAGTGATACCTACTGGTTTAGTTTACTCGTTGCCGATCCGCAGTGCTTGCACCTGTTAAAACCTGCCTGCCTTCAAATGGTTCAAATGGCTCTGAGCACTATGGGACTCAACTGCTGTGGTCATAAGTCCCCTAGAACTTAGAACTACTTAAACCTAACGAACCTAAGGACAGCACACAGCACCCAGCCATCACGAGGCAGAGAAAATCCCTGACCCTGCCGGGAATCGAACCCGGGAACCCGGACGTGGGAAGCGAGAACGCTACCGCACGACCACGAGATGCGGGCGCCTGCCTTCACATGGTCTGCATTCGTTCTGACGATGAGCTGTAATGAGATGGCATACCTATTCTTTGAATTGCTAAAATCATTGTATGCCATCAAATATGTAACACGCGAAACCGGTTGCAAACTTCTGGGTTCTATCAATTTAAAGATTCTCGCAGTGGTTGCTAATTGTAAGATGGTGGTTGTTTTCGTCAACAATTGCAAGCTGTTGCTTGGTGTGTAACAGAAAAGGATCTGACTGACAGGATGCCACTGAAAATTAATATCTAGAATAAATATAATATTCTTGCATATTAATCAAAATATCAAAAAATGTTAATGAGTATATTCCATTTCATTATGATTGAACCATGATTTTTGACAAGCCCATGACTTTAATAAAATGGCAAAGGTAATGCAAATCAGAACACTGGGAGGAGTAGTGGTCTAAACAACAACTGATTTATTTTTTCTTAATATTAATCAATATGGCCAAAGAAAAGCCACATAAACATTTTATCTGACAGTGGCTTTCAATAATATGCGATCTATGGTTAACTAAGTGATCAGCTGGGGGTCAACGCACCCGCGCTTACCAGAACTAATCGTACTATCTGACTCCACAAAAGTGAATCTGTGGTATGGCCCAAAAATTACGCTACTTCAAGCATTTGTACTCAACTATTGCACAAATAAAAATATGGTTCCAAAGAACTGGGTGCTGAGAAGCTTATATTAGAGCCCTATGCCGTAGCAGTGAATACTTTACCCTTCTGTAGTGAGGGCAGCACAGTACAACGTGCTCGCCGAGAACAGGCGCGGACAGCGGAAATCCGTTATTAACGGCGCGCCCGGAAATGTGCAAGTACGCAGTCTCGCGTTGGGCTGATTCACAACGCAGATACTTCCCTAAGAGCCTCTGAAACCCTGGTGAATTCCAGTGTGCCGGTGGACCTGTTTGCTGGTCTGCGAAACCACGACTATGCGTGACGGAATATCTCAAACGTTTAGACGGCCGACAAAACAAATACGTACACCCACGCACAACTCGTTGCGTGCGTGATGCAAGAAGCAGTACCCCTGATGGTTCAGATGGTGACTGGCACGGGCTCTAAGTGGCACACTAGGAAAGGACACAAGTCTCACCGTCTAGGTAAAGACCTGCCGTTCTTTACTAGCAAAGCGCCAGTACAAGAATGATCTTCTCTTTCTCTACTGCTTTGCTCCGCGGCTCGGTAGCGTAGCACATTTGCATGCTTAGACCACACCCACTTTAGCACAAGCCAGTCACGAGCTAGAGCTCGCATTCGAATCTGGGAGACCGCTCCCTGCTCTGCATACACAGATTTGACTAATCAGCGATTTTATAAAGTTAGTTGGGAGAAAAGAAAAAGATACGGCTTCGCGCCCTCTTTCCCACGTGTTTACGCCATGTCTTTGCTAAAAGCATGACCTGGATGGAACCACAGCCCTCCATAAAAAGATCTTTATCTCTCCTGTTACATCCGTTTCGAACATTCTAAAGAACGGCCATAAACTCGTTAAAAGCCTTGTGCCTTCACAAATATGTTTTGTAGCAGAGTCTGGACACCTGGGTGCCACTGCCCTGTCCCACGGAATTCGGAAAATCTCTCAGCCGTCGAATCCGCTTTCTACCTAACAAGGCCATCAGGTCACACAATGTGCAGGTCAAAGCTGCAGCGCCTCCTTGGTCCTAGTCAGCCTACCTGGACGCGGCCGCCGACTGACCGGCGCCACCCCCTGTGTCTGCACAATGAGACCGTGGCCCTTGGCTGCCGGAAAACGTTTTCACCCAGGTTCTGCAGAAAAAAGCTCCTCTCGGCTCTCAGCAGCTACACGCTTTTACCGCTGCTAATTAATTTGGCACCCTCTTCCTTCCAACACAGGTAAAGCCTAAAGCCTACCGCTATGCCTTCTCTAGAGCACAAAAGCAAGAACGTTAACTACTGCCAACCATTTCATCACATGAATGAAGTCGTATAAAATGCAGAAACCGAGTAATAAAGATCACCTTCGCTATGAACATTAAGCAGCATGACACAGTATCAAAAGTGAGAGTACCCTGCCATCTGTCACAGTTATTAAGGCACTATATCAACAAGGCCTGTTAGTTTGGTATACATAAGCAAAAACATGAACGAAAAGATAAAAGCCGAGTGCACCAAAATTCACGGAGCATGCACTGTAACTGCTCGTATTCTCCTGTAAATCTGACTGTTGGCAATCCCATTGTGGTATAAAGAAATTATATTGCTGTCACACAGGACTTTATAAACGAAACGACAGTATAGTTCTGAAACTGCTCGACTACAAAGCACGCAGTATTCTCCAAGACAATAAAAACTGATACCCACAATCGCAACAGAATATCGTACATGATTTTTTCCTGCTGAAAAAATGTTCGTTAAGATAAGAAGCATTGTCTTACTTCCCAGCATCAAAGTGAGTGATGAAGCTCTGTTCATTTGAGCTAACAACATCCAAATCTATAATGACTATCACAGTCTAAAAATAACTTCGAAACACCAATTAAACTCACTTTCTACATGACTTTTCATATTTCGACTTTGAAAACGTGAAATGACCTACCAGAACGAGGTGTAAACAGACACCGGCTACAAGTCTCCCCTGACAACATCCGACACGATCTGCCTCGAGTGAGGGACTCCTAGCTTTACTTATAACTTTTTAATGACTGTGACATCAGACTTGTCAGTTTTCCAGCAGTATACAATTTTGATATTATGGAGCTCCAAACGTGTTCCACTCACGTAACCTCACTCCGAAACCTCCTTAGCACAATTTCGTGGTCGGTCTGTCTGCTGCGAAACGTATCTTTTTGAACAGACTATTTTTGCTCCTCCTACCCTCCCGGGCAAGGGCACGAGTCCAACCACTTGGCTAAGATGTTTCTCTTCACAAAAACTGCAGCTTACTTTTAGTTTGTCACCTAAGTATACTTACACCAAGCTCCAAGGACGTTCCCAATGCCCTCGATCCTGTCTCACCTGTAGGCCTAGCGTACTGGGTGGCCACATCGCCCGATTTTCCTTTACAATGACCGAACCAGGCTGCCACACACCTCCATGAATCCTGATGCACTTCTCATTTGCCGGCCGCTGTGGCCGAGCGGTTCTAGGCGCTTCAGACCGGAACGGCGCTGCTGCTACGGTCGCAGGTTCGAATCCTGCCTCGGGCATGGATGTGTGTGATGTCCTTAGATTAGTTAGGTTTAAGAAGTTCTAAGTCTAGGGGACTGATGACATCAGATGTTAAGTCCCATAGTGCTCAGAGCCATTTGAAACATTTGAACCACTTCTCATTTCAAATTCGATTAGTTCACTCCACCTGACTTATTTTGACGAGATCTCTACCAGTCAATTGCAAATTAAAGAAAGGCCCTATTTAGGACGTGCTACACCACAAATTATTCACTTACTCTACTTACTAGATTACATTCTTGTTCTTTCTGAATTGAATGTGGTCAGTGAAACATCAGAGCACTCCGAAATCTCTGACTCGGCATGCTATCGCTATTTAAAGATACTAAGGCCGCGTCGCCTGACAACGTCTTCCCCAGCGTTCCGTTAGGTGACAGCCTTAAAGCTCTCTATGTGTATCAGGTAATGGTCTTGTCATCTCCAGCGAATGCGGAAGCTAATGAGTCTTGCGGGACAGCAGGGAAACTGTTCGTATGTGGAGTTGCTGTTCCACGGATGACACAGTTGTACCTTGGATGGAAGTTTGGTCGCAGCATTATTCGGGAAGTCACCTATAAGTGAAGTGGAACTCGAGTTATGTTTTGAGTTTAAACTGAGCATTGATACGAAAGTGTTATGCTTGCTGACCCAGCAACCCAAACGAGCTGTGCATGTGCCGATGAGTGTAATGCCTGTTTTATCTAAATGCCAACAGTTGCAACAAGTACGCCTCGTGTCATTTGGTAATTTGGCTGGATTCCGCCGTATCGCTTGTACATTTCTGTCATAGCGAAAGATGGGAGAAAGCTGCTGCACCAGGAATAAGTACAGGCTTGGATTTGGGGAATTCTTGTAAATTTCGCGCAGCTATGACAGAAAGGCAGTAGTTAAGGAACCGATTATCACATCGGATGGCAGGTGCGGGCAATGCTGATATTTAGCAAGCAATTCTGCAAGGCAGGCTTACAACGCCGTTCGCAGCTCACATAGTACTATATAGAAGTGTCAAGTAATTAGGGCAGCACAGAGCACTGACGTGCTGTGAAGAACCCATATGTTGCAGTTACAACAGCGCTTAATAGGGGTCGAAGTGAGCTAAGGAAAGGTGACGTAATTATTAAAGAGCACTCCACTTCTCCCCTCCAGAGGAACCACGTCATATGCGTCTGGAAAAGGCGTATAAATAAGCAAGCT
The DNA here is from genome assembly GCF_023864275.1 of Schistocerca cancellata. Taxonomy (NCBI): domain Eukaryota; kingdom Metazoa; phylum Arthropoda; class Insecta; order Orthoptera; family Acrididae; genus Schistocerca; species Schistocerca cancellata. The sequence continues at coordinate 303,135,890 of NC_064634.1, forward strand.
TGGAGGTTCAAATGAAGAGTCGTGTCTCCATTATGTCCGCGTCTAAAACCGAAGAGAATTACGATTGGTTAAGTTGCAGGCCAACCACGACCACCTCTGGTGATGGTTATTGGCAGACAACCGGCTTCTGAAACTACCACTGACCTCCACTGCACGTACACACCACAGCAGTGGCGGGGTGTGCCGTACCTTGGAGCTGCACCGGCGCCAAGAGCGAGAGGACTAGAGAGCCTGTATACAGAGCTGGCCATAGGTGAAGTTGCCCGTGATTGGTTGATTAGCTTTCATTTTTCTGCCAAACGTCTCTCGCGCTTCCTGTGTTCGCCGTGCTTTTGAGTTGAATTGAAGTGCAGAGGATTGTTGTGCATGCATGTTCGATTTAGTTGTACATCGTTTTTAGTACGTAATTAGCGTTTACGTGCATACTGGCAGCATCACAAGCTTTTCTGAAGCCAATATCTGACAGTCCTTGCTGGAAATGGAGAGTTCTTGTAATTGTTGTGCCGTGCTCATTCGACTTTATAGCGTCAAACTTTATTTCGTTCCGAATCAGAACACTAGGCATTATTTTGGTTTCAGTGTTATTGCCTGACTGTTGACGCAGGCAAGTTGTAAGCACGTTTTTCGCAGTTGTCGTGGTTGCTGAAACATTATTCGTAGTAAATAATTGTAGGTACTCTTGAAGACAGTTTTTAATAGGCTTATTTTCTGTGGGGTAGAAGGGATACGGTAGTTTTCTTGTTATATTTGGTCGTTATTACAGCAGCCTACATTTTACATTACCTGATTTTGTAATCTTTTTCGTTTGTTATCTACGAGAGGTATTCAGTATATATACTTTTTGCATGTCACAAGTAAACAATCCTTTCGATTTTCATTCATCTGACGTAATATAGGGTCCGCAGCTCGTGGTCGTGCGGTAGCGTTCTCGCTTCCCACCTTTCGGGTTCCCGGGTTCGATTCCCGGCGGGGTCAGGGATTTTCTCTGCCTCGTGATGATTGGGTGTTGTGTGACGTCCTTAGGTTAGTTAGGTTTAAGTAGTTCTAAATTCTAAGGGACTGATGACCATAGATGTTAAGTCCCATAGTGCTCAGAGCCATTTGAACCATTTGACGTAATACAGGTACGTTAAATCTTCAGTGTTGTGCACTTCCGATACAAAGCAAATGCTATATACCATATTTTTTATTTATGTTACTTTCATTGCGATATGTTTACTAAACGAACTTTAAAGGAGATAAATGCAAGCAACGAATAACTTTTGCAGCCACTGAATCAAATTTTCCTGTGCTGTACGTAAAAGGTTACTATGAGTATATTATAGCTGTAAAGAAAGGCATTTAATGAATGATTTCGCCATATTGTCTTGTGCTTTTGATTCGGTGAGTGTGTACTCCACTACTCCACTACTGGCCACACTAAAGTCCCGCCCGCAGCTTGGGAGAAAATTGGCCGCCGTATCGTCCGGTTGGCCACTCTCTCCCTATATAGGCTCTCTAGAGAAGGCTGCTGGCCTCTGCCCTCTGGGTGAAATAGTCGGCCCGACTACAAGCTGCCGCCCGCAGGGGCGGGGCCAGGGCGCGAACTCGCGGCATCCCGGGTGGAGAGCTGTCTGTGGCCACTGACCGCGCTGCCTTGGGCAGATGGTCGGGGCTGCTAAGGTTCACAGAAACGACTGCGGACGGCTGTTTCCCTTCGGCGCTCTGCATGGGGGTCCACAAATTACGCTTGAGGGGGCAGTTAGCCGTGTCCCGGGCTACTGGCGCAGTCAACAAGCGCGGCGGACATTTAGTCGTGGCGTGAGCAGGAGCGCTACGTCTGCGAGGCTGAGCGACTGGATGCTAACGCAACAGATTCTGGCCTTGTCACTGGCGCTGACCCACGCACGCACGCTGCTCGGCGCCATCACCAGGATCAGTCGAAGGCTGGCTGTGTACCTCAGATGCAGTAAAGTTCGTGGCACACTTGCTGGTGTTCCTGTGCATGCTTCGGCGTGAGTCACCCTTCTCTCCCTAACCATACCTCTCGATCGCTCTGACATATTACAGACCCTGAGCTCAGGGGGTTGTAGTAGCGCCAACACTTGTCAGCTTTGGTATTAATTTACACCACTGATTAGTCTTGTTAAATACTGTGATGGTGTTTCAGAGGATTGTGTTTGAGTATACACTACTGGCCATTAAAATTGCTACACCAAGAAGAAATGCAGATGATAAACGAGTACTCATTGGACAAATATACTAGAACTGACATGTGATTAAATTTTCATGCAATTTGCGTGCATAGGTCCTAAGAAATCAGTACCCAGAACAACCACCTCTTGCCGTAATAACGGCCTTGATACGCCTGGGCATTGAATCAAACAGAGCTTCGATGGCGTGTACAGGAACAGCTGCCCATGCAGCTTCAACACGATACCACAGTTCATCAAAAGCAGTGACTGGCCGTATTGTGACGAGCCAGTTGCTCGGCCACCATTGACCAGACGTTCTCAACTGGTGAGAGATCTGGAGAATGTGCTGGCCAGGGCAGCAGTCGAACATTTTCTGCATCCAGAAAGGCCCGTACAGGACGTGCAACATGAGGTCGTGCATTATCCTGCTGAAATGTAGGGTTTTGCAGGGATCGAATGAAGGGTAGAGCCATGGGTCGTAACACATCTGAAATGTAACGTCCACTGTTCAAAGTGCCGTCAATGCGGACAAGAGGTGACCGAGACGTGTAACCAATGGCACCCCATCGCCAGTATGGCGATGACGAATACATGCTTCCAATGTGCGTTCACCGCGATGTCGCCAAACACGGATGCGACCATCATGGTGTTGTAAAGAGAACCTGGATTCATCCGAAAAAAATGACGTTTTGCCATTCGTGCACCCAGGTTCGTCGTTGAGTACACCATCGCAGGCGCTCTTGTCTGTGATACAGGGTCAAGGGTAACCGCAGCCATGGTCTCCGAGCTGATAGTCCATGCTGCTGCAAACATCGTCAAACTGTTCGTGCAGATGGTTGTTGTCTTGCAAAGGTCCCCATCTGTTGACTCAGCGACCGAGACGTGGCTGCACGATCCGTTACAGCCATGCGGATAAGGTGGCTGTCATCTCGACTGCTAGTGATACGAGGCCTTTGGGATCCAGCACGGCGTTCCGTAATACCCTCCTGAACCCAGCAATTCTGCTAACAGTCATTGGATCTCTACCAACGCGAGCAGCAATGTCGCGATACGATAAACCGCAATCGCGATAGGCTACAATCCGACCTTTATCAAAGTCGAAAACGTGATGGTACGCGTTTCTCCTCCTTACACGAGGCATCCCAACAACGTTTCACCAGGCAACGCGGGTCAACTGCTGTTTGTGTATGAGAAATCGGTTGGAAGCTTTCCTCATATCAGCACGTTGTAGGTGTCGCCACCGGCGCCAACCTTGTGTGAATGCTCTGAAAAGCTAATCATTTGCACATCACAGCATCTTCTTCCTGTCGGTTAAATTTCGCGTCTGTAGCACGTCATCTTCGTGGTGTAGCAATTTTAATGGCTAGTAGTGTATATTGTGAGTGGTACACTGTGTGGTGAGACAGTTCCGCGATCTTTGAGTATTTCGTTTTGCCTCAGAGCCGTTAATTTCATATATTCATGCTTATGGTTATTGGTGCAATGTTTTTAAAAGTTTTTATGAACTGCCACCGTTATTTTTGCTAAATGCTTTTTATTGCTTTAAAAGCAAATATATTTTCATAGTTCTGCTCTTAGTTGTGATAAGAGATCTGTTTTTCGTAAGGAAATATTGGGTTCCCGTTAGTGGCCTCTACTGTTGTTTCCCAAATTTTTAAGCTGGGCGTTTTTTTAATTAATTGATAAAATAAAATTATGTACAAAACTGAAGTGTTTATTTCTCGATATGTACGTTTGATATTTTCTGCTATTTGATTGAGTGTTTTATCTTGTGGTAATTTTGAGATAGTTTGCTCTCAGATGGAGAAAATATGTTTTCTACACGAAGGCCGAGGTGCCAGGAAGCTGTAGAGAAATGCGGGAACAGCTGCAGAGTATCAGTGGTTGGTGCAGGGACTGGCAGTTAACGTAGTATCGTACTGCCCACAGACAGACTGAGAGAGCCGCTACCGTATGATTACACTATTGGCGATAAATTACTGCACACAGTAATCATGGTAACTATGTCAAGAGACCTGAAATAGAGTGACTACATTGAGCCGTGGTGGCTTCCATGCGCTCACGCGCGTGATCCTACTGGCGCCACTTGTGCGTGCCTTCCATCGATTCTCGCCCTAGTCGTGTCATCTTCGCTGGGTTGTGTGTTCCCTCTGGGGCTGTGTGGTGGCGAGTATTGTGTCGTACACGGAACTGGAGGGGTGTATCTGCGTACTCGGTGTCCTGGCGACTGGAGCAGGTTAACACCGTTGATCGCTTGGCTGTTGTGGCCCCGCGTTTTCCTGCAGCGTTGACCTTTGCTACTGACGAGTTTAGTGGGCAATGAGCGGCTCTCGTCGCCTGCAACCTGGTTATGAGAGGTCATGAACTATCATGGATTCAAGGGAGTGCCCTGGGATTTCGTGTCTTAAGAGGAAGCACTTGTAGTACGAATTAAAGGTTCGTGGCCTACCTATAAAGCCGGCCGCTGTGGCCGAGCGGTTCTAGGCGCTTCAGTCCGGAATCACGCGCCTGCTACGTCGCAGGTTCCAATCCTGCCTCGGGCATGGACGTGTGTGATGTCCTTAGGTCAGTTAGGTTTACGTAGTTCTAAGTTCTAGGGGACTGCTGACCTCAGAGGTTAAGTTCCATACTGCTTAGAGCCATTTGAAACCTACTTATTGAAGATAGCATCCCAGAACTAGCAGCCACGTTGCGCCGTCGTGGACAGTCCGCTTTTGCTTTCTTTGGACACCACTGGGCAGGTAGGTTCCTTTATTCCTATTATTTCAGCCGTGTTACGAGGGTTGGAACTTTAATAGTAGCAACTATTTATTTACAGCTCGTACAAAACAGATACGTGTTTCAAAGTTTAACTGACATTCAAAGTAGTCACCAGCATTGTGTATAGGCCATTCCGAGCGATGTGGAAGTCGTAAGATACTCTTAGCAGTGTCAGTTGTGTTGACAGGTCGGCGCGGTCTATTGCCGGCGAATTTGTAGCAGTTCTAAAGCTAATGCCGTGAAGTGTTTCCTTGAGTTTAGAAATCGAGTTGAACTCACGAGGGCTTAAGTCAGGGGAGTGCAGTGGGTGGTATAGCACTTAGCAGCCCCATCAGTCAAACAAATCAGTAACAGCTTGCACTGTACGTGCTTGAGTATTGTCCAGAAAAATGGTGGTCAGGTACTGCAGAAAGTGTCATCACTTCCGTCTCTAAGCTAGTCGTAGGTTGTGTTCCAAAAATGAACAGCATAGAGACAGAAGTACAAACACCAGAAAAGCGTATATTTTCTCCGGCTTAAAAATAAAAATATTAAGCACCGTATAAACCAGACCCATGCCGATCTCCTGCAGCTCGTTAATTTATACTGTACAAGTCACGTGACAGAACGTACAAACTTGACTTTCTTGCACGTGAAGCCGGCCGCGGTGGCCGTGCGGTTCTAGGCGCTGCAGTCCGGAACCGCGGGACTGCTACGGTCACAGGTTCGAATCCTGCCTCGGGCATGGATGTGTGTGCTGTCCTTAAGGGGATCACACAGCTTTGCGTTTACCCACATGTCACTGTCATTGTAGCCCCATGGAATTAATTTCGGCAACGGGTTTTAAGGCTACGAGGAGAAAAAAACAAAATATTCAAAATAACACACAGTGAATCGCTTGTGCATGAGGCAGTTGACAATGACGCAACAGACAACGTCCCGCCTGTAGCGTGGCCCCAGTCTGTGTGGCATGCTGAAAAGCTTCAGAAAGAAGAATTTGACAGGGAAATGATGATGGATATAAGCCTTGAACCTATCATCGTAAATTTAAAATCAGGTTGTTCAGAAACAGACTCAAATAGAAGTGACGATGGTATTCCTATGTAGACTTTGGAACAAAGTAATACACTCCTGGAAATGGAAAAAAGAACACATTGACACCGGTGTGTCAGACCCACCATACTTGCTCCGGACACTGCGAGAGGGCTGTACAAGCAATGATCACACGCACGGCACAGCGGACACACCAGGCACCGCGGTGTTGGCCGTCGAATGGCGCTAGCTGCGCAGCATTTGTGCACCGCCGCCGTCAGTGTCAGCCAGTTTGCCGTGGCATACGGAGCTCCATCGCAGTCTTTAACACTGGTAGCATGCCGCGACAGCGTGGACGTGAACCGTATGTGCAGTTGACGGACTTTGAGCGAGGGCGTATAGTGGGCATGCGGGAGGCCGGGTGGACGTACCGCCGAATTGTTCAACACCTGGGGCGTGAGGTCTCCACAGTACATCGATGTTGTCGCCAGTGGTCGGCGGAAGGTGCACGTGCCCGTCGACCTGGGACCGGACCGCAGCGACGCACGGATGCACGCCACGACTGTAGGATCCTACGCAGTGCCGTAGGGGACCGCACCGCCACTTCCCAGCAAATTAGGGACACTGTTGCTCCTGGGGTATCGGCGAGGACCATTCGCAACCGTCTCCATGAAGCTGGGCTACGGTCCCGCACACCGTTAGGCCGTCTTCCGCTCACGCCCCAACATCGTGCAGCCCGCCTCCAGTGGTGTTACGACAGGCGTGAATGGAGGGACGAATGGAGACGTGTCGTCTTCAGCGATGAGAGTCGCTTCTGCCTTGGTGCCAATGATGGTCGTATGCGTGTTTGGCGCCGTGCAGGTGAGCGCCACAATCAGGACTGCATACGACCGAGGCATACAGGGCCAACACCCGGCATCCTGGTGTGGGGAGCGATCTCCTACACTGGCCGTACACCACTGGTGATCGTCGAGGGGACACTGAATAGTGCACGGTACATCCAAACCGTCATCGAACCCATCGTTCTACCATTCCTAGACCGGCAAGGGAACTTGCTGTTCCAACAGGACAATGCACGTCCGCATGTATCCCGTGCCACCCAACGTGCTCTAGAAGGTGTAAGTCAACTACCCTGGCCAGCAAGATCTCCGGATCTGTCCCCCATTGAGCATGTTTGGGACTGGATGAAGCGTCGTCTCACGCGGTCTGCACGTCCAGCACGAACGCTGGTCCAACTGAGGCGCCAGGTGGAAATGGAATGGCAAGCCGTTCCACAGGACTACATCCAGCATCTCTACGATCGTCTCCATGGGAGAATAGCAGCCTGCATTGCTGCGAAAGGTGGATATACAATGTACTAGTGCCGACATTGTGCATGCTCTGTTGCCTGTGTCTATGTGCCTGTGGTTCTGTCAGTGTGATCATGTGATGTATCTGACCCCAGGAATGTGTCAATAAAGTTTCCCCTTCCTGGGACAATGAATTCACGGTGTTCTTATTTCAATTTCCAGGAGTGTAGTATTTCTTAGTTTTAAAGACTCGTGGATTAAAAAAATATTTGTCAACATATCAGTTGCATACACAATAATGAGAACTTCCTAGCCTTTTTGAGTAGGACTTTGTATCCATTTAATTATGCGGACTATAATTTTCAACATATTGCCCAAGGAGAAGTTAAGCTTCTACCCCCATGTTGTAAACCTCCATTATTTTCAAAGTACGAAATGGATAATGCCCTAAAATGACATCAACTGTTACTTGTGGAGATATTTGTGGTTTTCGATGTTATCAGTCGGATTCCCTAGAGCTATTCGCAGATGGTGATTAACTGTTTGCTTGTTCAATGGATTATAAATGCGTTCTCTCACTGTAATATCAAACGTGTTAGTTTACACTCATAATGCCTGTTAACAAATAAAAATATGAGAACTTACTGACCATTTTTACAACAGTCTTTTATATTAGTTTTTTCTGCCACTAATTCTTTTTTACACGCGGTTCAAAAATGGCTATGAGCACTATGGGACTTACCATCTGAGGTCATCAGTCCCCTAGAACTTAGAACTACTTAAACCTAAGTAACCTAAGGACATCACACACATCCATACCCGAGGCAGGATTCGAACCTGCGGCCGTAGCGGTCGCGCGGTTCCAGACTGTAGCGCCTAGGAACGCTCGGGCACCCCGGTTGGCTTTATACGCAGTGATTACACTGAACTATCGTCAAACACACACACACACACACACAGTCCGCAGCTCGTGGTCGTGCGGTAGCATTCTCGCTTCCCACGCCCGGGTTCCCGGGTTCGATTCCCGGCGGGGTCAGGGATTTTCTCTGCCTCGTGATGGTTGGGTGTTGTGTGCTCTCCTTAGGTTAGTTAGGTTTAAGTAGTTCTAAGTTCTAGGGGACTGATGACCTAAGATGTTAAGTCCCATAGTGCTCAGAGCCATTTTTGAACCACACACACACACACATTTTTTAAAATTCTATTGAGCAGAAGCAATTGTCAAGCAAATATAATGATTTCGGTCTGTGCTTGAAGTTAATTTTGTTGTGTATTAAATTTTTACTTATAATACAGTTCAAATCGCAATAAATGGTAATTATTGCAAGCAGTTTCAATGTCGTTTTGAGAAAAACTGTATTTCACGTCTTCACAAAGCGTGTCGGCTGTTCTCGCCTCCCGATGTCACGCAGAGTAAATCTGTGGGGCAGTGGACGTGAATTAATGACGTGAATTAATATTTCTCTCATGACGATTTATCGAAATTGGTTTTAATATTTATTATTCCACACATAGATTTGAACGTAAAATACAATGTACCGTAGGCAAATAAGCCTGACTGTTATCCGCAGGAATGCAGCTCGGCAACGTGGACTCTAGTTTGCACGCTCTCTGCTGCCGGGCATGCATAGTTCTCATCCCCCCCCTCGCTTCATTTCCGCTCCGCCTCTGTGCACGGAAGCGCCGCCGAAAGTGACGCGGGCTTTAACAGAGAGCATAGCGCAGGTATAGGTAAGAATTTTTTTTTTATTTCAGGGATAGCATTCATTAAGTACAAGGACCATTATTTTCAAATTGATCAAATTCTGTTTTATTACTAGGGCCAATTTCAAATCAATAGTGTTGCATCAGATTCAGTTTTTGTGTTACGTAAATTCATGCAGTTTTCGTTTGGTTTAAAGGTATTGACAGTTTACATTCTCGCAGCTAAATTAAATTTACATTCTCGCAGTCATGACAAAGCGCCAAACTGTTTTCTTTCAGACAACTGTAAGTTACGTAATTTCATTACTATTTCAAACGTACGTGTTTCAAACAAAAGTAAGGGCATGGTCCTCTCCTTTACGACTACGCAAGTAAAATAGACAGAAAGTAACAGAAAATTACGTAAAAGTAGCTCGATATTGGATCTGTCCGTCATAAAGCCGTGTTGTGTCATCAAGAAGTTACAAAAAGGTAGTGGAAAAAGTTAGACTACCGTCTGTTACCTTGAGCACAGCTGTTGACTCTGCCATAGCAGCAGTAAATAGGACCACTCTCACGAACACCACTCTTACAATTAAGCGGTCTGAGTTGCAGAGAGCACAATGTCAGTTTGGCGCCCACACAGAAATTACTGTGGAACTAGTGTCATATTGATCACATAATGGTGGTTTTTTTCTTTTAACTAGATCCACTTTACAATTTATGTTTTTATGACGGATGGATTACATGTCCAGTTACCTCTGCGTCCATTTTCCTTTTAAATGGCTGTGTAACGAATGGGTTCCATATCCAACTACTTTTACGTAATTTTCTATTACCTTTGGTTAACTTTACCCGGGTATTTGCACAAGACAGGATCATGTCCCTTTCTCTATTTGTTTCTAATCGACTAATTTCTTGTTTTTATAGACAGTCTGGCAACGACCGAAAAGGGTGATAAGTGTCATTGATATTAAATAAATCCGCAACCAAGACTCCTTTTATTGTGAAATAATCCGAAACCGTTTTTCTGTATCTCCGTTCCACAACGGAACGGAAAAAATTTTGGATAGGGAAGAGCGAACGAAGAGCGGCGCGTTATAATACGGGCGCCAGAGTGTCGCGATGATGTTGAAACTCCGGTGGCAGACAACACAAGAGAGGCGTAATGTATCACAGAGACGATAACTGTTGAAATTTCGAGGACGTACGTTCCAGGAAGAGTCTGGCAGCACATTACTTACTGCCACACATGCCTCTCTAAAGATAACGGACGAGAAATAACGATACGGAGATTTATCGTTAGGCGTTCTCCCAAAGCACCACTCACGAATGAAACAGCGGTAGCGTTGGTGGGGAATGGTAATGATACCAGAAGTACCTTCTACCTATCTAAGATCGTCTGCAAAGTACATATGTAGACCGATACAAAACTGAAACGGGCTAACGTGAGGAGTACAGACCAAGATGCACGATGATTAGAAATGAAAATGTAATTCGGTAGTGAAAACTGACAAGTCTGGAAGTAGGAAACAATAATTGGAGAACTTTATAACATGACAGAGGAAATTATGGCAATAGAATATGAGGACGCTCTTCAAGGAGATGTCAGGAGAGATTTTATAAAAGATGAATATACAGTCTCGGAAAATACAAATGTCCAGACATTAATAAAATACCTAAGGGATTCCTGCAGGAGACAAAAGAACGGCGTAAGCTCTATAAATCTGCGAGTGAAATTTGTAAAACAGGGTGAGGTCATAGAATTTTTGTAAGAATGTAATTATTATGCTTCCTGGGAAAGCGTGAGGGATAGCTGTGAACATTTGTGGACAGGCAGATGTACTCGAGAACTTGGAACTACTTAAACCTAAATAACCTAAGGACATCACACACATCCATGCCCGATGCAGGATTCGAACGTACGACCGTAGTGGTCTCGCGGTTCCAGACTGAAGCGCCTAGAACCGCTCGGCCACTCTGGCCGGCAGTTTTTTTATACTTAAGCTTCGTGGCTTCAGCTACGGGTACGGAGGGGAATGTACTCTTTTTATGCGAGCAGACTGCGGGCACTGACGGGGTACAGTCCTCTACAAGTGAACGCATCCTGTTGTGTGGGGGACCGAGATCAGAGGGCACGGCAGGTGGAGGCAGCTTTGAGACTCAGTGATTGACGGACACTGAGACTGCGAGGAAGTATCACACCTGCAGGAAGGGAGAAAGGTAAACATTACGACGGCTCGGAAACCCAGCGCGCGGTAGCCGTTGGCGAAAAGTATGGAAGGGGTACCCGCCATGGCTGAACTGAGTGAGCAGCATGTCTATATAAATACATATCTATATAAATAAATAAATAAATGTCTATATAAATAAATAAACTCACATTCAATAAAAACCGTTCCAGAACATTTCCAGGGAAGCCTATAAATACGTTATAGAGAAAATTAAGGCGAGTACCTATGTGGAAACATGATCTCGATGAAGAGAGGAGTTTCTAAGTTATTAAATTTCTAAGCTTTTATAATTAAAATGAGCTTTGAAAATTAAGATCTCGACAATGTCTTGTGCGATTTTCATAAACTAAACGCCCATGGATAGCGTTCATGGAGTTCTGTTGGAATATAATAGTATATTTTTTGTAAACATTACATATTTTAAATTACAGTCCGGAACATGCGTTCCGTGCATAAAAAACGTGAATTTCCATCAAAATAATAATTAAAAAATAAAAGTGGCAGCAGAGTAGCAAAGGAGAAGTGGAGTTGTATGTACAAATACATTCAGATTTATTTTGTTTTATCTATTAGCAACAAAACAGCTTATACTAGCGTTTGAACTAAGAAAATGCCATCTCTTGAAATGACTAATCAGCAGAGCCGGGCGGAGTGGCCGAGCGGTTCTAGGCGCTACAGTCTGGAACCGCGCGACCGCTGCGGTCGCAGATTCGAATCCTGCCTCGGGCATGGATGTGTGTGATGTCCTTAGGTTAGTTAGGTTTAAGTAGTTCTAAGTTCTAGGGGACTGATGACCTCAGCAGTTGAGTCCCATAGTGGTCAGAGCCATTTGAACCATTTTTTTGACTTATCAGAAAACAAAGGACCAGGCATTCAGTGGAGTATGATAGAACTGTGACTCTGACCGTAGGTACATCTGAAACTACCTGCTAGATTAAAACTGTGTGCCGGACCGAGACTCGAACTCGGGAGTCTGCCTTTCGCAGGCAAGTGCTATACCAACTGAGCTACCCAAGTAGGACTCACTACCCGTCTTGACAGCTTCAGTTCTGCCAGTAGCTCGTATCCTACCTTCCCAACTTCACAGAAGCTCTTGTGCGAACCTTGCAGAACTAGCACTTCTGGAAGAAAGGATATTGCGGAGATGGCTTAACCACAGCCTGAGGAATATTTCCAGAATGAGAGGGGTCGCGACTCGTGCTTGGGTAGCTCAGATGGTAGAGCACTCGCCTGCGAAAGCAAAGTCCCGAGTTCGTGCTCGGTCCAGCACACAGTTTAATCTGCCAGGAAGTTTTATATCAGCGCACACTCCGCTGCAGAGGGAAAAATCTCATTATAGGTACATCTTTTTGGGACTCCATTATTAAAGAATCCGCGGAAATACGCCTTGCGGAAAATCTGACGAACTATGATAGCGACCACCAGTTGGACAGCCCGTGGAACCCTATAATCTCCACGGTTTGTTGTAATCGAACACGACAAGAGTGCGCCAACGGCCGCTGCTAGCGCTGAGTTCCGCGGTTCCACCAGCAAGAGTGCTGACACCGTGAAGTGTGGTCCGTATGTCAACTTGAATTATGTAACATTCGCGGAATAATCACAGCTCGCTATATAGGGCGGAACGGAGTAAATCTTCGTCAATCTTCGATGGTTCACCTGAAGATTGGCAGGTACTCAGTCGAAATGTCGTGCAATGTATTAGTCGACGACCGGCTGCAAGCCCGAAATTTGTTTGAACACCCTACAAGTCTGGTAACGTTACTAATCACGAACAAAATTTACGAACTTTGTTCACCGTTCTGTAATAGAGAAGTACAACTCTAATCGTTCACATAACCCCGTTGGTGTGTACGTGTACGGATTTATTGTTGTGAGGGGTTGTCTCATATGAACTGGGTTCTAACCAGGTGTTCAATGGCAGTTTTACTGCACGTGTAAAATGTAAGAACTCAAATTTACAGTCAAAATGAACACTTATCTTTTGTTATAGAACTTTTTATTTGCTGTGACTGTAGGTCGGAGCGTAGGTACAATTACGCACGTAGGCAGAAGCAGTCTAAGGCTTCTGCTGGAATAGACTATCGTTGGTACTAAAACTCGAAGCGCTGTTCTTTAGAAACTCTTTCTCGTAGCATTGTCTAAAGACAAGGTTCACAAACACATGCAAGGACTTGCAGATTAACTTGAAGAGTCTAACTACTTGTCTCTAGCTGTGTTGTCGCCGGACGCCGTACTCTTCGCGCTGCTTGCTATGGACTAGGCGTTGACTGGAATTGTAGCCAGGCATAGAACTAACCCTGAGCGCGTGTGTCTGTTTCAGGAGAGTCCGCAAACAGTGGCATGTAGAACCTCTGTGGAAGTTTCTTGTTACTTCCGCCTCATTGGTGCGGCCGGCGATACTCCGATAGCAAGGAGCATCTCTAGAGTCGTCCTATCTACTACATCAGGGGTCGCCAAATTACGGGCCGCGGGCCGGATCCCTCCCTCGACGTCAGCCCTCCGACTTTAGTTTTATGAAACGTATGGAACACGAGACATTGTTTTACAATTTAAATATATTATTTTTCGAACAAAAGGACATCTTAAATATTATTTTTGATTTGATAGATCTCCTGTCTGCTATATGCCTTAAACTTAATGTAGGTACTTATAATGAAAACCGTAAATTTTAGTATATTATCCAAAAGCTTAAGCGATATATCGATTGCAAAGATTTACGTGTGCAAGAACGCTGCGAAGCAGCTGTCACTGAGGCAGGGTATGTGTGACAGAGAGATTATGTTGGGTTGCGCAGTAGTGGGCAGTTGTTGCTCGGGAGTAGCAGCAGTAGCGTGTCAGAGGCCGGCAGTGTCAGTTGCGATGCTCCGGATTGGGCAGTCGCTTAGTATTAAATATTCAGTGTAATAATTTCAGTGTTATGTATTAATGATATGTGGAAGAAGTAAGATCTGAAGTAAAATTAAGAAAATACTACAACTGCTATTATGAAATTTTGATGAAGAATCTTTCTACATATTGTTACATCGATCTACAGTAAGGTAATCAGTATTGATGTACGAGGATCACTCCAAAAGAAATGCACACTACTTTTTTAAAAATCCATCTTTTATTCTACATGTTTGAAAATTTTACAGTGTGGTTATACATCCTTTAGGAACAATATTTTCATGTCTCCACATAATTTCTATCCCTCTCAACTGCCTTACGCCATCTTGGAACCAGCGCCTGTATACCCGCACGTTAATATTCTGGACCAACCTGTTGGAGCCACTGTTTCGCAGGGTGCACAAGGCAGTCATCAGCTTCAAACCTTGTTCCACGAAGAGAGTCTTTCAGTTTCCCAAAGAGTTGATAGTCACATGGAGCCAAGACAGGACTGTAAGGCGGGTGTTTCAGTGCTGTCCATCCGAGTTTTGTGATCGCTTCCATGGTTTTTTGACTGACATGTGGCCGTGCATTGTCGTGCAACAGAAAAAACATCCTGCTTCTGCCGACTGGGTCGAACACGACTCAGTCGAGCTTGAAGTTTCTTCAGTGTCGTCACATATGGATCAGAATTTATGGTGGTTCCACTTGGCATGATGTCCACAAGCAAGAGTCCCTCGGAATCTAAAAACACTGTAGCCATAACTTTTCCAGCAGAAGGTGTGGATTTGAATGTTTTTTTTTTTTTTTGGTGAATTTGCATGATGCCACTCCATTGATTGCCTCTTAGTCTCTGGTGAAAAATGATGGAGCCATGTTTGATCACCTGTCACAATTCTTCCAAGAAATTCATCTCCACCATTCTCGTACTGTTCCAAAAGTTCGCTGCATACCGTTTTTCTTGTTTCTTTGTGAGCCAACATCCTGGGAAACCAACTGGCACAAACCTTTTTTAACGCAAACACTTTCAGTATTCTGCAAACACTTCTTTCCCCTATCCCAACGTAGCGTGACAATTCGTTCACTGAGATGCGTCTGTCAGCAGTCACCAATTCGTTAACTCTCTGCACATTGTCTGAAGTGTGTGCAGTACGAAGCCTGCCGCTGGACAATCCTCAATATTGCCGTGCCCGCTTTCATCACGTAACCTGCTTGCCCACCGACTAACTGTACTGCGATCGACAGCAGCATCTACAACACCTTTTTCAACCTCTTGTGGATGTTTCCCACTGTCTCGCTTTCACAGCTCAGGAATTCTATGACAGCAAGTTGCTTCTGACGAACGTCAAGTGTAGCAGCCGTCTTGAAGACATGCTGTAACGGCGCCACTCACGGGAACAGGTTGAACTAAGTTTTAAAACAAGCGCGAAAGATGTATCTACACACTGTAAAACTTTCACACATGCAGAATGAAAACTGTATTTTTACAAAAATAGTGTGCATTTCTTTTGGAGTGACCCTCGTATTTATGCGCTTGTGCTATAGGACGAATTTGAATGAGACCAGCTTTGTATGTAAGCTTGTTTGTAAAGATCATTTGTTTGAGGAAATGTAATTTTTATGATATGGCTTAACAACAAGTGTAACATTTATGTCTAAAGTAAGATGTGATGTCTATGTCTAACAAAGATCAGTTATATCAAGTTGTGTGCTGACTGCGTATCTGATTACGAGTGTCTGTATATTTGCCTGACCCTGTTTTAAACAAACTGTCTACTAGCAAGTAAGCAACACGAGTAAACCCAAATTAATTAAAACCTATGGGCGATAATGACAAGTTACAGGTACTTACATTCAGATCTACTCGATCTTACTGCGGCCCTGTAGATCTGAATAAGTACGAAAGTGGTCCCTGTGCGAAAATCCATAAAGTGCGTGAAATAAATTTCTTACCCAGTATTGGTATGGCCTTGTATAACGCGTTGTTCTATTCTCAGCACTAGTAAACTAAATATAGCTGCAAAAGCCAAAATGCAAGATATTTGACCAGACACATTTAGAATTTGCTTGAATAAAAACGACTTGGAATCGGGAGGCGGAATATGACTGAGGAGAATGACTAATATATCTTAATTGGAAATATTACTATATTGTAAAACTGACCGCCAACTGCTCAGCCATAAAAATTACATTTACGGAAACAAATTATTCAAAATGGTTCTAATGGCTCTGAGCACTATGGGACTTAACATCTATGGTCATCAGTCCCCTAGAACTTAGAACTACTTAAACCTAACTAACCTAAGGACATCACACAACACCCAGTCGTCACGAGGCAGAGAAGCAAACAATTTATCTTTACAAAAAAGAAATACAATAAAAAACTTGCAGCTACATACAAAGCTGATCTCATTCAAATTCGTTCTACAGCAAAAGAGCACAAGTACATGAATATTGATTACCTTACTGCAGATCGATGTAACAATATGAAGAAAGATTCTTCATCAAAATTTCATAACAACATTTGTAGCATTTTCTTAGTTAACTTTACTTCAAGTCTTATTTCTTCCATAAATCATTAATACACAACATTGAAATTATTACACAGAATATTTAATACTAAGCGACTACCCACTCCAGAGCATCGCAACAGACTCAGCCAGGCTGTGGAGCGTTACTCCTACTCCCGAGCAACAATTGCCTACTACTGTGTAACCTAATATATGCTCTCTGTTGCAAGAGCTGCCTTGCAGCGTGCTTTCACATGTAAATCTTTGTAGTAAATGTATCGCTTATGCTCGTGGATAATACGTTAAAATTGACAATTTTCATTGTATGTACCTATTTCAAACTTACCATTTTCAATTTCAAATTATTGTAGCTAGATGTAGTACATAATGATGGTGCGGCCCACCCTCGTCATTTTGTCAGTTATCCGGCCCGCTGTGGAAGAAGTTTGGTGACTTCTGTACTACACCGTTTATAACGACTTTCGACCTTGTCTTCTGGATGGTTCACTTTTTGGCAGACAATGTATACCTCCAGACCACAAAACATCGATAGAAAACAGTATCTGGAGCATAGCTCTGTTTGTGTGCTCAGCATGATCAATGAGGAGGACAGATATGAAAGCCTTAGAAGCCTTTGAAATGTAGTGTTTCTGGAAGATCGGATGGATTAATTAAAGAAGGAAGTAAAAAGCCCTGAAAGGAATCAGAAAGAAAGAAACGGATAGTAAAAAAAATAATAGAAACGAAGAATGATTGCACACGTTTCACGGCACAAGTAATTTCTGAAAAATAGTTCTTGAGGAATAGTAGAGGGAAAGAATAACATGGCGAGTTTAAAAGTTAGTACGTAAGACGGATATTTACACTAGTAATACAAAGGATAGCTGGACAGAGAAATAAACGCAGTATTCCGTTAAAACAGCTATAACGTTGGCGAGCGAAATAAAGACATCCTACCCAATCTATCTTGTGCAAATCTCTTCATCTCTGCATAACTGTCGCAACCTACGTCCGTTTAAACTTGCTTAGGTGTTCAAGCCTTGGTCTTTCTCAGCACACAGTCATAGTGTCGCTCTCCTACTGCGTCCATTGAACCCATACACTAGGTGCGTGTTGGCCTAATCTTCTATATTAAGTCCATCCGTACTGGTATGCGACACTTCTAACGTACAACTAGCGCTGCCGGCAAAATAAAAACCGCGACAGACCGGACCAGTGATGAATTCAATGTCGAGAGCGAAGAGTAAACCAGGCATTAACGTTGTCAACGGCTACTATCGTGAGTAATGGAAACAAGTATGTTCCGAAACAACAAACAAAACACATTCCGTCGACATTTGAAATATTATGTAGATTTTTCAGCGCAGTACATATACAAATATAAATGAGGGTAAGACATCAAAGGAACTGCGATTACATTGAAAAAGGCCACCGGAGACCACTGGTCCATTATACTAAAGTACTCAAAAAATGTTCCTGAATAATCACCGAAATATTGTCCGTGGTTGTTGGGTTACCCTGTATATTACCTGCAGGATTATAACTAACGATTTCTTTGGTAGCCTTTCATTTCTCTTCATATGCACATACTGATTCCATCTATCCTTGTCTTCAGTTATATTCTCATTAACTTATAGTTCAGCTCATCATGCATGTCTTCATTTCTAACTGCACCCATTCATTTGCAGAGCCGCGCTCTTCACGAAAATCTCATCTGAACTGTATGTATGCTGCTGGCACTTTTTTTTCTTTATTTTACTCAATGTTCGCTTCCATACAACACTAACTATGTCACTGTATTGTTATAAAATCTTATCTTATTATCTAATGGAGTTTTACGGTTAATGTACAGTTCATTGCACCACATATTTTCAGAAAACAATGAAGCTTTTCGTTTATATGGTACCCCAGTATTTTAAAATGTCTTAGCCACAGTATGTGGGGAGCAGACAGGACTTGTCTGCTCCTGTTTTACAGGGCATTTGTGCTATCTCGGCTCGATTATGGGTGCATGGTGTATTTGTCTGCAAGACCTTCTTATTTAAAGATGTTGGATGTTGTGCACCATTAAGGGATTAGGTTGGCCGCTGGGGCATTCAGAACTAGCCCCATACAGAGCCTCCGTGCAGAGGCTGGTGAACCACCACTTCATATGCCATGCATATAAAACTGTGTCCACACCATACACACCTGCATACCATACCGTTGCTCAGCTTCCTCTGGCATGGCTTTTTCATAACTGGCAATGAGCAACAAGGCCCTATGGGATTTGCGCACAGGATTACCTCTCTGAGATTGATATGGCTGGTCTTAATGTTTTACATTGAGGTTGGAGCAGATTTCCACCTTGGCTCCTCCAGAGACCCAGACTTATTTTAGATTTGACTAATTTTAAGAAAGATAATATGCCAGATTTTACATTCCAATCTCTGTTTTTTAACGTTTTAGATGTGCATCACAGTTTTACCGTCGTTTACACTGATGGCCCTCGTAGTTATCAAAATGTGACACCTGTTAGTTTATTTTGTTATTGTTGTGAAAAGGGTGCAGCAACCAATACTATTTACGTCATCAAATTCATTGAACTTTCCTTTAATGACCGCCTTTCGGATATATATTTCCGTGCTGCAACCTCACGTGTAAAAGACACGCAAAAATGTTTAAGGTGCATAGTGATAAGATTTCGGGAGCCACATTTACGAAAAAGAAAAAGAGTACAAGTGTTGTGGACAAATATTAGACGTACTATCCGTTTTGTGCAATAACCTAAGGGTACACCTTCCGCAGATGGGTGTGAAATCACTCGAAACCATTAAAGAACAGTAAAATAAAAGTTGATGACATAAATGTCGTGCTGAAAGGTAATGCCTCTGAATTGTCAGTTGAGGTGTCACATTTCACGCATGTTACTCCGTCGGCTTTCCCGCTTCGCCGACGCAAGCTGCAACCCTCTGCAGCTCGAGGATGTGGCATCCACCATTATCAAACCTCCGCACCGGGCAGCGGCACGCTCCATTACGCGCAGCCGAGAAATGCGTCGCTGCCTGCACTTCTCCGTGCGCGGCCCGCTGGCCCGCAGGCCTCCTCCGCGCGCGCGCGCGATAAAAACACAGCGATTGGCCACCCATAACACTCAGCAACTGGCCGCCCAGAATATACAGCGACCCCAGCCTCCGGCTTCGTTAACTATGGAGCCTTATTTAACGCCGCTCCTCATGTCTACAACCCAATTCTCATCGTGCTACGTTTCTGCTCCTCAACCCCGAAGTGCTGCGCTGCGGGGGACCTGCTGTTCGATGTTGATTCGGCTGGGCTCTGGAATCCGAATGCTGTACTGGAACTTGAACTTCAAAGTTACTAGCCTAAGTATGTCAACGGATTTGTGATTTCTGCCGGAATTATGCATTTCACTTGCTCTTCCTGGACATTGGTACAGGGTGTTTCAAAAATGACCGGTATATTTGAAACGGCAATAAAAACTAAACGAGCAGCGATAGAAATACACCGTTTGTTGCAATTTGCTTGGGACAACAGTACATTTTCAGGCGGACAAACTTTCGAAATTACAGTAGTTACAATTTTCAACAACAGATGGCGCTGCGGTCTGGGAAACTCTATAGTACGATATTTTCCACATATCCACCATGCGTAGCAATAATATGGCGTAGTCTCTGAATGAAATTACCCGATACGTTTGACAACGTGTCTGGCGGAATGGCTTCACATGCAGATGAGATGTACTGCTTCAGCTGTTCAATTGTTTCTGGATTCTGGCGGTACACCTGGTCTTTCAAGTGTCCCCACAGAAAGAAGTCACAGGGGTTCATGTCTGGCGAATAGGGAGGCCAATCCACGCCGCCTCCTGTATGTTTCGGATAGCCCAAAGCAATCACACGATCATCGAAATATTCATTCAGGAAATTAAAGACGTCGGCCGTGCGAAGTGGCCGGGCACCATCTTGCATAAACCACGAGGTGTTCGCAGTGTCGTCTAAGGCAGTTTGTACCGCCACAAATTCATGAAGAATGTCCAGATAGCGTGATGCAGTAATCGTTTCGGATCTGAAAAATGGGCCAATGATTCCTTTGGAAGAAATGGCGGCCCAGACCAGTACTTTTTGAGGATGCAGGGACGATGGGACTGCAACATGGGGCTTTTCGGTTCCCCATATGCGCCAGTTCTGTTTATTGACGAAGCCGTCCAGGTAAAAATAAGCTTCGTCAGTAAACCAAATGCTGCCCACATGCACATCGCCGTCATCAATCCTGTGCACTATATCGTTAGCGAATGTCTCTCGTGCAGCAATGGTAGCGGCGCTGAGGGGTTGCCGCGTTTGAATTTTGTATGGATAGAGGTGTAAACTCTGGCGCATGAGACGATACGTGGACGTTGGCGTCATTTGGACCGCAGTTGCAACACGGCGAACGGAAACCCGAGGCTGCTATTGGATCACCTGCTGCACTAGCTGCACGTTGCCCTCTGTGGTTGCTGTACGCGGTCGCCCTACCTTTCCAGCACGTTCATCCGTCACGTTCCCAGTCCGTTGAAATTTTTCAAACAGATCCTTTATTGTATCGCTTTTCGGTCCTTTGGTTACATTAAACCTCCGTTGAAAACTTCGTCTTGTTGCAACAACACTGTGTTCTAGGCGGTGGAATTCCAACACCAGAAAAATCTTCTGTTCTAAGGAATAAACCATGTTGTCTACAGCACACTTGCACGTTGTGAACAGCACACGCTTACAGCAGAAAGACGACGTACAGAATGGCGCACCCACAGACTGCGTTGTCTTCTATATCTTTCACATCACTTGCAGCGCCATCTGTTGTTGAAAATTGTAACTACTGTAATTTCGAAAGTTTGTCCGCCTGAAAATGTACTGTTGTCCCAAGCATATTGCAACAAACGGTGTATTTCTATCGCTGCTCGTTTGGTTTTTATTGCCGTTTCAAATATACCGGTCATTTTTGAAACACCCTGTATAACCACCATCTATTTATATAATTTTCCATGAAGTGCTCACCTACAACTTGGCGCTTGGTAACATAATTATTTGTATCAATGTTGCGTCAATAAACCGTAGAACGGTGATATACCGGGTGATCAAAAAGTCAGTAAAAATTTGAAAACTTAATAAACCACGGATTAATGTAGATAGAGAGGTAAAAATTGACACACATGCTTGGAACGACATGGGGTTTTATTAGAACCAAAACAAAAAGACACCCCATGTAGCTAGACGCGTGGAAGTTCTCTTGCGCGCGTCGTTTGATGATGACCGTGTGCTCAGCCGCCACTTTCGTCATGCTTGGCCTCCCAGGTCCCCAGACCAGTCCGTGCGATTATTGGCTTTGGGGTTACCTGAAGTCGCAAGTGTATCGTGATCGACCGACATCTCTAGGGATGCTCAAAGACAACATCCGACGCCAATGCCTCACCATAACTCCGGACATGCTTTACAGTGCTGTTCACAATATTATTCCTCGACTACAGCTATTGTTGAGGCATGATGGTGGACATATTCAGCATTTCCTGTAAAGAACATCGTCTTTGCTTTGTCTTACTTTGTTATGCTAATTATTGCTATTCTGATCAAATGAAGCGCCATCTGTCGGACATTTTTTGAACGTTTGTATTTTTTTGGTTCTAATAAAACCCCATGTCATTCCAAGCATGTGTGTCAATTTGTACCTCTCTATCTACATTATTCCGTGATTTATTCAGTTTTCAAATTTATAATGACTTTTTGATCACCCGGTACTTATTGTGTTATTCGTAGTTATAACAGAGGGCTCCAAATTGTAGAGTGTAACTTAGGCGGTACGTAACGTAACTATTTATGCGCGTTAGAAACGGCGTGCTGTTATCGAGTTTCTAACAGCAGAAAACGTGCCTCCAATTGAAATCAAAAGGCGAATGAACGCTGTATACGGTGATGACTGCATCGACATCAGTAATGTGCGACGGTGGGTTGTTCATGCGCGTAAAGAAGGAAACGGTGGTGCTAACCGCAGCTTGCGTGACAGAGCTCGCGATGGACGACCGCGTACGGTAACCGACGACACTCATCGGAATCGGGTTCATGAATGCATCATAGAAAATCGTCGCATAACACAGACACAGCTCTCAGGTAAGTGTGGCACATCACAAGGGTGTGTACAGACCATCACTGCAGAACTGTCGTACAGAAAACTGTGTGTACGGTGCCTCGAATGCTTTCTCCTGACATGGGACAGAGGGTACTGGACATCCGTCAGCAATTTCTTATGCCTCTTGAGCGTAAGCGTTATGGGTTCCTCGAAGACATTGCGACAGTTGATGAAAGCTGGGTTCACAATTATGACGCCGAAAACAAGATAGCATTAATATATGAATAAAATGTTTAGTGTTTTCAAGCCGCGTCAGTTCGAAAAAAATCGTCGAGCTTTCGATGCCCATCTCCGCCATCGTCGTCAGGAGTTCACTGACTGCCGGGGCTGCTACCGTTCCTCGCTTACATAGGCATGATGACATCATCAGCAGGCTATCAGATAGACGCAGTGTGGCGCGCGCGTGTCGACCCGGGCAGCTAGCAGAGGTATTGCCCGTGGCAGCACCGGTGACGTCAGGTGGTGCCAGGGGCAGGCGCCACGTTTGAAACTGTCGCTCCCGCGTCGCGCATCTGTCTCTGCTCTCTTTCGATGTCCAACGCCCGCCTCCATGCCCTGCTGAGTGTGTACCCCTGGTCTCTGTTGAAACTGTTGTTGTTTAAAAGAATCTCGGCCGCTTCCTTTATAACAGAGTCCCAATATGTAGATGCATGAGCCAACACTTTTGTATTTTCAACTGTATTTTATGTCTGTTTTCTTGGCAATGCTCCACTATGGACGACTTGTCAAGCTCCCTTTGTTTTATATGGCCATTGTGCTCAGTACAACGCTCCGCAACCATGCGAATTGTTTGTGCGATATACACTCCTGGAAATGGAAAAAAGAACACATTGACACCGGTGTGTCAGACCCACCATACTTGCTCCGGACACTGCGAGAGGGCTGTACAAGCAATGATCACACGCACGGCACAGCGGACACACCAGGCACCGCGGTGTTGGCCGTCGAATGGCGCTAGCTGCGCAGCATTTGTGCACCGCCGCCGTCAGTGTCAGCCAGTTTGCCGTGGCATACGGAGCTCCATCGCAGTCTTTAACACTGGTAGCATGCCGCGACAGCGTGGACGTGAACCGTATGTGCAGTTGACGGACTTTGAGCGAGGGCGTATAGTGGGCATGCGGGAGGCCGGGTGGACGTACCGCCGAATTGCTCAACACGTGGGGCGTGAGGTCTCCACAGTACATCGATGTTGTCGCCAGTGGTCGGCGGAAGGTGCACGTGCCCGTCGACCTGGGATCGGACCGCAGCGACGCACGGATGCACGCCAAGACCGTAGGATCCTATGCAGTGCCGTAGGGGACCACACCGCCACTTCCCAGCAAATTAGGGACACTGTTGCTCCTGGGGTATCGGCGAGGACCATTCGCAACCGTCTCCATGAAGCTGGGCTACGGTCCCGCACACCGTTAGGCCGTCTTCCGCTCACGCCCCAACATCGTGCAGCCCGCCTCCAGTGGTGTCGCGACAGGCGTGAATGGAGGGACGAATGGAGACGTGTCGTCTTCAGCGATGAGAGTCGCTTCTGCCTTGGTGCCAATGGTGGTCGTATGCGTGTTTGGCGCCGTGCAGGTGAGCGCCACAATCAGGACTGCATACGACCGAGGCACACAGGGCCAACACCCGGCATCATGGTGTGGGGAGCGATCTCCTACACTGGCCGTACACCACTGGTGATCGTCGAGGGGACACTGAATAGTGCACGGTACATCCAAACCGTCATCGAACCCATCGTTCTACCATTCCTAGACCGGCAAGGGAACTTGCTGTTCCAACAGGACAATGCACGTCCGCATGTATCCCGTGCCACCCAACGTGCTCTAGAAGGTGTAAGTCAACTACCCTGGCCAGCAAGGTCTCCGGATCTGTCCCCCATTGAGCATGTTTGGGACTGGATGAAGCGTCGTCTCACGCGGTCTGCACGTCCAGCACGAACGCTGGTCCAACTGAGGCGCCAGGTGGAAATGGCATGGCAAGCCGTTCCACAGGACTACATCCAGCATCTCTACGATCGTCTCCATGGGAGAATAGCAGCCTGCATTGCTGTGAAAGGTGGATATACACTGTACTAGTGCCGACATTGTACATGCTCTGTTGCCTGTGTCTATGTGCCTGTGGTTCTGTCAGTGTGATCATGTGATGTATCTGACCCCAGGAATGTGTCAATAAAGTTTCCCCTTCCTGGGACAATGAATTCACGGTGTTCTTATTTCAATTTCCAGGAGTGTACATGCTGCCACATTCACAGGGTACACCATACACGCCGGACACTCGAAGAGCAATGTCGTCTTTAACAGGGCGCAACATACCTCGTATGTTGGGGGCGGGCCGGAACACTGGTCTTAACCCATGTTTCTGCAGCAGACGTCCTAACTTGCTACTAGTTGCTCCACTGTATGGCAGGAATGCAGTCCGTTTGGCCTCTTCTACTGATTCGCTAGGTGTCTTAGCTGGGAGTAGCAATAACTTTTTAAATTACGAAGTAATATCTTTGGAATGCTGTCGGAACAAGGCAGTTGTGTACTAGGGCTACACCGAGCAATGTTGCGCTGTTAACGTACGAGCCTTTAATCGGAAATTTAGTGGTTTTATTTCCCCTTGGATATCCTGACACCGTTTCCCTAAATTACTGCAGTCCATAATTTTGGAAACATCCCCTTGAAAGCGTTTGCGATGTCTCTTTTGCTGTATCCATTTTCCCCGAAAACACGTTTTAAGTTGACGCTGCTTGAAATCCGAGAACGTTTTATTCATGCAGGGCCTATGCCGTCGCGAAAGACTCCGAGGGCACCGAGTATTAATGTAGTTTCGTCACAAAGGATCACCGACACCATAAAAGTTCAGTGCCATGCCATTAGCAGGCAAAGTGATGCTCACAGTGTTCTTGGATATTCAAGGTGTGCTACATTTGGAATTGACGTCTGTAGGCACCACCTTAAACTCTGAGAGGTACTGCGAGACCCTCAGAAAACTGAAAGTACGATTTCGAAGAGTTCGTCCAAACACGGAGAATCTTGCCCTTAACCATGACAATGCCAGGCCACACACGCAATCCGCAACAATCCGTCAGCTTCGGTTCACTGTCATCGATCGCCCTCCGTACAGCCCTGGCCCTATCCGACTTTCATGTGTTTCCAAAACTTAAAGTACACTTTCGAGGACTTCTCTTTGATATTGGTGAAGTGGTACAAGCAGGCGTGAGG
Source organism: Schistocerca cancellata (assembly GCF_023864275.1). Classification (NCBI taxonomy): domain Eukaryota; kingdom Metazoa; phylum Arthropoda; class Insecta; order Orthoptera; family Acrididae; genus Schistocerca; species Schistocerca cancellata. Next base: position 303,161,763 of record NC_064634.1, read on the forward strand.
TTGTGGTTTCGTCAACAGGGTCATTCATTCTACAGTGAGGGTATTAGCGAACTGGTTTATTGTTGAGAGAAATGTGTTCGTCGCCATGGCGACTATGTTCAAAAGTAAATATGTAGACGTGAGGAATAAAGATGTAGAATGTTAATAAAGTCTGCGCATAAAAAATTCGGAGCCATTACTTTCCAGAACACCTGTGTAACTACATGCTGCTGCAATCCCTTCCAAGTGGTATACGACTGAGTCATGGTGTCCTTCCATACAATATGAAAAAAAAAACATATTTTGTTATTGAAGACTTTCGTCCCTACTGGGTGTTTGGCTTGTTCAAGTCTTAGGAAGTTTGGGGATTACGTTCTGCAGCTATTTGATACAGCTGACGCTCTATTAGCATGAGTCTGTCTTTACTTTCTTGCATTATTTTATCATCTCCAAAAACTGTAAAATAATATTTTTCCTTAGTCTAAGGTTAAGCAAGGCTATAAGGGCATCTTCCTCCTCGAAACTCCGTCTCGGGCTTCGTGACTTGATCGCTGCCAAGTCCATCCCGGTCGGGCTCTTCAAAAGGTCCACCCACAGCTATGGTGCACGCTCTCTACATCTTTGGCTCCCAACTTTTCCTTCTGTGCTTGTTCTTTTCATTGCCTTTGACTTCTACCAATGTGGCCAAAATATTTCAACTCGCTTTGGTTGACAAGAGTCGACAATCTTATTCCGATGCCGGGCTGTCTCACGATCGATTCATTAGTTCGATGTGCTGTCTACATCTGCATCTACATCTACATGGTTACTCTGCAATTCACACTTAAGTGTCTGGCAGAGGGTTCATCGAACCATTTTCATACTACTTCTCTACCATTCCACTCTCGGTTGGCTCGTGGGAAAAAAGAACACCTAAATCTTTCCGTTAAAGCTCTGATTTCTCTTATTTTATTATGGTGATTATTTCTCCCTACGTAGGTGGGTGTCAACAAAATATTTTCGCATTCGGAAGAGAAAGTTGGTGATAGAAATTTCGTAAGTAGATCTTGCCGCTAAGAAAACCGCCTCTGTTTCACTGACTGCCACACCATCTCGCGTATATCAGTGATACTCTCACCCTTATTGCACAATAACACGAAACGAGCTGCCTTTCTTTGCACTTTCTCGATGTCCTTCGTCAATCTTACCTAGTAAGGATTCCATCGTATTCGAAGCAATCATCTATAGCACCACGTTTCCAGAACATCAATCCTGTGACAATCCGCCGTCTTTATCGTCCAAACTTTTACTGCGTAGGTCACGATAAGGTAGATAAGAGCTCGGATGAGGGTGAACTTTGTCTTGTCAGTCATAAAGGTGTCCTTCCAGGTGGGTACAACTTTGCTGTAGAATTTCTCGCAGTAGAAATGCGCTGATGGATCTCAGGCTCGCAGTCTCCAGTATCAGAGACAACAGATCCTAAACACCCGAAGCTGACGACCTCGTTGCCAGAAACTGTTGTGATGTCAGGCCTGTTGCCATTAGGACGATCTACAATCTTCACGTTGCTCTTTGTGGTTTTGAGACCACATCCTCTGCATCGTTCAGCATGGTGTCCAGTTGACGCTCGTCTGTCGTAATAATAAGGCCTATAGTGAATGCTATGGGTTCGCCAAGTTTTTGACAACATTATTTCGACCGTATGTGGACCGATTGGATTCGTATATCAGGAATTCGGCACATTTTATTAGAAAATTGAACGTCATAGTAGTACGTCTAGAGGACGTATTAGTTGCTTTTGACGTGGTATCGCTATTCGCCATGGTTTCGCTGAATGAAGCGTTGCAACAGCTGAATCTGATTTTTGCCCCCGATACTGAAGAACTGTTTAAATATTGACTCACAACCACGTATTTCAAATTGAACGATGAGTTCGGTATGAACAAAAGAACGGTGTCGCTATGGGGAGCCCCTTAAGCCCAGTCACAGCGAACTTATTTACGGAAAAGTTCCAGACATTGGAAACTGTGAACAAGAAACCGAATATTTGGTTCTGGTACATGGATGATACGTTTTTTTTTCCCTGGCGGCATGACAGATAGGAACTGGGTCGTTTTCACAGACGTCTCAACGAGATCAATCCGAAGATTCAGTTTACCGTAGAGGAGGAGGCAGGGGAAAGATTAAATTTTCTTGATGTACTAGTTTTCAAAAAAGAAAGCCCAAGCTTACAGACCGTTGCTTACACCGTGATTCTAACCACCACCCACAACAAAAGCGAGGCATCATAAAAATGTTGGGGGATAGCGCAAGGAAAATTGCGAACCAGAGCTGCTTCACGCAGAATTAAAACATCTCACCAATGCATTGCACAAGAACGGTTATTCGTTTGCTGAGATCAAAAGAGCGCTAAGACCACGACGTAGAAATCATAACGATACTAAAGTGCCGGTGAATGGAAGTTTTCCAAAGCGGATAACCCATGAGAAGTACAGACCTTATGATGATTTACGTTAAATTCTTTATCTGGACGTAAACAACCTTTACAGGTACACCATGCAACAAAGCCCACCATTCGGAGGCTTCCTACGGCGCTTGAGGAGGAAATCGTCAGATTTAAGGAAAAGATCCAGGATATAGATGAGGAGGCTGGAGAGCGATGTGTTCTGGAGGTAGAATTGGAATATCCCACCCATTTGCATGACGAGTACAACGACTTGCCACTATATACGAAGCGGCTAATCCTGAGAAATGTTTCCATCCCAAAGCTGTTGACAGTGCTGGGGAACAAACAATGTCATATTCTGCACTACAAAAACCTCCAGCTATGTCTCAGGTTGGAGATGAAACTTTCAGTATCAAATGCAGAATCTCCTTACAGCAGCATTGCTGGATGAAGGAGTATAATGATGTTAATACCGAACAGAGGGTTCTCACGATGTGTGATGTTGAAAAAGATTGTTGCAAGTAATAAAAATTTTCAATTTTCTGAAAAACCATTAAAATGTTAGAGAATACCATGAAATTCATTTAATTTACAAGTGGGATATGCGTTATGGCACAAAATATTACATTTTCAGACCAAATTTCAAACGGGTTATCATCTTCAATGAAGAACTAGTCGCTGTGGAGATGATCAAGATTTCAGTGCCATTCACATTGCCTGTCTATATCGGTACATGTATTCTGGACATCTCCAAACACCACATGTACCGCTTTTACTATGACTTTGTGAAACCAAACTTCGTGGATCCCAAGTTACGTTATATGGATGTAGATAGTTTCATCTACTGGGTGAAAGATTGCTCTCCATATGATATAATTAGGTATAATCCTGAAACATTCGACACGTCTGGATATGTGGTCGATAATCCTTTTGCAATAACACCTCAAAACAAAAGCGTTATCGGCCTGCAAACTACAGAAAAATTAACAGGACCTATTTTTTTTGTAGGACATACTGTAGTTAAATTTAGTACCAGGATACCTTTTCGTTAGAGGCCGTAGTTTTCGAATTATTCGTGAAAAACGAACAAAAGTTACCTTCAAACGCACTCCCACTCCCACCCCCCACCGGTGAGGATTTCTAGTATACTGTTCATGACGCTTCCTCCAACCACTGTACAAAAATTTTGGCCTGCACGAATTATTTGCCACATTCGATATTTTTTTGGTCTTCATTAACTGGCCTTATTATGCCACTGGCTTGGTCGAGCGCTTACAAATTGTGAGTGTAAGAGGGAGGGGATGGTGAAGCTGCCAAGAAAAACTTTACAAGCTATACCGACTCGACTTGTACGGACATGTACCGATCATAAGAATGAAACGAAACTCAGCATGGCATTGACAAAGACGGATACGTTTTTATGCCACAGATTCTGCGATGTAATGATCTGCAGTTTTTGTCACTTTTAATATGAGTGAAACTAATTTTCGTCCATTATAAAGTGGCAAGTCACTGCCAGTATGCCTTCATTTGCGTTGCTTGTCCACATACCGGTCGCAATACTCAAAAAAATTTCATTTTGTAAGGTTTTTTTCTAGTTTATTTCTTGTCTGCTCGTATAATTTTGGAATCAGTGAACATTTAAGTGTAGTTTTATCTGGCACCTCATATCTGCTATGGAACGAACAAATTTTTCCAAACCTTGATGGTCGGAAGTTCTGTTCGGCAGCATTATTGTGTAAAGAGAATAAAGTTATTTTTGAGTTGGCGTCGAACAACTGACTTCTATTAAATTAATTTCTTATAGAGCTTCTATATTTTTTTTGTTTGCACCTCTTGCACTTGATGTATCTCATAAGTTGATCTCTCCCCTTTCAGTTCTGTTACTAATCCATAGTTCTCTAGTTTTAAACCATGCTTTCCTTTTAAGTGGTCTCTTAAATCAATCGTATTCCCTGAATATTTATATTCTTTACTGCTGAGGGCACACTTTACAACCTGATTATTATCTCCCACTTTCCTGAAAAAAATTACAATCAGATGATTGATTTTTACGATTCATTTTCAAAACAATAACAAAAAAATCTATTTATTCACTTCTCACATAAACAAAGTAATATTGGAAGCGCAGAATTTCCTCGACCAATAGATACTCTCAGTGGCGCGCGTACAGGACACATCATTTCATGTCGGAACCATTCGAACGCTTCGACGTGACAGTGCTCTTTATCTCACTGGTGCCTGTGAGAGCGGTTCAACTGTTGGCGCGCTATAGTTACTTGACGAAGAATAATCCTGTTTTTGTGTGACGTTTAAATAATCAAATGAGTAACGAAGAAACCATTGTTGGCACATTGAGGTCACCTCCTATGACACCCAGAAGAGCTCGAAGCTTTAGTGGCAGCATTCTTCTTCGTGACGTCCGAAAAATTATTAATCAGGTTGAGGAATGCTGTAAATTTGAAAAAAAATAAAAATAATGGTGAGCTAATGCATCCGCTGCACAAGTTTCAACAAAGAATTTAATCATTAATGGGCAGGAGCTTAAGAAATGTTTACAGTGTTGGGAATTTTTGCAAAAACATTCCCAGATATTCACCGTCAACTCTTGGAAAGAAGAGATTAGATCTGTCTCAGATCCATTGAAACATTCACATTTCGTCCGAATTACTTATGAATGTGCATTGCAATGCTGTGGAAGCAGATAGCATGTAAATACAGTGGTATATTTTAATGAATATGTCTAGCCAACGTACAAATAAAAAACTTAAAACTCAACAAGTTCTGCTTTTACTATACTCGATTTTGCAAGAAATGGTGCATCCTTGAAGGAACAAGCTCCGCTAATCGAACACAACGCAGGCAACCAATATTTGAACGATATTTTTGCTTTCTACGAAAGTAGAAGTGACGCAAAGGCGTTAAGGATCGCGTCGATGTTTTGTGTTTCCGAATCACATTACACATTAACATGTGCGACTGAAAACACCTGAAGCTACAATGAGGACTCAGAAACAGAAGAGGACAATTGAGGGTGTCTTTAATTAATGGCGATGATAATTGATCTTATTTCAAAATGCATTATGCAGTAAAATCACAAATGCTTAACAAATCTTTAAACTGTTATTTTTGCTGTACTAACTCTGTTGTATTACAACAGACTTATTTACATTTGTGTTGCTTGCAACAAGTGAGTATGCTCATACATTTGAGATAACCATCTATATAATGGGCTTTCACGAATCTATGTTAATTACGTGAATAATTTTTACCGTAATCATCTGATCGGCACGAGATGTGCACGACCGTTGAGTTGTCATCATTGGAAGGCAAACAAGAAAATTCCCCTCCCTCACAGCGGCCAATTGTTAACAACATACGTATGTAAACAGCATAGACTGGCTAAGGCGCCTCCATATTTGACGTTGATTAATACCTCCATGCAACCTACCTTCCCTCTGCACTCCACGCGACATGGAGGTAATAGGATCCGACCATTTTTCGCACGCCAGTTAAAGAAGAATTACGTTATAAATGATATGACTATCCGTAGTTAAACCTGACTATCGATAGTAACGATAGTGCAGACACTGTCGATTAACCCATAGTTAATGACGTTAAGAAACACGATAGAGTAGCACAAATTTACGTCCGCGTCGTTTAGCACTGAGGCTGAAAAATTAACTGTTAAGTATTTTTCGAGCAGATGATACTGGAATCTATGCTGCACAAAAATATCTAGCCTTCCGCCGTTTAACTCAAACAAAAACTGTACTTAATGTACTAGATGTTACCAAGCAAAGCAGCTGCAACTACTGTTTGACTTTTAATGCAGAGGGACGCTACAAATAAACGACAATCAAACCCTCTTTCTTTTGTTGGTTGATAGGTCGACATTTCCGACGAGCACAGAGAACGAAAACATTACTAATAATTACGTGCGACGAAAACGAACGTTGCTTTTCGGTTAGATCTGAAATAGTAAACATAAAAGGAATGGTGTTGTTTTTCGTTTTGGTAAAAATGCACAGATGTAACAGAGTGGAAGAGGTGTAGTTGAAGGTCTTTCACTTCTGTCATCTTTGATCTGTCAACGGTTACCGTAAAAATGAAGGAATTCAAATACGGAAGGAAGTAGGTAATGTGTGCAAATAAGTCATTATATCAGGAGCTTAGACCTAGGTAAAAGACAACAAATCTTATACATTCATTCTTTAGTAATTTTAACGTAGTTAATCGGATAGTACTTGAAAACACTCCATATTTCTAACTCATAAACTAAGTAATAGAAACTAATCACATCGGAAGATACACCCACAGAAGCTTTGGAATGAAATTGAAGTAAATTTTAAACTTGTCATTAAGTGCTCTACAGTACAAACCAACGTAACGTATTGCTGCTGTTAACTTTAGTAAGGCACGACTAGTTCGCCTACATAGTTAAGATAAAATTAGGAATTGACAGCTTAAAGTCATGTTGCACTTGCGAGAGGATTTCTCTTCTGCATGCGTAGGCGGCAGCCACTCAGGACATCTCCGCAGATAAATCGTCGCACTGCCCAAACGAAAGAAACCATCCAGGTAATTAAAACAATCATTTCTATAATGTATATATATTTTTTGGTTTTAAGCTTCTTGACCAAATCGTTAATCTGTGATAAAGGTACTTTAAGAGGCTCACTAACTTCAAGGTATTTAGTTTCCTTAAGGCAACGGAGGTATTTCAAATTTAGTTTTTATTTATATTCCAAGTTAACATTGTGTATTTGAATGCTAGTAAAGTGGCATATGGCATCTGTTCTTGAACTACGTCAAACTGATAAGGTAGTTGCGAATTAAGCACTGATTTTATGCCAGTGCCGGTATGTGAGAAGTTTAATTTAAAACGATTCCTCTGAAAGGCTTTCATTTATTGGGTCAATTATAAAATTAATTTTTTTCCGCTACGGCAGTACTTTGGAAAGAAAGTAATAACCACAAAGTGCGATGTGATACATTAAGTGACCAGTTCATGTTCTTGTTTTATGTTTATACAGTTGACTTCCGAACAATTGCCTTATTTTCGTGTGGTATTTATTCATGTCGTTTCATCTCATTCATACAAAGGTTCTCCTACAAAATCTACGTTTGTACTTCTGCATTTCACATTACATAACATATGCTTGATTCGGAATTTGTTTGATCGTCTCAAAATAAACGCGGCCGACATTTAATTTATATAAGCACATCAATATCAAAATATAACAGAAAGAATGATAAATCAATAATTTGAAATTAACTGCAAGTAATGCAAAGCTATTTTCGCAGGAGTGCACTGAATGACACTGGTCTCTATAAGAATAATTACTTTTTCAAGGAAAGCTGTAGTGATCCACAACAGCTGCTTGTTTTCTAAACACTTTTTTGTACAGATGCAAAAGAACATAATTCTAAACTTCAGTACACCGTAACAAAACATTGAAACATAGTGTAGTTCATCTGGCAGCACCCTACCAACTTCATTGTTAATAAATATCCTTAAATCTTTCTACGATTTTCCATGAAAACAGCCTCGCGTTACCGGAAGAAATCTTGAGTGGTTGGTTTTCATGTTTACATTTAGGTCAATTAATACACATAGAGTATTTCAAGACATCATACTCGTATTTCTTCGACTATTGTGCTGTGTCGCCCGTTACAGTCCAGCCGATGGATGAATCGAACTAATTTTTTTCGCACTGTAAAATCTCACTCATTAAGAATGAAAGCATCTTAGAAACCTTATGTTCCTCCTCAACCAGATGCGTAATGTAGCTTCACAGCAGCTAGCATAATTGCATCATACGAGCTGGTACAGTACGTTATAATCAACCGTGTTCATACGTGTGTGTAAACATATTCATGAACTACTGATGAATATGTAAGTAAAGTGTTCAGGAACGCTTCCGGCACGAACAGATAACCGAGCGCCTTGCCTCGACACGGGACAACCCAATGGTCTTACTAACCGATTGGCCACTCTGTAGCTTTTTGTTCAGTCGTTTCATTTCAGTCGAATGACACAATCGAATGAAGCTACTCTCTGCAACCATGTTAGCTGTATTAATGTAAGTGGTTTCACCCAATGTAAGACAACCGACGACACAAGTTTTCTGACAGTTATGGACCATTTACACTCTAAGATTTGTCTGAACAGACCGTGTTCGCGACGACCGTCTGCACATCTGGCCTACAATATTCAACTCGCATTTAAACGCCTTATTTCTAGACGGTCATTATTGACGTTCTCTCTAGACTGTCCAGTAATAGTGCGGTTCGGAATGTTGATATGAGGACGCCACACGTCCCCATGCATCATTGGCACTTGTCCTCCACTCCCCCCATGGAATCTAGAGCACGATGTTTTCATTCATTAGAAAATTCCGCTAAATCTCTCGTTAGGCAAATGCAGCACTACATAGCTGACATCAGTGAGACAGTACGATGCCAACTGCAACTGCTGTAAACTCGTTTGTTGTTTCAAGTAACGAAGTAATGCATGTGCAACAAATACTGAGTGGATAACCATCAGTTCTCAGGGACATAATGTTTTAGTGTTACCTATAAACTTTAGTGCTTGTGGCATGATACATATCAAAAGTGACGAACTCATTTACATCGAAAATGACAGTGTTAAGAGTCTTGCACCCCTCCCTCACCTCGGATAAGTTTCTGCAGATGCCTGTATCCGCACAATAATAATAATAATAACAATAACAATAAAGATGATACAATGAGAGACCTAAATCCACCAAGTCATCGTTTATCTATTATGCTGCAATATCCCACCACTTCCCTCGAAGGCTTTAAATTTACAAATGCAGTTTCACCTTAAAGTATTTGAGACATAGTAATGTCTCGCAATGTCTCGCAAGACGGAAAGGTTGCATTTTCCTGAGTTGTTCCGGTAATGTCAAATGTTAATGGTAAAATTCGGTCATTTGTAAAATAATATTTTCTTAATCCAGGTTGGCTATGTGATAATAAATGTCGCTGGTTGACGAATTTTATTAGTCTGTCGGTATTTATTTATTCGAATGTCTTCCTTGTTACGTCAATTAGTGATGCCGGTGGAGGGGGTTTTGTATCTGGGCTACTTCATCTCAAGTCATAGAGTGCATATCAATTCATCATAATAAATTTCTCTAGAAAAAATGTGTATTTGACTTTTATAGCATATGTGTTGAGAGATAAAATATTTTAATTTTATCTTGATATTTTAAAATTGTACCGGCCTGTGATAAATATATATTTGGGAAATAACTCTTGACACAGTAGAGAACTAAAACAAAATATAACTAATAACACGAAAGTACTGGAAGCCTGGCAGGGTTTCTGCTTTAAAACTCTCTTTTAATTTGCTGAAACTTAGTTGACACACACTTATAGGCTGTCTTGTGACTTACAAATTTAAGAAGAGAAAACTAAAATTGTATTTTCTCTCATCTTCAAAAAAATGTTGTCCGATTTGGAAAGTCACACAATGCTGATTTTCTTTTTCTGTTACCACATACAGCTAATCCAACTATTAACAATGTCTTTTCTGCTCTAGGTATCTATATTTCGTAAAAATTTACTAACAAAAATTTAAAAATCGCCTTTTGAGATTTTTTACAAATTATTTACTCGACAACCCGCATCACGAAATTTATAAGAACTACACAGTATATTATTCGGTTATTATATTAGTCGCTGGTGCAATCAGAGTGGGCAATTTTTTGAGTAAAGATGATAGAAATTTTTCAGCATTCTTCGTATATGGCATTTCATTGCTGGAGTGATCTAAGCATGTTGACAACGCTGTTTTTAGCTCTCACTTCTGTTCGTTATAAACTAGTCTGAACTTGCACATAAATCATTTGCTTAGAGTTTTGTGTGTGGTTTGAACAGTATATTATATACAATGTAAGTGAGGGAGCACAGTAGCGAAAGGATGAGTTGTCTGGACTACGAAAACAGACAAGAGCATTATGTTTAAGAAGAGTGAAAAACACTTCGCAATTGTTGGAAATCTGGCTGAGTTACAGCAGAAATATCTTAGTGCTTAAGTATCTGTGGTACTATCACATTCATTGTGCAGGAATTGCTGTCTTATTAGGTGTACGACAATCAGTGATGGGTGGGACAAATAACTAGTCTGTCATGAGCTGGAAGATGTAACAGTTATTTTGATACCCCATGGTCAGAATCTTTTTTCAAATGGTGACCATCAGCTGATTAGTGTGCAGTTCCTATTTCCCGAATCCTGCTCTTGTTGGATCGTCCTTGTCCACATGTGAATTAGGCCTGGCTACACAAGTTCAATGAGGAGCAAATAAAAAAAAATTGCACTTTTCTCAGCAGTGTAATGTGGACTGTTACATTGTAAAGTTATGTTAATGCCAGTGCGAATCAAACAGGGTGAGAATTGTAGTCTACAAGCGTGTATTTACACTAATACGGTAAAGCCATAGAGAATAGGTTTTCTAAGAGCACTAAGTTTTTCACATCGCGCATTATATTGAAGTATCTGACAAGCCCAATTAACAACGTCCACCCAACACAGTATGGCTGAAACATGTTGAGGACGCTATCACCATTGTATTGCATCGTGAATGAAACAATAAAACCGTTTTCACGTTTACGGTAAAGTCTGTGAGTCATAATATATTATTTAGCTTTACCTAAAACTGTTTATTGCTCCATATTGTGCGAAGTTTTGCCCACCACACTCACCCACTGTCACGCTCCGCGACCAAACTACCTTACTAGCAGGATAACTACATTCGTAATATACTTAAGAGATATACGTCTGTACTTATCTCTTATCTGCAGTGGTACTCATACCTTCTTCCACGCCATATATTCTGACCCGGGCAACGCCAGGTTCTCTGATCCAGTTAATAATGACATCGCTACATAAGCGGCTCTCGAGCTAAAACGTTTGACGACCACTGTCATAGAGGGATAGGACAGAGGAACAGAGCATCACAAAAAGAGATGTAGAGAGTGAAAAGACGAAGGGTAAGGACAGTGCGAAGGATAACCGGACTCAGAGATTTAAGTCAATGTCTGGTTGGACGACATTACTTTGCGCAGTACCATCAGAGAGCAGGTCGTATTTCTCCGTCGAGGCTGTGGTCCACAGTAGGTCACTCCAACTTTGGGCTAGCGAGCGCCTCGTTGGGGATGGGGGTAGACGGATCGGTGCGGTGGCGGTGGTGGGGGCGGCGGGGGCGGAGGCGGCGACAGCCACATAGCGCACGGGGGCGGCAGTCGGGCGCAGCACGCCGCCGCCGACGCCACACGACGCCGGCGTCGCGACGACACGAGCCTTCAGCTCCGCCGGCGTCTGCCGCGGAAACCTCACAGTACGTCGCTGCTTTGCATAATCAAACTTCTTCGTTTGTAGGTAGAGCCTCATCAGCAGAACTACATAAAGAGCAATCGAAACATTATAGCGATAACCCAAAGCGATTCTGAATAAAAGCTTTCAAATTTGAACGTACGAGCTTCACTTCTGTTCTTATAAGCCGCTTCATTGACCTGCAATGTAATGTCACACTTTTAGGGATTATGCTTTACATATAGACAGTAGTAAATAGTAATTCCTCTTCCCGACTTTGCATTTCTTTAATAAATTACGGTGCAAACAAAATATGTTCTAGATTATAGCTTTATCAGTTGAACGTTTGCAATTATTAAATATAGACCGAAAAGATCAAAATCACAGTACCAGTTACTTTTCTGCATGAAACAAGAGTGTTTCAAGATTTTACTTTGGTTGCCTGTTGTTATGATCTGCGCGTATGCACGAATTTGACCTATGGGTGTGTGTATTGCTCTGTATTTTCTTGCAGTTGTCCTCCTTAGCCGTAGGCCCTTGTGTATTCTTCATTACACAGAAACTCACGAGCAAGCTCCATATCATTCAGAATACACACTCACCTTAAAGTTTTGTGGATGGTGCTTGGGGTGTCTGTGTCTGTTTCGTAAAATATACTCAAGACGCTTCAGGTGTGAAAGACAACTTCACAGAAATGCAGAACAATTCAAAAGCACAAGTCATATGAAAGTAAATTTAGATTCCAAAGCGCAACGTAGCACTGTATTGCTCCTTGCACTGAACAAAGCAGTCTTGTGGTTAGCGTAGCACGCACTGTGCGTACACATATACCTTGCATGTAATAGCTGTTTACTCTCTGTTCCCTTTGTGGTTCGCTTTTTCTTTTTGGTACTGTAGACAGTGATATTACCGCTGTTTTATTATTGCTGCTACGATGAGCAAACAATGTTCGCTAGATAAAATATGATGTTAATTAAATGTCATCGCTACTTTTTAAGTATTTGGTCCTTGCCAGTTCTTTGATTAATTTTTCGTACATGGAAACAATAATTGGGTAATGACATAATTCGACAGTTGGGATGTCTGTAATTCAGATCCATAATAATATCCCAGTCAAGATTTGATTTTCTTACAGACATGCACTCATTCGTTTATAGTAGTATTGATAAGATATTAGTATTCGATCTACTTCATTGTTCTACGCGTCAGAAACGTTATTTTAATTCGGCAAATTCTCTTCGTTAATGGTGCTAAACAATTTTTTAATTATTTTCTTTTTGTAATTCTTTAGGCTTTCCCGGCGATCTAATGACATCTCGGTTTGTCGGGTGTTCTGGCGGATATCAGCGTCGTACTTCCACGCTATTTCGGTAGCGTAACTACTCAGTAGTCTCAGGTCGCACACGATGAAGGTAACGAGTTACGCTACCGAAATATCGTGCAAGTACGACGCTGATATCCGGCAGAACACCCGACAACCCAAGATGTTATTTTCTTTTTTTCCATTTTTGCATATTGTGTTCCATCCAAAATAAATAATTCAGTTCTTCTAATAAGGGAAAACACTTTGCGTAATTTATTTTTTTGATTGCTACTACAATTATCTGCATTCCAAGGTCTCAGTAGGACAATAGATCTGTTACGATCTGTGACGTCATTAAATATGTTCTAAGCTCAGATTCTTTCGGTAAATGACTCAGAACTAAGTCATATATTCAGTTCACCACTGCGCAGCTCTGTGAGTTCAGAACAAACTTCTGCTTCAGATTCTCTTAATGTCGTCAGTACGCGAAATGGGTCGTTCGTTCGGTCTAATCTACGTAGAAAAGTATTGCACCTCAGCTGCAGTGACTAGCATAATCTGTCTGTCGTCTATGTATCACTACTTCAATTGTCTGCGTATTCTATTTAGTGTTATGAAAGGTAACTTGCTCTAACCGTGGAAAAAATTTAAGTTGATGCTGAAGAGTGGAAAAAACAATCATATAGTTTCCGAATACAATATTAGTGGGGTGACATGGTGACATCGATTAAATGTCTAGGCGTAACACTGCAAAGCGCCATAAAATGGAACGATCACGGAAGAGCGGTTTTAGGGAAGGCAAATGTTCGAGGAGGGCATTGAAATGATTCAGAGGTGTGTTTGTTATTGGTAGATTGAATCTATGCGTATCACGTAAATGCTTCGTAAACTCAGATGCGAGTCTCTGGAGGAAAGAAGACGTTCTCTTCGCGAAACACTACTGAGATAGTTTAGCGAACCGAAATTTGCGGTAGACTGCAGTACGATTCTACTGCAACGAATATTCATTTCGCGAAAGGACTGCGAAGACATGGCAAAAGAGATAATAGCTTGTACAGAAATATGCATAGACATTTCGCTCTCACCATTTGCTAGTGGAACAGGAATGACTAGCAGTAGTATTACTTATATGGACCATCAACTACCCAGTTCGCGTACTTCGGGATTCGTCTGTAATTGGGCAGGAAGCAAAAGGTAACACATTTGTATTCCAGAAAGGCCATTCGTCGAGATTAAAGTTTCAAATATTTAATAATGTATGTCACAGCATACACCGTAGGAGTCGTCAGGAGCATTTTCTTAGCTGTTGCGGCAGATATTTGCAACTTTGTTTTTGCAATGTTTAGATGGAGTGCTCCCAAACAAGTACTGCTCACGTGACACCCAGTGTCGACGGAAAACTTAAGTCTGTTCACCGTTACAAACTAAAAAATTTTAAAGTGGAATTTTACGTGTTCATTCGACAGGGTGGACCCATAGTAATCTAGTGCGGTATTTTTTTTATAGATATATATTCAAAGGAAGCAAATCACGAGGAATAACCAGTACTCTAGGAGCCACTGAGTACCGCTGTTGCAAGAGGTTAGCAGTCAGCGCGGGCCAGATCGGTGCTGTCGCAGTTGAAGTACTCGTTATTATTATTCGTGTTTTACTGTCCCTGCTAATGAATATCGATGAAACGAATATCACACTAGACTAATATGGGATCGCTGTATCCAGTGGGATCGTAAAATCCCGCTTTAAAAATAGTTTTCTTTGTAAAGGGGACAAGCGTCGTATGAAAGACGTGACGAGCAGTAGACCTATTTGTTTGCCATGACTGCAGCTACACATTTCAAAAATGAAACTACATATATCTGCAGAAACACCAAAGAGAAAGCGTCTGACGACCCTGACGTGACAAAAGTCATGGGACACCACCTGATATTGTGTCGTATCTCTTTTTGCCCTGCGTGGTGAAGCAACCCGACGTGGCATGAGCCGACAAGTCGTTGGAAGTCACCTGCAGAAATAACCCATGACTGCAAAAACGTCTCTGTTGCAGGATTTTTGCATGAACCGACCTTTCGATTTTGTCCCATAAATATTTGATCGGATCCGTGTCGGGCGGTCTGATTGGTCAAATCATTCGCTCGAAATGCCCAGAACTTTCTTCAAACCAGACGTGAACAAATGTGACCCGTTGACATGGCACATCATCATCCATAATAATTCCATCCATGAATGGCTGCAAATCGGCTCCAAGTATTCGAACATAACCATTTCCAGTCAATGGTCGCTTCACTTGGACCACTATATTCCATGTAAGCACAGGCCACACCAGTATGGAGCCACCACCAGCTTGCACAATAACTTCTTGATAACTTGTGTTCATGGCTTCGCGGGGTCTGCGCCGCACTCGAGCCCTGCCATCAGCTCTTACCAGATGAAATCGGGACTCATCTGACCAGGTCACGGGTTTCCAATCGTCTAGGGTCCAACAGATATGGTCACGAGCCCAGGAGAGGCGCTGCAGACGATCTGCTGTTAGCAAAGGCATTCGCGTCGGTCGTCTGCTGCCATAGCCCATTAACGCCAAATTTGGCCACACTGTCCGTTCAGATATGTTCATTGTACGTCCCACATTTAATTATACGGTTACTTAACGCAGTGTTACTTGTCTGTAAGCACTGACAATTCTACGTAAATGCCACTGCTCTCGGTCGTTAAGTGAAGGCCGTCGGACACTGCGTTGTTCGCGCTGAGAGGTAATGCCTGAAATTTGCTATTCTCAGTATATTCTTTACACTGTAGATCTCGGAATATTGGATTCCCTTACGACTTCCGAAAAGGAGTGTCTGTATCGGCAGAAGTCTGCGGGCCGGTAGTGTTGTGTGCCCAACTAGCACCAGCACCAACTGCCAATCAGCGTTCAAAGTGCGTTAATTCCCGTCGTGCGGCCATAAACACGTCGGAAACCTTTTCACGTGAATCACCTGACTACAAATGACAGCTCAGCTAATGCACCGCCCTTTAACGCCTGTGTACCCGATATTAACGCCAGCTGTATGTGTGCACATCGCTATCCCATGACTTTTGTGCCTCGTGTACATGCCAGTGTTTCAAAGCGACCATGGACAGATCATGTCAACGTTTCCTGCAGAAAAGGAAATAGACTGCCTTCTATTCTATAGAGCGCATGGTGATCTGACTGGACTAGGAACACACCAGTCCAGCAAATGGACTTGTTTAACTTCAAACCACTATGCAACCGTTCTTGATTTTTGGATGAAATCAACGCTTGCTGACAAAGAAAAGGTCGAATTCTAAATAGTTACCCCAATGCATGAAGCATTTTCGTATCATATACAGATGTGCACGAGGAGCTGGGTGTAGGGGAAGTTCCACCTTACTCAAGCGTTACCTGTGTTAGACGTGTCACGGAAATGGAGAAAGCTCAGTTGTTTCGTGAATGTTTTTTATTCACGCGCTCGTTTCCACTAATGGTACGCATTGCTATGAGTTTCATATCAGTTCTCAACAGCAGCAGTCATTATTATTGTTAGCTGTTATCCTCACCTCATTCCTTACTTTAAAAATCTGTTGTAGCTCTGGCGATAAAACTGGAACTGATTCGTCACATTTTTGGAGCAAAAAAGCCTGATGGTGAAACACAACATTAAGTACCTATTCAAATAACTACACAGCGCTACACTTACTGTCCTTTTTGTTAAATTTGGCGCTAGTTTGACACAGAACACTATCGACCCTAAGATTTCCGATTTCTGCCAAGTTCGACAGATAACAACAAAGCAGTCCAGAGATCAAGAAAAGCTTGGCAGGTAATATACATTTCATTCCCAAGGAAATACTTTAATTTCTTCTCCATCGATCAAGACTATTAGCATGAGCCAAAATGACTGGTAACAGCTCTAGACTATCACACTACGCTAGCTGAATTCAGTTGCCGTAACAATGCACTGAGGCGATCCCTAGGCATACGAAAAAGCCACAAGCGTCTGTCTAGATGTCATACACTGTAATTTATTATTGCATTAAGGCTTCTTCGACAGCGATGTTTGTAACACAAGCATCGACGCGTATTACTGGTTATCAGTGGCACACGCGTATTAAAAAGGAGTCCTATCGAAACTCAACGTACAGCTCTCACCTCAGTAACTGAATTTAGAAGACTGGTTCACAACTGGTTTCGTAGCGTACAGTATACTTTAGCGTTCGCCTATCATTATGATTTTTTTATCCTACGAGAGCTGTGACCTGATTTAGGACTTCCCTGGCGTTTCAATTGCTCAGTAACGTAGCTAACAGAAGGAATCTATGTGATGAAATGCCTCAGATTATGAGCCTGTACAGCCATAACTCATCAAAACTCCTGTCTCGCTGTTGACTAATTCTGACAGAAGACATGCGGTGTTGACACATTGCGTCTTCTGTTGTTTCCCCGTTGATGGTACAAAATGTCAGTGATAATATCGAAATGTGGACAAATGTTTCGGTCTGATGTAGGGAACAGTGGTCTGAAAACATTTGCCTGGAAATATAGGAACAACAAACGTATGGTGGGATAATTTTGTTTGTTGAAAACGAGAAACCACGGATTGTTGTTTGGACGATTTAATACGCTTATTTGTACCGAATGTAGTCACAGAATTACAAAATGGTTCAAATGGCTCTGAGCACTATGGGACTTAACATCTATGGTCATCAGTCCCCTAGAACTTAGAACTACTTAAACCTAACTAACCCAAGGGCATCACACAGAATTACAGATGCAAAAGATCGGACGACAGATGCAGTCGATTCTTCACAATTCGAACCTTGATAACTCAAATTTCTCGTTAAATCGAAGTAATTGTCCTGCATCTTGAAAAAAATCTCGATAAATAAAAGAAGATCGTGTATGTTTTGGTATATTTGATAACTCGAAGCGATTATCATCACATGCCGCCAACAAACACTCTGTATGTTCATTTACATCCATACTCTGCAAACCATTGGGAAGCTTATGACAAAGGATACTTCCCATTGTATCAATTATTAGGACTTCTTATCGTTCCATTAATGTATGGAGTATGGGAAGAGTGACTACTCAAATGCCTCTTTGCACGCTGCAGTTAGTCTTATCTTGTCCTAGCGATACAAACGAGAGCGGTACGTAGAGGGTCTAGTAGATTCATCACTTACAGCTGGTGGTTGAAACTTTGGAAGTAGGCTTTCTGGGAATAGTTTGCGTCTATCAGTATCTCTGCGACACTCTCCCACGAATCAGACAAACCTGTGATCAATCGAATTGCCCTTCTTTGAATTCGTTCTATTTGGTACGGGAGCAACAAACTTGAGTAATTTTCTAGGATGGGTCGCACGAGTGCTTTTTGAGCAATTTACTCTGCAGACAGATTCCATTTCCGTAGTATTTTAACAATGAGACGAAGTCGGCACTTGGTTTACCTATAACTAATCCTATGTGAGCGTTCTATTTCATATCCTTGCCAATTTTCACACCCAGGTATTTGTACGAGTTGACTGAGTCTAACTATAATTCGAAGACAGCAGCTGTTTCACACTCGGTAATTCGAATGTTTCGACATTGTTTCCATTTAATTATTCATGAAATTGCTTTGTTTAAAAAAATTCCATAGAATTCCATTTACGTAAAGTTATAATAAGCTGAATATTTTCACTATGAAACTCCTCCACGCGAAGCTGTTATCTCATCGGTCCATCCCGTCACTATTTTAAATATATTATGTGCACTCCAAAAATATCGTCTTCTTCCAATGTGGCCCAGGTAAGACGAGACGTTCACGGCAGGTAGCGAAGTCCGTATAGCCGTCCAGTCCAGTTCCATTACAAAGAGAGAGATAGTAAAGTAAAATTTTCAACCACAGATTCGGACCACTTATACAATTACGGGTTCAGTGACCGTATGCGTGGGGCTGTACACCGATAGCTTGCGTAAGTAGAGGATTATCCAGTGGTGGGGGCGGAACAGTTGTCGTGATGAGTAGTTATTTAATTCTAAAATACACAAGACGGTGCAGATCTGCAGAAGCTCCAGTGGCCGCAAGTTTCAGATTCAAGCCAAGGAAACGGTTGTGCGGAGGAATACCAATCCTTCCCGCGGTCAGAGAGTTGGTGCCACCCTCAAGACCGCCAACTGCACGTGGGCCGACCAGAGGCGTGTCCGCTCCGAGTTAAGTTGGCTGCAGGAACCTTTTGCTCACTAAAGATGCAGGTTCCGAGGTAACAAAACTGCCGAGAAGCGTCCAGAGTTCGTTGCAGTTGATAGGCAGGCTTTACGTTGCGACCAGCAATAGCACAGTAGTTGCCTAAATGATAACGATACAAGTGTACGTTTCCACCACCTTGGAAGCTAACACGCACAGTATCGTTCGACTTCAGTCAAGCCGTTAGTGATAGAAAGCTTGTAGAACATCCATTCTTGATTAAACTACAAATACGCGATTAGATACTCGGGAAATTTAGCTACACAGTATCTGCAATGGCAGAACAGAAATCTTTGACGCGTTGCCTGTGTCTGCATGCCCGCAAGACGTATCTACTCGTGGCTCATTACCTTCGTTTGTAATACGAGCCGGCCGCTGTGACCGAGCGGTTCTAGGCGCTTCAGACTGGAACCGAGCTACCGCTACGGTCGCAGGTTCGAATCCTGCCTCGAGCATGGATGTGTGTGATGTCCTTAGGTTAGTTAGGTTTAAGTAGTTCTAAGTTCTAGGGGATTGATGACTTCAGATGTGAAGTCGCATAGTGTTCAGAGCCATTTGAACCATTTTGTAATACGAGTCCTGGAGAATCATCTCTAATTTATTGCATCAGTACCCTCTCTGGGATCTGGATTAGTTAAATGATTTCTCTTTTGTTTTATGTCTTCTCATGTACTTCTGGCCTGGACCACCAGCAAGCCTATTGACCGCCTGTCTAGTCCGAATTTGTCGACTATCAAGTTCCCATCTTCTTGTAACGAGACAGCCTTGCCTTTCTAGATGTTTTCAAGAAGATATCCGGTCTCACTTGAGATGCCGCACTGTTACTGGTTTGCAGTGCCCTTTGTCCCCTTCACTGATCAAGTAATTTCAGTCGACAATCAAATTCCCATCAGTGCCAGAAGAAGGCCGATGCAACCACGGAACAGGAAGGCTATCAGGTGACGTCATTTGAGTCTGACCGTAGGGAAGACGGCAACAGGCAAACCCTACGAAGCCAACAACCTACAACAGTGACGGGTGAAATGCCCAATGCCAGCATGACTTGTACGAGGTGCATTCAAGTTCTAAGGCCTCCGATTTTTTTTCTAATTAATTACTCACCCGAAATCGATGAAACTGGCGTTACTTCTCGACGTAATCGCCCTGCAGACGTACACATTTTTTCACAACGCTGATGCCATGATTCCATGGCAGCGGCGAAGGCTTCTTTAGGAGTCTGTTTTGACCACTGGAAAATCGCTGAGGCAATAGCAGCACAGTTGGTGAATGTGCGGCCACGGAGAGTGTCTTTCATTATTGGAAAAAGCCAAAAGTCACTAGGAGCCAGGTCAGGTGAGTAGGGAGCATGAGGAATCACTTCAAAGTTGTTATCACGAAGAAACTATTGCGTAACGTTAGCTCGATGTGCGGGTGCGTTGTCTTGGTGAAACAGCACACATGCAGCCCTTTCCGGACGTTTTTGTTGCAGTGCAGGAAGGAATTTGATCTTCAAAACATTTTCGTAGGATGCACCTGTTACCGTAGTGCCCTTTGGAACGCAATGGGTAAGGATTACGCCCTCGCTGTCCCAGAACATGGACACCATCATTTTTTCAGCACTGGCGGTTACCCGAAATTTTTTTGGTGGCGGTGAATCTGTTTGCTTCCATTGAGCTGACTGGCGCTTTGTTTCTGGATTGAAAAATGGCATCCACGTCTCATTCATTGTCACAACCGACGAAAAGAAAGTCCCATTCATGCTGTCGTTGCACATCAACATTGCTTGGCAACATGCCACACGAGCAGCATTGTGGTCGTCCGTCAGCATTCGTGGCACCCACCTGGATGACACTTTTCGCATTTTGAGGTCGTCATGCAGGATTGTGTGCACAGAACCCACAGAAATGCCAACTCTGGAGGCGATCTCTTCAACAGTCATTCGGCGATCCCCCAAAACAATTCTCTCCACTTTCTTGATCATGTCGTCAGACCGGCTTGTGCTAGCCCGAGGTTGTTTCGGTTTGTTGTCACATGATGTTCTGCCTTCATTAAACTGTCGCACGTACGAACGCACTCTTGACACATCCATAACTCCATCACCACATGTCTCCTTCAACTGTCGATGAATTTCAATTGGTTTCACACCACGCAAATTCAGAAAACGAATAATTGCACGCTGTTCAAGTAAGGAATACGTCGCCATTTTAAGTATTTAAAACAGTTCTCATTCTCGCCGCTGGCGGTGAAATTCCATCTGCCGTACGGTGCTGCCATCTCTGGGACGTATTGACAATGAATGCGGCCTCATTTTAAAACAATGCACATGTTTCTATCTCTTTCCACTCCAGAGAAAAAAAATCGGAGGCCTTAGAACTCGAATGCACCTTGTAAGATGGAGTATCCCATATGTCGGGCTCTCGAAACCTGGCCGCAAACAAATCATGCGTCTTGCACATTCAGTGCACTAAAAATCCGAATGTAGTGCCGCACCCAGAAACTACTCAGATCCTTGCGTGCCATATGCAGTGTAAATAAACTTAAAAAATAGGGAGATAAATATTTTATTGTTCGTCTTCACGACGAACAATTTAAATACCCACAGCTACAGATAAGGTAAGACGCTGGATTAACTGCGCACCCTACAGTTATAAGCGTTGTCATTTCTGAACTCTTATAAGCTGACTGACGTAGTGAAGTATGCCTGGAAGTATCAAAGAATCTAAATTTGAGCAATAACAAAGATGTTTGAGGTGTATTTTACTCTTTGGGCTTTATACTGGAAACCCGAAGCACATCTAAAGGTGTGCCAAAGTGAGGGGTGCCATCAGTCTATCAGTTCGTAGCAAAAAGTGAGAAGGTTGTAATTTTTCGATCGTGTGCTGGATCTCTCTTACGCGCGTTAGTTATATCAACTCGTCTCGTTGTTATTCTGAATAAAATCGTGATTAATGTTTGAAGAATATATAGTTTTAGGAAGGATCATTAATGATTAACGTTTGAAAAATATGTAGTTTCATGTAGGATCATCCTATTGTTGGAATTGCGTGTTTCTGAGTTTGGTTATCGATACACATTCACTATGTTCCAAGTTCGAGTGAAAGTCTTTAAGTTTCGCGACCACCCAAAGTCTCTGGCGCTACTGCCGATGGATTTTGATGTATACAGCTTCCAAACATGGCTCAAAATTGTTATGGGTGTTGCTTGTTCGAGGCACCTTTAACATCGTAGTATCCAGTTTCGGAAAACAGTCATCGTAGCACGCGCCGCATTTAAATGGCAGTGGAGTCGCACTGCATACGACTTGGTTTTATATTTCGTATTTCTCAACAACACAGGTAAAAAATAAAACAAGCTTTCTGTATTATTTATGTTTGGCGCTCTGGAGACGTATTATTTTTCTCTGATAGAACCTGTCGGCATCTGGACAGATGCAAACAATTTCACAGATTTTCGCACTCAGGTTGTCATGTAATCGAGACTTATTTAGTTCAAAAATGGTTCAAATGGCTCTAAGCACTATGGGACTTAACATCTGAGGTCATTAGTCCCCTAGACTTAGAACTACTGAAACCTAACTAGCCGAAGGACATCACACACATCCATGCCCGAGACAGGATCCGAACCTGCGACCGCAGCAGCAGCACGGTTCCAAACTGAAGCGCCTAGAACCGCTCGGCCACAGCGGCCGGCACTTATTTAGTTTCATAATCGAAAAAACGTCTTTCACACACATATATTGGTCGAATTTTGTAGCACTTTTGCAGTCTCATTATGCAGACGTAGAAACTCTACCCGAGGAAAGCAATCTAGAAGTCTTGGACAGTATTAACGTTAAATTGATTTGTTCTTAAAACGGAAGCTGCCGTGAAGATCAGTCAGTTACACCTACACATGCACTGCGGTGCTTTCAGCTGAAATGGCAAACCATCTGTAAAACAGCTCGAAAACATGTGTAAGATTGGCAGTCTCCTCAAAACGTTCAGAAAATTATTCTTGTGATTCTTTAAAGGCCACAATGAATTCTTCAAACCTCGCATTTTCCTTAACACCATTGAGCTTAGGGAACTGGACTGTGTTTGTCAGAATGTGTGTCTTGTACAACGCGATTTTCTGTTTAAATCAATCCGCTACTACTAACACTACTACCTCGAACACAACGGTAAGGAGAGATGGTTGGTTGGTTGATTTGGGGGAGGGGACCAAATAGCGAGATCATTGGTACCGGCAGATTAGGGAAGAAAGGCGGCCGTACCCTTTCAAAGGAACCAATCCGACATTTGCATGAAGCGATTTAGGGAAATGACGGAAAACCTAAATCAGGATGGCCAGACGCGGGTTTGAACCGCCGCCTTCCCGAATGCGAGTAGTGTGCTATCCACTGCGCGACCTCGCTCGGTGAATCCCCATCAAGTAAAAGATAGCTTGTTTCGGCCCTTGCAGTGTCTTAGTGTGGGCAATGTGCAGTCAAATCTCTTAAAATGCAAAGTCTGGAATCTATTCCGGATGTTCTAGTTTTCGTCTCAATAATAGCGAGGTTTAAATCGAAAAATCGTTTTAGGCATGATCCTTGATTTAACCAACGTACGCAGCAGTAATACATAAAGTCTCCACGCTCTTCGTTGAGTTCTATCGAAAAATTTTGTAATTGAAAGCGGAATAACGCTTGCGATTTCAGAAATTTTACTGTTCGTACCAACAATTTCTTCACTTGCTCCATGCCTGCATATTTAGCACAAAGAGCTTCTTGATGAATATAACAATGAATCCTGTCTGTCGATCGCTGTAATTTTTTGCTCTCTCATTGCCAACTAAATTTTTCAATTCCTTCTGCGTGGGATTAAAAAGTCGTTTCTTAGCAAATTTGTAGAACACATCGATTATGCGGCTCATCCTTCTCTTCTGTCGTTCCCATCCATTTTTTAAGCTTGTGACGATAGATCGCTAGACTTCCTCTTTTTGTACAAAACAGCCACTGGACCTATCAACGTGCTCCATACCACGAACAAGTATCGAAGAGTAAACAACGCTGACAACACAATTCTACCGAACTGAAGAGAGTTGTGCCGAGCTAAAAGTGCCAGAGCAGAATGCTCATGAAATGAAATGATAATTAAAGCAAGACTCTACGCTGCCGACAAGCGTTGATATACATCAGCGGGGATAGCTGGAAATGTGTGCCCCGAGTAGGACTCGAACCCGGGATCTCCTGCTTACATGACAGACGTTCCGTCCATCTGAGCCACCGAGGGCACGCACCCCGTGAGACCCACATTCCCAACTTAATGTCCACACACTACATTCGTAGTGCCCATGCCCATTACACTCATTCGTCGCGGCAGACAATCTTACCGAGTCCCGTAAGAGTTTGGGGCAATGCGTGTGCATCCGCACAGAAGAAGGTCAATGGCCGGTTAGCCTGTGGCCTTTCGGACATGCCCGAAAGAACAGATACCATCTTCATATATGCTCATGAAATGTCGGTGTTCCGAGTACATCCGAGAAGTTCCGAGCAAACACGAGACAGGCAGGGTCTTGCTTCGCCTGCGGCATGCGTGAAGTTTGTCACTGCGTGGCCGACCCTGCTCTACGCCCTTACTTCGCAGGATTGACAGAGGAAATAGTAAGGATCCAAAGAATAGCAGCACCTTTTGTCATGGACTCATTTAATGAGCTGGGAGGAATCAGGGCGATGCTCATCCAACTCCAGTGCCAGACGCTTCAAGAGAGGATTTGTGCATTACAGTATGGTATACTGTCAAAACACCGAGAGTATAGGTTCATAAACGAGTCAACCAACGTTTTCCATCATGCTACATGTGCCTCGCAAAAAGACCGTGAAGCAAAAATGAGAGATATTAGAGCTCACACAGTGGCTTACCAACGTTCGTTCTTCCCGACACCATTTGCGACTGGAACAGGAAAAGGGGAGGTGGCTGATACATGAAATTTCTTCCGCTACACACCACAAGGTAGCTTGCAGAATGTAAATGGAGATTTGGAAAATACTGCTAGCTTTTGTTTACGATTTATAACGTGAACTGAGAATGTTGTTCCGTTTACAAAGGAGGAAAAAAGTCTTCACGACCTGGTCTTGAATTTAGGCGTTCTATGTGACACTTCTGCGCACTGACAATTGGCTGCCATGGTCTTTCCGTGCTCTGTGCGAAGAGACACAGTGTTTAATGCGATGAGTGAGGTTCAGATACCTGTACGTTCCTCTTAATTTACGTATTCCGTAGTTTCCTGAATGGGTATGGCGGACTTGTGATCCGTCTCTGATCACCGAGTGGCCGACAGGACGTTAACTATCAATCTTCCTGCCTTCTTTTTTGATCGTCTACGGGCACACACCGAAATGTCTTTACAGACAATCGTCTCACAATCCGTGGGTTATGAGACTTCGGCAACCTTTCTTTCTTACACATAGTATCTGCTTCTGACTTATTGACATTACATTGCCAAATCATCGTCATTCCATTAGACCATTTAATCCTTGCATGTGTACCGTAACAAAACGTCGCTCATGACTGTACTACGGTAACGTGGCCGAGCAGAATGCCAAGACATGTGCCGAAAATGCGCTATTGATTGTATGTATAGTAACACTTGAAAAAGCTGTATGTAATGACTAAGTTACTTGTGCACTATTCACGTAATACGGACATGTTTCTATTCATTTTTAACTGCATTTCTAGAATAATGTTATTATTGCATTTGATGTGACATTTGTGCACAGTGAATGTGTGTCACGAGACAAAAATAAATAGAAATTAAGGCAAAGAGAAAGCTAACACTAATTTGTTAACAAGGGAAGCATAGACTAAAATGTATAAACACGCTGTAATTATTATTGTTTGTTATTTTTTTTAAATAAATAAAAAACTGTATTCACGGATTGTACCACATCGAGCGGAAAGGCGTATGGGTAAAGCTATAAGTAGTAGTTTGTAATGTGAAACAGTAGTCAGGAGCCGGCCGCTGTAGCCGAGCGGATCTAGGCGCTTCAGTCCGGAACCACGCAGCTGCTACGGTCGCAGGTTCGAATCCTGGCGCGGGCATGGATGTGTGTGACGTCCTTAGGTTAGTTTGGTTTAAGTAGTTCTAAGTCTAGGGGACTGATGACCTCAGATGTTAAGTCCCATAGTGCTTAGAGCCATTTGAGCCTCGGGTCAGGAGTATCACAGTCCTATCAAAACCGAAACCTCCTTGTGCTGTACACTGATTTTTCAACAACTCATTTACGTAAGCTGTCCGTGTAGTTCTGACCCAGAGTATATATGAAGCAGGAACAAGATGCACCGCAAACCCAAGATAATGCATAAAAATGAGGTGCCGGACTGAGAGAGAGAGAGAGAGAGAGAGAGAGAGAGAGAGAGTTGCTAAAAATTACATAAATTCAGAGGCTACAGTTAAAGTACAAAATTTCACGTGCGACAGTTTTACACAAAAAATCTGGACAGAAGTCACAAGAGATAAGTATTTCATTTCATTTGCTTAATGGGAGGGGCAGCTTTACCCACAGCGATCTGTTGTTACCAAGAAAACTGGCAAATAAGCATAGTAAAACGTTCAGAACACGAACGTTATTCTTTAGTTATGGATGTGGCTTTCCCATTAAAATATCTTCGATATCGGATGTTGAGAATCGAGTTTGACGTTCAAATTCGTTGTCATTTTTAGAGAGGGTTCGTATTGCACGGAGTCAGGACTCTGGTACACGTGAGCTCGCTTGTTTCAAATTAACGTGGCGCTGTCTGACCACAGCGATTCGCCGCGAGCAGAGGGCGGCTAACGTGGACACGCACTTGTCGTTAACAGTAAACTGAACCCGCCCGCAAACGGCGAAACAGGTCACATATGCCGGCTGTTGGTGCAAATGATCACGACTGTTCCAATTCTGTATTAGTCCGCTGGCTCCAAACACACATATGGATACAGGCATACGAACAAACAAATAAATAACTGTTTTTTGTTCATTTAAATGGCGAAACTACCTTTGTGATAAAATGCTTCTCATTTTAAACGCAGGTAAAATGCTCTTTATGTTGACCGAACGGGAAATGGGATATTTAATGGGTGTTAGTAGTTCCTGTTCCTGCTATCATAGAATCGCGTAGGAATGAAACTGTAAATCCCCGCACCAATGTATGAACCTTCTAACGAAACGTCGTGTTGTAAATGAGAAAGCCTTACATGGCGGTGAAACATATACTTACAAGTCAGTAATCGTTTTGTTGCATTTTTGCCAAAACAGACAAGTGGGAATCCTTAGCTGTAATACATTTTGCAAGTATTTTACTTTAAAAATGTTGTACAAAGTGCTTTCAACTTAAAAATATAAATCAGTTATAAATGAGCTATTCTATTTTGTAGACGGGGACCTTATGAGTGCTGTAAGACCTTGTAGCTAAAGTAGACATGAAAGATTTATACGACCTGTAAAATGTCGATTAACGACGAGGGATGGTGAGCCAGACAGCAGAGAGATGTTTTCTGACCGTTTTCCACATACCACTAGGTGAATTCCATGCTGGTATGCGCATACGTCCCTCTACGCAAACATTTACAAAATCTTCTCAACTTGCACATGCTATTTACTCTAGACGCAATCAGATGGGTACCAAGATTCCGTGTTACATCTACATCTACATCTACATTTATACACCGCAAGCCACCCAACGGTGTGTGGCGGAGGGCACTTTACGTGCCACTGTCATTACCTCCCTTTCCTGTTTCAGTCGCGTATGGTTCGCGGGAAGATCAACTGCCGGAAAGCCTCCATGCGCGCTCGAATCTCTCAGATTTTACATTCGTGATCTCCTCGGGAGGTACAAGCAGGGGGAAGCCATATATTCGATACCTCATCCAGAAACGCACCCTCTCGAAACCTGGACAGCAAGCTACACCGCGATGCAGAGCGCCTCTCTTGCAGAGTCTGCCACTTGAGTTTGCTAAATATCTCCGTTACGCTATCACGCTTACCAAATAACCCTGTGACGAAACGCGCCCCTTTTCTTTGGACCTTCTCTATCTCCTCTGTCAACCCGACCTGGTACGGATCCCACAATAATGAGCAATACTCAAGTATAGGTCGAACAAATAACCCTGTGACGAAACGCGCCGCTCTTCTTTGGATCTTCTCTATCTCCTCTATCAACCCGACCTGGTACGGATCCCACACTGTTGAGCAATACTCAAGTATAGGTCGAACGAGTGTTTTGTAAGCCACCTCCTTTGTTGAAGGACTACATCTCTTTAAACCCATAATCATTGTCATCGCGGCCATTCTTCCCACATACCAGTCGCAAACGGAAAGTGAAAAAAACTCAAAGATCTACAAGAAAAGTACCCTCAGGCACAAGCTTCATATTGATGTGGTTTCAGATTTAAGAAACATCCGTATTCATACTTCTATTACAACTTTATTTCTTCAGTTATTGATTTGTTTTACTTTTCTCTATGCCATTTATGCACCATAGTTAGAGTTTCAAAAACGTTAGAGCAGGAACAAAATGGTCAAGAGCCGGCCGGTGTGGCCGTGCGGTTCTAGGCGCTTCAGCCTGGAATCGTGCGACCGCTACGGTCGCAGGCTCGAATCCTGCCTCGGGCATAGATGTGTGTGATGTCCTTAGGTTAGTTAGGTTTAAGTAGTTCTAAGTTCTAGGAGACTGATGACCACAGATGTAAAGTTTCATAGTGCTAAGAGACATTTTTTTTTTTTTTTTAAATGGTCAAGATGCAAGTAGGACTCGCACACTGAGGTTTCCGTGCAGTCTTAATTATGTAAGTGGACAGTTCATCCACTCCGAGAATCGAGAATCTTTTTGCCTTTTATCGACATTGATACTCCCGAGATATTGGTCCCAGGGTTTCCAAGACTTCCGAAAATCTTTTATTTTCAAGTCTGAAGACGGATAAAAAATGACAAAGACGTATTGTTTTCGTGTGATATAATTAAAAATGAAGTTTTCTGATTTTTTCCCTTTTACTTGTACTGCAAAGCCTTCCTTCTCACTAAATTTCATGACTCTAGGCCAAAAGGATGTACTAGATAGGTTTTGATGAGTAAATTTGCGAGTATCAAATTATGTGACATAAATGACCGTATATTTTAATTGCATTGACTTAGAAGCTGAGGTCTGTAATACCGCCAAGGGACCATAGACCTTTATTAAACAGCCAGGGGAATATAGACCTTAGTATTTGACATAAATTTCAACTTAATACATCTATCCATTCCTGAGAAAAATGGGGATTAACAGGCGCATGGAGAGAGAGACAGATAACAAATGACAATTTTTTCATGTTGTATAATTACAAAATAATAATTTATGATTACTGTGTAACCTGGCTTCTCGCCAAATTTCATGGTATTAGGTTAACGGGAAGTATCCTTTTGAATTTGATGAGCGAGTTTGCGAATATCAAAACATTTGAGATAAACGGCCGTATTTCTTGTTTGCTTTGAGTTAGAAGCTTGCACTTTTACACCTCCAAGGCACCTTATGTAACATAAATTGCAATTTGATACGTCTGGCCGCTCCTCAGAAAAAAGCTTTTTAACAGTCGGACAGACAGACGGACAACAGACAGATCCTATAAAAGTTCCGTTTTTACCGACTGAGCTCCGGAACCCAAAAGTGGGACAGGTTCCTACACTAACGGATTTAAATGACATGTGCCGACCGGCCGGAGTCGCCGAGCGGTTCTAGGCGCTTCAGTCCGGAACCACGCGACTGCTACGGTCGCAGGTTCGAATCCTGCCTCGGACATGGATGTGTGTGATATCCTTAGGTTAGTTAGGTTTAAGTAGTTCTAAGTTCTAGGGGACTGATGACCTCAGATATTAAGTCCCATTGTGCTCAGAGCCATTTGAACCATTTGAATTGTGCCACAACATTAGTTGAAAAATACTGGAAACAGTACATTGCAAAGACATTGTCACAGTAGTACGAAATACTAAACTATATTAGTTTCTTGAAGATCAACTACAGCTGTGTAGTTGTTTCCTTAAATAAATTATATAAAGCTAGTGGCAGCTTTTGACTTAAAGTTCTCAAATATTACTGCCCTATATTCAACTGTGTCTACTAGTTATTGAATTCTTGTTGTCATGACTCCAGAACACATTAAATGATTTACCTTTCGGACACACGAGAGAGCCAGCAAAAGAGGAATGAGGGTTTCTCTCCGTTTCTTGTCGCACGTGCACTCATTATATTGGTACACTCTAGAAACAACATTCACAAACGCAAAGAGAAACGCAAAAGGTGCAAATGAAGAAAAGTTTTCCAGTTACGCGGCGTGATCATCCCTAGAAGATTCCCGAACAGTGAAACAACACAATTTTGTATCCAGATATGTGGGCTCCCCATTATTCTTCCATATATCGGCGTCTTGCAATAAAATTACAGTAGTACAACTACGCTCAATTAAAGAAACTGGAATATACAAAGATGTATATGTGCTGAACGATATTACTGTTTTGCGTCTTGTGCCCTACTGAAACACAAGAAATGAACACTTTGAATCGATTGTCCATATAATAACGTTTCATTGACGTATGCCACTAACGCTCGCGTGTGCGGAAGCGATCGTATCGGAAGTAGCTGCTTCGAATCCTGACGGTAGACGGAAGCTTCATCGTGAATATTTAGCCCATAAGAGGTGGAGGGGTGATAGTGCACAGTTCCAGATCACCAGAATCTGCATCGATGTTCTGGGTCAAATTCCATATCTATCTGGAGAATTTCTTGGGGTAATGTCATTCGGGTGTATTGATGGGAGGTCGAGCGGTTCTAGGAGCTTCAGTCCGGAACCACGCGGCTGCTACGGTTCAAACGGTTCAATTGGCTCTAAGAACATAACATCTGAGGTCATCAGTCCCCTAAACTTAGAGCTTAACCAACCTAAGGACATCACACACAGCCATGCCCGAGGCAGGATTCGAACCTGTGACCGTAGCAGCAGCGCGGTTCCGTACTGAAGTGTCTAGAACCGCTAGACCACAGTGGCCGGCGGCTGCTACAGTCGCAGGTTCTAATCCTGCCTCGGGCATGGATGTGTGTGATGTCCTTCGGTTAGTTAGGTTTAAGTAGTTCTA
Organism: Schistocerca cancellata; assembly: GCF_023864275.1. Lineage (NCBI taxonomy): Eukaryota > Metazoa > Arthropoda > Insecta > Orthoptera > Acrididae > Schistocerca > Schistocerca cancellata. The sequence continues at coordinate 303,193,122 of NC_064634.1, forward strand.
TGTCTAGGGGACTGATGACCTCAGATGTTAAGTCCCATAGTGCTTAGAGCCATTTGAACCATTTTTGTTGATGGGAATGTTCAGCACGATGGCTATTCGAGAGGAATAGGTTATGCACTACCACCAGAATTCACCACCCCCCTCTCATGTCTCTCTCTCTCTTACCACCACCACCACCACCACCACCATCATCATCATCATCAAAAACTCTACATCTACATTTACATCCATACTCTACAAGCCACTTGACGGTGTGTGGCGGAGGGTACATTGAGTACCTCTATCGGTTCTCCCTTCTATTCCAGTCTCGTATTGTTCGTGGAAAGAAGGATTGTCGGTATGCCTCTGTGTGGGCTCTAATCTCTCTGATTTTATCCTCATGGTCTCTTCGCGAGATATACGTACGAGGGAGCAATATACTGCTTGACTCCTCGGTGAAGGTATGTTCTCGAAGCTTCAACAAAAGCCCGTACCGAGCTACTGAGCGTCTCTCCTGCAAAGTCTTCCACTGGAGTTTATCTATCATCTCCGTAACGCTTTCGCGATTACTATATGATCCTGTAACGAAGCGCGCTGCTCTCCGTTGGATCTTCTCTATCTCTTCTATCAACCCTATCTGGTACGGATCCCACACTGCAGAGCAGTATTCAAGCAGTGGGCGAACAAGCGTACTGTAACCTACTTCCTTTGTTTTCGGATTGCATTTCCTTAGGATTCTTCCAATGAATCTCGGTCTGGCATCTGCTTTACCGACGATCAACTTTATATGATCATTCCATTTAAAATCACTCCTAATACGAGAGAACACTACCGCACGACCACGAGCTGCGGACTCCTAATACGTACTCCCAGATAATTTATGGAATTAACTGCTTCCAGTTGCTGAGCTGCTATATTGTAGCTAAATGATAAGGGATCTATAATCAAATTGCACTAAAACTCCATTCGTTGCGAGCTCTGATTTTTCTTATTCCACTACGATGGACATTACTGCTTACGTAGGCGTGAGTATTCGGAGGAAAGTTGGTTGGTTATTTAGTTTGATGTTCTGCGAACCATTTACACGGTAGATGGTACTGATGCCATATGCTGCTCATTTACAACTGCTTGTTTTTGTCAGAAAATAGTTGAGAAAGTTAGTGTTGGAAATTTCTTGACAAGATCTCGGTGCAACGATATCGCTTTTGTTTTAATGAAAACCACTCCGACTCGCTTATTACATCTATTACAATCTCTCCTCTATTTCGCGATGATACAAAAGGAGCTGCCCTTCTTTGACCTTTGTGTATGTCTTCTCTCAATGCTATCTGTCAAGGATCCCATACCATGTAGTAATACTCCAGAAGCGCACAAACAAGGATAGTGTAGACAGCCTCATCAGCAGATTTTGTTGCATCTTCTACTTGTTCTGCCAATAAAAGGAAATTTAGTTAGCCTTCGCCATAACATTTTCTACGTGATCGGTTAATTTTAAATTGTTTTTAACTGCAATCTCTAAGTATTTAGTTGAATATAGGACATTTACATTTGTGCTATTTATTAGTTAAATGAAGTTTAAAGGAATTTATTTAGTACTCTTGTAGAGGATGTCTCACTTCTTTTATTATTCAAGGTCAACTGGCACTTTTGGCACCGTGGTGATACCTTTTCTAAGGCATTTTGCAATCTGTTGTGCTCTTCTGATAACTTTATTAGACGGTAAGCGCCAGCATCGTCACAATATAAGAAGACTGCTCAAATTATTCTCTATATCGTTTACATAAACGAAGAACAAACAAGGCCTGTAACGTTTCGCTGAGGCACCCTCCCGTGTTCTGTTTTCACTAGATGACTTCCCGTCAGTTATTACGAACCATTACCTTTCTGACAGGAAATCACGAATCCAGTCGCACAACTACTACAACAACTTCGTTGTTGTTGTTGTAGTCCTTAGTCCGGAGACTGGTTTGTTGCAGCTCTCCACGACACTCTATCCTGTGTCATTCTTTTCATCTCCAAGTAACTACTGCAACCTACATCTTTTTGAATCTGCTTTGTGTATTCATCTCTTGGTCTCCCTCTACGATTTTTACCCTCCACGCTTCCCTCCAATGTTAAACTGGTGATCCCTTGATGCCTCAGAACAAATCCTACCAACCGATCCCTTCTTCTAGTGTAGTTGTGCCACAAACTTCTCTTCTCCCCAATTCGATTCAGTGCCTCCTCGTTAGTTACGTGATCTACCCATCTAATCTTCATCATTCTTCTGTAGCACCACATTTCGAAAGCTTCTATTCTCTTCTTGTCTAAGCTATTTATCGTCCACGTTTCACTTCCATACATGGCTACACCTATACAAATACTTTTAGAAAAGACTTCCTGACACTAAAATCTATATGCGATGTCAACAAATCTCTCTTCTTCACAAACGCTATCCTTGCCATAGCCGGTCTACATTTTATATCCTCTCTACTCCGACAATCATCAGTTATTTTGCTCCCCAAATAGAAAAACTCATCTACTACTTTAAGTGTCTCATTTCCTAATCTAATTCCCTCAGCATCACCTGATTTAATTCGACTACCTTCCATTATCCTCGTTTTGCTTTTGTTGATCTCCATCTTATATCCTCATTTCAAGACACTGTCCATTCCGTTCAACTGCTCTTCCAAGTCCTTTGCTGCATCTGACAAAATTACAATGTCATCGGCGAACCTCAAAGATTTTATTTCTTCTCCATGGATTTTAATACCTACTCCAAATTTTTCTCTTGTTTCCTGTTGGTGGCATGCATTACTTAGTTTGAATAAAGAAGCAGTTGCATTTCACAGGAACGACATTTTCGGAAACGGTGCTGGTTGTGTGTCAATCGGTTTCTTCTAGGCATTTCGTGATGTTCGAATACAGTATATGTTCCCAAATCCTACTGCAAACTGATATCGGCCAATCCTTTCTTGTGTATTGGTGTGACCTACGAAACCTCGCAGTCTTAAGATTAGGATCTTTCGTTGAGAGAGCGGTTGTATGTGATCTATACAACTTGAACTATTTCATCAGCATACTCCTAAGAGAACCTAACTGATATGGAATCTGGACCAGAAAACTTGTTTTTATTGACTGACTTTCTCTGCTACACCTGGACACCTACTCCTAAATTACTCACGTTGGCAGCTATTCTTGATTCGAATTCTGGAGTAACTGCTGCGTCTTCTTTGTTGAAGGAATTCGCTTCATTTTAGTGGGGCTGTGGTCCGGAACCTTGCAATCAATAACGCGCAGTGTCTCTTGCCAATAGTCTATTGTGCATCTCTTAAATTTTCTGCCAGATTTCGAGAGAGAATTTTTTCGTGGAAACTACTAAAAACATCTTTCATTGAAGCCCGTAATAACAAGGAACCCCTTGAGTTCGAGGTCGCAAAAGGTCAGTGATGTTAACGGAATTCGATTCCCCACGTATTGTCTACCATGCAGCCACAAAATTGGCTACTAATGGCAACAGGGCAAGACTGAAGGTATCCAATGGTGAACAAATATGAGGCTAGGGAGCGTAGTTGAACTGCTTATTCGACGAGTAACTCAAGCAGTGCTACAGTGCTAGTGGTGTTGATACAAAGCAGAGCAACGGCAACGATAAGCAAAGCAAACATTGCATTATATCTGCAACAACAGTTGCCGAACATTTTGTCAGAAAGGAACCAGTGAATTTCGCAGAGTGAGAAAGAAGTGATATACGAAAAATTAGGGTTTCTGCAAGATGAGGCAGTGGAATGTGCGGTGTCGTATACGCTCGACTGCGCGGACAATGTAGGCCTACGTGAGGAGTACAATGATGACGATACGTGCTTAACAGGTGAAAGTGATATTGGAACAGGTATCGAACCATTTAGTTCATCATCTTTGTCGGTCAGGGAGCCATAAATCCCGTTTCCAGTGAAACGTAGTGAAGGAAAATCGTTGTCCAAGGAGCGGGTACTAAACGTAATTACGTACATGGAAGATCATCTGCAGCATAGTAAGAAAACAATTATGCACAGATTTCGAATAAGTCCGCAGCAATATGACCGTGTAGTACATAAGTAAAACTATGCATATTCATGGGAGATCAAAGCGCACTTGTTACAAAAGGACGTGAAAGGTAGTGATCTACTATGTTACGCACATCAAATTGCGCGCGACGTAGATTACAATGAATTCAAGCGAAGCAATGGATGGGTGCATAACCATAAACAGTGTTACAGAACTGGATGACGTTGTTGTTGTTGTTGTTGTGGTCTTCAGTCCTGAGACTGGTTTGATGCAGCTCTCCATGTTACTCTATCCTGTGCAAGCTTCTTCATCTCCCAGTATCTACTGCAACCTACATCCTTCTGAATCTGCTTAGTGTATTCATCTCTTGGTCTCCCCCTACGATTTTTACCCTCCACGCTGCCCTCCAATATTAAATTGGTGATCCCTTGATGCCTCAGAACATGTCCTACCAACCGATCCCTTCTTCTGGTCAAGTTGTGCCACAAACTTCTCTTCTCCCCAATCCTATTCAATACTTCCTCATTAGTTATGTGATCCACCCATCTAATCTTCAGCATTCTTCTGTAGCACCACATTTCGAAAGCTTCTATTCTCTTCTTGTCCAAACTATTTATCGTCCATGTTTCACTTCCATACATGGCTACACTCCATACAAATACTTTCAGAAATGACTTCTTGACACTTAAATCTATACTCGATGTTAACAAATTTCCCTTCTTCAGAAACGCTTTCCTTGCCATTGCCAGTCTACATTTTATATCCTCTCTACTTCGACCATCATCAGTTATTTTGCTCCCCAAATAGCAAAACTCCTTTACTACTTTTAAGTGTCTCATTTCCTAATCTAATTCCCTCAGCATCACCCGACTTAATTCGACTACATTCCATTATCCTCGTTTTGCTTTTGTTGATGTTCATCTTATATCCTCCTTTCAAGACACTGTCCATTCCATTCAACTGCTCTTCCAAGTCCTTTGCTGTATCTGACAGAATTAGAATGTCATCGGCGAACATCAAAGCTTTTATTTCTTCTCCATGGATTTTAATACCTACTCCGAATTTTTCTTTTGTTTCCTTTACTGCTTGCTCAATATACAGATTGAATAACATCGGGGAGAGGCTACAACCCTGTCTCACTCCCTTCCCAACCACTGCTTCACTTTCATGTCCCTCGACTCTTATAACTGCCATCTGGTTTCTGTACAAATTGTAAATAGCCTTTCGCTCCCTGTATTTTACCCCTGCCACCTTTAGAATTTGAAAGAGAGTATTCCAGTCAACATTGTCAAAAGCTTTCTCTAAGTCTACAAATGCTAGAAACGTAGGTTTGCCTTTCCTTAATCTTTCTTCTAAGATAAGTCGTAAGGTCAGTATTGCCTCACGTGTTCCGGTATTTCTATGGAATCCAAACTGATCTTCCCCGAGGTCGGCTTCTACTAGTTTTTCCATTCGTCTGTAAAGAATTCGTGTTAGTATTTTGCAGCTGTGGCTGATTAAACTGATTGTTCGGTAATTTTCACATCTGTCAACACCTGCTTTCTTTGGGATTGGAATTATTATATTCTTCTTGAAGTCTGAGGGTATTTCGCCTGTTTCATACATCTTGCTCACCAGATGGTAGAGTTTTGTCATGACTGGCTCCCCCAAGGCTGTTAGTAGTTCTAATGGAATGTTGTCTACTCCTGGGGCCTTGTTTCGACTCAGGTCTTTCAGTGCTCTGTCAAACTCTTCACGCAGTATCGTATCTCCCATTTCATCTTCATCTACTGGATGACGTAAGATAACGAAATTTAAACAAAGCGTCAGTCTGACAATGCACAGCAAATAGCAGAATCGGCCCGAAAATTTGGTAACAAATTTATCCCATCGTTCACCGACCAGTCTGGATTTGAAGAGGAAATGCATACGAAAAGAAACCTGGAAGTAAAAGTTTTTAAGAGAGTTGTACGAGGGCTATCCACAAAGTACATTACGTTTTGGAATTAAAAATAAAGTATTGGAAATTTTTTAAATTATATACAGATGAAAGCCACACTTAAATACTACTTTTCTACATAGTTGCCATTTAAATTAAGGCACTTATCGTAGCGATGGACGAGCTTGGAAATTCCTTCGTCGTAAAATTCGGCCGCCTGCACCTTCAACCACGTGGTTACCTCTTCTTGAAGCTGTGCGTCGTTATCAAAACGCTGCATAGCCAACCACTTCTTCATTGCTGGGAATAAGTGGAAGTCGCTCGGTGCCAGGTCGGGACTGTACGGCGGATGAGGAAACAACTCCCACTTAAAAGATTCGAGAACTTCACGAGTGGCATTTGCCGTGTGGGCCCGGGCGCTGTCGTGAACCAGCAAGATCTTTGTGCCCAACTTTCCCTGCGATTGTTTTGTATTGCTCTTCTGAGGTTGTGCAGAGTTTGGCAATACCTTTGAGAGTTTATTGTAGTGCCTCTTTCCAGGGAATCCACAAAAATCACACCTCTTCTGTCGCAAAAGACAGTCGCCATCACCTTCCTTGCCGACATTGTCTGCATGCATTTCTTGGGTTTTTGGGGGGAATTTGTGTGCCCCCACTGCACTGACTGCAATTTTGTCTCGCAGTTCACATGCTTAACCCATGTTTCGTCACCAGTAACGATACGATCGAGTAATGAGTCGCCATCTTTCTCGCAAGCGTCCAAAAACGTTAACGCTGCAGCCATTCGCTGATTTTTGTGAATATCTGTCAAGATTTTTGGTATCCATCTTGCACAAAACTTGTTGTAACCAAACATTTCGGTAATGATTTCGTGCAACAAACTTCGTGAAATTTGTGGAAAACTCAGAGAGAGTTCCGTTATTGCAAAAATTACGGTTTTCACGGACCGCGGCATCGGCTTTTTCGACAAGTTCGGCAGTCACTATGCCGGGTCTTCCACTTCGCTCTTCGTCGTGAACGTTAGTTCGGCCATTTTTAAATTTTATGACCCATTGACGCACTCCACCTTCAGTGATTATGTTGTCCCCATAGACTTCACAAAACTGCCGATAGATTTATATCGGTGTACAGTTTTTTGCAGTCAGAAACCTTATTACAGCACGCGCTTCACACTTCGCGGCATTTTCAATTAACGCTGACATTTCAAACTGTCACAGTAACTCAACGGAGTACAGCACGAACCTCTCACTAGCACGGCAGGATGCCGACTGAGTGGCGGAATGCCATGACACCAAGATGGCCGCGCTAGCCTCGCCCCTAAGGGACACAAACGAAAACGTAATGTACTTTGTGGATAGCCCTCGTATTAAGATTAAGTAACATCAATGCCTTAACGCATTCGCCAACAAACATGCCGACTGCTAATCTGGATGGTAAATTGGCTGGAAAGTTATTTATTGCGTTGCGAAAAGCTGGAGATGCTCAGCCCCCTACGATTCTTTCTCGTATGCGTGGTCTTGCAAGGTCAGTAGGGAATACTTACGCTACAGCATGAAAGAATGGGAAAATGGAAGTAAGAGAACTTGTAAAATATTGATTGCATCAATCAGTTGTCCTTTTTAAATTTTATTATGTAGATCTAGATTTCGGCTAGAAGCTAGCCATTCTCAATGCACTATTATTTTCGCTCAAAGCATGTAAGTCCCTGTTGATCGGGCTTCACCCATAGTTCACTGAATGCTTTGAGCGAAAATAATAGTGCGTTGAGAATGGCTAGCTTGTAGCCGAAATCTAGATCTGCATAATAGAATTTAAAAAGGACGACTGATTGCTGCCATCTATAATTTACAAGTCAATGTAACAGTCGCTGAGTGCAACCGCTTCCCGAATGGAAGGTAAGCTGAGTAAGAGAACTGTGGCATAGGTATGAGAACTGCTTTTGGCCAATAGCTGCTCAAAATAATTTGCTTGATTCATGGTCTACATATGAAAATCCTACTCCTTTAGAGCAAACTATCCCTCCTAAAAAATGTGTGACATCAGACCAAACATATTCGACCTCTGGAAGTTTGTTTTTTCCATGCCTATAAAACATATTCTCACACTATCTGCTGCTACGCCTTAAAGGATAGCCAGTTTCACGATAAGCTCCATGGCAAACTGTTTCGCATTCGCTTGCATCCCAACACAGTCCATCATTCTTATCACCCCGTTACATCAATATGACCCTATATACATTCTTTAGAGGTCCTACACGGTTTGTAACTCCCAAGGAGTTCTCCTTCGATCTTGATGGTGGAACCTTTGTAATCACAGTGGCGCACCATTTTTCTCTCGGTGTTCGTGGTGCAAGTTAAGGGTTTGTTTTGAACATGTCTTGAATGTCGACGACGTCCATTCTTTAGAGGTCCTTCACGGTTTGTAACTCCCAAGGAGTTCTCCTTCGATCTTGATGATGGAACCTTTGTAATCACAGTGGCGCACCATTTTTCACTCGGTGTTTGTGGTGCAAGTTAATGGTTTGTTTTGAACATGTCTTGAATGTCGACGACGTACATTTTGCGAAGGGTTACACGTACACCCCATAGAAGGTTGATCTCTGCACTTTCTGGACATTCATTTTCCATCGTCCTACTGACGCACACGGTAAATCATTAGCAGCTAATATTTTTCCTGTCATAACTGTTAAACGCAACACTTTCAAATGAGCCTTTCTAAAGATTGAACTTGAGACCTCGCACTCGAAGGGTTCCTTGTAAGTTTAGAACATTTTTAACCCATCGCCAATCTTGGGAGTTTAGCGATCTTTCAAGTCTAGTACGCTTTATTCGCTGTTACGGGAGGTTCAGCAGCCAGCCACAGCGGGCAACACCTCCGCGCGACAATATATAAGTCCGCCTGTCGTTATTTGAACCACGAAGAAAAACTTCTTGCACGGGGAAGGAAGACGACCTTTCCGATACAAAAACGACTCGATTTCTATTACCTTAGTGTGCGAAGACTGCTACAGCCTAAAACATTTTCATAAGCACCTGTATACAATCTGGCGTCCACCAAAACTAATGGTCCGATCCCATACCAAGGAAAATAGTCCCAGTTCCACAACTTTACTGTCGCCGTATGTGAAGTATGTTAGCGGCAAGACACAATCAGTGCCTTCTCTCCGCGAGATACTATCGAAGACAGTGCTGCCAAAGCAGAGTTACTAAACAAAACCTTCCGAAATGCCTTCACAAAGGGAGACGAAGTAAATATTCCATAATTCGGATCAAGAACTGCTGCCAACATGAGTAACGTAGAAGTAAATGTCCTCGGAGTAATGAAGCAACTTAAATCATTTAATAAAGCAAGTCTTCTGGTCCAGACTGTATACCAATTAGGTTCCTTTCAGAGAATGCTGGTGCAACAGCTGCACGCTTAACAATCATATACAACCGTTCGCTCCACGAAAAATCCATACCCAAAGATTGGAAAGTTGCACAGGTCACACCAATATTAAAGAAAGGCAGTAGGAGTAATCCACTAAGTTACAGGCCCATATCGCTGACGTCGATATGCAGCAGGATTTTGGAACATTGTGTTCGCACGTTATGAACTACCTCGGAGAGAACGATCTATTGATACACTGTCAACACGGGTTTTGTGAAACACAACTAGCTCTTTACTCACATGAAGTGTTGAGTGCTATTGACAAGGGATTCCAAATTGATTCCGTATTTCTAGATTTCCAGAGGGCTTTTGACACTGTACTATACAAACGGCTTGTAGTGAAATTGTGTGCTTATGGAATATCGTCTCAGTTATGTGACTGGATTCGTAATTTCCTGTCGGAGAGGTTACAACTCGTAGTAATTGATGGTTAGTCTTCGAGTAAAACAGAAGTGATTTCTTGCGTTCCCCAGGGTAATGTTACAGGCCCTTTGCTGTTTCTTATGTATATAAATGATTTGGGAGACAATCTGAGCAGCCCTGTTGGGTTGTTTGCAGATGATGCTGTCGTTTATCGTCTAGTAAAGTCATCAGAAGACCAAAACAAATTGCAAAACGATTTAGAAAAGATATCTGTATGGTACGAAAATTGTCAATTGAGTCTTAATAACGAAAAGTGCGAGGTCATCAACATGAGTGCTAAAAGGAATCCGTTAAACTTCGGTTACACGATAAATCAGTCAAATCTAAAGACCGTAAATTCAACTAAATACCTAGGAATTACAATTACGAACAACTTAAATTGGAAGGAACACATAGAAAATGTTTTGAGGAATGCTAACCAAACACTGCGTTTTATCGACAAGGTACTTAAGAAATGTAACAGATCTACGAAGTAGACTGCCTACACTACGGTTGTTCGTCCTCTTTTAGAATACTGCTGCGCGGTGTGGGATCCTTACCAGATAGAGTTGACGGAGTGCATCGAAAAACTTCAAAGAAGGGCAGCACGTTTTGTATTGTCGCGAAATAGGGTAGTGTCACTGAAATGATATAGGATTTCGAATGGACATAATTAAAACAAAGGCGTTTTTCGTTGCGGAGCAATCTTCTCACGAAATTCCAATCACCAGTTTTCTACTTCGAATGTGAAAATATTTTGTTGACGCCGACCTACATAGGGAGAAACGATCTCCATGATAAAGTAAGGGAAATCAAAGCTCGTACGGAAAGATATATGTGTTCGTTCTTTCCGTGCCCTATACGAGATTGGAATAATAGAGAATTGCCAGGCACTTAAATGCGATTTGCAGAGTATCCTTGTAGATGTAGACCAATAAAGGCCAGCTATTACAAGAAGCAAAGAGCGTCATGTATTGTGAGGCCCCGATAGCAGTTGAAGCTAATAGTAGTGTACATAGCTACAACACTAGCAGAAAGGATGATCTTCACTACTCAACCTTAAATCTAACTTTGGCTCAGAAGGGGGTGAATTATGCTGCCACAAAAGTCTTTGGTCACTTACCTAATAGCATCAAAAGTCTGACACATAGCCAAATAACATTTAAAAGGAAATTTAAAAAAAATCTTTATGGCAACTCCTTCTACTCATTAGATGAGTTTTTGGATATAGTAAGTGGGTAATTTCAACAAACTCACAAAAAAAGAATATTAAGTGTCATGTAATATTTTGTGTAATGTAATATCTTGTACAGACACCTTTTATTAACCTGACACGTTCCACATCATTACGAAGTGTCGTATTCATGATCTATGGAACAAGTGCTAATCTAATCTAAGCCTGAAGACTGGCGAAGATGTGGCTGAGACAGTAGCTGCCGCCGGCCAGCCTATATCGCGGCAGCAGAGGGCGCTCGTAGTTGGAGTCATTGAAGGTGGGCCTCAGTGGGCGCGCCGTCATTGGATTCGCCAAGTACCTGCGCGACTGCTATCGGCTTCTGTCAGGAACGTTCGTTTCCACTGCCAACAGTGAGACGCCGCTGAGGGTGGTATTGATCTATGATACCACAAGGTATCTTAACGGTACTCTTAACTGAGGGCAGCCTCGACTGACTTAAACACGTTCACAAATTGAGGTATGGAATGAGGCCTGAAGCCGCGCGGGATTAGCTGAGCGGTCTAGGGCACTGCTGTCATGGACTTTGCGGCTGGTCCCGGCGGAGGTTCGAGTCCTCCCTCGGGCATGGGTGTGTTTGTTTGTCCTTAGGATACTTTTGGTTAAGTAGTGTGTAAGCTTAGGGACTGATGACCTTAGCAGTTAAGTCCCATAAGATTTCACACACATATTTTTGAGGCCTGAACTAGAGCTACACAAGTTTGACTGAGAATACATCAGAGAGAGAATGCTGAACCATGAGTACTAGGTTTAGGTGACAAAAGGGGGTGTCAGACCTCGATGTACCTTACCGCACGGCTGGCGCTGCTCTTCTTCCGCTGTACCGCTAAATATTCGCGATCGCCTAACGACCGAAACGGCGATCGCACACGAGCTTCATTACTAAATTCTATCCAAAGCAACGAACGGATAATTTTTACTGTAGCATGTCGCTGCGTGCTTATTGCCATGATGAAGGTCGCGAGCGAGACGACAGGCGGTGGTCCTTCCAAAAAGATGTTGCAAAATGCGCTGTTGCAGCGGCGGTCAGGGGTTTTGTTAGCTGCCAGGCACTTCACACTATTGTGCCTACGTCTGAAAAAAATAGTTCTGGTGCCAACTTCTGGGTGTCAAGATGCTAGCTCTCCTGCTGGACCATAGAACCGGCCGTTTCCTTTTTGCCCCAGAAATTTCCTAACCTGGCGCAGCCTCAGCCGTCGGAACGGAGGGCTCTTCTGTATTCGTGTGCATCTCAAAACTAAGAAGACTCTCTATTTAAACTTGAACATTTTTAACGACCTCAACCACACTGGACAAATAATTAATTGCTCTCAAAATGACGGCAGCCGGAATCCGTTTACGTATTTTCGTTCGTCTGTATGTCCGGAATCATCGTTAAAAGGTCTCTTTACTTTCTGTGATTACTATAATGCTTTAATCCACGGTTGAATTTTTGGGTATTCTAAATAGAACTGATATCCAAATTATGGATACAACAACGGTTTACTCGTCATGAGAAGGTCGCGAATATGTCACCTGATTTAATATTCTCGACTCATCCTCCGTTTACAGCCCTGCGCTGCCGCCCACATTCTCGTCACAGCGTGTGGCGTTCCTTGGAGGGTTCGTAAGAAGATGTGTTATAATATGTAATATTTGAGTTCAGCATAGCTACTATACAGCAATGTGACCTGTACGTCTGCTGTATACTCGCTACTGTCTTCTTCTCATACTAAATCTTATCTTGCTAATGCCCCTTACTATGACTCAATTTACACAGGTAAATATGTTTACTAAATTGTATCTACTCGGCGATCTTCATTATTTTCTCTCACAAGGAGATGTTCCCAGCGGTGCGATCGACGTTTTTAAACCATGTATACAGTTATGTGGGTGTGTGTATCATACACTGCAGCCATTCACCCTGGTGGGCCCTCATTTCCAAGTAACTGATGAAAAAAATTTCGGAGTTTTATGTGACACTCAGTAACGTTAAAAGGTTAGATTAAACATTTGGGCCGTGTAGTGCCATTGATACGATTATAGCGTCACAGGCATGTGTTGTGGGTTCGTACCTCGACAGGTGGATAAATTCTTTTTATTTTCAAATTCTTATAGAAACGTCTTTGATCATTATTTTTATTCAGTTAATTGATTTAAATGTTATTTTTTATTTCCATTCCTTTGTTACATAATTTTAAACATAATATCAACTTCTTTATTTTCTCCCATTTCTCTTCCTATCAATCTTTTTCCAACCGAAATCTGTGTTTATGTTTTTCAATTAATTTTGTGTGTTAACTTCGATTTAATTTCTATTGTTTTATAACCTTGTTTTTTCGTCCACATTACTGCGTTCATTATGCATATTTCTCATTTTGTTTGAATTTCTTTATACCTATAAATACTTATTTCATTCAGATCTTTATCTCCGTTATATTGTCCATAGTGCAGTAGATATCTAAGTGATGTTTGAAATGTTTGTATGACGGTTACCATGCAAAAACAATTGCGCTTCTGGTAACGAAAAATACATTTTTCACGCCAGTGCACAGTCAGTATAAATAGATTATTTCGTCTTTTGTTTTTTAACTTATAGACCGGAATTTTCCAATGATTGAATATTGTAATGAAAAATACAACTAAATTCATATTCACAAAAATTCCTACTGGAAAAAGGATGAAATAAACAAAAAAATTGTAAAAGTTCGTTCAGTCGTTAAAATAATGTGACAAAGGAATAGAAATAAAAAATACATTTGAACCAGTTAACTGAATGGAAATAATGATCAAAGTCAACGATAGAGATTTAAAAACAAAAAAATTTCCTGCACCTGGCAAGATTCGCACCCATTGTCTCTCATATGTGAAGCCCTTCCCATATCCATTACACCTCGCAAACAGACTATTACAAAGCGACTTTTTTTAACATTATTTAGCATCACGCAAAATTCCGAAACCTTTTCGTCAGTTGCTCGTTAATGAGGGCCCACCAGGGCGGATGGCTGCAGGATGCGTTATCTGGGATCTTAACCTACATCACCTATGTTTACTTTCGAAAAGTCGATCGCGCCGCTGGGGACCTTTCCTTGTCACTAATTTTTAGTATTATTTATGACATGTTTTTCTCTTGTCTTTTAAATCCATTGGGGTTGGTGCCACTAATATCAAGTAAACTGTACTGTTACGTTATGTAATGGACTGTTTCTGTAAGTAAATTGTCAGGGTATCGGCCTGCCAAATGGAGGACCCAGGTTAAATTCCTGGTGCTACGCAGTATTTTTCCTTAGTGGGAGGAATAGGGGCCGGGTGCCCTCAGCCAATTGAGAAGCTACTTGACTGATAAGTAGCTGCTCCAAGGACTGGAAAACAGCACAAACCCGAAGAGAAAACTGGTGACCTCATGCTACCCAATGACGCATTCATCTGGCGCTCCATGGCAGAGGAGACGATGGCTAAATGGAATTGCGTGGTCTGCGGGATATTTTAATGTACTTATAATTAATATTTTGTTATGTACTTGATTTTGGACTTGTACAGAAACCAGACTGCAGTTATATGAGTCGAAGAACATGAAAGGGAAGCAGTAGTTCAGACGTGAGTGACACAGGGTTGCAGCCTTTTCCTGATGTTATTCAGCCTGCAAGTTGGGCAAGCAATAAAGAAAATCAAGGTGAAATTTGGGAAGGGAACTAAAGTTCAGTGAGAAGAGCAAAAACCTTTTTGGCTTACTGATGATATTGTAATTCTGTTAGTCGCCAAAGACCTTGAAAAAGCAGTTGAGCGGAGTGGATAGTTTCCTGAAAAGGTGTTGTAAGACGAATAACAGCCGGCCGGTGTGACCGAGCGGTTCTAGGCGCTTCAGTCCGGAACCGCGCTGCTGCTACGGTCGCAGGTTCGAATCCTTCCTCGGGCATCAATGTGTGTGATGTCCTTAGGTTAGTTAGGTTTTACTAGTTCTAAGTCTAGGGGACTGATGACATCAGATGTTAAGTCCCATAGTGCTTAGAGCCAAGACGAATGACAACAAGAGTGAAACAAGGGGATTGGGACGTAGTCAAATTAAATCAAGTGATGCACAGGGAATTAGGGTAGCAGAGGAGATATTGAAAGTAGTGGATGAATTTTGCTATTTTGGCAGCAAAATAACCAATGACAGCCGAAGGAGAGAGGATATAAAACGCAAGGTGGTGGCAACAACAAAAGAATTTCTGAAAAAAGTGAGATTCGTTAACATCGAAAACAAATTTAATAGTTTGTATGGAATTTAGCGTAGTGCGGAAGTTCGTGGACGGTAATAAGTAGAGACAAGAGGAGGGTAGAAGGTTTCGAAATGTGGTGCTGTAGAAGAATATTGAAAATTAGGTGGGTTACTTGTAATTGTTTCATAAAGTCACACAGGAAGAATGCGACCTCATTGAAAATCAATAGGAGTACTGCACGGCTGCTGTAGTGGTCACTAAACAAGAAGCCACCAGCCACAGGTGTTTCGGGTGGAACACATCCTTGAGCAGTCTCAGTCTGCCATGACAGCTTCGTTTGTTACGTACTGTCTTTTTATGCCTGATCACAAAGACGTTCAGGACAACCTGAGGATGTATCCTATCCTAAACACATCAAATAAAGTCATTGGTTTATAAGTGGTGGCTTCTTATTTAGTGACCAATGCAGCATTTGTGCAGTATCCCTATTGATTAGACGGGTTGATCAGCTAACTAGTCAGGAGGTACTGAATCGAATTGAGAAAGAAGAAATGTGTGTCACAAGGAATCGCCAATTTGGAAACGGAAGAAAGTTTGGAGGGTAAAAATTGTAGAGGGATACCAAAGCTTAAGTACAGCATACAGGTTCAAACAGATGTAGGCTGGAGTAACAATGCAGAATGAAGGGGCTTGCACAGGACAGAGTCGCGTGGACAGCCTCATCAGACCAGACTTCGGACTGAAAACCACAATAACAACAACGACAACTACAGCATGGAATTTAATGAATAATAAATTCACTAGTATCATTTAAGAACTCTGTGCATGGTATTCGACCATTCCGTTAGTTCGAAATAAAACAAGTAGCCTTATGGTTCAAGTGCTTGGTATAGTAAGCTAAATATTATTGCGATATGTAACTCACTAATACTGTACTGTTGAAACTCGAATTGTAAGCGTAAAGTTCCGAGGAAACTGATCCAGCCTTTTATTACAGCCAAAGGGTTGTGTTATGGGATGGGAATCCAAAGAGCTTTGTTATAGAAAGGCGATATATTAATTTGCTTACTCAGCTACCAGAGTAGGTCGAAATAATATAAGGGTGCGATTAACGATTCCGAGATGCCATTTCCGGAAAACGGTGAATAATATACTATAATGTCGAAATATATGCAAAATAAAACAACTCCAAATCTGATCCTTAGACGCCCGTCTCAGTTTTGTTTCACGTGTCCTGTCATTCGAACCGCAGTATTGAGAGCGTCGTACTTGGCTTTAAACACAGTGTCTCGACGCATTGCTTTCGTAATAATTTTGTTCCTGTTCATTCACCGTCATTTGGTTTTTCAGGATACTACTGGCGGCTAGGAACATATGACAATATTTTGCTAAAGTGAGAATTAAATGAAACCGGCCCTGCTCACTAAATCGTGTTTTACTTCTAATAAATCGTTTAAAAAATGTGTCCTAGCGTGCCGTGAAATTAACTGTCCCTCGTATCGAATTTATGTTCAGGCCTTCAGTTCCTGACTACGGGAAGGCAATCTCTCCCAAGCGTAGCAACTTTCCTGCAGTTCTCTCACGGTCTTTTTAATAAAGTTTGATGGTGGTATTTCTCTTGCGACCTCGCAGCGTTCTTGTTTCGGAAGAAAGTTACGACATGAAGCCGCAAGCTACTTGAGAACGCGAAGACACTTTTCGGGGCTGATGTACTGAAAATATTACGTAGTTATTTCCTTGCTCATTTTGCTTCACAGGCCGCTTATTGTCAACTCTGAAAATTACTTTCATTATTCTTCCTCGGTTTTCCTTTAAGAGCCAATATAATGCCTTACGCGAAACCCGAAAATATTTTCCAGTGACTGTTTATCTGCCTATATTAATTTCTACAGCATATTCTGATATCCAGGAAGAGACAAAAATTGCAGTATTTTTCTCATTAGTAAATACAAAAAAAGCCACAATATTTGATCTGTTGATCGAAAATTAGAAATTACAACTATACTAATAACAAATCCGTAAAACTGCCGTGTCTGTCTGTTTGAACACGCAAATCCCTTCCATGAGGCTTTCACAGGTAACTTAGGCATAGTTTGGGGCACGGTATATGCTTCATTTCATGAAAATCGAATCAGCAAAAAAATATATATCGCAGTTGAAAATTTTATCCACACTAATATTATAAATGCGAAAGTAACACTATCGTTTCCACAATTAATCAGCCGAACTGATTTCGATGAAATTTGGTAAAGAGATACCTCGACCCTGTGGAAGAACATAGGCTGTTTTAGAAATTGTATAGTACGAGATACTTATGGATTTGAAGAATATTACGCGAATTAGAGAAAAATAACTGATCTTTGGAACAGCTATCTAACCTTTGACTTTTTATCTTTATCATCTTTCTGAAAATGCATTTATTGATTGTAAGACGTCGTGGTCTCCTGACCTTCATTGCTTACATATTCCGCCCTCACAATCATATTCCGCACATCAAGACGCTTCATTCGAACCCGATAAGATAAAGTCAATGTTGTATGAATTCATGTAAACGATATGCAAATAACTAATAAATCGCAAGTGCGCACCGTGGTTGAAAAACTCAAGGCTGGCGTACATACATTCCAGACACGACGGTCACAGGAGCTTTTAGTTCGAGAGAGGCAACCGCGCGCCATGGGGCCAGTCCCAACCCATCTACGTCGGTCGGTGGCCGCCCGTGGAGTGGACAGCGTTCGCCCGAGGGAAGGGAGGAATGACCCCATGTTCGGCTTAAAAGCAAATTCCGCTACATTGTGTGGGAGCGGCCAGCCTTCGCATTCTTTACACATAGCACGCAGTTTCAGAGATTTTCACAGGGAGACAGCAAACGCCAAACGACGATACTACAGATTTCCGGATTGGTCGCCTTAAACGAAACGTCATTCTTCCGTTTTAGAAGAGCAATGCTGATTGGCGGACGATATTTCTGACGCCTTGAGCGGAAGGAGTAATGGAAGAGACCGAAAGATATACCCCTTCACGTCTGGCATGGAGAGGGGTCATTCCGTTGTCGCTCTTGGAGCGAGAACACGTAACGAGAGCGTGTGCGCTCGTACGTGTACTCAAAGAGCGAGGAACAAGTCTCTCCTCCGTACTTCACTGGGAGAGCACCTCTGTCGAGAGCGAATCGGAGTGCAACTTTATACTGAGTCCTGCGATTAAGCGTTGTTCACTGTGTTGGCCGTCTCACTTATTGTGCGATGTGAACGGACAGAGTTGTAGTTAAACACCTGCAAGCGACTTTTTGAGTGGCATCACAGTGGACTGGTTTTCTGGCCACTGTGCCACGCCAATAGTTAGACTAGGGGCGAATAGGAGTGCTTGACTTAATCAAGGCGTAGGGAGAGTTTGATTGGCGAAGGCCAATCCAGATAGAACGAGAGTTATCTTATTTGTCAGCAGTGAGTAGCGCAGACACCAGTCATCGCAGTTTACGGTATTGTGTGCTACAGCTATTGCGAGCCCCATATTTCCCCCACAACAGTACACTTCACTGCATTTCACACGCGACAGCCTCGAACGTACCTAGCAACATTCTAAAGGATAATTATTCAAGTTGAGTAGGGGCGCCTCTCAGCCATTATGCCAAGTCAACAACAATCTTAAACTTTGTATAGATATTTCATTAGCGAATCCTATCCTTGAGAGGTAACTTCCCATTCCGAAAAAAACCATGATATAACTTGTTATATTCATAACTAAAAGCTCCATTGTGATTTCTCAGAATTTTTGCAAAATAAATAATAACTTTGGTTAGGTTTCATGTTTTCCTTACACTAACTAGCACTACTCCAGTACCCAAGTATCCCACTAGTTACGTAAGAAATTTTGTGAATTTTTGTGTCATTTCCTTACAGCGGACGACTCCAGAAGATATTTATTGCTGAAAGTTTTTCAGGCATTTCTCTTTAGAACGTTAGGAGCGTCTGTCTGACTTCTGTAGTAGTGTGGGGGTGGAAATTACATCTTGCAGGAGCCACAGGGTAAAGGGTACATCCCAGATTAATCCGTTGCGCAGAATAACAGAATCTCGGATCAACTCCACGCTCACATGATTGATATGTGCTATGTGTTACGATTGAAAGTAATATATACAATCCTTACACAATGTTCAGTGTGTTTAATCCATACCTCTACACCTTTTGTTGCGTAATGTACACTCTGTGTAATGTATAGCTACAGCAGGAGCACTCAATGCATAGATGACTGATCCTGCCTGTGCCCCTCAGTATGCACTGCTGAGCAGTGGCGCTGCACATGCCGATGTGTCCTGTGTTGGCAGAGCTTGGGAGGGAGGGAGTAGTGGGATGCACGTTATGAGCTATGCTTATCTGAACTGGTAGACACGAGAGGGCAGTTGAAGAAGCCGAATTTTTAAAATTCACGCTCAGTAAATCATTCACACAGGAGAATTATATAAGTACAAACATACCGTCATTTGGCCATCGGACAGACGCCCGAGCCGGCCAGAGTGACCGGGCGGTTCTAGGCGCTACAGTCTGGAACCGCGCGACCGCTACGGTCGCAAGTTCGAATCCTCCCTCGGGTATGGATGTGTGTGATGTCCTTAGTTTAGTTGGGTTTAAGTAGTTCTAAGTTCTAGGGGACTGATGACCTTAGATGTTATGTCCCATAGTGCTCAGAGCCATTTGAACCAGTTTTTGAACAGACGCCCGAATGGACGACATAGTGACAAGCGTCCCTGGCGTAGAGAAACAATCGAAAATTTGAAAGCAAATAAATCACAAAATCCGGATGGAACCGCAATCGGTCTTACAAACAGCAATCCGCGGCATTGGCGCCTTACCTAACTTGCATTTACTGTGAATCTCTCGTCTAGCACAGAGATCCAAGCGACCGGAAAAAAGTGCAGGTGAATCCATTATGTAAGAAGGATAAAAGAACGGACCCGCAAAATTACAGACCAATGTCCCTAGCTTCTGTTTGCTGCAGAATCCGTGAACATATTCTCAGTTCGAATATATAGGGTGGAGCAAAGGAAAGGCATGGTTTTTCACTATGGAATGACTGGGACACGGTTTGATAAAAATAATAAAAACAAGCAGTTTTTAAATATACATACTTTAATTAGGTTCGAAAAATAATGTCTTGGAGATGACGCCCTTCTTTCTGGATACAAATTTGGAACCTCTTCCGAAATTACACATGGCTCTCTCCAACATTTCATTCGGCACGGCATCAATTTTCTGACGAATGGAATTCTTCAGGTCATCGATTGTGCAAGGCTTGTTCATGTAGACTTTCGATTTTAAATATCCCCACAAAAAGAAATCGCATATCGACAAATCGGGTGAGCAAGGGGGGCAGTAAACATCACCATATCTCGAAATAACATGTCCTGGGAACATTTGTCGAACCACTTCCATGGATGCTCTCGCCGTGTGAGCTGTGGCACCGTCCTGCTGAAACCATACGAACTGAACGGGGAAGACCAAGTGGTTTCTTTTTCATCACACATCCAGTACTTCTAAACGCTGCAACCCATCGGACTACAGTATTTCGATCAGGCACTGCACCTCGACGTCCAACTCTAAAATTTTGACGGAAAAGACGTTGCACTGCGACTACGGAATCATTGTTTCTAAAGTACTGCTCGACAACGAACACACGATGCTCTGCTCTCCAACGGTCCATAGCGACTGAAACTACACTGTATGGGCAGTCTGCCAACATTCATTGAACGTCAATACCCCCTCTCGTCGCCGCGTACTAGCGGTTCAAAAAACATGCGTTTAGTCTGCTCCACCCTGTAGTAAACTTTCTTGAGACTGATAAGATTATGTCCACGAATGAGCATGGTTGTAGAAAGCATGGCTCGTGCGAAACTCAGTTTGCCCTTTTGTCACATGATATACTGAGAACTAAGGATGGAGAGCAACAGGCAAATTCCATTTTTCTAGCTTTCCAGAAACCATTTGTTACGGTGTCCAATTGCAGGCTGTTAACGAAAGTACGAGCATATGGAATAAGTTCAGATATATACGTGGCTTCAATAATAGAACCCAGTATGCTGCCCCCGCTGGCGAGTGTTGATCAGAGACAAGGGTGTCGTCAAAAGTGCTCCAGGGAAGTTTGTGGTAGGGCCGCTGTTGTTCTCTATATAAATAAATGATTTGGCGGACAAGGTGAACAGCAGTTTGCGGCGTTTTGCCGTGGTGTATAGTAAGGTTTCGAAGTTGAGTGAGTGTAGGAAGATACGAGAAGACTTAAACAAAATTTATGGTTCGTGTGATGGACGACAACTAGCTGTAAATGTGGAAAAATGTACGTTAATGCGTTGACAACTGTGCCAACGACCTTGTCGCAGGCTAGCGCATGGATGGGTCACCGTCCGGTTCTGCCGTGTATTGTTGGCAAGCGGGGTGCATCCAGCACTTGTGAGGCTAATTGAGGAGCTACTTGACTCTTAACGTAAGCGGCTCCGGTTCCGAAAACTGACACCGGCCGGAAGAGCGGAGTGATGTCCACAGGCCCCTCCGTATCCGCATCCGGTGACGCCAAAGGTTGTGAATGACACGGCGGCCAGTCGGTGCCGTTGGGCCTTCAAGGCTGGTTCGGACTGTGGTTTTTTTTTGTGTAAGAACTGTGGTAGGGAAGGCGAATGGTCGACTTTGTTTTATTGGGAGCATTTTAGGAAAGAGTGACTCACCAGTAAAGGAGACCGCATATAGGACGCTGGTGCGACCTACTCTTGAGTACTGCTCGAGTATTTTGGATCTGTAACAAGTCGGACTGAAGGAAAACATCGAAGCAATTCACAGGCGGGCTGCTAGATTTGTTACCTGTAGGTTCGAACAACATAAGTGATGGTTCAGGAACTTAAATTGGTTTCCTTGGAAGGAAGGCGACTTTCTTTTCGAGGAACTATTGAGAAAATTTAGAGAAACGACGTCTGAAGTTGACTGCCGAACGATTCGAGAAATTAGGGCTCATATGGAGGCATATAGACAGTCGTTTTTCACTCGCTCTATTTGAGTGTGGAACAGGAAAGGAATTAACTAGTAGTGGGACAGGGTACCCTCGGCCACGAACCGTACTATGGCTTGAGTGTTATCTATGCAGATGTAGATGTAGATGTAGACAGCACCACACGTAACAACCCGATTATCATATTCCGTTGGCGCCCGACAGAAAAATTCCCACGCAAAGTCCTGGCGGAGGCTATGATAGGCTGATCGACAGCGAATCGGTCGCACATTGTGCGCTGGGCGAAAGAGAATCTGAGGGAGTTGGTTCCTGTCCGCTGCAGGCGTCGATTGTGTACTTTGCCGCGCTTGCTGCAGAGTAATTTCATCCGCAGTTTCATTGGTCCAGCTTTCCGCGCTCGCCCTTCGATCGGTCTCCAAGGCACAGCCCCATCTCCATGCAGCGCAGCTCACCACGAGAAATGGCCGTCATCAGTACACTGCCTTTCGCTGTACTATCGGTAAAATACGCAGCTCCGGCCTGTAGAGTTTCAGTTGGTTTTCCAGCCGTTCAAAATTCGAATTGAGCTTTCTCAGTGTTATCGTCTGTAGAACCACTTTGGCTCCTTAGGTGATATCGTGGTAATGTATCTGATTACTCACTTGTTTATCGATATTATATATTTCACTTGTTCCCTTTGGTCCCCCCTCTCGTAGTGGAGAAGCACACTAGATTCCATGCAGTGGAATTTGTACTAGGTTCTTCCCAACACCTCTATCAAGTGAGGAATATTTACATTTTTGGTTTTTTCGTTATTATATATGATTTTGTGTAAAGAAACCATTGCCAAAGTCTAACCGAGAGGCGTGTTTTCTGATCATTTTTGGCAAACTTTCGTCGAATGTTCTTTCTTACAAGTCTTGAGAAAGCGCTTGGTGGCTGAAATCTACCTTTTATAAGTGGTAGTTATCTCATGATGTATGCTGCTTAGGTCGACTCCATGCATGTCCACTTATCTCTACTCAGTGCCAACACTCTTGATACCATCAAGCAACTGACTGTCGGCTGGTGTCTATAAACACACTTCTGTGGAACAGAAAGTGAGGACAGTCGTTTTCAGGAGACGTTTCCACTTTGGAGCAAATAGGGCATACAGTTTTCAATCACATATCATTTCATGATATATATGTGGAAGCATATTCATGTTTTTCCTAGACACAATCCCGTATCTCAAAACTTCCATGAAATCATAGTGCCCTGAAACAAATTGTAATTGTAAATACCAAACAAAAATGGGCCTAAAAACTAATAAATGTTGTATCAAAACTGTGTAGGCATTTTTAAACAACTCACAAAAGCAGTAATACAAGCTCAAATTTTCGTCACAATAACTTTAGATATACTTACTTTCACAGACAATGGATTTCCTTGATATGCCTACTATAAAAAAACCGTATCACAATCTTCTACCATGACGAAGCACAATCTTCGAGCCAACTGTTGCTTTGAACGCTATGAGTGACTGCTAAAAGAACCTCATGGTACGAGTAGATGTCTTTGTCTTGCAACAACATAGTTGGTTTCATGCTAAAGGTACTGATACTTCATTTTAAAAATTTTAAAAAAATGATGGTTTCAGGCAAAAATCACTGGTACTCAAAGGAATGAGGCCTATGTTTAATATCGGTAGACTTATTGTGGTCAGAAATTCCCTCTTTTTCCCTGTGCTAGTCTGCTTTTTTGTCGTCCATTCTTCGTCCGTCATGGGTTATTTTGTTCCCAAGGTAGCAGAATTCCTTAACTTCGTCTACTTCGTAATCATCATTTTGATGTTAAATGTATCGCTGTAGTCATTTCTGCTACTTCTCTTCACTTTCGTCTTCCTTCGAGTTACTATCAGTCCATATTCTGTATCATTAGACTGTTCATTCCATTCAACAGATCCTGCAATTCTTCTTCACTTTCTCTGAGGATAGCAGTGTCATCAGCGAATCATGTCATTTATATCCTTTCACCGTGAATTTTAGTAACACTAGTGACCCCTTCTCTCTATTTCCGTCATTGCTTCTTCGACGTATAACAGTAGAGGCGAAAGACCGCATCCCCGTCTTTCATGCATTTTAATCCGAGGAGAATCTCGTTCTTGGTCTTCCAGTCTTATTGTTGCCTCTTGGTTTTAGTACATACTGTATACCAACGAAGCCAGCAGAACTTAGCAATTGCTAAATGTGTATCGGAATTGGATGAAACTACTGATCATTTTCTGCCCCCTTTCTTTGTTTATCTCCTCCCCCTCCCCTCACTTTCTGTCCAACACCTCCTTCCCCACTCTCTGACCATCTCCTCCTACCTCCTTTCTCTGCCCATGCCCTGCTTCCCCCTCTTTATATCCATTCCATCCCCGTCCTTCTCTTTCCATTTCCTCTTGCCTCCTCTCGCTGATCTGTACCTTGTTTATTATTGTAGTTAACGAAACCCTGATTTGGAACTAAAAGTCGCTTAAAATAAATACACTCCCGGAAATTGAAATAAGAACACCGTGAATTCATTGTCCCAGGAAGGGGAAATTTTAATGACACATTCCTGGGGTCAGATACATCACATGATCACACTGACGGAACCACAGGCACATAGACACAGACAACAGAGCATGCACAATGTCGGCACTAGTACAGTGTATATCCACTTTTCGCAGCAATGCAGGCTGCTATTCTCCCATGGAGACGATCGTAAAGATGCTGGATGTATTCCTGTGGAACGGCTTGCCATGCCATTTCCACCTGGCGCCTCAGTTGGACCAGCGTTCGTGCTGGACGTGCAGACCGCGTGAGACGACGCTTCATCCAGTCCCAAACATGCTCAAAAGGGGACAGATCCGGAGATCTTGCTGGCCAGGGTAGTTGACTTACACCTTCTAGAGCACGTTGGGTGGCACGGGATACATGCGGACGTGCATTGTCCTGTTGAAACAGCAAGTTCCCTTGCCGGTCTAGGAATGGTAGAACGGTGGGTTCGATGACGGTTTGGATGTACCGTGCACTATTCAGTGTCCCCTCGACGATCACCAGTGGTGTACGGCCAGTGTAGGAGATCGCTCCCCACACCATGATGCCGGGTGTTGGCCCTGTGTGCCTCGGTCGTATGCAGTCCTGATTGTGGCGCTCACCTGCACGGCGCCAAACACGCATACGACCATCATTGGCACCAAGGCAGAAGCGACTCTCATCGCTGAAGACGACACGTCTCCATTCGTCCCTCCATTCACGCCTGTCGCGAAACCACTGGAGGCGGGCTGCACGATGTTGGGGCGTGAGCGGAAGACGGCCTAACGGTGTGCGAGACCGTAGCCCAGCTTCATGGAGACGGTTGCGAATGGTCCTCGCCGATACCCCAGGAGCAACAGTGTCCCTAATTTGCTGGAAAGTGGCGGTGCGGTCCCCTACGGCACTGCGTAGGATCCTACGGTCTTGGCGTGCATCCGTGCGTCACTGCGGTCCGGTCCCAGGTCGACGGGCACGTGCACCTTCCGCCGACCACTGGCGACAACATCGATGTACTGTGGAGACCTCACGCCCCACGTGTTGAGCAATTCGGCGGTACGTCCACCCGGCCTCCCGCATGCCCACTATACGCCCTCGCTCAAAGTCCGTCAACTGCACATACGGTTCACGTCGACGCTGTCGCGGCATCCTACCAGTGTTAAAGACTGCGATGGAGCTCCGTATGCCACGGCAAACTGGCTGACACTGACGGCGGCGGTGCACAAATGCTGCGCAGCTAGCGCCATTCGACGGCCAACACCGCGGTTCCTGGTGTGTCCGCTGTGCCGTGCGTGTGATCATTGCTTGTACAGCCCTCTCTCAGTGTCAGGAGCAAGTATGGTGGGTCTGACACACCGGTGTCAATGTGTTCTTTTTTCCATTTCCAGGAGTGTAGATAAATCGGTTGGGATCACTGTATATGTGAAAAGTGCACTTATCCACCTGCTAGATCTATGAGAATAGTAGCTTCAACCACAATATTTTGCACAGTTTTAATCTACAAATGGGTAGAATTACAAAGTTTCAGTCGATTCAAATTCCGTAGCAGTATTCTAATCATAAGCCCATAATCCTTAAATACATCTTTCCTGATTACTGTTAAAACCGAGTACGAGGAAGGAAGCATACACTGTTGTGTATACAGTTTTTATTTAAAATTATATACAACGAATATGATGGGAAAAACAATTTGTCTAATGGTTTAAATGCCCTGCTATCGTAGTTAAAACTGATTTCGAGAAAGAAAACGAAACATTACGTTTTCCACCATAGCATTTTCTTCCTTCCAAAAACCTTTACACTGAATTTATATATCCTCTATCTGTCTGAATGTTTATTAGCATGTAGCGAAAAAATTTGAAGCAAAGTAGGTGTTGTGTACATAGTTCCGCCCAGTCAGCGCGTACACAACTTTCCCACTAGAGCGCGCCCCGCTATGCACAACAGCGCAGGCGCAGCGCTCGTCCGTCTCCGCACTACGAGATGGCGCTGTCTTAGAGACGGACCAAATCCTGCTTCCGCCGATCCGCGTATTAATATGTAATGCAGTCAATGAGATTGCTGCTAACGTAGAACGTTTTCTCCTCGGGGATCACACTTGCGCAGTGATATCTGAACGCTCGAGGTATTATAACAAGTGTACAGACCTCCAGTTAGTAGTCTGCATTAGTCTGCATTAGTCTGTACCAGTCTATAGTCAAGTTTCAGTCTGCGCCTAATAAGATTATCATATTCCTGTACATAGCCATGAAGGAAATGTATAGACACTTTGTCAAGTATCAGAGATATGTGAGAATAAGATTAACATACCAAGACCAAAGGAACTTCAGATTGTCAATTGTAAACAGCATCCAGAATCAAGTTACGTAATATCTATGATTTTTATTATTTTAATAAACGTGTGTGAAAATTAATTAAGTTATGTTTAAAGTTGGTCACCGTCAATCTACTATTCTAAGCGTGCAAGAAGATAAACACGCCACGATAAGACCACGAGACATATTGCTGACACTCGCCTACTTCGTTAGAGCGACAAGTCAGATAATCTGATGGTGTTTGTACCGAAGGTCTTACAGTACGCACACCACAGTAGGTCAAGAACTTTTTGAGATTTTTGCTAGAAACTTTTCCATATATGTCGCCAATGTCCATCCAAATGTTTATTAGAACATTATGCAAAATGTGTGAGTGTGAATTCCTAAGGGACCTAACTGCTGAGGTCGTGAGTCCCTAGACTGACACACTACTTAAACTAACTTATGCTAAGAACAAGACACACACCCATGGTCATGCCGAGGGAGGACTCGAAACTCCGGCGGAAGAGGCCGCGCAATCCGTGACATGGCAACCCAAACCGCGCGGCCACTCTGCGTGGCGAACATGATGCAAACATATCAATAACTTTTCGAGATTTTTGATAACAGTGTTAAACATCAACTTGCCTTTATATGATAGTATAGGTTTTAAAATTATATTTACATACAAAAATGTATAGCAGACTGGGGTGGGCGACCGGTTCTAGGCGCTACAGTCTGGAACCGCGCGACCGCTACGGTCGCAGGTTCGAATCCTGCATCAGGCATGGATGTGTGTGATGTCCTTAGGTTAATTAGGTTTAAATAGTTCTAAGTTCTAGGGGACTGATGACCTCAGATGTTAAGTCCCATAGTGCTCAGAGCCATTTGAACCATTTGGGACTCGAGATGTCGAGTGTCTGCAGTGGCTGAGAAGCCAGTGTATGTCGCAGGGGCGGTGCCATGGGGAAGTCGCTGCCAGCGGTGGCTGCCGGCCACTGACGCCAGAGATGAGCGCCTCACCCTTCCACGGGAGGCCCTTCGTCTTCCGCGTCAACGACAACGGCGGCGGCCCGCACCTGCTGCTGCAGGTCAGTGACACCTGCTCTATCGTAATCAGTCACAGGACCGTTGTTGGGCCGAGAGCGACAATCCAAGGTAAGACTGTTGTGACCGGGAGGTCTGTGCGTCACCTTCAGGCACTGCGAGCGCTCGACACCTATCTGCCGTAAGGTTAATGCTGGAAATTGAGGGCTATGTGTTCTGTGGTACGGACACCTGTATTGGAGTCAGCTAATTGAGGATTTCCTCGGAAAAAGGGAAAAGCCAAGGATCGAAAATAAAGTTCAGTAGTTAGTAGGGTCACTCCAGAAGAAATGCACATTGTTTTTTTTAACTCTAGAAATATACACCAGTGTCACTCTGACCACTGCCACCAATGTAAATTCAGCATTGACGAGACATAGTAGAGGACGGGCGTTCGCAGTTTTGATGCATAGTTGTTTAATTATTTTGACAGAATTATGTTTTGAAGAATGATTGTGATCCTCCTGGACACATTGTGTAACTGTTCTGTCGCAAAGTGTGAAATTCGTCTGTGTAAAATGGCACATAGGAATGACATTTTACTAACGGAAAACGCTATGAGGGAAGCGTTGTTAGAAGAACTAAACTGTGAAAGTAACGTAAGTGACTTTCGTGATGAAAGTCATTCTGAAGCTGATGTTCCTCCAGCAATTATGGACAGTGACGAGACTGATCAGTCCGACGAATCTTCAGACAGCTATGTAGAAAGTAGAGAAGTCCGCGGTAAGGATGGTCATTGTTGGAACACAGTTGTATCTAGTAGCAGAGTCCGGCCAGATGCCGATAACATTTTTTTCTATATTCCAAGAGTGTGGAACTAAGGAATGACGGGTTTTATGATTATTGAGAACACGTCACATCATTCATGAAATATGTACATTTCATTAAATGAATAACATAATCAAAATATCCACGGGTGTGCTGCCGGTCTATAGTGTCCAACGGGCACAATATTTCGGTGATCATACATGTCGCCATCATCAGGTGAACTGACGGACTGAACTCCTGTGAACGTACCGGCACGGAGATCCGTACGCTATGGCTGCCCAGAGGGAACTGGGTTCGGTCGCGGCGGCGGCCGATTTAAATACCCTCCGCCCGCGGCGCACTCCCTCCGCCGTCCGCGCCCCGCGCCACGGTCGCGCGGTGGAACAGATTGCGACGGCGTCTGAGATGACGTCAGTGTGATGGCTCTGTCCGCCGTGGTCATCACAACTATACGTTTGCTCGATTTACTCTTGATTAACCCAATCGCTGGTTCCCAAGCCTTGCTAAGATTATAGCCACAGTCACGGTTTATGAGGTCGTCATTGGTGCGAATTTCGATGGCCTCTCTAACAACGCTGTCCCAGTATCTCGACGTCTGTACCAGAATCCTCGTGCGGTCATACTCCATGGCGTGATTTTCCGACAAACAATGTTCAGCGACCGCCGACTTGCTCGGATACATCAGTCGAGTGTGCCTCTGGTGTTCACGGCATCGATCCTCGACGGTACGCATCGTCTGACCAATATACGACTTGCCACATTGACACGGAATCTGGTACACGCCGGCCTTCCTCAAACTGAGGTCATCTATGGCGCTCCCCACCAGTGCACGAGTTTTATTTGGAGGACAAAACACAGTTCCGACCTGGTGTTTCTTCAGAATGCGGGCGATTTTCCCCGAGAGTGCACCTGTGTATGGAATAAATGCAGTGCCTACCTCCTCCCTCGTGACTTCCTTACACATCTAAACTCCATACACCCCAACATCAAATTCACTATGGAGACTGAAACGGAGGGTAAATTACCTTTCCTTGACGTCTTGGTCAAGAGAAGGGCTGACGGCATCCTAGGCCATGGGGTGTATCGGAAGACAACGCACACTGATCTGTATTTGCACGCAGACAGCTGCCACCACCCTTCACAGAGGAACGGGGTACTTAAAACTCTAGTACATAGGACGCGCACTATCTCTGACGCAGAGAGTCTACCCCAGGAATTGGAACACCTCAGAACTGTATTTCGAAAAAATGGGTACTCAGAGTGGCAGATTCAACGTGCTCTCCGCCCAACCACTGCAGCGCAACCTGTTGGATGGAGTTAAAATAGAATTGCAATCATTGGCAGCCGTTATCATAGCTTGCAGTTTTCAAGCAGCATTAGTGGTTGCTGGTGATTTCAATGTAGATTTCCTTAAAGCCTCTTCCAATAAGAATTTATTTGAGTTAGTAACATTATCATTCAACTTAATTTCCACTGTAAAGATCCTCACTAGGGTAGCCAATTGCTCACAAACAGCCATTGATAATATCTTTATAGAAAAGGATAATGAACAAAATTATGTTACAAAACCAGACCATGACATGCAGTTCCTTCTGTTAAATGTTAATACTGAACAGCATATAAAATCTGTTAAATCTGAGCTCCAGAGGGTAATCAATAAGCCAAAAATTGATTATTTTAGGACACTCCTGAGAGACATTCACTGGTCTGATGTTTACAGTGCTCTTGGCATGAATGTAAAATATAACACTTTTGCTAATAGAGCGCTTACCTTATTTGAACACTGTTTACTCCAAAACTAACCAAGGTTAAAGCAAAGTCTACAAAGAAGCCATGGATTACTCAAGGAATAGGGATATCTTGTAAAACAAGAAGAAAACTGTATCTGTCAGTCCGAAACAGTTCTAATGTTGATGCTATAGCACATTACAAGAAATACTGCAAAATATTAAAGACTGTAATACAGACACCTAAGCAAACATATTACAAGGAAAAGATAGTCATATCAGATGACAAAATAAAGATAATATGGGATATAGTGAAGGAGGAGACCGGTAGAACTAGACATGAAGAAGGACAAATAGCATTAAGAGTAAATTATACATTGGTGGCAGATGTGTATAGTGTTGCAGAACTTTTTAACAAACATTTTATACCTGTTACCGAAAAGATGGAGTTGTCAGGTTCTGTAGATGCTGCTATGGAATACCTCAGACCAGACATTTCAAGTAACTTCCATAATATGAATTTGACCCTAACTACCCTAGGAGAAATAATGTCCATCATAAAATCTTTAAAATCAGAAACATCTAGTGGGTATGATGAAATATCAACAAAGTTAATTAAAGAATGTGATTCTGAGTTAAGTAACATATTAAGCTATCTGTGTAATCAGCTGTTAATCAGTGGAATATTTCCTGAATGGTTGAAATATGCTGAAATTAGGCCATTGTTTAAGAAGGGAGATAAAGAAATAGCATCAAATTTCCGTCCAATGTCACTTTTGCCAGCATTCTCAAAACTTTTAGAAAAGTAATGTACCATCTTATCTCAAATAACATACTGTCAAAGTCGCAGTTCGTATTTCTAAAGAGTTCTGATATTTAGAAGGCTATCTACACTTGCAGTGAAAACGAACTTAATTTTGATCTGTCAAAGGCATTTGACAGTGTAAATCACAATATCCTTTTAAGAAAATTAGAATATTATGGTGTAACAGGAAATGCTGCAAAATGGTTCAAATCTTATATCTCTGGCAGGAAACAAAGGATGTTATTAGGAAAGAGACATGTATTAAGCTATCAGGCACCATACAACTGGGAACTAATTACATGTGGGGTCCCACACGGTTCCATTTTAGGGCCCTTACTTTTTCTTGTGTATATCAATGACCTTTCATCAATAACATTACCAGATGCCAAGTTCGTTTTGTTTGCCAATGATACAAACATTGCAATATATAGCCAATGAAGTGTAGTCTTAGAAAGATCAGGTAGTAAAATATTTATAGACATTAATCACTGGTTCCTAACCAATTCTTTGTCACTAAACTATGAAAAAAAACAGTATATGCAGTGCAGAACTTGTAAGGGGCGTCCCACGAGTATATGCCTAACAAGGGATGACAAGCAGATAGAAGAAGTGGACAGTGTTAAATTCTTGGGATCACAGCTTGATAATAAATTCAACTGGGAGGAGCACACCACACAACTGCTGAAGCGTCTTAACAAATCTCTAGTTGCAATGCGAATTGTGTCAGACATAGGGGATATAAAAATGAAAAATCTGGCATACTATGCTTACTTTCATTCCATAATGTCATGTTTTTGCGGTAATTCATCAAGCCAAGCTAATCTTTTCCAGGCACAAAAAGGTGCAGTAAGGGTTATATGTGGTGTGAACTCAAGAACATCCTGCAGAAGCCTGTTTAGGGAACTAGGGATACTAACTACTGTTTCCCAATATATTTATTCCTCAATGAAATTTGTCATTATAAATATATCACTTTTTCAAACCAACAGCTCAATTCGTGGAATCAGTACTAGAAATAAGAATAATCTTCACAAGGATTTAAAGACTCGTACTCTTGTACAAAAAGGTGTGCATTATTCAGGAACACACATTTTCAAAAACTTTCCAGCAGCCATAAAAAGCTTAACCACCAATGAAATTCAGTTTAAGAGAAGCCTAAAGGATTTATTGGTGGCCAAGTCCTTCTACTCCATTGATGAATTTCTCAGAAGAACCATTGTAAATAAGTGTGTGTTTGTGTGTGTGTGTGTGTGTGTGTGTGTGTGTGTGTGTGTGTGTGTGTGTGTGTGTGTGTCTGTGTCAATACAATTTAACTTCTGCACCATTTCAGTGCAGTAATGTGTTCATTGCAAATAAGTGTTTAGTAGTTCTATTACATGTTTATTATCTTATAAATAAATAAAACTTTTTTATTTTAAATTCAGTGCATTAGTGTTTGTAAAATGATTCTTTCATATCGTGTCCATTAAAAAAAATGACGATCATTCCACTTGGGACCTGTGGTAGGTACGTTAGCTTATTTGATTCAGTTGTAAATATTTGTCAGATATTATTGTCTTGCTGACATGTTCTACATCCTGGAGGACCTCCTCACTACGGATCAATTGGGATGAAAGTAAATCTAAAAAAAAAAAAAAAATCTTAGTTGCTGATTGATGTACTGATTGAGTTGATTTACTGGTCGGATATGCATACTGGATTATTAAACAGGTTACATGACTGTTTTTGGAGAAAGCTCTTCTAAGCCACATGTAAGCTCTGTTGGTCTTTGTTGAGTAGGTGAGGCAAGGTACCAGTTCTGTTGTGGAATGGCTTTCTATTGAACGAAAATTTTCTGACTCCCGAAACAGTAATAAAAAGTTTGAAATTACACTTTGTGGCTAGTCCATCGCTGTCAAGACCACTAGGCATCACATGACAATATCCTCAGAAATATGCTACGAGTGGCGTATCTGTTACAGCATTCCTTGCAAACATGTTAAATACATACAACTGCTTAGGCTTCTGCGGTCAGTCGGTTAACATGAAATTTTTCTAGGCATAATATTGCATCATACGGTAAATAACTATTACTGGTGAAACCAGTATTTTAGTCCATGGTTACACTGGAATACTTCAAAATCTACTGGTATGTTTTGTTGTTCAGGGCCTGTCATATTTTGTGATATCTGTTCTATTGAGTGAAATTATGACACAAATTTGAAAACGTTTACACACACATAAAAAAGAACAAATTTTGCATCATCCCGGTACCCAGAACTCCTGAAGATAGACGTTGACTGTGGATATTGTATCACAAACAGAGTCCCTTTGTTCACTAAACCCGAACAAAGATGTAAACAGTCATGCATCAGCAGTGCCTATTAGACGGAGGGGCCCGACAGCCGATCAGTTCCAGTTATTCCACCAGGAAGGAGGTACACGGCTCCTGTTGTTTGTAGTTCGACCATGCCTAGACGATCAATACTGCTGTTCGATCGCGTCCGCATTGTTACTTTTTGCCAGGAAGGGCTCTCAACAAGGGTAGGGTCCAGGCGTCTTGGGTGAGCCAAAGTGATGTTGTTCGGACATGGAGGAGATACAGAGAGACAGGAACTGTCGATGACATACCTCGCTCAGGCCGCCCAAGGGCTACTACTACAGTGGATGACCGCTACCTACGGATTATGGCTCGGAGGAACCCTGACAGCAACGCCACCATGTTGAATAATGCTTTTCATGCAGCCATAGCACGTCGTGTTACGACTCAAACTCTGCTGCATGATGCGCAACTTCACTCTCGACTTCACGGCGAGGTCCATCTTTGCAACCAAGACACCATGCAGCGCTGTACAGATGGGCCCAACAACATGCCGAATGGACCGTTCAAAATGGTTCAAATGGCTCTGAGCACTATGGGACTCAACATCTTAGGTCATAAGTCCCCTAGAACTTAGAACTACTTAAACCTAACTAACCTAAGGACATCACACATACCCATGCCCGAGGCAGGATTCGAACCTGCGACCGTAGCAGTCCCGCGGTTCCGGACTGCAGCGCCAGAACCGCTAGACCACCGCGGCCGGCAATGGACCGTTCAGGATTGGCATCACGTTCTCTTCACCGATGAGTGTCGTATATGCCTTCAACCAGACAATCGTCGGAGACGTGTTTGGAGGCAACCCGGTCAGGCTGAAATCCTTAGACACACTGTCCAGCGAGTGCAGCAACGCGGAGGTTCCCTGGGGCGTTGAGGTGGCATTATGTGGGGCCGACGCACGCCGCTGGTGGTCATGGAAGGCGCCGTAACGGCTGTACGATATGTAAACGCCATCCTCCGACTATTAGTGCAACCATATCGGCAGCATATTGACGAGGCATTCGTCTTCATGGACGACTATTCGCGCCCTCATCGTCCACATCTTATGAATGACTTCCTTCAGGATAACGACATCGCTGGACTAGAGTGGCCAGCATGTTCTCCAGACATTGAACATGCCTGGAACAGATTGAAAAGAGCTGTGTATATACGACGTGATCGAGCAACCACTCTGAGGGATCTACGCCGAATCTCCGTTGAGGAGTGCGACAATGTGGACCAACAGTGCCTTTATGAACTTGTAGATAGTATGCTACTACAGGCATGCATCAATGCAAGACATGCTACTGGGTATTAGAGGTATCAGTGTGTACATCAATCTGGACCACCACCTCTGAAGGTCTCGCTGTATGTTGGTACAACATGCAATGTGTGGTTTTCATGAGCAATAAAAAAGGCGGAAATGATGTTTATGTTGATCTCTATGCCAATTTTCTGTACTGGTTCGGGAACTCTCGGAAACAAAGTGATGCAAAACTTTTTTTGGATTTGTGAATTGACCCCTTGTGGTGGAAGGAGTGATAAACTGTATTGTAATTGGTTTCCTGTGTTTAATACACGTAGTGGCCGAATATAACACAAGTAAGTCATTAGAGTGATGGTGGTTGCAATTCTTCTCTCCTTGTTACCACAGAGAGCACATACAAAGCAAAACGCAGAATTTCTGAAACTGTTTACCAATCTGGCGCTTTCAAGCAGTATTGTCGTCCCAGCAGAGGAGTAACTCGTAGATGGTGAGTCCGCTGGTCTTGATTTGAGGCTATAATGGAACTACTAATAAGTTGGCGAAGGTTCTGTAATAAGAAGTGCCGAAGTTTATAGTAGTACCATCTAGTTTTTGTTCTGCACTTTGCATCAGACAAAAACAGAAAACTGATAACAGATATTCTCTGGTAAA
Organism: Schistocerca cancellata; assembly: GCF_023864275.1. Classification (NCBI taxonomy): domain Eukaryota; kingdom Metazoa; phylum Arthropoda; class Insecta; order Orthoptera; family Acrididae; genus Schistocerca; species Schistocerca cancellata. Next base: position 303,228,735 of record NC_064634.1, read on the forward strand.
GCGTATGCCTACAAGAATCACACTTTAAGTATTAAGCATTTTATACTGCTAAACATGGTAGAAAGTATTGTTAATATTTCACAAATCAAATTACATTTTCTAAGCCCAATTAAACTTTGCGTTGTTCATAGTGCAGCAGTCTTACATGCGCCGTCCGTGCAGCCATACTGTTTGTCTCCTCCACTACTTTTCGTAACCTGCAAGTACTGTAACTGTATAGGACAAACTGCATCGGTAGTTGGTCATTCGGCACGGGGCCGATGGCAAATGAAGGAATTTGCCTCTTTCTGTTTATTCAAGTGTTTTCCAAAAGTCGATAATAAAATGAAGTTGATAACGTAAGCCGGCCGGGGTGGCCGAGCGGTTCTAGGCGCTGCAATGTGGAGCCGCGCGACCGCTACGGTCGCAGGTTCGAATCCTGCCTCGGGCATGGATGTGTCTGATGTCCTTAGGTTAGTTAGGTTTAAGTAGTTCTAAGTTCTAGGGGACTGATGACCTCAGAAGTTAAGTCCCATAGTGCTCAGAGCCATTTGAACTATTTGACTACGTAATGATACCTCAGTATTAACAGGTTTTGCTCTATTATTGTGAAAAAATTCTTAATGATAATTAGTAATAATTGAGGAACGCAAATATATATTTTATCTCGCTGGTCCGAATGTGATTCCTCCATTCTCACCGAGCGGAGCGGAGCAGTGAATGTAATTCTTCCATCCTTACCGAGCGGGGTGGAGGAGTGGTTAGCACACTGGACTCTCATTCGAGAGGATGGTGTTTCAAATCCGCGTCCGGCCATCCTGATTAAGTTTTCCGTGATTTCCCCAAATCGTTTCAGGCAAATGCCGGGATGGTTCCTGTGAAAGGGTGCGGCAGATTTCCTTCCCCGCCCTTCCTTAATTCGGCCTTGTGCTCCGTCTTTGGGTTGGGTTGACCAGACAGTGAGGTCATCGGTCTCAACGGATTAGGAAAGGAAGTCGGCCATGCCCTTTCGAAGGAACCATCCCGGCATTTGCCTGAAGCGATTAGGAAAATCACGGAAAACCTATATCAGGATGGCCGGACACGGGAGTAAACCGTCGTCCTCTCGAATGCGAGTCCAGTGTGGTAGCCACTGCGCCACCTCGGTCGGTGGTCCGTCTTTAATGACCTCGCTGTCGACGAGCCGTTAAACACTAATCTCCTCTTCCTCCATCTTTTATTACAGCAGCCAACCGGATCACACCTCGTTTCAGTTGGTTCAGTATCTCATGATAAGTGTTAGTGTGGTATCTCACTTCATTTTATGACAGCTAAGATGTGAAATATAGAAATAAAGCTTATGGCTTCTAGAGACAGAAAATCGCATCATCACATTGCCAGTAGCACCGCATTTAAACATACCTGCAGCTGGTGGCCATTCGGAGAAGGTTGCTTCTTTCCTAAAGACATCACAATTGTGACATGTAGGTCCTTTACAGTTTTCCTCCACGTTTTGCCTTTCTATTTTCCACTTTTCCCCGTTATTTCCCTCTATTACACACTAGTGTGGACGATATGATGTTGAATTTTTTTTTTTTTTTGCCACTGTTGAGAGGAGGGGTGGGTTACTCTAATTAATAAATTGTGTTGCCAGATAAGGGGGTCACAGTAAGCTATACTTGGAGGTTTGCGGGGTTGGGTGGTACTTGGCAGTTAAGTGCAGTGAATCCGCGAGCGGGTCCACGTGTTGGAAGCCGGCCAGACCGCAATCGATGCGCAGCTGCTCTTCGCTCCTCACCCTCCCAGATCTTGAGCGGCCCGCCTGCCCGAGGGCGAGAGCCGCCGTCGCCGCCCGCTGTTCCATTATCCCTTGTCTAGAGGCAATCCCTGCAGGGGGCACCGCGGACTTATCCCTGTGTGGAAGCTCGGTTCGGATCGTCGTCTGTTTCAATTAGAGGCGGAGCTGGAGCTCATTACCAGTAAGGCAGTTGCCGAGACTCCTCAGGCTGAACGTTATCGTGACCTACGGCCTCCCTATTTCAACCACCTGCTAATATCCGAAGAGAATGCCTCTCGTAGCGCAACATAAACCACTGTAAACTGGGTTTAAGACTATGATTTTCGGAAAGCACCAGCTGCGTGTCACAGTTACTGCGGTATACGTAGTTACAGATTACGACAGCGTTTACGACGCCTTAGGGGGTGCCACAATCCCACCGCAATATCTGCAGACTGGCCAAGTACACTGGTGTGCAATACTAAAGGACGAACGTAACTTCAGCAAGTATCATAGCTCCATGAAACTTGGACCACTCGTAGAAAAAATTACTACACTATAATACAGAAGATAACTGCAAGAAATGCTTAATGAAACGAACAGAAACGACACTTTATTCAAAGACAATAGTTACACGGAAGTTACCGCGACTTATGATGGTCCTGTAGACATTACAAAAGGTGGGACACGGGTCTTAATAGGATGTGTGGTCACCGCAGACTGCAATGCGCGCTCCGAAAAGTGCTCCCTGACCGACCGCAGTGGCTGAGCGGTTCTAGACGCTTCAGTCTGGAACCGCGCGACCGCTACGGTCGTAGGTTCGAATCCTGCCTCGGGCATGGATATATGTGATGTCCTTAGGTTAGTTAGGTTTAAGTAGCTCTACGTTCTAGGAGTGTGGCCCTATACGGTCCCGAGTTCGAGTCTCGGTCGGGCACACAGTTTTAATCTGCCAGGAAGTTTCATATCAGCGCACACTCCGCTGCAGAGTGAAAATCTCATTCTGGAAACATCCCCCAGGCTGTGGCTAAGCCATGTCTCCGCAATATCCTTTCTTTCAGGAGTGCTAGTTCTGCAAGGTTCGCAGGAGAGCTTCTGTAAAGTTTGGAAGGTAGGAGACGAGGTACTGGCAGAAGGAAAACTGTGGGTACCGGGCGTGAGTCGTGCTTCGGTAGCTCAGTTGGTAGAGCACTTGCCCGCGAAAGGCAAAGGTCCCGAGTTCGAGTCTCGGTCGGGCACACAATTTTAATCTGCCAGGAAGTTTCATATCAGCGCACACTCCGCTGCAGAGTGAAAATCTCATTCTGTCCTTAGGTTAGTTTGTTACAAGTAGTTCTAAGTTCTAGGGGACTGATGACCTCAGATGTTAAGTCCCATAGTGCTCAGAGCCATTTGAACCACTTTTAAACCAATCTTCCACCAGCGTGGATAACTGCTGGATGGTCGTTGACCCATGTGGACGTGCGGCAGTTCGTCTCCCCATAGCATCCAATACGTGCTCGATGGAATTTAAGTTGGGTAAGCGTCTGTGGCTGTAGAATGTAGTCCCTTTTCTGATATTACGTACGGGCTCCTTGCAGAGCGTTCAGATAAATGTGCTGATCCTGCATTGTAATAAATATTCTGTGGCATACGTCTCTGCTCAGTTCATTCCCATCGGGCAGTTTATTTCATTTCATACACACATCCCTTCCGGCAGGGTAAGCCACTGTCCTCTACCGATTCTGTTTCGGTAGCGGCGCTATTTTTACGTACCCCGTGACAGAATCTCTGCTAACAGGGTTAGGAAATCATTGGAAGGAACGTCAGTAACAGTGAATGTTTGAGTCAAACTTGGAGGCGTGATCAGATCATATAATGATTAAAGCGACTGTTTGCGAGAAGCATGAAAACGGGTTCGAGACCGTGTGCCAAAAATTATCAATTGTCAAAAAAATGTATGTGAAATCTTATGGGATTTAACTGCTAAGGTCATCAGTCCCTAAGCTTAACACTACTTAACTTAAATTATCCTAAGGACAAACACACACACAACCATGCCCGAGGGAGGAATCGAACCTGCGCCGAGACCAGCCGCACAGTCCATGACTACAGCGCCTGAGACCGCTCGGCTAATCCCGCGCGGCTTTCAGTTGTCGTTTATTATTACTCTGTGCTGTGAGAGTGACGCCGAGGGTTGCACTGCATCATGTTGCTCAGGGGAAGGTAACCAGCGAAACTATTCGTGTACTCACTGCCAATAAAAAATCAGCACCAAGTATTACACTTCGCGTCGCAAGTTAAACTATTTTCGACGTGCTCACTCATTCGTTGTCAGGGAACTGCTTAGAACAGATTTTCCGGAATCCCACTCATGATGGAAATACACTGAAGCGCCAAAGAAACTCGTATAGGCATGTATTCAAATACAGAGGTAAGTAAACAGGCACACTATGGCGCTGCGGTCAGCGATGCCTATACAGGGTGTTACAAAAAGGTACGGCCAAACTTTCAGGAAACATTCCTCACACACAAAGAAAGAAAATATGTTATGTGGACATGTGTCCGGAAACGCTTACTTTCCATGTTAGAGCTCATTTTATTACTTCTCTTCAAATAACATTAATCATGGAATGGAAACACACAGCAACAGAACGTACCAGCGTGACTTCAAACACTTTGTTACAGGAAATGTTCAAAATGTCCTCCGTTAGCGAGGATACATGCATCCACCCTCCGTCGCATGGAATCTCTGAAGCTCTGATGCAGCCCTGGAGAATGGCGTATTGTATCACAGCCGCCCCAATACGAGCACGAAGAGTCTCCACATTTGGCACCGGGGTTGCGTAGACAAGAGCTTTCAAATGCCCCCATAGATGAAAGTCAAGAGGTTTGAGGTCAGGAGGGCGTGGAGGCCACGGAATTGGTCCGCCTCTACCAATCCATCGGTCACCGAATCTGTTGTTGAGAAGCGTACGAACACTTCGACAGAAATCTGCAGAAGCTCCATCGTGCATGAACCACATGTTGTGTCGTACCTGTGAAGGCACATGCTCTAGCAGCACAGGTAGAGTATCCCGTATGAAATCATGATAACGTGCTCCATTGAGCGTAGGTGGAAGAAACTAAAATGAGCCCTAACATGGAAATTAAGCGCTTCCGGACACATGTCCACATAACATCTTTTCTTTATTTGTGTGTGAGGAATGTTTCCTGAAAGTTTAGCCGTACCTTTTTGTAACACCCTGTATAAGACAACAAGTGCCTGGCGCAGTTGTTAGATTGATTACTGCTGCTACAATGGCAGGGTATCAAGATTTAAGTGAGTTTGCTCGTGGTGTTCTAGTCGGCGCACGAGGGATGGGACACAGCATCTCCGAGGTAGCGAAGATGGTTCAAATGGTTCTGAGCACTATGGGACTTCAATATCTGAGGTCATCAGTCCCCTAGAACTTAGAACTACTTAAACCTAACTAACCTAAGGACATCACAGATATCCATGAGGTAGGCAGGATTCGAACCTGCGACCGTAGCAGCAACGCGGTTCCGGAATAAAGCGCCTAGAACCGCTCGGCCACAGCGGCCGGCCGGTAGCGAAGAAATTGGGATTTTCCCATACGACCATTTCACAAGTGTACCGTGAATATCAGGAATCTGGTAAAACATCAAATCTCCGACATCGCTGCGCCCGGAAAAAGATCCTGCAAGAACGGGACCAACGGCGACTAAAGGGAATCATTCACCCTGAGAGAAATGCAACCCTTCCGCAAATTGCTGCAGATTTCAAGCCTGGGCCATCAACAAGTGTCAGCATACGAACATTCAACGAAAAGTCTTCGTTATGGGCTTTCAGAGCCGAAAGCCCACTCGTGTACCCTTGATTACTGCACGACACAAAGCTTTGCGCCTCGCCTGGGCCCTTCACACCAACTGGTCGGACGAGTCTCTTTTCAAACTGTAACGAGCGAATGGACGTGTGCGGGTATGGAGACAACCTCATGAATCCAAGGATCCTGCATGTCAGCACGGCTCTTTTTAAGCTGGTGGACGCTCTGTAATGCTGTGGGGCGTGTGCAGTTGGAATATGGGACTCCAGATACGTCTAGATCCTATTCTGACAGGTGAGAGGCATCCTATCAGACCACCTGCATCGATTCATGTCCATTGTGCATTCCGACGAACTTGGGCAATTCCACCAAGACAATGCTACACAGTACACGTCCAGAATTGCTACAGAGTGGCTCCAGGAACACTCTTCTGAGTTTAAACATTTTCTCTGGCCACCAAGCTCCCTAGACATGAACATTATTGAGCATATCTGGGATGTCTCACAACGTGCTGTTCAGAAGAGATCTCCACCCCCTCGTACTCTTACGGATTTATGGACAGACCTTCAGGATTCATGGTGTCAATTCCCTCCAGAAGTACTTCAGACATTAGCCGAGTCCATGTCACGTTGTGTTGCAGCACATCTGCGTGCTCGCGGGGGATCTAGTGGCAACATATAGACCTGACCTCTTCTGGATGTTCACATAGAACCTAGTGTCAGTGATTATGAGGTTATTGTAGCAACAATGATTACCAAAGTACAGAGGACAACTAAATCAAACAGAACGATTTATGTTTTCAGCAGACAAGATAAAGAGGCAGTTGCGTCGTATCTCTATAAGTAACTCAAAACATTCTTCCCAAGGTCCATAGTGAATGGAACGGGAAGAAGCCCTCTTAACTGGTACAATGTGAATTACGCTGAAGAGGACGATGAAGAAGAACTGTGGCTCAGGTTTAAAAGAATAGTTGACTATGCGCTTGATAGATAAGTACCTAGTAGAAGAGTTTTTGGTCGGATCGATACACCATGGTGTACAGTCATTGTAAAGAAACTACCTAGGAAACAGAGACCACTGTATAATAGATGTAAAAGAAAGTATGGGTCTGTAGATACGGGGATGTTAAGTGTAACGCGTATGGCTATCAAGAGGGAAATGCGTGAAGCTTTTGAAGACTACTGTTACAGAATATTATCGAAAGATCTCTTTAAAAACCCAAAGAAATTCTGGTCATACGTAAAGGCTGTTATTAGTAGCAAAGGTAGTGTCTAGACACTTCTGGAAGAGACAGAGAGTGAAATTGTGTGTATCAGAACAAAAGCAAATGGGTCTTACGTGAATGAAGAACACAAGCAAATGGTTCTTACGTAAATTAAGAATACGTCTAAGATCACAGTAGTGACATCTATGAAGCATATAGGCAAACATAATTCTGGTAGCTACTGCACTTCTGTATGTTTCGTACAGTAACGCCAGTTGCAAAATGACTGTGTGGACGTCGTGGTCTATTTTACACCATATTTTAGATCTATGTGAGGATACTTTGCTGAATGTATTTATACGTTTTGACATTAGGACTTGGTGTACAACAGGTACGCTTTGCCTTATTTTTCAGTACATTCCCAGTTTGTATGAGAGTATATCGCGGTATGAAATACTGTAGTGTTTTGAAAGATAGAGTGCCCCCTAGTTGTATATTTTTTATATTGGTTCATTACTGACTGAAACCGGTCCTCGTCGAAGGACTTTATATTGTGATCAAAGACTGTAATAAAAACATTTAAAAGCAAATACGCTGAACTGTTTTCAAATGTTCCTGTACAAACGAAAATCTGGTGGCATATCACCCCAATTTAATTCTCGCATCACAGCAAAGCTGAGGGATCAGAAATAGTTGAAAGCGTTAAAACTGAAGAAAGCTCCTGCGACCGATGGAATTCCTACGAGGTCCTACACCGAATTTGCGGCCGAGTTAGTTCCTCTTTTTACTATATCTACCATACAGCCCTAGAATAAAAAACAGTGCCCAGTAGTTGGAAGAAAGCGCAAGTCACACCGGTTTACAAAAAGGGTAGCAGAAGTTACCCGCAAAACTACCGTCCAATATCCTTGACATCCGTTTGTTGTAGAATCTTAAAGCTTATTCTGAGCTCAAAGATAATGAGATATCTGGAGCAGAATGACCTCCGTCATGACAGTCAGCTTAGGTTCCAAAAGCATAGATTACGTCAAACGCAGCTCACACTTTTCTCACATGACATCCTGCAAGCCATGGATCAAGGAAGTCAGATATATTAACTATTTCTCGACTTACGAGAAGTATTCGATTCAGTACCACACCTTCGCTTACTGTAAAAAGTACGATCATATGTCGTATCAAATGAAATATGTTACTCGATTCAGGACTTTTTAGAGGCAGGACACAGGATGTTATCTTGGATGGAGAGTCATCGGCAGATGTAGAAGTAACTTCAAGTGTGCCCCAGGGAAGTGTGTTGGGACCCTTGTTGTTCATGTTGTATATTAATGACGTTGCAGAGAATACTAGTACTAAAGTCACTTTTGAAGCAGGCGACGCAGCTGTTTACAACGAAGTCCCATGTGAAAAAGCTGCACATATATTCGGATGAGTGGTGCACGGATCGACAGCTTGTTTTAAACAGCCATAAATTTAAAACTGTGCACTTCGCAAAACGGTAAAGCGCAGTATCCCATGATTAAATTATTAATGCGTCATACTTGGATTCGGTCAAGTCATACAAATACTTAGGTGTAACACTTCATAGGGTTCTGAAGCGGACGATAACATAGGCTCGGTCGTAGGTACAGCAGGTAGCAGACTGTGGTTCGTTGGTAGAATACTAGGGAAATGTAATCAGTTTACAAAGGAGATTGCTTGCAAAACACTTATACGATTGGTTCTATAGAACTGCGTAAGTATGCGAGACTCGTACCAAATAGGACTAACATGGGATTTTTAATATATACAGAGAAGGGTAGCACGAATGGTCACTAGCCTGTTTGACCCGACTTGAAGACAGGAACAAGTTATCAAGAAAAACCTACTTACAAAATTCCAAAAATCAGCGTTAAAAATAAACCTAGTAACATACTACAGTCCCCTGCGTATCGCTAGTGAGGACAAGTTTAAATTAATTACAGCGCTTACAAAGAAAATTAGAACAGTCATTCTTCTCAAGCTCCAAAGTGAACGGAATGGGAGGAAGCCCTCTTAACTGGTACAATGTGAATTACCCTCTGCCATTCACTTCATGGTGGTTTGCAGTGTACGGATGTAGATGTTGATATAGAGTGATTTTCCATTACAGTGTACAAATATATGACATTTTAGGTTTTACAACATCCAGGCAGGGAAAAAGACCGCACTATACATAAATAAGGACATAAATACATGGAACAATTTTCATTAAAAGCAAGTTCTCTGTCAGTGAAAAAATTAGCTCAATTTAGGGAATTAAATGCAGTCTTTTTACGTAATGTGGTACTGAGGGAGGAAAAAAAACACGATTAAGAAATTACGAAAGCGTGATACAGGGTGTCCATAATTGAAGTTCCAATTTCAAACGCTGTAGAGAGAGAGCCACTGCACAGAATGACGTCTGATTCGAACACCATATTATTTACGCAGAAGGTAACATCATCGAAGAAAGGAAAATTTTACTAAAAGCGTCTTAAAGTAAGTAGGGTCGGCTACAAATGACAGATGAATCGCAATACGACGGCTGTGGTTTGAGTTGCACATTACGCCAACTGTGCTGCTTAATGTACATGACTGCACAAGTACGACAGTCAACAGTTGTCGCACTGTTAATTAGGGAAGCCCATCCACCACCGCAAGTTCGAACCACATCGAATGGGAAAAATCGGTATTTAATTGTCCTGGGGTCAAAAGCCGTACTAAAAGCAGAATGACATCGGCTTTTAATTGTTGTGAGACGGGCGCGAGACATGTTCAGTATGCTGTCCACCGTTTTCTGCCACAAGCTGGAATTGAGAAACAGCATGCTACACAAGAGATCGGAATGTCTCGGGGGTCACGTTCAGAATGCATTGCGAATGCGTCTCTTCAATCCAACGACGTTCGTAGTTGGAGCACTGAACACAACGTCTTTCAGATAAACCCACAGCCACAAGTCAGATCAGTTGATCTGAAAGGGGACGCTGAAGGGAAATGACGGCTGATAATTCTAGCATTTCCTAAGTGCCTCTGCAGCAGCCGCTTCATTGGCTGTTCAATGTGTGCAGCAGCGCCATCTTGCATACAAATGATCCTTCCCGCACATCCACGCTGCTGACGGATTGGAATGACATGCGAAAAAGACCCTCATAGCGTTCACAAAAAAAAAAGATTCAAATGGCTGTGAGCACTATGGGACTTAACATGTGAGGTCACCAATCCCCTAGACTTAGAACTACTTAAACCTAACTAACCTAAGGACATCACGCACATCCATGCCCGAGGCAGGATTCGAACCTGCGATCGTAGCAGCTGTGAGGTTCCGGACTGAAGCGCCTACAACCACTCGAGAAGCATTTACCAGTGACGGTTCAGATTACAGGACTCGCAAGAATCATCTCCTCGAAAAAATACGGCCGTATGGTAAACGATGCTGTCAACTCACAGCACATAATCACCTGTGCAGAATAAAGTGGTATCGGTTGATGTGCATGAGGATTTTCCATTGATCATATTCTGCGGATTTGCGTATTTACATGTTCTTGTAATGGACTTCGTCTGTCCACATAATGTGCCATGTGCATTCATTGTCCACTTCCATGCGAGCAAGACAGGTCAGCTGGAAGCAGTTTCTGAATATGGATGATTTTATGTGGAGAGCAATGCAGGATGTTTGGTAGGATTTCATCCACCGTGCTAGTAGGCAGTTTCAAAAATCGTGCACTGCATGTTTGCACACTACCACTCGATCCCTCCTGCAATCCTGTGGCTACATCCTCGACAGACGCCGGAACAATTGTTTTCCTCCCTCTCCAACAGTGCACTTAAAAAGAACCTGTCTTTTTGAATTCTGTAGTGATTTTCTCCATACACGTAGCATACATAGCACTAATGTCTTTTTTTCATACCCTTGAGTGTCCGCAACTTCTGCAAGGCTACTCGCACGCAGTCACGGTTCTTGGAAAAGAGCTTTACCAGCAGCGCGCGATCCTTCATGGAGACAGCCATGTTGCGCACCTCGGACACAAAGCATCGAACAGCCGAATGTCTTGCATTTGTTGGTGTGCATATTTTGACTCTTACAGCAACATGTTTTTATCAATTTTTTTTTCGTTACATGACGTTTCCCCTCTTGCGTCAGTAATATGCTGTTCAAATTTGACATGATTCTGTGCGTCGGTTCCCTTTCTGCAGCGTTTTGTAACTGGAACTTTAACTGTGGATATCGTGTATGTTGCTCTCTAAATATTGCTAGATGTGTTTGGATGCTTGTATTTCGTCCAGCAGTAAATGTAAATTGCCTTTCGTAACGTCCATGGTGAGCCATTCACCTCATCAATTCTGTAATTATGCATATTCCTACTTTTTGTTGTACAAACGGTATCTCGGCATATTCTTTTCATGAAACAGTTGTGCTCTGTCATACGGTTAATGAATCTCTTTCACACGGCTTCTTCTTATGCCATTATTAGACCCTCTGTTATAAAGGTAATAATACAGGTATTAACTGGTATGAGCCTATTTGTTAACTACCTGTCGACTGAGAGAAGGTAGAATAATTAAGAATGGTTACACACAATGCAAATATAAGATGCTAAGTCACTCACGTTTTGCATCCCAGAAGCCACTGAACATGCCAACCACTATTTCAATGACTGTGTATTAAAATACCTGAATGACAAGATTTCACTTACAGGGATTTTCCGTGAACTATATAAAGAATTATAATTAGGGAGAAGAGAAATTTGTGGCACAACTTCTCTAGAAGAAGGAATCGGTTGGTAGGACATATTCTGAGGCATCAGTGGATCACCAATTTAGTACTGGAGGGCAACGTGGAGGGTAAAAATGGCAGAGGGAGACCAAGAGATGAATACACTAAACAGATTCAGAAGGATGTAGGTTGCAGTAGGTACTGGGAGATGAAAAAGCGTGCACAGGATAGAGTAGCATGGAGAGCTGCATCAAACCAATCTCAGGACTGAAGACCACAACAACAACATATAAAGAATTAGATGGTGCAAATAATATATTCTTTTAGAGACTACAGCTTCAAAGGCACAATGAGTAATTTGTTCACTTCAGATTTAACAGATACGAAGGAAAGGATATGTTAGCTATACCTCATTCAGCTCTCATGACGAATATTTCTCTTGCATGGGGACAAATTACTGTTGGTGTTCCACAGGGTCCAGTTCTAGGACCATTCAAGTTCTTGCTATATATAAATGACCTTATATCGTACACTGGCGGAGCAGTAATAGTGCTCATTGCTGATGATACAATCATCATAATAAATCTCAACAGAACTGGAACAACAGAAGAGGCAAAAATGACATATTCAACAGCATCACTGATTGGTTCTCGATAAACAGTCAGTCACTTAACTTTTTTCTTTTTCTTTCGTCAGTTGTCTGACTGGTTTGATGTGCTGCATGCTTTCCCCTACTACGCCAATCTCTTCATCTAACAGTAGCACTTGTACTCCACGTCATCCGTTATCTGTTGGATATAGTCTAATCTCTGTCTTTCTTACCGTTTTCACCTTCTATAGCTCCGTCTAGTACCACGGAATTTATTCGCTGATGTCTTAAAACATCTCCTATCATCTTCTCCCTTCTTTTGTACATGTTTTTGATATGCTTCTTCCCTTGCCGATCCTGGGAATAACTCTCTTATTTCTTACCTTGCCACTCCACCTAATTTTCAACGTACGTCTGCAGCACCACATCTCAAACGCTTCGAACCTCTTCTTTTCCGGATTCCAAGAGTTCACGATTCACTTCCATACAATGCAGTGCTCCAAACGTACATTCTCTGAAATTTCTTCCTCAAATTGAGGCCGGTAATTGAAATGTGTAGACTTCTTGTGTATAAGAAAGCCACTAGTTTGCTTTTTATGTCGTCCTTGCTATGTTTGTTATGTTTTATTGTGCTTCAAAGGTGGCAGAATTCCTTCACGTTACCTACTGTCTAGTCACCACTTCTGAGTTAAGATTTTCATTAATGTCATTACTGCTACATGTAGTCTTTCTTCAGTTTACTCTCAATCTAGTCTATTTTCTGCATACATTAGACTGTTCATTCCATTCAGCAGGTCCAGTAATTCTTCTCCACTTTCACTTAGGATAACATGTCATCGGCTAATCTTGTCACTGAATTTTAATTCCACTCATCAATCTTTCTTTTATTTCCGCCATTTCTTCTCCGGTGTACGGACTGAACAGCAAGGACGAAAGACCACATTTTTTAATCCGACGCCTTCGATCACGGTCTTCCATTCTTCTTGTTCTCTCTTGGTTTCTATACATATTTTATATTGCTCGTCTTTCTCTACAGCTGACAGATATTTTTCTTAGAATTTCGGACACCTTGTACCATTTTACCTCGTCGAACATTTTTCCAGGTCGAAAAATACAATGAAAGTATCTTAAGTCTTGCTTCCATTATCATGCACAACATCAGAATTGCCCTTCTGGTGCCTTTACATTTCCTAAAGCCAAATATTAACCCTCATATAATAGATCCTCAGTTGTCTTTTCCATCGTTCTGCATATTATTCTTGTCAGCAGGTTGGATGTATGAACTGTTAAGCTGATTGTGCGGTAGTTCTCGCAGTTACCTGCCTTGCTATATTTGGCACTGAGTGGATGATTTTTGCGAAAGTCTGATGGTATGTCTCGAGTCTCATAGTCTCTACACACCAACTGGAACAGTCTTTTATTTGCCACTTCCCTCAATCATTTTACAGATTTCGAAGGAATGTATGTAGTCCCAGTTCTTCCAAAGCTTTGCTTCATAAATGTTTCTGTCCAATTTTGACTAACAAATTATTGTATTTTTTTCATCCTGACATGTGACTGCATTTCTGAGTGAAGTAAAAATTAAAATACATTGAGGTCACAAAAGGCATGGGATATCTCCTAACATCGTGTCGGACGTCGTTTCGCCCGACATAGTGCTAAAAGTTGACGTGGCGTGGACTTAATAAGTCGTTGGAAGCCCCGTGCAGAAATATTTAGCCATGCTGCCACTATAGGCGTTCATAATTGCGAAAGTGATGCTCGTAACGGATTTAATGCACCTCTCGATTATGTCTCATATACGTTCGATGAGAGCCAAATCATTCTTTCGAATTTTCCAGAACGTTCTTCATACCAATGGCGAACAGTTGTGGCCTGACATGGCGCATTGTCATCCATACAAATTTCTTCGTTGTTCGGGAACATGAAGTTCATGAATTGCTGAAAATGGGATCCGAGTAGCCAAACACAACCACTTTCCAGTCAGTTATCGGTTTAGCTGGACCAGAAGACAGAGTCCATTTCATGTAAACACAGCCCACGCCATTCTGGAGCTACCGACAATTGCACAGTGCCTTGTTGACAATTTGGGTCCATGGCTTCGTGGGGTCTGTGTCACACTCGACACCCACCACCAGCTCTTATCAACTGAAATTGGGACTCAGTCTGCACAGGACTCGATATTCCAGTCGTCTATACTCCAACCGATATGGACACGAGCCCAGGAGAGGCGATTTATTGTTGTTAGCAAAGGCACTCGCGCGCGGGATTAGCCGAGCGGTCTTAACCGCTGCAGTCATGGACTGTGCGCCTGGTCCCGGGGGAGGTTCGAGTCCTCCCTCGGGCATGGGTGTGTGTGTTTGTCCTTACGATAATTTAGGTTAAGTAGTGTGTAAGCTTAGGGACTGATGAACTTAGCAGTTAAGTCCCATAAGATTTCACACACATTTGAACATTTGAACAAAGGCACTCGCGTCGGGTGTCTGCTGCCATAGCCTATTGCAACCAAAATTCGCCGCACTGTCTTTACGGATACGTTCGTCGAACGCTTCACATTGATTTCTGCGGTTACTTCACGCAATGATGCTTGTCTGTTAGCACTGACGACTCTACCTAATGCGCTGTTCTCGGTCGTTAAGTGAAGGCGGTCGGCCTCTGCGTTGTTCGTGATGAGAGGTAACACCTGAAATTTTGTGTTCATGGCATACTCTTGACATAGTGGATCTCGAAATATTGAATTTCATAACGATTTCCGAAGTGGAATGTCCCATGCGTCTAGCTCCAACTATCATTCCGCGTTAAAAGTCTGTTAATTCCCGTCGTGCGGCTGTAATCACGTCGGAAACCTTTCCACATGAATCACCTGACTACAAATGGCAGCTCTGCCAACGCACTGCCCTTTTATACCCTGTGCTCGCGATACTACCGCCACGTGTATATGTGCGTATTGCTGCCCCATGGCTCTTGTCACCTCAGTGTAAGCCATCATCAGAAAATATATTGTGTGGCAATGTAGAATACATCCAATCAATACCAAGACCTCAATGTAGCGACACACTTTATTAAGTAATTTCATGAATGTTATTTAATTTTATAGGTACAAGTCACTCGGAGCTATTTGTGAACGTCCATTGCAGATTTATTCGTAACTTATTAATGTTCAGTTTTAAGTCAATGTATGTTCCTATTGATGGAAGGCATATACCACCCAATCGATCAGGAACTGGAAGACATTCCAACAATTTTTCATAAGCATGTCATTCATGGTTTTTAATTTAGTAGTTTTATTAATATGGCGGTCGCCATTATCCAGTGTCCATCACTATACATCCATTTCAACATTATTCAGTCGGAGACAACGTAAACAACGGGTCCTTTCGGGCGCCATCCGGTCTCTGGGGATGAAAATGTAAAAATTTGTCTTCTCTTTCCTGGATTTTGAAATCCCTAGAGGGCAAAGATTCGATTTATGTTGTTAGGAGCTCCGAGTGGCAACTCCACACTTATAGGTGACTGTTTTCGCTGCACCAGCTACATCAAAAGAGTCGGCGGGGGTTGGTTCACTCTCGCTCCTCGTTAGCATGTAAAGGAGTGCGGACAAGCTCTGCTCTAGGCGAAGTTGGTGAATCAAGCAACAAAGAAGTTCTATAGAGTAGAAAACTTGCTGAGGAGGCAAGAGAAGGAACTGTCTTAACTGTCAGACTCGAGTCAAGATTCTGCATTTCTGTTGCTGAACTAAGTAATGCTACATGATGCTGAAACAGTATTGACTTTTTCTCGGGATTTACTGATTTAACATGTGTTCATGTATGTTGTTCCTGTCTTGTATCTCGCTGATTAGAGAATACACTGTTTGTCTTAACACTATAATGTTGTATGTGCCTACTTATTTAGTTTTGTTATGACCTCTCCCCACCATGCAAAACAGGTAATTTGTTTGATTTGGCTATGGTCAGACTCAACAGCAACACAGTCACTCGTCAAAAGAAACGAGGGCTGCGCATTTAACTGTAAAAAATTTGAGATTTTCTTAAAAGAGCCATAGTGCCAGATCTTCGTGTGCCAACGAGAGAATTAACACTATGTAAGGTCTGGTCGAGATTTTCTCAAATAGGAAACTGAACACTTAAAATATTCGTGGACTTAAGAATTTATTGGCTCTCTTGCATTACGATAAATAAATATCCTTTGGAAATTGAGGGCGCACTGAAAAGTAATGCCTCCGAACTTTTACGTGAAAAGTCTAGGCTTTATAAATAAAACAAATATTATTATCATTCTACATCTTCATTCTTCGTGTCTACATGTTTATTTCTGAATAAGGTCCCCTTGGCGACGAAAACATTTCTCCCAACGGGAGACCAGTTTGTTATACCGTTACTGTAGGAAGTGTGACTTTGCCGACGGAGCCACAACTATACGAGAAGGGCTTATTTCAATAGTGGTACAAGTCCATTACCTCCACTTTTCTGCCTATAATGCTTCTGAAATTAATGATCCAAACAGACAGAAAGAAAGATTCATCTCTAGCAAGAAGCCATATGCTTGAATATTTCTAGTAACTCAACTGCAGAATTTTCAGCGCTCATTTTACTTTAGGACTCTGTATCTCACAATGAACGAAAATGGACTTGTACCGCTATTGAAATAAGCCCTTCACATCTCATACTTGCAACTTCATCACTGTCAAAGTGAAATCCTCCAAGGCAATCTTTAATTTTTGAGAACAGATGAAAATCGAATGGTGCCAGTTCGGGAGTGTATGGAGGATGACCGATGACACTGGACCCAAGGCATCGGATTGTTGCACATGTCGCAGCGCTCGTGTATGGTCTGGTACAGTCATGATTCTCAATGTGTGCAAGAACTCTTCGAATTCGAATTACAGCACTTTGTTTCTCACGCACCGTCATAGTTACGTTACACACCATCATGTTACACGCTATAATTCGGAGCCCTCTAGGAGCAGCAATCTGCAAATATGCAGACGCGAATAATAAAGATTTAGAATGTTAATAGCGTTTGTTTTATTTAAAAAGCTTTAGGAGTTCTCCTATAAAAAACTCTGCGGCATTTTTGAGCACGTACTTATATTAACTGAGTTCGCTTGCTGGCTTTTAATCAAGGGTGACCAAAGGAATGTGTGCCTCGCATGCTCTGCATCAACGAATGCAACACTGCTTTTGCCATAAACACAAGTTAGCCAACAGAGCGTCAGTTTAATTATCCTAAAAGTAAATTATTTTATCCTCAAATCTGCCATACTTGTTTTCGTTAGAATGCGGCGCAGGTATTTTACACCACAAAAGAATTGTAAATGTGCTGAGCAGTTCATCAACAGCAGTCTAAATGTGTTACGATTGGAGGAAGTAACACGCCACCTCGCGCGTGACAAGAAGCTTTCAGCGTGCAGAAGATAGAATTCCGGTGGGGCTTTCGACGCCGGTAAACGCGAGTCAGTGAGTGGCTTCAAGAGAAGACGGAAGAAAGAAGAAAGAGGAACACCGCCAGGAAATACGGCGGCGACCCGCGCCGTCTCTAACTAAACAGAACCTGAGGCAGATGCGTGCTGACAGTGGGTTCCGGGCACGCAGGCAGGCAAGAGGGAAACAGAACGGAGGAAGAAGCGCGGACCGAGCATCGATCCCCGCGGTACGCCGCGGCTCGGCGCGCCGGCTCGTCCGCCGCCCTTTTTCACTCACCACCGCCTCTGGTCTGTCTTTACAGAGGCTTTCTCATCTGCGGAGGGACCGTGAAGACCCAGACGGAAGAAGGAACAGCATTTACGTTTCTTACAGACACTACAGGATCGAAATCCAACTGGGAGGCTGGTATTGTCCCTTCAGCTCCGCTTGAAGAATTGCTTTGTAAGCAAAGCCTCACAGTCGCTGCAGTTTTTTTTCGTCCACGGCATTCATGCTGGTTGTGAAGGAGGTTCGAAATATACTGATCGCAAAAAATACACAAAAAATAATTAATGTAGAATAATGAAATTTCGGGAATAGATTTGTCTAGGTAACATATGTCAGTTTGTAGGATGGACTTCCATGCCTGTTGGTTTTGTTCGGTTAGTACAGTAATGGTTAATGATGGTTGTGGGTGACGGTGGAGTTGTCGTCTGATGGCGTCCCATATCTGTTCCATTCGAGACGGATCTGGTGATCGAGCAGGCCAAGGCAACATGTCGACACTCAGTAGAGAATGTTTGGTAACAACGGCGGTATGTGGGCGAGAGTTATACTGTTGGAAAACACCCCTGGAACGCTGATCGTGAACGACAGCGCAACAGGTCGAATCACCAGACTGACGAACAAATTTGCAGTCAGGATGCGTGGGATAACCACAAGAGTGAGCCTGCTGTCATACGAAATCGCATCCCAGACCAAAAATCCAGATGTAGGTCCACAGTATCTAGCACGCAGACAGGTTGGCTGCAGGCCTTCGACTGACCTCCTCCTAACCAACACACGTGGAGTTAAAATACATTATCTATAAACATTAATGGCACGCTATGCCTTCGAACTTAGGCGTTAAGCGGCGCTGCTATCATTGTACGGCAGCCACTGGCAGGAATGAGAACACTGTTTCACGTAATTCGGACTTTTTACTTTAAAGCTAAAAAGCCTTCCAACCTGGTACCGATTACCTGGGCTACGCTATAGAAATCGGGCATAGTAACCAACGCTGGTTGACGTACTAGCCCAGGCAATTCGTACTAGATTGGGAGGTATTTTGGTTTTTAATTTCAAATTAGGAATGCAGTAAAACAGTGTTTTCATTTCCACTCGGTAGGAGACTCGGATCAAGTCACACATATTGGCTCTGCACCGAGTTCATAGCGTTCGCCGTGTTAAATTTACGCGATGTTGCCGTATTTCACAGTATTTCGCTTTCTTCTCAGTGGTATCAATTTCACTGTTTTCCGGGTAAAGGTACAATGAATATACTCTCAAAAGCGCATGTTTCGAGGCATAATTTGTTGGCGTGGCTAGTCATGTGGGAATGGGGTGCCAGTCATATTGGTGCATAAATTCATAAGAACTAAACATCATAGCCGCTCTAGCTTCGACTTTATGCGCTAGAGGTAAGTACCTCTAGCGCACATGTAATTACGTGAATCTGGCCAGCGAATCACTAAAGCTTGCCATGCCTGGCTATCACAGCAAATGACGTGACGCGGGATGGACAATATGGGGCTTTGAAGTTCAGCCGTGTCTCAACAGATCTTCCTCGGAGACTTATGCAATTTTACAGGAAGCCTACGGAGAATCTGTTCTGTACAGCCCAACTCGAAGGTGTTCGAGTTGTTTAAAAAGGGAAGACAATCAACTTCCAAATCAGGTGGACCTGTTGCTCCAGTTACTGTTCTTACGAACCCCGCTGCTGTCATTGAAAGGATCGACGAATAACCTTATGAACACTTTCTGGAATATTGAAAATTTTGGTGCTACCCACAAATTGGTGATAGAAAATTTACACGTGAGACTCCTTTGTAAGTGATACGTTCCAAGGCTGGTAACTCCTGAAGAAAAGGACAATCGCGTGAACGTCTTTATACAGTTAAAGTTTATGCTAGAGGGAGATCCAGAGTTTCTTTCAAACTTAATCACTGCTGATGAAACTTGCTAAAATATTTTGATTCTGAGAACAAAGAGCAAAGTCTGGATGCTGCACCACGATAACTCACAGCCGCATACAACAAATGTAGTTACTGCATATCTTTCAAAAATCAATGCAAAGTACATCCTTCACCATCCCTATAGTCCGAATTTAGCCCCATGTGGCTTTTTTATATTCCCTACCCTGAAGAAAAATCTTCGTGGGAGGCATTTTCAGTCATCAGAAACAACAAGTGAAAGCTGCGGAGACAATTCTGGAAAACGTTTCAAAACGTGTTTCCCAGAATGTCTTTGCAGATTAGCACAGAAGCTGGGAGAAGTGCATCGCATCCGGAGGAGACTCCTTTGAGTAGGGCCATCAAAATGATGAGAATGATTGAATGTATGTTGTCAAAAAGTATGATTATTCTGTATTTAACAGCCGTTGTAGCAATACCAGTTTCATAATAGACTCTCGAAAGCAGAGTCGGGCACAGGCATTAAGAAGTGAATTAGGTAGTAATGAGGAGTGTCTATAGAGAGAGGCAGGTGAGATAGGCCGCCCAAAATATATCCAGAACGTATGTTGGTGTGTGGTTTTCGCTAAGTTATAGCGGGCAATTTGGCAAATTTTCTGGCCTACTCAGGTCGTCTTCAACGTTAATAGGTGTCGAATTACGACTCTGGGATTTTTAAATGGAACTCCATGGTGTTTTATATGACATTTGGAAGAGCCTTAGAAGAGAACTTCAGCTACATAACATGCGTGGAGTTTCATCCAAGAGTAAGAAGATAACATCTCGGCAAACAACAGTCCCGCTGTCAGGAAAAGGTGTACCACAAACGTGTGCTCTAAAGGACGGCATGTAAGTGAGTATACAGACAACTCAGGTACAGTTTCTGTGTTTACTATTATGACTGTAATATCAAGTGCTCAAAATGTTGATCTTGAGCACTGATACACGCTACAGAGTGATTATAGAAGGACAATCAGGGTTTCATGTCCCGCCGACATCGAGGCCATTAGAGACGCAGAAGAAGCTCGCATTTTTTCTGCAATAGTGAAGCAAATCACCCGTTCCCTTTCAAAGGAACCATGCCGGCATCTGCCTGGAGCGAACCTGGGAAAGCACAGAAAACCTAAAGGTGAATGGTCAGACACGGGTATTAACAATCATCCTCCCAAATGAGAGTTCAGTGTGCTAACGACTGAGCCACCTCGAATAGCGAGTATGGGCAGACAATACGGGGCGTTGAATTTCTTTCGATTTCAACAAACGTCTATGTCGTACGCCATTTCGTGCCTTCGGGGGTCGGAGTTTCCTAGTAGACCTGTTGTTTTAATTTCCCCCGCAGATAAAAATCCCGTGGTGTTTCCCGAAAAAAATCAATCCAAACAGTCTCCGAATATTCTGTTAACCTTTGCAGAAAGAGCGAAACATCCATCATGTTAGTATCATCTGTAGTGCCTTAGATTCAGCAGGATGCCTTCCAGTAACAGCGGTAGTTTATGTTTTAGGAACTGTAGATTCTTGTGACAATTTAGAGTTACAGTAATAAAACGGGGAACAATGATGCGATTCTTGAACAATCCGCACTACACGTTAACAGACAAAATTTGTGTTTATCCACTTCTCTCAGCCACTGTGGATTTTCAATTGTCTCGCAGTGCGTATTATGCAGATTGATTTTTCCCATGATTTATTAACGATGCTTCAGCTGTGAACTACATCTTGCTTAGAAACGCTATATCTTTTTGCAGTTAACGTAGGCGTTGTAACTGTACATGAAAATCATTGCCATTAAGCTACTGATGGACTGAAATTTGGAATCGATGTAATGTGTCGGAATGTAGTAATCTCAGAACGCTGACCTTACTCACGTAATCAAGCTGCCTCATACTTTGCAAAAACAGACATAATGTCTTATGGGATAACAGCAATCAGTGATTTTAAGTAACATAAAAAAACTGCCTCATACTGATACGAGGATTGGGTGTTACAGCTGCAAAATTGTTAGTTGTAGTTTTATAAGTTGTCCTTCTTTACCTCGACATATTTTATTTTTCGATAATATTTTTTCGGTAATGTTTGCAAAGACAGACCTTAGGATTTGACACGATCTGAATATCTTACTCCATATATCTGCATAGCTTCTCTAACAGTTTGGCGACATTCGCCATAAACGAAAACTACATCCACTTTTTCGACTGTCGTATACATGGTGAAGGTCTGAGTGGAGTCATTAGCACGTTGTCTGATCGTTACAACTGCACAGCACTGATTGTTGCCCTTCAGACCCACAGGTAAAGGCACGAGGCGTACCTAACGTATGGGAGAGTTGCCTAAATTGTACCACTTGCGAGATTTATTATAGCCTAAACAGCAAGTTACAAAATTATTTAAACAGTGCCATCCTCAACTGCAGCGTGTTGTTCTTAATATCTGATTTAAGGATTGGAAATTCTGATAAAAATAAGTACACTACACAATATTTCTAAATATCTGCAAGTGGTACAGATTAGGAATCTGGTTTCCTAATTTGTACCAGTGTGTGCATAAATTGCACTATCCTCATAAATTATATCCCTGAGCTTAAGGAAATGTATTAGACTAATTTTAAGGAAATGTTCCATATTTTAGTTATCACTTTTTAAAGGCACTGCAATATAGCTTTTCCCTCCTTCCTGTAACCTTGCACACTTTGCTTGAGTCCACAATTTTGCATTCCTTACAGCTGATAATTTCTCTCACTACTCACCCGGGTAGCTGTGCTTGTTAAAGCACCAGTTTTCAGGACGTGGAGGTATATCCGGCCCTGGATCGAATCCGCCAGGCGGATAAACAAAGACGAAGGTCGTTGTGCCGGCCAACCTGAATGTGGCTCTTAGGCGTTTTTCCACATCCCACTAGGTGAATACTGGGCGGATAGCCAAGATCTACCTCAGTTACACACTATGCGAACATTTAGAACACTTTCTCACACATGCGCACAGGAACTGCTCTATACACAGACAGAATGGGTACACCGTTTCTGTCCTGGGGGCTGAATAGGAGACTGGTGACCTTAGCTGTTTGGTCTTCTTAAACACTTACTCGGCACTCGTCATTCCTTTCACTCGGACTTCCTCGCACAACTCGCTCTACATTGTTTTACCAATGAGTTTCTGTGGTGGCTTTACTGCAGAGTCTCTAAAACACTCTCTTTTCACAGGTGGAAACGTAGCTCTAGATTTATTACCTATTGCTTCATTTAAATTTCTTTAAAGTCATAGACTGTTTCTGAGCTCACAGACGTCTTGGGTAACTCTTGTAGATTTTGTTTGGATTTACCTCGTACTTGGCGTTAGTTCTTGGAATGAAACCTTCATTCATCTTTTGCCTACCATTGCTTCTCCTGCACTGAAATACTAGGGCAATCCGTTTCTTTCCGCAGTGTCAAACGCAAGTTTTCTTACTTATTCATGTTTAAACCAAACATTACTTGAAATATAAGAATATGCTCTTCCAATTCATTTTCGATTTCGGCCAATATTTTTTATATTCCAGTTTGCATTTTCGTTTTTTTTTTACGCATACGTTCTAATTGTTGACTTAGGCACATTCGCATTCATGCACGTTCATTTAACCCTTGATCCCCACTTAGATATAATGCTATAGGGAAATGAAATTTATCTGTGCTCCACTTTTCATAACGCCATTCTGTTGCTTTACTGTAATACAAAATAATTCTTTAATTGATAGTTCAGGATATAGAACACGTTAGAAAACTCACCACATCATTTTCAAACATTACGTTGCACTTATAGTGCTAAAACCATTTTTTAAAGATCGCTATACGAGTAAGTACCCCAAATTGTGCTGGTACAATGTCTGAAACTTATAGCGGTACATTACGTATAACGCTGCTGTGTTCTCTTTGTCAGTTTCCTACAAACGAGCCACAAAGAATGCAGATTCATGATGTCTGAAAACTAAGTATATTTTATGTATACTTATCCATAACGAAAACATTGTGCATTGTGTTGCCACTTACCTTAAAACAGTAACTCACTTTTTCACGTATACAAAAAGATAAAAGACAAAATAGACGCTGTCTCCAAACGTTCTGTTCCTGAACACGCAGAGCTCATAGCTGACATTATGGCTCCAAGAAGCACATAGTTCACGCTGACATCTCTAAATGTCGGTTAGTACAAGTGGTAAGAATTTTATAGCAGTGGTACTGTATGGGACCATAATTTTTCCCGAGAGCATGCAGCTTTACTCTATGGTTAAATGATGATGGTGTCCTCTTGGGTAAAATATTACAGTGGTAAAATATTACGGAGGTAAAATAGTCCCCCATTCGGATGTCCCGGTGGGGACTACTCAGGAGGACGTCGTTATCAGGAGAAAGAAAACTGGCGATATAGGGATCGGAGCGTGGAATGTCAGATCCCTTAATCGGGCAGGTAGGTTAGAAAATTTAAAGAGGGAAATGGAGTAGTAGTAGTAGTAGTAGAAGGGTTGTGTGGGCGCACGACAGCAAGGTCTTCAGCGCCCGTTCAGTATCATAGTGAGACGGGTGTCAAGAAAAAAACTCAGAACATTTACATATAACGGAACAGAAAACACGGGGAACAGTCATTGAAAAACATGTGCTCACCCACACCGAAGCGTGGGATGAAGCAGGGCGTCAACAGTAAAACATGAACAACACGGGAAGAAAAAGGTAGAGGGTGCTAAAACAATGTAGCAGATGGAAGTGGCTGGCTGACCGCAAGGAAAAAAGGGAGGAGTCAGCCACTCTGCAATACACTAAAACCTCCAGCCTAAAAGTTTAGGCCAGAGTCCAGACGCATCACAAAACTTAAAAACCCTAGACACACACGTCTCATCGTTAGCTAAAACATAGGGCAGATCCCCATCAACTTGTGCTTCTGCCCTTGCATCACGGTATAAAATGCAGTCTGTTAAAATGTGCCGGACAGAGATGTGCACACCACAAGCATCACAAAACGGAGGATCCTCCCGCCGTAACAAATAGCTATGTGTCAGAGGACAGTGCCCGATCCGAAGACGTGTGAGCGCCACCTCTTCCCGCCTGAGCAGCCGGCAGGAGGGAAATGGATAGGTTAAAGTTAGATATAGTGGGAATTCGTGTAGTTCAAAAAATGGTTCAAATGGCTCTGAGCACTATGGAACTTAACTTCTGAGGTCATCAGTCCCCTAGAACATAGAATTAATTCAACCTAACCAACCTAAGGACATCATACACATATATGCCCGAGGCAGGATTCGAACCTGCGACCGTAGCGGTCGCGCTGTTCCAGACTGTAGCGCCTAGAACCGCACGGCCACCCAGGCTGGCATTAGTGAAGTTCGGTGGCAGGAGGAACAAGACTTCTGGTCAGGTGAATACAGGTTTATAAATACAAAATCAAATAGGGTGATGTAGGAGTAGGTTTAATAATGAATAAAAAATAGGAATGCACTTAAGCTACTACAAACAGCATAGTGAACGCATTATTGTGCCAAAATAGATACAATGGCCACACCTACCACAATAGTAGAAGTTTATATGCCATCTAGTTCCGCAGATGATGAAATGTATGATGAGATAAAAGAAATTATTCAGATACTTACGGGAGACGAAAATGTAATAGTCATGGGTGACTGGAATTCGATAGTAGGAAAAGGAAGAGAAGGAAAATTTGTAGGTGAATATGAAAAGGGGGTACGGAATGAAAGAGGAAACCGCTTGGTAGAACTTTGCACAGAGCATAACTTAATCATAGCTAACACTAGGTTGAGGAATCATGAAAGAAGGTTGTATTCATAGAAGAGGCGTGGAGATACTGGGAGGTTTCAGATAGATTATATAATAGTAGGACAGAGATTTAGGAATGAGGTTGTAAATTGTAAGACATTTCGAGGGGCAGATGTGAACTCTGACCACAATCTATTGGTTATGAACTGTATATTAAAACTGAAGAAATTGCAAAAAGGTGGGAATTGAAGGAGATGGGACCTGGATAAACTGACTGAACCAGAGGTTGTACAGAGTTTCAGCGAGAGTATTAGGGAACGATTGACAAGAATGGGGGAAAGAAATACAGTAGAAGAAGAATGGGTAGCTTTGAGAGCTGAAATAGTGAAGGCAGTAGAGGAGCAAGTAGGTAAGAAGACGAGGGCTAATAGAAATCCTTGGGTAACAGAAGAGATACTGAATGTAATTGATGAAAGGAGAAAATACAAAAATTCAGTAAATGAAGCAGGCAAACAGGAATACAAACGTCTCAAAAATGATATCGACAGGAAGTGCAAAATGGCTAAGCAGGGGTGGCTAGAGGACAAATGTAAGGATGTAGAGGCGTCTATCACTAGAAGTAAGATAGATACTGCCTACAGGAATATTAAAGAGACCTTTGGAGAAAAGAGAACCACTTGCATGAATATCAAGAGCTCAGATGGAAACCCAGTTCTATGCAGAGAAGGGAAAGCAGAAAGGTGGAAGGAGTATATGGAGGGTCTATACAAGGGCGATGTACTTGAGGGCAGTATCATGGAAATGGAAAAGACCTAAGTCGAAACAAGGCCCCAGGAGTAGACAACATTGCATTAGAACTACTGATAACCTTGGGAGACAGAACTGTACCATCTGGTGAGCAACATTAATGACACAGGCGAAATACCCTCAGACTTCAAGAAGAATATAACAATTCCAGTCCCAAGGAAAGTCGGTTTTGACACATGTGAAAACTACCGAAGTATCAGTTTAATAAGTCACAGCTGCAAAATACTAACACGAATTCCTTACAGACGAATGGAAAAACTGGTAGAAGCCGACCTCGGGGAAGATCAGTTCGAATTCCGTAGAAATGCTGGAAAACGCGAGCTAATACTGACCCTACGACTTAGCTTAGAAAATAGATTAAGGAAAGGCAAACCTACGTTTCTAGCATTTGTATACTTAGAGAAAGCTTTTGACAATGTTGACTGGATTACTCTCTTTCAAATTCTGAAGGTGGCAGGGGTTAAATACAGGGAGCGAAAAGCTATTTTCAATTTGTACAGAAACCAGATGGCAGTTCTAAGAGTCGAGGGGCATGAAAGGGAAGCAGTGGTTGGGAAGGGGGTTAGACAGGGTTGTAGCCTACCCCCGATGTTATGCAATATGTATATTGAGCAAGCAGTAAAAGAAACAAAAGAAAAATTCGAAGTAGGAATTAAAATCCATGGAGAGGAAATAAAAACTTGGAAGTTCGGTGATGACATTGTAATTCTGTCAGAGACAGCATAGGAGGTGGAAGAGCAGTTGAACGGAATGGACAGTGCCATGAAAGGAGGATGTAAGATGAACACCAACAAAAGCAAAACGACGATAATGGAATGTAGTCGAATTAAATCGGGTGATGCTGAGGGAATTGGATTAGAAATTGAGACACTTAATGTAGTAAATGAGTTTTGTTATTTGGGGAACAAAATAACTGATTATAGTCGGAGTAGAGAGATATAAAATGTAGACTGACTATGGCAAGAAAAGTGTTTCTGACGAAGAGAAATTTGTTAACATAGAATATAGATTTAAGTGTCAGGAAGTCGTTTCTGAAAGTATTTGTATCGAATGTAGCCATGTGTGGAAGTGAAACATGGACGATAAACAGTTTAGACAAGAAGAGAATAGAAGCTTTCGAAATGTGGTGCTACGAAAGAATGCTGAAAATTAGATGAGTAGATCACATAACTAATGAGGAGGTACTGAATAGAATTAGGTACGAGAGAAATTTGTGGCACAATTTGACTAGAAGAAGGGGTCGGTTTGTAGGACATGTTCTGAGGCTTCAAGGTATCACCAATTTAGTACTGAAGGGCAGCGTGGAGGGTAAAAATCGTAGAGGGAGACCAAGAGACGAATACACTAAGCAGATTCATATGGGTGTAGGTTGCAGTAGGTAATGGGAGATGAAGAAGCTTGCACAGGATAGGGTAGCATGGAGAGCTGCATCAAACCAGTCTCTGGTCTGAAGACCATAACAACAACACTGTTTAGGAGCCGGTGTATTTAGACAGCTGTCGCCAATATGTTTAGTTTCGCTTGGTACAGTAGGGTAGAAGTTTGTGGGATCTCTTCTCGTTGATGCGCTTCAGTGGTAAGCTATGTTATTATCTTCTTACTGTTTCATCAAGTTCCACACGTCACAACTCAGAAGCGTGGGCGTACGCAGAAATTTATCCGAGAGAGGATAAGGTTCTAAAATTTCCATTTATGATACAGTTGATCCTGGCGTTCTCAGATCATCTTGTGCCCGAGAAAATTAATTTGGCAGGAAGTACGCAAAACTTATTGTATCTGAAACACTTATCCAGTCAATACGTTTTCTAAGGTTACTTTCATACCTAAGAGGTAAGTATAATTCATTAATATCTGCAAAGTACATTTTTAAAACATTATTAAACCCGACTAGCTACGAAATTAAGCTTGAAAATATGTGTGGAATACATAAAAAAATAGGAAAAAGAACGACGCACCACGAATGAATTTTCCTAATAGTACAGAAATCGGCATATGTGATACACATGACAGGCAAACAAATGATTTCAGTTTCAGAAAAATTGGATGATTTATTCAGGAAAAAGAGCTTCACCAATTGAGCAAGTCAATAACGTATTGATCAACCTCTGGTCCTTATGCAAGCAGTTATTCGGCATGGTACTGATTGACAGAATTGTTGCATGTCCTCCTGAGGGATATCGTGCCAAATTCTATGGAATTGGCGCTTTAGGTCGTCAAAATCCTGAGCTGGTTGGACGGCCCTCCCCACAATGCTCCAGACTTTCTCAGTTGGGGAGAGATCCGGCAACCGTGCTGACCAAGGTAGGGTTTGGCAAGCACGAACACAAACAGTAGAAACTCTCACCGTATGAGGTAAGGCATTATCTTCCTGAAATGTAAGCCGAGAATGCCTTCCATGGAGGGCAACAGAATGGGGTGTAGAATACAGTCGACTTATCGCTGTGGTGTAAGGTCGCCGCGGGTGACAACCAAAGGAGTGCTTCTATGAAAATAAATGGCACCACAGATCACCGCTCCTGGTTGTCGGACCGTATGACCAGCGACAGTCGGGTTGGCATGCCACTGCTGTCCGGGACACCTTCAGACTTGTCTTTGCTAGTTCGCGGGGCTCAGTTCGAAGCCAGACTCATCACTGAAGACAATTGTACTCCAGTCAACGAGATTCTAGGCCGAAGACCTGTCTGGAGACCTCCCGGACACTGCTGGGATACCAACCGCACTGTCGCCCCCTATACGGCCTGACATCCAGGAGTGATGGCTTGGGGTGCCATTTCTTTTGAAGCAGAACTCCTTTGGTAGTCATCCGCGGCACCCTTACTGCACATAGGTACGTCGAAGACGTTATACGCTGTTTTTCGTTGCCCTCCATGGCAAGCCATCTTGGGCTTACATTTCAGCAAGATAATGCCTGACCCTAAACAGTGAGAGTTTCTACTGCTTATCTTCGTGTTTGCCAAACCCTACCTTGGCCAGCAAAGTCACCGTATCACTCCCCAGTTGAGCATGTTTGGAGCTTTACAGGCACAGACCTCCAAATAGCTCGGGATATCGACGATGTAACGCGCCTATTGGACAGAATTTGGAGCGCTACCACTCATGAGGACATCCAACAACTCTTTTTAACCAACGCCAAGCCGAATAACTGCTTGCAAAGGGACCAGAGGTGGACCAACGCATTGCTGACGTGCCCAATTTGGAAGGCCGTTTCTCTTGATCAAATCATCCGTCTTTTCTAAAACAGTAATCATTCATTTGTCCGTACATGTACATCACATCTACCGATTTCCACCCCATTCGGTTAATTACTTTGTTATGTGTCTTTTTTCCTCTTACGGTATATACTTTTATCAATAGGTCAATAATATAAGGATGATACTGAAAAGTAAGGTTCTGAAATAGAAAGAAAGGTCAGATCCACTGAAGAAATGCTATTCAGTATCAGAAAAAATTACAAGTAAAAAATGGTCCTGTTTGATCTACCTTTATGTAGAGAAACAAAACCTAGACTTATAAAAATACACTTATTCAATTTTCGTACCATCCCTTTTGGTCACAAAACTTCACATATCATCATGTTAATCGATTTATTTCGTTATTTTCATGTATTCTATTTGTTAATGTTTATTGTCATAATAATAGTTCAACAAAATAAGTTTAGAAAGCTAGATTTTTGGGGCTATTTTAGTAAGATGTAACTCAGGGTCAGCATTCGACGAGAAGAGTGTGGGAAATCTTTCAAAACAACTCTGAAATTTACCTGTGGAAACGATTCTTAACAACCTAGGACTGAAACCTTACAGTCTTCGTATCCTCAGTCTGATACTGTACGTTGATCTGCAATGACTTCAAAAACTGTACAGTTGGTAACAAGATTCGTGCAAGTTGCACTGTGTTCAAAAGTTTCGGGACTCTTATTTCAACAAAATTCTTCGAAGTTTCCCACCTGAAAGTACTGAAAACCAGCACAGAACTGCCGTCGATCCAGGGAAACGCTATAATTTACCGTGTCTCATTTTCAGTAAATCTGCCATAACATAACGTATGAAAAGCGCAAAGACATGAAAAATAAAACCAACACCACTCAGAGAATATGTGGGACGTTTGCAAGGACCCTGAAAAGGACGCGAAGAAATAGATCTAAATTATTTTTATATAAATTAATGGTAGTTCTCACAATATTGTACGGAGCAGAACAACGGACTGTGAGAAAGAAATCTCTTGATCATTTGTAAGCATCAGGAATGAAGGTTCTCACATTTGTAAAGGGATTGTAGTAGGGAAGATAAAATCAGAAACAGCTACATGAGTGCAGAATTAGGGGTTAGAACTACACAAAACAAGAACGACTGTAAGCGACATATTTTTTGCATATCGGAGGCTAGAACCCGAGAACGAGAGATCAACGGCCTGATCGAGGACCAAATCGTGAAACCGTTCCGGCGTTACCTAGAAGGTCTAAAGAAGAAGCAGACGATTTCCGATGATACCACAAAAATTTTACAACAGTTTATCAGACACATGTGTCTTGTTTCCATCATGATGAAAAATGAACAAGCCTCTGTGATGCATATTAAAACCTTAAAGTACATGACGTAAACATGTAAACTTCTCTCTCTCGTCGCGCGGAGTAGCCAGGCAGTCTATGGGCGCCTTGCCACGGTTGGCGCGGTTCTCCCCGTCGGAGGTTCGAGTCCTCCCTCGTGCATGGGTTTGTGTGTTGTCCGTAGCGTAAGTTAGTTTACGTAGAGTATAAGTCTAGGGATCGATGACCTCAGCAGTTTGGTCCCACAGGAACTTATCACATATTCTCTCTCTCTCTCTCTCTCTCTCTCCCCCCCCCCCCCCCTCTCTCTCTCTCTCACACACACACACACACACAAAGTACATATACACCAATTCCGTCTCAACTCTTGTTAAAAAAATTTGGTAGTATTAATTTAATAAAAGTAAGTAGCTACTCTCTTAATTTCTTAAAATCTACGATCTAACAGCTTAAAAGTAATTCGTAAAACATCACAAAATTTGAAAATCCCCTCAACGCTCGTCCAGGTGTCCACTAAAATCGAGATAATATCTCTAGCTAAGCCAGTCAATGAACTCTCTTTAGCAGACACAAAGTGTCTGCTAATATGGCGCACTGTTATAGTAACGACAGACATGTTACGTTTTGCAAGTTCTTCAAGAGACAAGAAGAGACGAGTTGGGGGGAATGCACTACTAGACTAGTCAGTTTCCAGAGTCGGTGTGCGAAGCAGTTAGTAAATAATTCCAGACCGGACTGCCGACGGAATAGCAAAGTACCTAACAAGCACATGAAAAAGCCAGAGCGTTTCTAGAATAACAACAAAATTCTTTTCGGTCAACTGTGATAGAAAACATGCGTTTACAAACTGCGGAGATTATGTCTGAGACAGTATATCTACGTAAGCCAGATTCCTTGTTATCTTTCGGAAATCACTCAGCAGTAAATTATTCAGCTAAGAAGGGATATATAGGATGTAAGGTAAATTTATCGATCAAGATATTGGAGGTGACCATAAGCTCGAGTAGGATAATGATGAGGAAGGAAATAGGCAGTGTCCTCTTCCTCCTAGGAATTCTCCCAACATTCTACTTTGTCGATGGACAGAAACCACGGAAAATCTAAATTTGGATGGCGTTACATTTGAATTAGATTTTAGTGCCTTAAACTACTGCACCAAATCGTTGGGGTCTACCCGACAATACACAGCGTGTTCCAAGATCCCTACTAAAGACTGTTAGAGCTAGAACAGGCGACACAGAATATACAGTTGTCCTTAGAAAGCTAAGTCCTGAAATGGTCAATTTTCAAGCCTCAAAAAACAAAACGACTAACATTAAGTCTCGCACTAATGCACTGATTTTCTTGCAAGAATTTTTTGTGCAATGCCACTGACAGTTCAGGAAGAAATGTAATTACAACATGGTGGGGCGCCAGAATATTTTGCACTCCCTCTCTGAGACCAACTTGATGTTCGGGAAGATGGAGAGGTCGAGGTAGATCGTATGCTTGACCGCTAAGGTCCCAGAAGTTGGCTCATTTAGACTGTTTCTTGCGATTCTGTGTAATGAATCATCCACCTGAGAGGCTTGTACAGTCGGATGAAGACATGGCTGCACGGTTTATAGGCATGGCAGAAATGGCTCTGAGCACTATGGGACTTAACTTCTGTGGTCATCAGTCCCCTAGAACTTAGAATTACTTAAACCTAACTATCCTAAGGACATCACACACATCCATGCCCGAGGCAGGATTCGAACCTGCGACCGTAGCAGTCGCGCGGTTCCGGACTGAGCGCCTGAACCGCTAGACCACCGCAGCCGGCCATGGCAGAAATGATTCACTGTACAACATATCTTCGCAGTTGTGTAAATCATACTTTTCCGAAAGTCTGAAGGTATGTCCCCGTCTCATTGATTCTACAAACGAATTTGAACAGTCGTTTGGTTGCCACATTTATTTTGGAAATCCCAACTGATTTGGTCGTAAACTCTCCAAAACGCTCTTAAACTTTGACTCTAATACCCAATGACTCCATATCGACTTCCACTTCTTCTTATATCACGTCATCAGACAGTTCCTCCCCCAGTGTATTCTTCCCACCTATCCTGTCTCTTCTTTGCGTTTAACCGTGAAATTCGTCTTACGCTCTTAATGTTGACCATTTTATTTTAATTTCTCGGAAAGTAGCTTTGAATTTTCTATTTGTTGAATCAGCCCTTCCTTCTTCTTCGATTTCTTTGCATTTGTCCTGCAGCCATTCGTCTTTGTTTCCCTGCACTTCGTATATCTTACATTCCTGAGTGACGTACTATATTCTTGTCTTTTCCTGAAAATTTTTGTACTTCCTTCCTTTATCGATCAGTTGAAATATTTCTTCTGTTTCTTATGCGTTTACATGACCGCAGTCAGATAGCGCACTGGACTTTGCCCCCTTAGGGCAACTGACGACTGTTATGACAGAAAGAGCAGGCAGCCACAGAGTTAAATAAAATAAACCTGCCAGATCATGAAAACATCGGACGCTCTGCGACATGGTAAATGCTAGTAAAGAGAGAGATATACAGAGTGTATGTACCCACTTCATTGCGTTGGTTGTTTCTTCTGTGTGGCTCATAGTTTTCCCACAAACGCAACCCATATGATGATTTATCACCTGACATTTTCTGCCAGTCATACCTGCGCCACGGACTGGACTGCCCTGTCCGTATAAACTAATGTTTTGCGTCCACGTGTCTGCACTTCAGAATCTGACCTGCTGCCGAGGGGAAAATAAACATTAATGGCTTGCTTGTGCCATTCGTACTTAGAAATACTAACAAACCTAGAAACGTATTACTCGTAATAGCGATTATTGTTAGTCTGCAAATGAAGTAAATTCTTAGAACTACTTAAACCTAACTAACCTAAGGACATCACACACATCCAAGACTATCGCAAGAAAAAAAAAAAGAGAAATCCGAGGTCTCACGAAAAGTGCTAGGTGTTCAGTATCCCGTCCTCAGTCATCATTAAAAAGATTTGCACTTATACCCCTAAAACTTGGGTTATGAACTGTTGATGGGCACACTGGCCCCGTGCAACACTCGCAAACTCCAGTTTGTCGACCGCGTGACGAATACGTGCTGGAGCCGAGGCCGACATTCATCACGCTGGCGACGCGGGGTCCCGGCAGCTGGCTTTATTCTGACACAGGACAAATGGCCTGGCGGCGGGGAGTTCACGAGGTGCAGCCAGTGGGAGGGGGATGGCTGCCTCTGCCACAGCACTCCGCATCGGGCATCCGTTTTCAGCCTTTGCGCAGTGTCATTTTCTTCTCCGAATGCCAAAATATTATGTGGACTCCCACCTACGTAGAGAGAAAAGACTATCGCAAGAAAAAAAAAAAAGAGAAATCCGAGGTCTCACGAAAAGTGCTAGGTGTTCAATTTTCCCACATGCTGCGCGAGAATGGAACGGTCGAAAAATAACCTGTCAGAAATGCACTACTGGCCATTGAAATTGCAACACCAAGAAGAAATGCAGATGATAAACGGGTATTCATTGGACAAATATATTATACTAGAACTGACATGTGATTACATTTTCACGCACTTTGGGTGCATAGATCCTGAGAAATCAGTACCCAGAACAACCACCTCTGGCCGTAATAACGGCCTTCATACGCCTGGGCATTGAGTCAAACAGAGCTTGGATGGCGTGTACAGGTACAGCTGCCCATGCAGCTTCAACACGATACCACAGTTCATCAAGAGTAATGACTGGCATATTGTGACGAGCCAGTTGCTCGGCCACCATTGACTAGACGTTTTCAATTGGTGAGAGATCTGGAGAATGCGCTGGTCAGGGCAGCAGTCGAACATTTTCTGTATCCAGAAAGACCCGTACATGACCTGAAACATGCGGTCGTGCATTATCCTGCTGAAATGTAGGGTTTCGCAGGGAACGAATGAAGGGTAGAGCCACGGGTCGTAACACATCTGAAATGTAACGTCCACTGTTCAAAGTGCCGTCAACGCGAATAAGAGGTGACCGAGACGTATAACCAATGGCACCCAATACCATCACGCCGGGTGATACGCCAGTATGGCGATGACGAATACACGCTTCCAATGTGCGTTCACCGCTGTGTTCTAAATATCACACTCTACACGCTCCTGAAGCACGAACAAATTTAATCATGTATTCTTCCTTCTTTGCTGTATTTTCACAATTAGTAAAATTTCTTTGTATCCTATCATTGCTGGTATTGAAATTTTAATGGCAATCAGCGTACCTGGCACGTTACCTCATATTGACAGAATAGTGATGTTACGCACTCTAGATGAAATGAGACTGCGATAGAAATGGCTTGCATGTCGTGACGTAATTGCGTGTATGGATTCCGTGACGTGCTGAGACCAACATACTGCAATCTGCTTTTTACCGAACAAACACAATCGACACCCACCTCTGCCTTCATGTTTGTGCCCTGCTGCGTAACGGATACGCCCACTACACCACATGAAGCATGCGAAACATCAGCGCCGACTGGCAAAACGTAAAAAGCAGGGATGGCGGTCATCGCTGAAACAACCGATTTTCGTTTACATCGGTTTTCTCCCGCGCTAGTTTAACCTGAGCATTTAGACAGCTCAAAATAACCGATTTATGTAATAACCGATGTTTGGTTTTTTATTTCTATTATTTCCTGTAAGAAACGTAGAAATCGACAAAGACTGGAAAATTTTGACTCTCTAATTTCAAGATACACAGAATCAAAATATTAAATTAAACAGCCAAATGAAAGAACACTTTGTCCGTCCACCGTTCGCTGCTTTGATAACTGTTTGAATACCACAACAAATGTCTAGAATTTTCCTGCTGATTCAAACTTTTTGAAGCTTTGCTCAAAAATCATGTTTTAGTCGGCAGTGATACCACTACTCGGACATTGCGAAGGATCAGTGCTACAGGTTGAAAACTGAGTTTGAAAACTCTATTTTTCGTTTCACAAATAAGTTGTCCGTTTTCAAGGGCTACAAGCAGGTAAAGGCACGTTACGTAGGCACAGACAACGGGTCAGTTGCTTTATATTTTTATTGTAAACTATGACTGAACTGTTAAGTTTTAAGTTTTCTCCTTACATTATGTCGCAAGTTTGTTGTGCCTTCTCCCGTTTTTAATCTTTTAAAGCAAATGGAGCGTTTGTACTTCATTGATACCGCATTTTATGACACATTCCCAGACTGTTAGTAGGCATGGTGTCATTCTGTAATACAACTAATGTCCGACGACGACTGTGACAAACTAGCTAATAGATACATCATGAAACAAGGGTATTATTTCAAAATGAAAACAGCCCAACAAGGAAAATGACTTCCCTCGAGGAACTATAGAATGCGTACTGACAACAGCCAATTGCTTTGATCGACTTTTGACCCGATACTGAATACGAGTTAATTCGATGGAACAGCTATTGAGTTCAGGGTTGAAAAATTAACTCTCTTCGAACTAAGGCTAAGTTTTTAATTTCTGTTACCTTATAAGACCACCTTTTAACTTTAACACACGCATAATGAACAGTTTGTATTATATGAAATATTGTCCATTTAGTAGTTCATTCGGGATTTTTATCTATTCTAACCAAGATTAAATTGCGAGTCGAGTTTCGACAGGAAAATCGGGACAGTCCCACCTTTATCGTATACCTGGCAACCTTGGTAGAAGGTATTTCAGTAAGTACCCTGTAAGACAAAAAAAAGGAGAAGCACCACGAAGGAATTATCTGAATGGGGCGGAAATCGGTAGATGTGATGTACAAGTACAGACAACAAAAAAAAAATTACGGGGGTTGTTCCGAAAGTAAGGAATGATCGGTCGTGAAATGGAAACCACAGTGAAAATCAAAACTGTTTTCTTTGCACGTTTAGCTGCACCTTCCAGGTACTTCTCTACATAGTCGCCGCTCCGACTTAGACATTTGTCGGAGCGTTATACCAAATTTCCAACACCATCGTCATAGAAGGCAGCCACCTGTGCTTTCCGATAATTCTCTACGCTGGTCTATAGCGAGTAGCCTGCTCCCAAGTGTTGTCTTCGTATCCAGCGTTTCATGTGAACAGAGATGGTACTCAGGACGACCCAATTAGGGTTGTGTTGTAGGTGATCTAACACTTTCCATCGAAAAGGCTGCAGGAGCTTCTTCACTGCCCCTGCAGAGTGCAGCTGAGAATTGCCATGAAGAAGGAAGTGCGTGGTAGTTGTGTTAGGTGGGTTGCATTCATTAAGGTGAAACCTCTCTGTGGCCCCTCCTAGTTGCAGGAGACCTTGTTGTTCTAGGCACCTTTACTCGCTCACAGTGCGCTCACAACGGAAAACGGCGTCTTGATGCGATTGACGGGCATGCTAGAGACACTGCCCAAAACGTCTGTGAAAAGCCTCGTCGGATTTTCACAGTGGTTTCCATTTCGCAGCCGATCGTTCCTCACTTTCCGAATAGCCCTAGTGTTACAATTTCAAAAAAATCGGATGATTTATTCAAGAGAAAAGGCTTCACAATTCGAGCAAGTAAATAATGCGTTGGGCCTATTGTAATCCGTTATTCGGCCTGGAATCTCATTGACTGGAGTAGCATTGTCCTCAGTGATGAGCCCTGTTTCAAACTGAACTCTGATTACCAGCGAAGACGTGTCTGGAGACACCCCAGACAATGGTTGGGTACCAACCTGACATACGTATCGACAGCCGGAATTATGGTCTGGGCTACCATTTCCTTTCATTGCAGGACCTCTTTGGTTATCATCCGTGGCACCTTTACAGCAAAAAATGGTTCAAATGGCTCTGAGCACTATGGGACTTAATTT
This sequence comes from Schistocerca cancellata, assembly GCF_023864275.1. Classification (NCBI taxonomy): domain Eukaryota; kingdom Metazoa; phylum Arthropoda; class Insecta; order Orthoptera; family Acrididae; genus Schistocerca; species Schistocerca cancellata. The sequence goes on from NC_064634.1 coordinate 303,266,303, forward strand.
CTGAGGTCATCAGTCCTCTAGAACCTAGAACTACTTAAACCTAACTAACCTGAGGACATCAGACACATCCATGCCCGAGGCAGGATTCGAACCTGCGACCGTAGCGGTTGCGCGGTTCCAGACTGTAGCGCCTAGAACCGCACGGCCACTGCGGCGGGCCCCTTACAGCACATTTCAGCAAGATAGTGCCCATCCGCACATGGAGAGACTGTCTACTGCTTGTCTTCGTGCTTGCCAACTTCTACCTTGACTAATAAGATCGCCAGATCTCTTCCCAGTTGAGAACGTTTGCAGAATTATGGGCAGGCCCTCCAACCCGCTTGGAATTTTGACGATCTAAAACGCTAATTGGAAAGATTTTGACACGATATTCATCAGGAGGACATCCAACGACTATATCAATCAATGCCAAGCCAAATAACTGCTTACATAAAGGCTAGAGGTGAGTCAACGCGTTATGGACATGCTCAATTTGCGAAGCTCTTTCTCTTGAATAAATCATCCATATTTTCTCTGAAATTGTAATCATTTGTTTGCCTGTGCACGTACACCACATATAACGATTTGCGTCCCATTCGATTAATATCTTCTTAGTGCGTCGTTCTTTTTTGGCATAGAATGTACTTTGAGATTAAGAAACAATGGTCGGAAATTAATATTTGTCGCGGTACTAGGTGTAGTATGATTAATGCGTGAGGAAGAAGGAAGAGAGATTAGAGTTTAACGGCCGGTCGACGACAAGATCATTGGAGATTCAGTTAAATCTCGGGATGGGAACGGATGTCGACCATGTCTTCTTCAAAGAACCACGACCGGCGTTTGTTTTAAGCGATTTAGGCAAACTACTGAAAAACTACATCTAGATGACCGGAATGAGTTTTGAATCTCCGTTCCCCCGAACACGAGTACAGTGTCTTACTACAGCATCATCTCGTTCGTTGTAATCGGTGAGAAGGTCAGGTTTTGTAGACCTTACTGGGTACTGTGGCGACGTAGCTGGAATGCCTTAAAAAACAGCACACAAGCGTGTATGATTTATCCACGGTGAAATTTTCGTACGACGGTACAAGTCGTTGCTGTATGAAACCCAGTAGAAATTGGAGAGAAACTGGTCACACGAGTCGAGTCGCCAGTCTCACTGTACATCAAACAACAGAGATGTCTGGGAGGGAGTGGCCAATTTTTCGGTGCTGTTATGACGTATGAATTGAGACTGACGATCGTCACTTTAAAGAGTGGCAAGAAATACACCAGCTGGACGGTGTGGCCGAGCGGTTCTAGGCGCTACAGTCTGGAACCGCGCGACCGCTACGGTCGCAGGTTCGAATCCTGCCTCGGGCATGGTTGTGTGTGATGTCCTTAGGTTAGTTAGGTTTAAGTAGTTCTAAGTTCTAGGGGACTGATGACCTCAGAAGTGAAGTCCCATAGTGCTCGGAGCCATTTTTGAAATACACCAGAGGTTTTTTTCCCAGTTCCGATATTGGGAGCTATACTTTCTCGACTTAACTAAGTCCTTGACAACACATTAGCGATAATATACTTAATAGAATTAAGAGGATAAATACTATTAACATGATTAGTATGACTTTGTGCCTGATGATAAATTCTAAGGGATCGAAACGCGGCGATAGTAAATTAATGTTAGAAGCCTAATAATCCATAAGAATTGTGACTGGTTGCGGTACACACATATATCATTATAAATCATTCTAATCTGCCAATCTTGATTATTTTGAAAAGTGAAGTTGTCCCTGTAATATGTTAAATTTTTATGTCAATTAAAAAACGAAATACCAATTCATTTCCAAAAATGAGTTGCTTTGTTGCAAACAACTTAGTTTAGGATCTTATGCTACATGTATAATTTTGATCCCTAAGGTTGGGGATCCACTGCATTATAGCACAATGAGCTGGTCTTGAAAAAAAAATCTTCTGCAAGTACGTGTCGTCGTCGTTATCATCACTTTTGGAGTATTCGGTACAGCTAATTAGGAGTTTTTCTCATCGTGGATTGGCAGGCAGTGGACAAATTCCTACGCTGTGTGATCCGCATACAACTGAGCTTCATATCAGAGTGCTGCACACATCCGAAAACAAATCTCTTTATCGCTCAGAAATAGCAGCACCGGAATAGAACACGTTGTGCGTCTCCAAGATAAATGGTGCAATATTTCGTACTGTGCGCCTGTAAGTCGTCGGGTACGTGGCAAGAAAGCTCCACGGAGGCAGCGAAGCAAGATCGTTGCACAAGATATATTTGTATTGCTTTCTTACACGAGATATATCGCCTTTCTTTTTACATTTCGCCTCTATTGTCACACAGTAGGCGTCCCTCGTGCATGCACCGACCCTCATACATTTATGCGGACACGTATTCCCGTGTAGGCACCTATGCACTAGTTAGATAGAATAGAACATACGAAATAAAATTAATGAACTACTCTTTTGGATGACTACATGCCGTTATCCCAGATGAAAAGCTATTGCTTTCGGGGGAACTTAATGTTTTTGTCACGCGTTTCTTTGAAGAATTGTGTATGTGGGTTTCCCACCCTGCAGTAACTGCGTTTTCCGTTGCCGTCCTTACGCTGTTCAGTCCCGTCTTTACTGTCCTCGTCGGGGTGCTTGATCCTAATCTTCCTTCTTCCATCTTCACATTTGAAAGGACTGATATTCAAGCCAATGTCCTATTACCTTGCACCGTCAGTAATTTGCCGATACCCTTCTCCACCTCAACTAGAACTCTGTCTTCACTGTTGGAAGGAAATTGGAATGTAAGCTTTCTTACCCTTCATAATAATTTTCTGCCCATACAATCTGAAATACCCAGTCTGATGTATCCACTTCATCAAGGTGCCGCTGTTGTAACTGCCATTAGGGCCCTACTCCACACCAGGTGTGTATCTAAAAACATAACTGCCGAAATGATAACAGTATAATATTCCAAAGGCATACTTTATTACTAGAACACAATACTCAACTTCAGGCCCGGTGCCGCGAGGGGTAGCCGCGCGGTCTTAGGCGCCTTGTCACGGTCCGCGCGGCTTCCCCGGTCGGAGGTTCCTCCCTCGGGCATGGGTGTGTGTGTTGTCCTTAGCGTAAGTTTACGTTAGATTAAGTAGTGCGTAAGCTTGGGGACCGATGACCTCAGCAGTTTGGTCCCATAAGCCCTTACCACAAATTTCAAAATTTTTTCAGGTCCGGTGTACCCTTAATAGTCCCATCAGAGACCAAGCCCAGTTTAACGAAGCAACCTCCAACTTATCGCAAACACAGTCGAGAATGCCCCTCTTCGGTCTGATGCACGATGCAGCCGGAGCTGTCGTGGTCGGCTGCAGACCCACTCGGAGACTCGCGCTGGAGTATCTCTCGGCGAACTCTCGGCTCCCGAACTTCTTCAAAGTTCACTCGGGAACTACCTGCCAGCTACGTGGCGGGGCGCGTCTTATACTGGGTGTCTCACCTAACAGTTGTCGGCGCATTCACTTTTGCATTACGGCAGCTATTGGCAATTTCGTTTTTGCAGTGTGTAACTAGATTCAGCCTAAACAAATACTGCACTTCACTTCTTTCACACGACGTCCATTGTCAACGATAAGCATCGGGTTGTTTCCCGTTACAAGCAAAATGATTTTTAGAGAGGAATTTTACTTGCCCGTTCGATAGAGTGGTCTCAGATTAATCTAGTGTGATACTCGTTTTATCGATAGTTATTAACGGGGACAGTAAAGAACGAAGAGTAACCAGTACTCCAAGAGCGACTGAGCAGCGCTGTTGCATGGCGGCAGCAGTCAGCGCCGGCCAGCGTAGGGTGGTCCGCTGTCGGAGAACTGATTATTCTTCCTGCTTTACTGCGCCTGTTAATGCACATCGATAAAACGAATATGCACTAGGTTAATTTTGGACCGCTCTATCGAATGGACACGTAAAATTCTGGTTTAAAAATAGTTTTGTCTGCAATGGGAAACAAACAGATGCACTGGGTGTCGCATCAAAGACGTGATGAACGATACCTGTTTGTCCTGACTCCAGTTACAAATTGCAAATATCTGTTGAAACACCAGAGAAAATGCACCTGACGTCCTTAAGGAGAGACACCCTGTATAATAGAATATATGAAGACGGTATCTTTTCTTTCGGACATGTCCGAAAGAACAGATACCATCTTCATGTATATAGTTAACGTTCACCGGCCATTGGACCATCTTCCAAGTTCCTGCAGTCGCATTCTCCTCTGTGTCCTCGGTGGCTCAGATGGATAGAGCATATACAATTTAAGCAGGAGATCCCAGGTTCGAGTCCCAGTCGGAGCACACATTTTCAACTGTCCCCGTAGACGTATTTCAACGCCTGTATGCAGCTAAGGATATTCATTTCATTGTATTGATTTAGTTTTAAATTCTGTATAATAGTGCTGTGTGATACTATGACTCTGCGCTGCTGCCTAGTAGCGTAGAGTTATACCACGTCTCCACACTATTGGCTACTGTTGCGGAGCGATACCACATCTACGCACGATTGGCTGCACACGACAAGTGACATACAACCTAATCCCTTGCCGTAGGCAACCTCTGTCGAGGGCTGCCCGAATACTGTCGTCTCAGTTTCGCCTGGTGCACATGTAGTCCCGGTTACTATCCATGGATAATGGGTAGACTGTGCACAAGTGGTTATGAGGTGGGTCACAACACAGCTAATCCTTTTCACTGCTTCACCGATGCCTACTGGCTTTCTACTTATATTCGCGGCATCCTACCCTGTTTTTGGCAACAGTTTCCTTGTACTTATGTTCGACACCAACACTGTGGAGCTCCGATTTGGTTTTTAGTCGATCTGCATATTTAATTTTTTACACCCCTCAGTAGCATCATCTTAAAAATGCTGACGTTTCGGTCCTCTTCAATTCCTTTGCGCTTTATGTTTTATTCACATACAGCACCAACAGATGAGCGGTTTCACAAACTTCTCTCTCAATTACATTACTTGATCAGTTGATACCAACTGTTTTGTTGAAGTATTTCTTCAGTGTCACCCTACAACTTTTCACGCCTCAGTTTATGAGATGGCTGTAGCACTAAGAGAGCCAAAGAACCACATGGCAGTGGTGCAGTAACCAGTGGGAAGTTATTCCCTGTCCCACAAGATTTAACTGACGTCCCAAAACATTATGACCATCTACTTAATAGCGTGTTAGTCCCATTTTGGAACGCAATACTGTAGCGATTTTCGTGGTATGGATTGGAACAGTCATTGGTAGGTTCCTGGAGGTATCTACGCACAGGTCACAAAACCACCGTAAATTACGAACCGAAGCTTTTTGGCAGCGGAGCTGGCGCCGATAACGAACCAGACGTGTTTCATCATGATCAGATCAACCGAATGCAACGGCCAAAACATCAGCGTGAGTTCCCTTTCATGCTTCACAAAACATTGTTGCACGACTGTTGCCTTGTGACACGGACATTTAAACTGATGCAAGATGCCCTCATCATACATCAGGTATGAATGCAATAATGTTCTCTTAGTTCACAGCCGTCTTGGTGCCTTCTATTACTACCACAGAACCCAAGGCTAACCCAAGGCTCAACGGGCCTGCGTCCGTGATGGGATGCATGATTGGAACAGCCGTTCGCCTGAGTAACGGCATATCAGGAGATGACCATCGATCTGGCGGAACAGAAACTTGATTCATCCGACCGAGTGATATGCTTCCAATGATCCACGGTCGAATCCCGGTGCTCTCGTGCTCACTGCAGTCGTAATCGACGATGCCTCTGGGTTTATGTGAGAACACGTAGGGGCCGTCTGCTGTAGAGCCCCATGTTCAACAGTTTGTACTGAATGGTGTGCTGCATAACACTTGTGCCTTCACCAGCATTGTGCCCTGTCGTTAGATCTGTCACAGATCGCCACGTATCGAGTTTTACAGCGGGGTCAAGTCACTGATCAAGTTCTGTGATGAGGTATGGACGGCCAAAGCCTTGTCACTTAGTCATGGACTCACCGTCTTCAACCACTTTCTGTAGTTGCTGACGATGATAGCATGCGAACAGCCCCTCAGATTTGTCGTCTTATGGCAGTGATTTGACTGAGCTGAATGCAGACATAAAGACATGAAACTATAAAACATCTCATTTCAGTTGGTACTTTCAGAACAATTGGCAACTACATTTTGTGTCCGGAAATATTTACTCTGCCTGTCAAAAATAATGAAGCACCCAGCGACATGGTTGCATGTCAATGTAACTTCGTACCTACACTCGCTATTGGTGGGTAGAGAAATGATTAGAGTGAGAGTGCATAAGTGTTACTAGTTTTTTAATTCGTGGTAAGTTCCTATGGGACCAAACTGCTGAGGTCATCGGTCCCTAGCCTCACACACTACTTAATCTAAGTTAAACTAACTTTTGCTAAGGACAACACACACGCCCATGACCGAGGGAGGACTCGAACCTCCAACGGGGTCAGCCGCACGAACCGTGGCTAGGCGCCTAAGACCGCGCGGCTACCCCGCGCAGCAGTGTTGTCAGTGTTTAGTGTTATTACTTGACCTGGTATGGTATGAAATGGGCATGAACAGGACTGGTAACCTCACCTACGAGGGCCCGTAAACTGCAAACACATACACACACACAGACGCAGATGATGAGTGATCACTTTGATGTGGACGGAAGTCCAACTTACTAGTGTGAAACAGCGTTATGAGCAGCGCCTTACAGAGTCTGAAAGGGGCCTACTTGAGGCTTTCTATATGGCTGGTTGGTCGAATCGTGCAATATCCAGATTTGCTGGACACTCGAATGTTGACCTACATGCCAATAGCGTCATCAGGGTTCCAATTGACCACGTCTGACTACTACAAGGGAGGATCGCTATATTGTATACCACGAACGTCATAACCTCTTTACATCTCTGCGAGCCATCCGGCTATCCGAGAATAAGTAAGGAAATCCCTGCAACATTATGTGTCATCCTGCCCAAGTGGTCATAGAGTAGCAGCAGCCAGACTGTGGGATTAGCGTCCCATGCATAGCGTGCCGTTAAGCCACAACACAAACAGCTGCGTTTGGATTGGTGTCATGACCAGAAACCATGGACTGCTGATGAATGCTGATGCATTGCATTCAGTGACGAATCACAGTTCTGCATTACCTTGGATGATCATTGTATGGTGACGAGCTGGGAAATGATCCTATTCTTCCAATGTTTTGGAAGCCATGATGATGTGGGGCACCATTGGGTATGACTGCAGGTCATGGCTGGTAGTGACTGGGGGAACTCTGAAGGATGGCACGTACACCCTGCTTCCTCACGTGTTACCTCACATGCGACAGGACCATCATGCCGTTTTTCAACACGACAACGCTCATCCAGACTTGAAGTGGCACGTATCTCTATGAACTGCTTGCGTGATGTTGAGGAACTCCTGCGGCCAGCAAGATCCAATACCTGTCCCAGATAGAACACGTATAGGGCCAATTCGGACGCCAGCTCTTGTCCCAGTGCCAGTAGCCCAAATATCAAGAACCAGTTACAGCAGCTGTAGGTCGACTCGGTTCAGGAGAGGATACAGTGGCTTTATGACACCCTTCCCAACCAAATCAGTGTGTCTATCCTGGCCAGAGAGGGATCAATGTCATTCTAATAAGTGGGTTCATACTGTCAAGATCATTGTAAATTTGGCCCGATTTTGTTATCACCGAAATACGCAACGTGACATATCTTGTCAACCCTCTACATTTCATCTTCTCCTCCCTTCTGAGTACTTCATTATTTTATTTATTTATTAAGTCAGGCTTTGGATGGGTCACTGTCGGTGTCTGACGAGTACTGTTGGCAAGCGGGGTGCATTCAGCCCTTGTGAGGCCAATCTAGGAGGGAGCTACTTGATTAAAGAGTAGCGGCACCGGTTACGAAAACTGACAAAGGCTGGGAGAGCGGTGTGCTAACCACATAACCACCCGCATCCGCATCCGGTGACACCTAACGGCTGAGGATGACACGGCGGCTGCTCGGTCCCGTTGGGCCTTCCTGGGCCTGTTCGGACGATGTTTGTTTGTCTGTTTATGTTATACTGTGTATTAGGCTGAGCTTCTTTGTTGAAAACATCCCAACATTTGTATAAGAAGTTACAATAAAGTTTTAATATATCACTCTTGCCGCGCAGTGTAGCCGCAAGGTCTCAGCCGCCTCGCTACGGTTCGCGCGGCTCGCCCGGTCGGAGGTTCGAGTCCACCTTCGGACATGGGTGTGCGTGTTTTCCTTAGCGTAAGTTAGTTTAAGTTAGATTAAATAGTTTGTAGTCCTAGGGACCGATGACCTCAGCAGTTTGGCCTCACAGGAACTTACCACAAAATAACACCCTTCAGATAAATTCCTTGATTCAGTTGAAGGATATCTTGTTCTTAGCAGCCATCGTCAGAGAAATTTGTAGTTCCTTCAAGTAAACTATCAATTCACCAGAAGAACTTCCTTACTTTCAGCTACGGTTTTGTTAAGTAGTGGAGGAAAGAACCCACTGCCTCCACAATCTCCAGCCCCACTACAGATCATAACGGGGCAGGTACATGTTGTGGTAGGGACAGAAACTGTGAATGAGTCACAGAAACTATATAAATTTATATTCGGCAAAACTCGAACTCAACACTCCGTCTAGACAACTAGATTTAGCTTCACCGCATGTTTCTTAAACCGTTTAAGTTAAAAAACAACTCGGCCGATTTCCTTCTCCACCCTTATTCTGTTCGAGCGTGTGTTCTGTCTCCAATGACCTCGTAGTTGACCTAACAGTAGGACCTAATCTCCATTTCTTTACATCAGACGCAATTACTTCAAGCTCATCTAGCCTTCGTTTGTGATGGAGCCTTTTCTTTGGTTGCTAACGAATGGTCGGAAAAATGAGAACCAAGAGAATTTCCCAGAGGAAAGTCACAAGTGACTGGAAAAAAGCGAGGGTAATTTCTGTCTACAGGAAGGGTAAAACGACGGACCCATAAAGTTGTGGATTGGTGTCATCATCGTCGGCAGACCAGTATCCCTAACGTCGGTTGCTGCAGAATTCATGACCTTACTCTTAGTTGAAAAATAATACGAGTAAATTTCCTTGAGAGTGTAAAGCTTCTATCCACTACTCAATACAGGTTAAGAAAAACGACTCCTGCGAAACTCAGGTTGCTCTTTTCTCGCACGATATCCTCCGAAACATGGATGAAGGGCAACAGGCAAATTCAGTATTCCTAGAACTCAGGAAAGCATTTCACACAGTGCTGCACTGCAGACTGGTAATGAAGGTCCAAGCATAAGGAATAGGTTGACAGATAATGTGAGTGAAATGATAATTAATCAAGACTCTAAGCTGTCGACAGGCGTTGATATACATGAACGGGGACAGTTGCAAATGTGGGCCCCGACAGGGACTCGAACCCAGGATCTCATGCTTACATGGCAGACGCTCTATCCATCTGAGCCACCTAGGGCACAGAGGAGATTGCGACTGCAGGGACTTATCCCTTGCACGCTCCCCGTGAGACCCACATTCCCAACTTAATGTCCACACACTACATTCGTATTGCCCCTAACCATTACACTCATTACTCGCGGCAAGCAATTTTACCGAGGCCCGTAAGAGTTCGGGCAATGCGTGTGCTTCCAGCACAGAAGAAGAAGGTCAGTGGCTGCTTAGGCTTAACTATATGAAGATGGTATCAGTTCTTTCGTACATGTCTGGACATGTCCGAAAGAACAGGTATCATCGGTGGCCATGTAGCTCTCTTAGAATAAAATGGTAATTAAATCAAGACCCTAAGCTGACGATAGGCGTTGGTATACATCAAAGGGGACAGTTGAAAACGTGTGCCACAACTGGGACTCGAACCCAGGATCTCCTGCTTACATGGCAGACGCTCTATCCATCTGCGCCACCGAGGGTACAGAGGATACTGGGACTAGCGATTTATCCCTTGGACGCTTCCCGTGAGACCATGTAAGCAGGAGATGCCGGGTTCGAGTCCCGGTCGGGGCACACATTTTCAATTGTCCCCTTTGATGTACATCAACGCCTGTCGACAGCTTAGGGTCTTGATTTAAAGCTGCATGGTCACCGATGGTATCTGTTCTTTCAGACATGTCCGAAAGTACAGATACCATCTTCAGAAAATGTGAGTGTCTCGAAGACTTCTTAAGTAATAGAACTCCGTACGTTGTCTTGGACGGAGCGTTGAAAGGTCTCTGTTGGATTCCTTTCATGTTAATTTCTTAAATCTGTTGTCATTTACGACATAAATTCCTCTTCTAAGTTTACTGTGGTGTTTCTGACTATCTGGGAGGAGACTGAGCAGTGAAGCGTGTCACTTTTACACATAAACAAGAACGATCTGTCACACTACAACACTTTAAAACACAGTTTATATGTAATTCATGTCACACAGTCTCATGCGGAACCTACATCTGCTTTCTTTTATATACTGTATATGATAAGACACTGTCATCCCCCTTCCCTTCTGTGTGACAGGATGAATGAGCAAATGTATTTCTAGTTGCATGCTTGATGGTAGCAGACGAGCCTGTCTGCTAGAGAACAGTAGGACCAACGTCGGAACAGGTAGCTACGCTTTCTAGAAGCAAAGAGGTTTCTATTCTTAGTATGGTCCTGTCCGTCCCTTCTCATGTTGGTATAGGAAGCTGCCTCTCTGGTCACTTCCGTTCGTATTTGTGAGGCACCCCTCAGGAGGGACCCACGGCTGGCTGTCCGCGGCGAGCGTCTGAAGTGGTAAGATCTCCGGCTAAGCGCGTGTCTGCTAAGTCCGTAGGATAATGGATTTGTTAAGTTCAGCCTAAATGAAAATTTCATCACCTTTATTTCAGGTTTAGCTCTAAAATATCTAATGTTATCTTAAATTGCAACGCAGTGTAATTCGAGTGTGAAGTTCAGAATATTTTCCGGTGGTTGCTTTGTCACTACTTTGTGACTAAAGTGGAACCACCTGTTGATCAGTAACTCTAACTAAGATCATCAATCTTAAATGCGAATGTGCGTGAGATATAACGTCTCGTCTTGACAATATTTTTCAATATAGCAACTTTTTTTTATGTTCAACCCACGTGGGGTGTACTTTGTGAGACCAGCACCACGTGCTTATACAATTGTTTGACCCATCAGGTTAATAGTGAGACGATAGTAACCAGTTCGAGGTTCTTCTTTTGTAAATTGCGTTTCGATGTAATTTATTTTAATTATCAAAATTATTGTGGAGTTACACTCTTTGTGTAAACCAAGTTGACCACGTGAAGCATGTAGTGTAAGCATCAAAGTAGCCCTCAGCTATTCTTTTCGGGAAGATTTCACAGAGAGTTAGTATGAATTTAGTATACCAGTGTGTGGTAATTTCATTACGGACAGGATTGCGCTACGAACGTAACTTCTTTGGGTGAAAATTGAATCGGTAGGTTGTGGTTAATTTCCTCTTGCATGTGTTTCAACGTTCTTCGTGTGTTATTTTATGAATGCAGTGTTGTATGTAGTCTCCCAATCTTGGCTCCCTATTTGATGTGTTCCGTAAGATTACAAACTCACATTTTCAAAATCCTAAATAAGGCACCAGTTTAGTTATAAATCAAGTTTAATATGCTGAAATTTCAATGGTCAATGTCAATATAAATTTCCAAATACAAACTGATTTTACCATTCTCTCCTGTTCTCACCGCCTGAAGTAATTCACTTTCTAAAATCTGGATCTCATCATCTTCATGTCCTTTATCTTCCCCTGTTCCTTCTTCTAGATATTGTTCTCTGTCCTCATTTAATAATTTTTGGTAATACTCTTCCCATTCCTTTTGTGTTATCAGTTGGAGATTAGTTTTGCTTTTTGTATCCTGTCGAAGCCCTTTCAATACTGACAATGCTTCTTTTGCTCTCTCAAATCCTAATTTGCTATTCACCTTGGCACATGTTCTTTCCCATGCTTCATTTTTTGCCATCCTTATTTTTTCATCACTTCATTCTTCTTTTCCTTGTATATTGACCTTGTTTCTTCTGATTTATCATTCAACCACTGAAGGAACGCATTTCGCTTTTCTCTAACGAGGACCTCTAGTTCCTCTGACCACCACTCTGCTGCACGGTTGTGGTTGCTATCTTTTTTACCCAACACCTCTGTTGCTATGATTTTCACATTAGCTTTTATATAGTCATATATTTCCTCTGTACTTCCTTCAAATGATTCAACCAGTTTCCTTTCCATCCTGGCCGCAAAGAGTGTTCTGATACTTTCGCCTTGTAGGCTGTCAATATTAAAAGGTAAATTTTCATCTTTCTCAGTCTGGTTCGTTTTATTTATGTTACTTGTATCACTCCTTGCATTCTTCCATGGCCAGAAAGACTTCATTTTAACTAGACAGTGGTCTGATCCACACTGGGCTCCTCTATAAGATCTGACGTCTACTGCCTTGAAACTACTTGTTTGCCTAATGATAATATAATCTATTATAGAACGAAGTTCTTTGGTGTTCTGTTGCCAAGTATATTTATGAATGTCCTTATGTTTGAAAAATGTGTTGGTAATTTTTAGATCAAATTGTTCACAAATTGCAATCAATCGTTCCCCATTGTCATTGTATTCGTCCTCTCCATGTTTTCCTACTATTCTACAAGATTCTCTAATTACTACCCTTCCATTTAGATCTCCCATGATAATCAGTTCCTTTCTTCTTGGGATTTTTTCAATAGTCTCCTTGAGGGTGTCCTAAAATGTATCTTTCTCCTTATCTTTTGTGTCGTTCGTGGGTGCATATACGCCAATAATCACAACTTCCCTAGCAAATAATGTCATTTCAACAGTCATAATACGTTGATTGATGAATGTCCAATTTGTGATTCTTTCTTTCCATGATTTCTTTATCATAATGGAGACTCCTGCTTTGGCTCTTACTGCTTTTGATACCCCACTCCAGATATGTACATAATTATCCAGTTCTTCTTCTACTTGGCCTTTCTTCTTTGTTTCAGAGAGTACTACAACATCCATGTTGAACATGTCAAGTTCTGCAGGGAGTAAATTTATTTTAGTGGAAATACCTAGCACATTCCAGCATCCAAACATAATTTTCCGTTTCCCATTGCCAGTTCGTCGTCCAAAGTTCCAATTTTTAAATTCACCGGGACCAGGCAGTATCAATCTGGAGTGTCTGAAATATGGTGGTGACAAAATTGTGAAACTGATGACACAGCTCTTCAACAAAATGATACATGGAGATTCAATACCCAACGAGATGAAGCTGTTGTTGTTGTTGTTGTTGTTGTGGTCTTCAGTCCTGAGACTGGTTTGATGCAGCTCTCCATGCTACTCTATCCTGTGCAAGCTTCTTCATCTCCCAGTACCTACTGCAACCTACATCCTTCTGAATCTGCTTAGTGTATTCATCTCTTGGTCTCCCCCTACGATTTTTACCCTCCACGCTGCCCTACAATACTAAATTGGTGATCCCTTGATGCCTCAGAACATGTCCTACCAACCGAGCCCTTCTTCTGGTCAAGATGTGCCACAAACTTCTCTTCTCCCCAATCCTATTCAATACTTCCTCATTAGTTATGTGATCTACCCATCTAATCTTCAGCATTCTTCTGTAGCACCACATTTCGAAAGCTTCTATTCTCTTTTTGTCCAAACTATTTATCGTCCATGTTTCACTTCCATACATGGCTACACTGCATACAAATACTTTCAGAAATGACTTCCTGACACTTAAATCTATACTCGATGTTAACAAATTTCTCTTCTTCAGAAACGCTTTCCTTGCCATTGCCAGTCTACATTTTATATCCTCTCTACTTCGACCATCATCAGTTATTTTGCTCCCCAAATAGCAAAACTCCTTTACTGCTTTAAGTGTCTCATTTCCTAATCTAATACCCTCAACATCACCCGACTTCATTCGACTACATTCCATTATTCTCGTTTTGTTTTTGTTGATGTTCATCTTATATCCTCCCTTCAAGACACCATCCATTCCGTTCAATTGCTCTTCCAAGTCCTTTGCTGTCTCTGAAAGAATTACAATGTCATCGGCGAACCTCAAAGTTTTTATTTCTTCTCCATGGATTTTAATACCTAGTCCGAATTTTTCTTTTGTTTCCTTTACTGCTTGCTCAATATACAGATTGAATAACATCGGGGAGAGGCTGCAACCCTGTCTCACCCCCTTCCCAACCACTGCTTCCCTTTCATGTCCCTCGACTCTTATAACTGCCATCTGGTTTCTGTACAAATTGTAAATAGCCTTTCACTCCCTGTATTTTACCCCTGCCACCTTTAGAATTTGAAAGAGAGTATTCCAGTCAACATTGTCAAAAGCTTTCTCTAAGTCTACAAATGCTAGAAACGTAGGTCTGCCTTTCCTTAATCTTTCTTCTAAGATAAGTCGTAAGGTCAGTATTGCCTCACGTGTTCCAGTATTTCTACGGAATCCAAACTGATCTTCCCCGAGGTCGGCTTCTACTAGTTTTTCCATTCGTCTGTAAAGAATTCGTGTTAGTATTTTGCAGCTGTGGCTTATTAAACTGATTGTTCGGTAATTGTCACATCTGTCAACACCTGCTTTCTTTGGGATTGGAATTATTATATTCTTGTTGAAGTCTGAGGGTATTTCGCCTGTTTCATACATCTTGCTCACCAGATGGTAGAGTTTTGTCAGGACTGGCTCTCCCAAGGCCGTCAGTAGTTCTACTGGAATGTTGTCTACTCCGGGGGCCTTGTTTCGACTCAGGTCTTTCAGTGCTCTGTCAAACTCTTCACGCAGTATCGTATCTCCCATTTCATCTTCATCTACATCCTCTTCCATTTCCATAATATTGTCCTCAAGTACATCGCCCTTGTATAGGCCGTCTATATACTCCTTCCACCTTTCTGCTTTCCCTTCTTTGCTTAGAACTGGGTGTCCATCTGAGCTCTTGATGTTCATACAAGTGGTTCTCTTATCTCCAAAAGTCTCTTTAATTTTCCTGTAGGCAGTATCTATCTTACCCCTAGTGAGATACGCCTCTACATCCTTACATTTGTCCTGTAGCCATCCCTGCTTAGCCATTTTGCACTTCCTGTCGATCTCATTTTTGAGACGTTTGTATTCCTTTTTGCCTGCTTCATTTACTGCATTTTTATATTTTCTCCTTTCATCAATTAAATTCAATATTTCTTCTGTTACCCACGGATTTCCACTAGCCCTCGTCTTTTTACCTACTTGATCCTCTGCTGCCTTCACTACTTCATCCCTCAAAGCTACCCATTCTTCTTCTACTGTATTTCTTTCCCCCATTCCTGTCAATTGTTCCCTTATGCTCACCCTAAAACTCTGTACAACCTCTGGTTCTTTCAGTTTATCCAGGTCCCATCTCCTTAAGTTCCCACCTTTTTGCAGTTTCTTCAGTTTTAATCTACAGATCATAACCAATAGATTGTGGTCAGAGTCCACATCTGGCCCTGGAAATGTCTTACAATTTAAAACCTGGTTCCTAAATCTCTGTCTTACCATTATATAATCTATCTGATACCTTTTAGCGTCTCCAGGGTTCTTCCATGTATACAACCTTCTATCATGATTCTTAAACCAAGTGTTAGCTATGATTAAGTTGTGCTCTGTGCAAAATTCTACCAGGCGGCTTCCTCTTTCATTTCTTAGCCCCAATCCATATTCACCTACTACTTTTCCTTCTCTCCATTTTCCTACACTCGAATTCCAGTCACCAATGACTATTAAATTTTCGTCTCCTTTCACTGTCTGAATAATTTCTTTTATTTCATCATACATTTCTTCAATTTCTTCGTCATCTGCAGAGCTAGTTGGCATATAAACTTGTGCTACTGTAGTAGGTGTGGGCTTCGTATCTATCTTGGCCACAATAATGCGTTCACTATGCTGTTTGTAGTAGCTTACCCGCATTCCTATTTTCCTATTCATTATTAAACCTACTCCTGCATTACCCCTATTTGACTTTGTGTTTATAAACCTGTAGTCACCTGACCAGAAGTCTTGTTCCTCCTGCCACCGAACTTCACTAATTCCCACTATATCTAACTTTAACCTATCCATTTCCCTTTTTAAATTTTCTAACCTACCTGCCCGATTAAGGGATCTGACATTCCACGCTCCGATCCGTAGAACGCCAGTTTTCTTTCTGCTGATAACGATATCCTCTTGAGTAGTCCCCGCCCGGAGATCCGAATGGGGAACTATTTTACCTCCGGAATATTTTACCCAAGAGGACGCCATCACCATTTAATCATACAGTAAAGCTGCATGCCCTCGGGAAAAATTACGGCCGTAGTTTCCCCCTGCTTTCAGCCGTTCGCAGTACCAGCACAGCAAGGCCGTTTTGGTTATTGTTACAAGGCCAGATCAGTCAATCATCCAGACTGTTGCCCTTGCAACTACTGAAAAGGCTGCTGCCCCTCTTCAGGAACCACACGTTTGTCTGGCCTCTCAACAGATACCCCTCCGTTGTGGTTGTACCTACGGTACGGCTATCTGTATCGCTGAGGCACGCAAGCCTCCCCACCGACGGCAAGGTCCATGGTTCATGGGGGTTACATTAATACAATATTTAAGAAAGGGGATCGCAAAATTTGTTCAAACTATCGAGGAATTTGTGTTACAATACATTAATGAGAATTTTTGCGAAAGTAATTTAAAACAAACTGGAAAAAAATTTTAGAACCCAAGAAGAACAATGTGGATTCACGGCTGGGAGATCATGTGTAGACCATATTTTCACATTACGACAGATTTTGGAGAAACATAGGGACAAATCAAAAAGTATAGGATTAATTTTCATAGATCTAGAAAAAGCATATGATACTGCTCCAAGAAAATTACTTTGGAGAGCACTACATATGGCAAACATAAACCCCTCCTTGATTAAAATAATACAACAGATGTATAAAGATAACATTTGCCAAGTGAAAGTTGGTAATAAACTTTCACAGAAATTTATAACAAGCAAAGGCCTTTTACAGGGCTGTCCCATGTCACCATCATTATTTAAAATCTATATAGATATTTGCCTTAGAACATGGTCTCGTAAATGTAATAGTATGGGATTAGAAATAAGAGATGGAGTTTACCTACATCATTTATTATTTGCTGATGATCAAGTAGTCGTAGCACAAGATGGGGAGGTTGCTAACTATATGTGCAATCAACTAGCAGTAGCATACAAAACTTGGGGTTTGGAGATTAAATACCAAAACACAGAGTACTTGACTAATGATTCAGATGAGCTATACATTGAAGGAAAGAAAATCAAAAAGATAAACACTTTCTGTTATTTGGGATCCATTTTAGAAATCAAGGGAAAATCAGTCAGAAATCAATAAAAGAATTAGTAGCGGACGGAGGGTCATTGGGATGCTTAACTCAGTCTTATGGAGCAGGAATGTAATGAGCAGAACTAAAAAATTAATATACAAATCCATATTAGAGAGTGTGGTTCTGTATGGATCGGAGACCTGGACAATTAACATGAAGCACATTAAAAAATTACAAGCTCTAGAGATGGACTTTTGGAGAAGATCGGCAAGAATCTCCAGGAAAGAAAAGATAAGGAACACCGAAGTAATAAGGAGAATGGAAATAAACGAAAGAATATATGACGTAATGGATAGGAAGAAATTACATTGGTACGGGCATGTACGACGAATGGAGGAAGCCAGAATACCAAAATTGATACTGGAGTGGGAACCGGAGGGGAGAAGAAGAGGACGACCTGTGACCACCTGGCTCCAAAATGTACAGCACACAATGAGGAGAATGGGCGCAGAGGAAGAGGACACGCAAGATCGAAACACCTGGAGAAATATTTTGAGAGTATAGTTTAAGAACGTTTATTGTTTGTATTGTAATTTCCAAGTAAATTATTATGTTGGAGATAAGCCTCTGTAATGAGGAAAAGCTCAAAATAATAAAAATAATAAACTGATTTATTTCTTTATATATATATATATATATATATATATATATATATATATATATATATTCCTGGAAATGGAAAACAGAACACATTGACACCGGTGTGTCAGACCCACCATACTTGCTCCGGACACTGCGAGAGGGCTGTACAAGCAATGATCACACGCACGGCACAGCGGACACACCAGGAACCGCGGTGTTGGCCGTCGAATGGCGCTAGCTGCGCAGCATTTGTGCACCGCCGCCGTCAGTGTCAGCCAGTTTGCCGTGGCATACGGAGCTCCATCGCAGTCTTTAACACTGGTAGCATGCCGCGACAGCGTGGACGTGAACCGTATGTGCAGTTGACGGACTTTGAGCGAGGTCGTATAGTGGGCATGCGGGAGGCCGGGTGGACGTACCGCCGAATTGCTCAACACGTGGGGTGTGAGGTCTCCACAGTACATCGATGTTGTCGCCAGTGGTCGGCGGAAGGTGCACGTGCCCGCCGACCTGGGACCGGACCGCAGCGACGCACGGATGCACGCCAAGACCGTAGGATCCTACGCAGTGCCGTAGGGGACCGCACCGCCACTTCCCAGCAAATTAGGGACACTGTTGCTCCTGGGGTATCGGCGAGGACCATTCGCAACCGTCTCCATGAAGCTGGGCTACGGTCCCGCACACCGTTAGGCCGTCTTCCGCTCACGCCCCAACATCGTGCAGCCTGCCTCCAGTGGTGTCGCGACAGGCGTGAATGGAGGGACGAATGGAGACGTGTCGTCTTCAGCGACGAGAGTCGCTTCTGCCTTGGTGCCAATGATGGTCGTATGCGTGTTTGGCGCCGTGCAGGTGAGCGCCACAATCAGGACTGCATACGACCGAGGCACACAGGGCCAACACCCGGCATCATGGTGTGGGGAGCGATCTCCTACACTGGCCGTACACCACTGGTGATCGTCGAGGGGACACTGAATAGTGCACGGTACATCCAAACCATCATCGAACCCATCGTTCTACCATTCCTAGACCGGCAAGGGAACTTGCTGTTCCAACAGGACAATGCACGTCCGCATGTATCCCGTGCCACCCAACGTGCTCTAGAAGGTGTAAGTCAACTACCCTGGCCAGCAAGATCTCCGGATCTGTCCCCCATTGAGCATGTTTGGGACTGGATGAAGCGTCGTCTCACGCGGTCTGCACGTCCAGCACGAACGCTGGTCCAACTGAGGCGCCAGGTGGAAATGGCATGGCAAGCCGTTCCACAGGACTACATCCAGCATCTCTACGATCGTCTCCATGGGAGAATAGCAGCCTGCATTGCTGCGAAAGGTGGATATACACTGTACTAGTGCCGACATTGTGCATGCTCTGTTGCCTGTGTCTATGTGCCTGTGGTTCTGTCAGTGTGATCATGTGATGTATCTGACCCCAGGAATGTGTCAATAAAGTTTCCCCTTCCTGGGACAATGAATTCACGGTGTTCTTATTTCAATTTCCAGGAGTATATATATATATATATATATATATATATATATATATATATATATATATATACTTACTTATCGCGAATGGACCCAGAAGGATCACGCAAAGCTTTCTGACGTCGTTTCTTCCATACTTCTTTCATTCGTTCTCCATTTTTCTTTTTCTTTCTTCTGTCCATTTTGTTCCTGGTCTCTTTAGTGCTTCCTTCTCCGACAATACAATCCACTTTTCCTCCTTATTTCTAAAAGTTTTTCTATCTTTGACATCTTTAAGTTCAATATTTGCTTTTTGTAAATCTAATTTTACTTGGCTAATCCATGGTGTTGTTGATTTGACTTTTTCTATGTAAGTGAGAATTCTGTTTGTGAGTCGCGTGGGGAGAAGTCTAGTGACATGTCCATAAAATTTTAATCTTCGCCTTCTTATGTCTGCTGCCAGGTTTGATATAGTTTCTTTGGTTCTTCTTGATTGTATCCGGTATCCTTCTTCTGTTAATTTTGGACCTAAAATCTTTCTCATAATTTTGCGTTCTTCTTTTAGTATTTTTTCTAAGTCACATTTTGTGTGGAGCGTGAGCGTTTCACTAGCATATAGTGCTGCTGGCTTAATTACTGCGCAGTAGTGTCTGATTTTTGTGTTCGAGGAGATGCATTTTTTATTGTATATTTCATGTGTCATACCATATGCTCTCTTCATTTTCTGTTGTCTGATCTTCTGTGCAACTTTCTCTCCTCCGGTTGGCTCCAAAATTTCACCTAGGTATTTAAAATGTTTTACTCTATTTATTTTTCCATATTTTGTGTTCAAACTGTGTATATGGAATTTCGTACAGAAAAATTCTGTCTTTTGAAACGAAATTTGTAAACCTACTTTATCCGCGCATTCCTTAAGGATCTCTATTTGTTTGGTGGCGATTTCTTCATCATCTGCAAGTATGGCCAAGTCGTCCGCGAATGCTAAACAAGATACCTCCACGTTGTCTTTGGTTCTACCAAGATGGATTGGTTTCCAGTAGGATTGATTTTTTAATTCTTTTTCCCATTCCTTAATGACTTTACCCAGGACTATATTAAACAGAAGTGGAGATAGCCCGTCACCTTGACGTACTCCAGTTTTTATGAGAAAAGGTTCAGAGATTTCTCCCCTGAATTTAACTTTAGATACAGTGTCTGTCAGTGATTCTTTGATAAGCCTTAGTGTTTTGGAGTCAAGTCCAAGTTCCTCTAAAATGTTAAACAAAGATTGCCGGTCAATTGAGTCATAGGCTTTCTTAAAATCTACAAATGTACAAATTATGGGGGCATTTCTAATTGCTTTGTGTTTTAATATTGTCTTTAAATTAAATATTTGTTCTATGCATGAGCGACCGGGGCGGAAGCCTGCTTGATAATCACCAATTTGGCGTTCCAACTGCTCTTGTGTTCTTTTCAGCAGGCATGTTGAGAGAATTTTGTAGGTGACTTGTAAAAGTGAGATTCCCCTGTAGTTATTGACATTTGTTCTGTCTCCTTTTTTATGTAACGGGTGAATAAGGGCACATTTCCAATCCTCTGGTAATTTTTCTGTTTCCCATATTTTTGTTATTTTTTTGTGAGCTCTTGCAACGTCTTTGGTCCTAGGTTTTTTAATAGCTCTGCAACAATGCCATCTTCGCCAGATGTTCTATTATTTTTTAAGTTTTTAATGTGACATTTGATTTCTTCCTGTGTTGGTGGTAATGAATCCGGTTGAGCGTTGGCACTGATTTCTTTGGGAAACCTTAAACTAGGTTCTGGGCAATTTAGTAGGTTAGAAAAATATTGAGCCAATACTTGACAGTTTTTCTGGTTTGTTAGGGCTAATTTACCATCTGGTTTTCTGAAACATAAATTTTGAGGGATATATCCTCGTATTTTATCTGTGAAAGTTCTGCAGAAGTCTCTTGTATTATAGTTTTGGAAATTTTCTTCTATGGCATCCAGTTGTGCCTTTGTGTACTTCCTTTTTGCTTGCCTAATAGATTTTGAAACCTGTTTTATAACCTCGTTAAATAAATGTAGACTTTCTTGTGATTTTTTACTGTTATATTCTTGAAATGCCTTTTTTCTCCTTTCCAATGAATTTTCACAGTCTGAATCCCACCAAGGGTGTTTGAATATCTTTTTCAAGGGAATAGTTTCCTTAGCTATTCGCGTGATTTTAGAATTAAATTCTTCCCATGTGTTTGCCTTTTCCTTCTCCCATTCTTCTTTTACTTTAGATTCTTTAATCTTCTTGGTGTCATATTTCTGTATTTCTGTTTTCTTCTGATGACTTCTTCGTGCAGTAAACTTGATTTTAATTCTAGTTAGGTAATGGTCTGAATCAATGTTTGCTCCTCTGCGTACTTGGACGTCGTAAATTTCTTTTTGTACTGGGTATGAAATCGCCACATGATCTATTTGAAACTCGCCAATTTGTTGTATAGGAGATGTCCATGTCTTTTGTTTTCTTGGACATTTTCTTAGAGATGTTGACATTATCTTCAGGTTATTCTGCTTACATAGTTCGACGAGCCTTGTACCATTTTTATTGGTAAATTTATGTGCAGGATATTTGCCTACGGTTTTTTGGTGGATTTTCTCTCTACCAATTTGGGCATTAAAATCGCCGAGTAGAACTTTTGTATCATCTTTTGGAATCTTGGCCATTATATTCTCCAAATTTTCCCAGAACTTTTCTGTTTCTATGGGTTTTTTTTTTGTTGTCTCCGTTTGTGGGAGCATGAACATTAACCATTGTGTATGTTTTGTTGGCACGTTGTAAGCGCATCGTCATTATCCTATTATTTACGGGAGTAACTTCCTTGATGGAGCTGAGCACGCTCTTGTGTATGATAAACGCCATCCCGAGATGGGGGGCTCCTCTTCCGATTCGTTTATCCGTCTTGCTCTTAAAGATGCGATAGTTGCCATAATCTGATGTTTCTTCATCTGTAAAACGTGTCTCCTGTAAAGCTAGTATTACTATCTTTTGCTTTTCAAGTTCTGTTGTAAGGTTTAGAAGTTTTCCTGGTTGGATTAATGTATTTATGTTAAAGGTTCCAATGTATGTAGGTGTTTTAAGTGGAAGTTTGCCAGAGAGCTCCGACTTTCTCTGATGTAATCGTGTAAGTCCAGGTTCCCCAGAATCCGAATTCCTGGTTGCCATCTGTTGATGGGTGGATTGGTTACCACCTGGGGTAATGTTGTTATTACTTGCACGAGTCATACTTGCTTGTAATCAAGTTGGTCCAGTGTTTCCACTGGGTGTTTAGAACCAGGGATTGTTAGTTCCTGGCGCATTATGACCAGCCGCACATTGTGTGAACAGACGCTGACCAGGATGCCGATGGTTCCCACTTCAGACGCGTCCTGGATTTGGGTGTTGACAGTGCTTATTGTAATGGCGGCACTTACTCGCCATGACACAGCAACGTCTTCGGGTTCTGTGGTTTTTGAATGAGTGTGACCCTTGCCAAAAGTCACCCTCCCACACCCTCGTGATGCTGCCGCCTCGGTCCGGGACTGCTTATTTGGGTTTCCCCTTATTCGCAGCTGTCCACCATATCTGATGGATCGTTCGCTATCCGCCACCTGCGACCCGCCCTGTACCTGAGGCTCGGCTATATATATCTGGTTGTCGTATGACTGTTAAAAGATTATAATTAATGTTAGTCTAGTTGGTAATTTGGTAAGCTAGACTGGATTCCTGGTGAAACAGTTGCTCAGTAATGCAAGGTTAACTTCCCCAGACAACTGACAGCTTTTAACCCACTTTTATGGTCTTGAATATCAGCACCGCTTACACCACAAATTAAAGCAACAACATTACAGCGTGTTCATCAGAGGCAAGAGTATCGTCAGCAGTATCCCACGGAAATGTGGCAGCAGAGGTATGGTTTTCTATGTAGTGTGCATAAATCATTTGACGTATTGGGTGAGCACCAGTGAGCGGCTATTTGCAGATGGCTCTGTAGTGTACGGGCAGTGTCGTCTTCATATGACAGTAGGAGGCTACGAAATGACTTTGATAGGATTTCTATTTGGCGTGATAAATGGAAGGTAAAGACTGAAAAACATAAATTCGTGCAGATGGTGGAAAAAACAAACCAGTATTATTCGAATATACAGCGGCCAGTCATATTGATGCGATCATCTGTCAAAAGCCCGAATAACCACCTTTTGCAGCGCGGAACACTGCGAGACGGGCAGGAAAGAGTCGGCAAGGTTATCGAAGATACTGACACGGACGTGGAGCCATGCCGACTCGAGTGCCCTGGCCAGTTGCGCTAGGTTCCCCGGTCGAAGATCCACGGTGCGAACAGCCCGATCGAGGTGGTCCCACAGATTGTCGACTGTATTCAAATCCGGAGAGTTTGGTTCAAATGGCTCTGAGCACTACGGGACTTAACTTCTGAAGCCATCAGTCACCTAGAACTTAGAACTACTTTAACCTAACAAACCTAAGGACATCACACACAGCCATGCCCGAGGCAGGATTCGAACCTGCGACCGTAGCGGTCGCGCGGTTCCACACTGTAGCGCCTACAACCGCTCGGCCACTCCGGCCGGCGAGAGTTTGGTGTCCAGGGCAGTACGGTAAACTCATCCTGCTGCTCTTGGAACTACGCACGTACACTGCAAGTTGTGTGACACGTTGCATTGTTCTGCTGGTAGTTGCCACTGTACAGAGGAAAAACTAACTGCATGTAAGGGTAGACATTGTCCCCAAAGATAGATAAAAACTTGTGTTGATCCATTGTGTCTTCCAGAATGACGAGATCACCCAGGAAATGCCACGAAATCATTCCCCAGACATAACGCTCCCTCCTTGTTTGCTGCCAGATGGTTCACGCCGTTCACGCCAACGGGCGTTTGTCCAATGGAGCATTAAACGTAATTCGTCTGAAGACGCCACCTGTCACCACTCACTGGGCGTCCAGTTGCGCTACTGGCGTGCAAATTCCAGCCTTCGTCGTCGATGAACTGCAGTCAGCTGGGCCTATGAATGAGGCGCCTGCAGCGAAGGCCAATACGCAGCAACGTTTACTGAACGGTTGTTGAGGAGACAGTGTTGGTAGCCTCTCGGTTCGTCTTGGAGGTCAGCTGCTCAACAGCTGCACATATCTCTGCAGCCGTCGTTCACCCCTATCATCCATAGCCCGTGGTGCACCATAGTTGCCTAGGCGCCGTTTTTGGATAGCACTGTAAACCTTAACCTCGGTGGCACGCGAACAGTTCACAAATTTAACCGTTCCGGAAATGCTTCCACCCTTCGCCCAAAAGCCAGTGGTCATGCCCTTTGGGACTTCAAATAAATCGTTTCGTATAATCATCACGAC
Organism: Schistocerca cancellata; assembly: GCF_023864275.1. NCBI lineage: Eukaryota > Metazoa > Arthropoda > Insecta > Orthoptera > Acrididae > Schistocerca > Schistocerca cancellata. The sequence goes on from NC_064634.1 coordinate 303,291,066, forward strand.
AATGGCTGCACTGTTTTTCCGCGTCCCCCGACACGCTTTATATACCCCCCACAGCTTTAGCTGCCATCTGCCGTGTGTGAGTGGTTATCGCGCGTTGACGCCGAACATAGGGGGTGGTCACATTAATGTGACTGGATCGTGCAATATTAGGGTGTGCTGCCTGAAACAATCACGTCAATTAAATACAGGATGTTCAAAAATTCCCGCTGCAAACAGCTAGGACTTGTAGAGGGGAGTGAGTACATAATATTTCCGGTCAATGCTACATCGTATGCATAAAGTCCTCCTCACCCTCACTGAACAGCACAAAGAAATCAACATAATCAAATCAATTGCCCAAAATAATGGCTATGATGCTTCTATCATAGACACACTCTCTCAAAAAATAAAAGAAAAAATTGCTAGCAATAAGTCTTTGCAACAAGCAACAGCCACAATAACTATGAAAGACAAAAAATCAGTAAAATATGTAGCCCTACCATATATAGGCCCACTTTCATACAAAATTTCCAACCTATTCAAGAAGAAAAATGTCAAAATCAGTTTCTCTACCAATAATAAACTCCAACACAGAGTCATACACTCACTTCCACACAATAGCATACCCCATAAAAGATCAGGAATTTATAAACTTAAGTGTAACAACTATTCAAGGAACACCTTGATGCCCTACGTCTGAAAAACCTAAGCAAATCTGCTTTTGCCACCCATCTTGCAGAAAACAATCATACAGTTGAGAATATAGAAAACAACCTGCAGATATTACACCTCAAAGACAAGGGTTTCACATTGAATCTCGTAGAGGAGATTGAGATTCATACACATAAAAACAGGTTCCCTGATCTCATTCTGAATGAACAGACAGAGTCAGTTAACACCCCCTTCCTAAATAACTTTGAAGAAGCTTTCACTTTTTTAAAATAACTTAAGCCTAATATTCCATTAAAACATTCAGTATACAGGCCCCCAAAAACTGCTTATATGTCACTGAAACATTGCATAATGAAAACATGTGCATTGCTTATCATGTCATATATTAGAATTTATCTCCTAAAATTGTAACAACTAATTAGTAACACACAGTTTTTCTGTACTACATATAATGTTTGTAATCTTATTTTCACGTAATTTTATTTATTCCGTTTTAGATTAATCTCTTACAATAGCAAAGAGATATTTTACTGTACCCATATCGACTATACAGCAACTGTAAGTTAACATCGTTATGACTGTAAGCTCTTTGCAAATATTGTTCTCGTTTGTAATATGAAGCTGGGCCACGTTTTGTAAACGTTGTTCGTGTGTGCTGCGTGTGTAGTTAAGATGATGAGGTTGAAAGTGATGTCCATTGACTGGAATAGCACTCACATAGTGCATATTGAAAAGTGTATTAAGCTTGCGCTTGAAAACATAAACGCACGAATATTTCGTCAGGCAGAACTACATAGCTCGTAAGTACAATAACCTGCACGTTTACTAAGTTTAAAACAGAAAACTATCTCATGAGCAATTAGATTTTGTAAAAGAAGTAAATCTTTTGTAAAAATACCATTACCGATATGACAACAAAAATATTTCTTTTCTTTCCCAGTGCAGCAAACGAATAACAAAAACAAAACTAGGTCCAACTTAGAATGCTTGTAACTGCCATCTGAAGATGGATTTGTAAAGAAAAATCCGAAACCGGTCATGGTCTGAAGATAATAAACCTTTTTAAACCATACATGTGGCTGGTAGCTGTTTTTTATAAATTATAAACCATAATATTTTTAATGGGAACCCATGTCCAGAAACGTCATCCAACGACACTACAGAATGTCAAAGTTAGAAACGATGGTGCCTGTAAATTTATGTGTATACAGGATGATTCTGTGATCCTGAGGATGTTACAAACTTTGTAGGATGATGGAGCAGGATAAATGTATACATTTGAAGTATGATTTCCCTGCACCAGAAACGAACAAGTCGAAAGTTATAAGTGAAAACCGTTCTGATACCTCTAACAGTGGAATACATGTACTGGTACTGTTGTTGCTAATATTTTCGGAGGCGGTGAAATGGACCATGTGTACATGCTTACCTTAGGAGCTATGAGCACTTGTTTAATTGAGTTGTTGTGTTTCACAGTAATGAAGATGAACAAGTTCCCACAGCTCCTCAGGCGTGCATTCTAGAGCCTATATTTACTGGATGTTTTTTCTTGTTTTGTTCCTTACCACCAGCACTGAAAGTTGCCTACTCTATAATCTTAGCAACAGTACCAGTGCATGTATTTCAGTGTCGGAGGTATTAGAACGGTTTTCGTTTGTAACTTTCGACTCGTTCGTTTCCACTAAAGGGACCCTTACCTCAGATTGATACATTTATTCTTATCCATCAGTCTAAAAAGTTTGTAACATCATCACGATCACGGAATCAACGTAAAGACACTTAAATTCACAGGCTCCGGCGCCTGTGACTTTGACGTTTTGCAGTGTCGTTGTATGACGTTTCCGGACATGAGTTCCTATTCAAAATATCATGTACTCACTCCCCTCTCCAAGTCCTAGAAACTTTTAACGGGAATTTTAGAACACCATGTATAGTAAGGCATGATGCTGCAGAGGAAGTTCTAACAGAACTAGGAGGTGAGGTCTACTGTAGGGTGATTGTACAGAACACTTGTAGAACCCATTCTTGAGTACCGCTCGAGTATTTGGGATCCCCACCATGTCGAATTAAATATAGGCATTGAAGCATTCAGAGTCGTGCTGCTAGATTTGTTACCAGTAAGCTCAATCGAGACGCGACTATTACGGAAATGCTCCATGAAATCAAGTGGGAATCCCTTGATGGAAGACGACGTTCTTTTCACGAAACAATATTGAGAAAGGTTAGAGAATCAGCATTTGCGACTGACTGCAGAACGATTCTAATGGCTCTAACATACTTCTCATGTAAGGTCCGCGAAGATAAGATAAATCAGGTCTTGTACGGAAGAATATAGCAGTTGTTTGCCGGCCAGGGTTGCCGAGCGGTTCTAGGCGCTACAGCACTTGAGTCCCATAGTGCTCAGAGCCATTTATAGCAGTTGTTTTTCCCTCTCTCCATTTGCGAGTAGAACAAGAAAGGGAATGACTAATAATGGTACAACGTATCCACCGCCATGCACTGTATGGTGGCTTACAGAGTGTGTATGTATATCCAGATACAAATATCAAGTGGATAGACTGGATACTACGAATGAACTATGAGCGGCCACAGGCGGTGTAATAAGAGATTTGCCTACATGGTGTCTCAAACTTTCTAGGTCAAATTGAAACAGGTGATAGTGCATTCACAACTGATCATATCGAGATAGGAAACCAATGGTCAGAAATGCATATTACTTTGTTATGGACATAAACAGCGTACACCGCATAACAACAACGTAGCTCATAGTAACTGTTCAAAGTGACGAGCGCCAGTCTCAGTGCATGCATAGTAACGGCACATGAATTTCTGCCGCACTCTCCCAAAGATTCCTGGTGTCTGTTGTACTTGGAGACAGGTAAGCAGGAATTAGAATTATATATTAATACCTTCAGCTGCTGACGGGCGTTGATATATATCAATGGGGACAGGTGAAAAGTGTCCCCGACCGGGACTGGAACCCGGCATCTCCTGCTTACATGGCAGACGCTCTATCGATCTGCGTCACCGAGGGCACAGATGATGGTTCGACTGCAGGGACTATCTCGCGCCCTTCTGTTCTTTCGGACATGTTGGAAAGAACAGACACCATATCCATATTAGAATATAGTTATGGCAATACCGGGCATGACCTTCTTCTTCTGTGCGTATGCACACACCCGAACTCTTATGGGACTCGGTAATAACGTCTTCCACGAGTAATGAGTGTGTTGGGTAGGGACACTACGAATGTAGTGTGTGGACATATAAGGTGAGAATGTGGGTCTCGCGGGATGCGTGCGCGAGATAGTCCCTCCCTTTGTGCCCTCGATGGCTCAGATGGATAGAGGGTCTGCCATATAAGCAGGAGGTACCGGGTTCGAGTCCCGGTCTGGGCACACATTTTCACCTGTCCCCGTTGCTATATATCAACACCTGTCAGCAGCTGAAGGTATTAATACATTGAGTGGCACCCACATACCTTGCTCATACTGTGGCATCAAGCAGTCAGGCCTGCAAGATGAGTGGTCTGCCAAGCGAGTGGATTTATTGTTATTTCTCGAGTAACATCAATGACTGATTATGAGCTCTAGTACCCACAATTAAGCTACAAATTATTCTCCTGTTTGAATATTACGCAACGGAAACGGATAACGCACATCTGACTATTCGGAATTTACACAACTCTGATGGTTCACTACGCTCTGGCAATACCACATTTTCATCTTTGATCAACACGTGGCCATCGCAATGAATGGCGCACACATTATAAATTCTGGATATCATGACTACACATTATTCGAATAACAAGGCCACCAATCTCTTTCTTTTCACTATCTTTTTTATTCCGATAAATTCTATTGTGATTCAAAGATAACCTAAACTCACCATTACATTTTATACAATAATTGCACATGAGAAACTCCGCCCAGTGGGCATGGCTTTACATTGGTGATTCTCTATCTTATGGTCTCGTAATTATCTAACGGTACAGTGCACTTTCTGGATAGGATGGTGGATCTTTTGCTATATCTCACATTTCGACTCTCACACCCATCATCACGAAATTTTACTCCAGACCGAGCGGTACAAAAAGGAACATGCATAACCCACTGCCTCTGAACCTATCTTGCTACTCTCCCATGCAAACCACACATACTTAAATCACATGAAATACATCAACCTGGCAACATATAATACATCACAAAGAATAGTCATAACGTTAGAATCACTTCACTTTCAGCTTTCCCACTTCAATTAGTATTCATCCCAGTTTCACACGACACTGCCCCACTTCGTAACTTTTCTTTCCTACTACGAACTCTGGAGAATATATGCACGTCTTCCTGTGCAATGCAAGCCAAGTGGCGTTGCTGGATAGACGGCTGACTCACCTTGCTTTTCTCTCATAGTATTAGAGTTTGAATCTAGCGTCACACGGAAACGTAACAAGCAAAGTAATATTAAGATCATATTCGTCACACACGCGAGTCCCCAACTGATACCTTGGACGAGTACTTCTCTTTATCCTTTGTCTCATACACAGATTGAGACTCACACAGTACTCACCATGTGGAAGTACTCGTCTCTAATTTCAAGTCCTGCACACGCCATTTCTTAAATATTTCCAACTTATAGTACAAACGCCAGTAATTCAGCTTAAACATTAGCACTCGGAAGTATTTCAACTTAGTATTAGCATTAGCAAGTATTTCAACCTATTGCTACATGTTGTTTCATTGTGACCGTTGGTCACTTCCGAAGATTACTACGATCCCCTTAATATTACCTGCCTGTCATTTAATTCTCCCCCCAAAAGTTCCTGAAATAGAGAAATAATTATTCCAAACTACTCTGAAGTATTCCACATGCATACCATTCTCTACTCTCTTGTCTTTACGGAGCACATCTAAGACAGGTCTTACCAACACAAGATCCAGCGCCAGAGTGCTGAAACATGGCCGTTCTTCAGGTCATCTCGCACCTCCGCCAAGGTGGGGGAGCACCTTGCTACCGTATTGGTCAGCCACATTTCAGGCGCTCAAAGCTCATGTAAATTTCATCTCTTTGGTTCCACCAAAGGTGACCAAAGGACCGTCTCAAAGATGATCATATATTGCACGTTCACTATCTGCGGTTAGCAGATCTCAACAAATTTGATATAGGGATTTATTTTGTGGGAGTGCACATGTGATCAATTAAATAAATAAATTGTCCTTCTTTCCTACACTGGTATCCAGCTTCGGTGTATTAAGTGAAATATGAGTTATTATTACAAAAAATATGTTGTTCTGACAAGAATAACGAAGAATGTTGTACCAATTTTCAATGTCGGGCGGTACTGTACCCTTTCAACATAATTCTGTTTCGTTCTAGACGTCTGCAGGTCATCAATGGTATCTGTTCTTTTGGACATGTCCGAAAAAACAGAGACCATATACATATAAGTATAAAGTATACTTAGCAAGCAGTTTTTCGTCCGCTTCTAGAGGACGGGGTTTCAAACACTAACGACTAGACGTAAGCCAGTAGGAGAAAGTCCAGAGGTGCGAGATCTGTCGATCACGCTGGCCATAGGACAGGACCTCCCTTTCCAATCCAACGATTAGGTTGCGCGTTGTTCAGGTGACCGCGGACATTAACATTGAAATGGGCTGGTGTTGAAAACATATCATTTCGCGGACAAAATGGTGTGCAGTCGTCAAGAGCTGTGGCAGCACACCTTGCAGAAACAACAGGTAAAATAGACCAGTCAAACGGGGAGGGGGCAAATAAGATCCTGCCAGATCATCCTGGACAATGCCAGCTCAGACGTTCACAGAGAACCGTTGCTGGTGGCCGCTGATGTGGGTGGCGTGGGGATGGTCCTCACTCCAGGCGTGGCTGTTGCTGCTGTTGAAAACAACATAACGGGTGAATTATGCCCCTTTTGTGAACACTACAAACAGTACGAAGTTAGGTACCAGAGGACTGCGACGGCTAATCCATTGACAGAAGTGAAAGCGGGGCGCAAAATCGACTGGCGCCAGTACTTCCACATGTTGTTTATGATAGGGGAGTAATACCTGTTCCACCAGTATTATCTGCACTGTATCATTCGAAGTGTGCGGTTTGTGGGCATGTCTATGGGTGTTTATTGCTGGGTTGTCGGCCACACCATCCAACACCATCTCCTCGAAGTTAAGTGTCCACACATGTTTTCTGTGGAAACCTTGGCCAATTGTCTATCGCGTAAACGACCCCGTCTCTGGTAAGTTGGTATCCACGGAGATAAACTCCTCCCATTTACGATGACTACTATTGGGAATGCGTTCTCTGTACATTCGTCCTGCTTTACGGGCCAACATGTTGCTACGCCGTACATTAAATGGCTCTGGCTCTGAGTACTATGGGACTTAACATCTTAGGTCATCAGTCCCCTAGCCCGCATCTCGTGGTTGTGCGGTAGCGTTCTCGCTTCCCACGCCCGGGTTCCCGGGTTCGATTCCCGGCGGGGTCAGGGATTTTCTCTGCCTCGTGATGGCTGGGTGTTGTGTGCTGTCCTTAGGTTAGTTAGGTTTAAGTAGTTCTAAGTTCTAGGGGACTTATGACCACAGCAGTTGAGTCCCATAGTGCTCAGAGCCATTTGAGCCATCAGTCCCCTAGAACTTAGAACTACTTAAACATAACTAACATAAGGACATCACACACATCCATGCCCGAGGCAGGATTCGAACCTGCGACCGCAGCAGTCCTGCGGTTCCGGACTCAAGCGCCTAGAACTGCACGGCCACCGCGGCCGGCGTACATTAAATGCTTATGTGCCAACTCTCATGATGAGCAATGTTCCAACTGTGACAACGCGTCATACACTGCACACAGTAACACATCTTACTGAGGACACATCACAAGCCGTCTCATGCAATGGACAACTGACACAAAGGGAAATGGTTTGTGTGCGGCACAGGTTAATTCACCGTAGCGATGCATGCGGTCATCACATGACACATGTGATGTGAGCTACGTTGTGTACAGTACGTCTGTTTGGTGATCAGGAGTGTACGCTGTTTATTACCCGCAGCCTTTTCCAGTGTACAACAGCCACCCGGGATCTTTTGCGACGGAACTGCATGCGTCGTTGCAATAGATGCATTGAGATTGGCGATTGTTAATTTGAACAATTCCTATGAGCTATGTTGTTGCTACGGAGTCGCTGTGTATGTCCGTGTTTTTGTTGTTGTCTTCTTCGGTCCTGAGACTGGTTTGATGCAGCTCTCCATGCTAATCTATCCTGTGCAAGCTCCTTCATCTCCCAGTACCTACTGCAACCTACATCCTTCTGAATCTGCTTAGTGTATTCATCTCTTGGTCTCCCTCTACGATTTTTACCCTCCACGCTGCCCTCCAATGCTAAATTTGTGATCCCTTGATGCCTCAGAACATGTCCTACCAACCGATCCCTTCTTCTAGTCAAGTTGGGCCACAAACTTCTCTTCTCCCCAAATCCTATTCAATACCTCCTCATTAGTTACGTGATCTACCCATCTAATCTTCAACATTTTTCTGTAGCACCACATTTCGAAAGCTTCTATTCTCTTCTTGTCCAAACTACACTCCTGGAAATGGAAAAAAGAACACATTGACACCGGTGTGTCAGACCCACCATACTTGCTCCGGACACTGCGAGAGGGCTGTACAAGCAATGATCACACGCACGGCACAGCGGACACACCAGGAACCGCGGTGTTGGCCGTCGAATGGCGCTAGCTGCGCAGCATTTGTGCACCGCCGCCGTCAGTGTCAGCCAGTTTGCCGTGGCATACGGAGCTCCATCGCAGTCTTTAACACTGGTAGCATGCCGCGACAGCGTGGACGTGAACCGTATGTGCAGTTGACGGACTTTGAGCGAGGGCGTATAGTGGGCATGCGGGAGGCCGGGTGGACGTACCGCCGAATTGCTCAACACGTGGGGCGTGAGGTCTCCACAGTACATCGATGTTGTCGCCAGTGGTCGGCGGAAGGTGCACGTGCCCGTCGACCTGGGACCGGACCGCAGCGACGCACGGATGCACGCCAAGACCGTAGGATCCTACGCAGTGCCGTAGGGCACCGCACCGCCACTTCCCAGCAAATTAGGGACACTGTTGCTCCTGGGGTAACGGCGAGGACCATTCGCAACCGTCTCCATGAAGCTGGGCTACGGTCCCGCACACCGTTAGGCCGTCTTCCGCTCACGCCCCAACATCGTGCAGCCCGCCTCCAGTGGTGTCGCGACAGGCGTGAATGGACGGACGAATGGAGACGTGTCGTCTTCAGCGATGAGAGTCGCTTCTGCCTTGGTGCCAATGATGGTCGTATGAGTGTTTGGCGCCGTGCAGGTGAACACCACAATCAGGACTGCATACGACCGAGGCACACAGGGCCAACACCCGGCATCATGGTGTGGGGAGCGATCTCCTACACTGGCCGTACACCACTGATGATCGTCGAGGGGACACTGAATAGTGCACGGTACATCCAAACCGTCATCGAACCCATCGTTCTACCATTCCTAGACCGGCAAGGGAACTTGCTGTTCCAACAGGACAATGCACGTCCGCATGTATCCCGTGCCACCCAACGTGCTCTAGAAGGTGTAAGTCAACTACCCTGGCCAGCAAGATCTCCGGATCTGTCCCCCATTGAGCATGTTTGGGACTGGATGAAGCGTCGTCTCACGCGGTCTGCACGTCCAGCACGAACGCTGGTCCAACTGAGGCGCCAGGTGGAAATGGCATGGCAAGCCGTTCCACAGGACTACATCCAGCATCTCTACGATCGTCTCCATGGGAGAATAGCAGCCTGCATTGCTGCGAAAGGTGGATATACACTGTACTAGTGCCGACATTGTGCATGCTCTGTTGCCTGTGTCTATGTGCCTGTGGTTCTGTCAGTGTGATCATGTGATGTATCTGACCCCAGGAATGTGTCAATAAAGTTTCCCCTTCCTGGGACAATGAATTCACGGTGTACTTATTTCAATTTCCAGGAGTGTATTTATCGTCCATGTTTCACTTTCATACATGGCTACACTCCATGCAAATACTTTCAGAAACGACTTTCTGACACTTAAATCTACACTCCATGTTACAAATTTCTCTTCTTCAGAAACGCTTTCCTTGCCATTGCCAGTCTACATTTTATATCCTCTCTACTTCGACCATCATCAGTTATTTTGCTCCCTAAATAGCAAAACTCCTTTACTACTTTAAGTGTCTCATTTCCTAATCTAATTCCCTCAGCATCACCCGACTTAATTCGACTACATTCTATTATCCTTGTTTTACTTTTGTTGATGTTCATCTTATATCCTCCTTTCAAGCCACTGTCCATTCCGTTCAACTGCTCTTCCAAGTCCTTTGCTGTCTCTGACAGAATTACAGTGTCATCGGCGAACTTCAAAGTTTTTATTTATTCTCCCTGGATTTTAATACCTACTCCAAATTTTTCTTTTGTTTCCTTTACTGCTTGCTCAATATACAGATTGAATAACATCGGGGAGAGGCTTCAACCCTGTCTCACTGCCTTCCCAACCACTGCTTTCCTTTCATGCCCCTCAACTCGTATAACTGCCATTTGGTTTCTATACAAATTGTAAATAGCCTTTCGCTCCCTGTATTTTACCCCTGCCATCTTTAGAATTTGAATCAGCGTATTCCAGTCAACATTGTCAAAAGCTTTCTCTAAGTCTACAAATGCTAGAAACGTAGCTTTGCCTTTCCTTAATCTTTCTTCTAAGATAAGTCGTAAGGTCAGTATTGCCTCACGTGTTCCAACATTTCTACGGAATCCAAACTGATCTTCCCCGATGTCGGCTTCTAGCAGTTTTTCCATTCGTCTGTAAATAATTCGCGTTAGTATTTTGCATAACAAATATGCATTTCCTACCATTGGTTCCCTATCTCAGTGACTGTGGACCCGCTATCACCAGTTTCAATTGGATCCAAAAGATTTGAGACACACTTTTCGGCTTCACCAGTAGAGACGCAATATGTGACCGCTCCAGTCGTGACAACGGAGAAGATGAGTCGCAGCAGTTAATGCGCTCAGCAAATGAGCGAAATATTCGGACTGAGAAAGCGAGACCGCGGGAGCACCGTAGATGTTATCAGCGTACTACGGCCCATTTGGACGAAACACGCACTTCAGTTCATCGACGCAGCCGGCTGGGTTGTACGCAAGACGTACCGCGTGGAGCAGAGAGGAGTTAGAATTTGATGTTTATCTGTGGCGGCGTCTTCAGCAGGCTAACAGTAAGTACTGCCGCCCGCAGGGAGGCACGCACATAAATTACGGCCAGCCACTCACTGCCACGCGGCACGCATCGCCGACGTCACGTGTTCCGCCCACACACGCGCCCTTCATTTCGCTGTGATTTTTACTAGTTTTAGGTGCAGTATGAGCTACGATCGGTGAATAAATTATGAGACTCGAGTCGGCACTGAATGAACAATTAATGGTAGTCAGCCCCCCATGACGTTTCATAGCATTCAGGTTAAGAACGTAGGTGACTGTGGTGATTGGTCCAGCTGAACCACCGAGCGAGGTGGCGCATTGGTTAGCACACTGGACTCGCGTTCGGGAGGACGAAGGTTCAATCCCACGTCCGGCCATCCTGATTTAGGTTTTCCGTGATTTCCCTACATCACTTCAGACAAATGCCGGGATGGTTCCTTTGAAAGGTCACGTCCGATTTCCTTTACCATCCTTCCCTAATCCGAGCTTGCGCTCCGTCTCTAATGACCTCGTTGTCGACGGGACGTTGAACACTAATTTCCTCCTCCTTCTCCTCCACCCGCTGAACCGAATACTCAACAGTCCCTAGGAAACTTCTGGATGGGACAATCCTTCTCAACTTGATCGATGCTCTACTACTGCACTGTACTACCCAAGCCTCCTGGAAAAACGTATAAACAACATATCTACACCTGCATGATTACTCTGCAGTTCACACTTAAGCACCTGGCAGAGGGTTTATCGAACCACCTTCGGAATATTTGTCTACTTTTCAGTCTTGATAGCTTGCGGCAAAACTGAACACTTCAAACTTTCCGTGTAAGCTAAGATTTCATTTATTTTATTACGATGGTCATGCATGATTATGTAAGTAGTTGTCAACAAACTAATTGCGCATTCGTAGGAGAAAGTTGGTGGTTGAAATTTCGTGAAAACATATAGGCGCTACGAAAACCGTCTTTGTTTTAATGAATGTCACCCCAGCTCGCGTATCATATCGTTGATACTCTGTCACCTATTCCACAGTATCACAGAATGAGTTGCCCCTCTTTAAACTTTCTCGATGGCCTGCGTCGATTCTACTGGGTTGGGTTCCCATACCACGCAGCTGTACTCCAGAAGTAGACAAACAAGCCGAGAGTAGGCAGTCTCCGTAGTATATCTGTTGCATCTTCTAAGTGTTCTGCCAATAGAAACTTGTCTTTGGTTCGCTTTCCCTAAAACATTTTCTAATTTTTTTTCGTGTGACTAGGGCCTCCCGTCGGGTAGAACGTCCACCGGGTGCAAGTCTTTCGATTTGACACCACTTGCGTGTCGATGGGGATGAAATGATGATGATTAGTATAACACAACACCCAGTCCCTGAGTGGAGAAAGTCTCCAACCCAGCCGGTAATCGAACCCGGGCCCTTAGGATTGACATTCTATCGCACTGACCACTCAGCTAAAGGGGCCAACATTTTCTAGGTGATCGTCCTAGTTTAAGTTGCTCATAACTCTAGTCCTTAGGTATTTACTTGAACAGACAGCCTTTTGATTGTATGTAACGGTTTCCTCTTAGTACTCATGTGGATAACTTCACAGTGTTTCTTATTCATATAAACAATGACATGCTTCGGAAAAACGTAAAAACGAGAAAAGTGTATTATCGTAAAAGCAGAGAGAATTACTGTTTGGGCTGACCATCATAAAGCACGTTAAAAACGCCATGAAATGAAACGCAAACTGTCGATGTCGTAAAAATCTGTAGAAATTTTAAAGTTTCTATTTTTCTTGATGAATGTGCAATTACTCCAGCAAACAATGAGAGAGAAATCCGTTAAGGGGAGTTGGAACGCCGTATCCCAGCAATGTTAAATTTAGTGACTTGGCCTCCTTGTATTTCAGGAATCACTGTAGCCATTGACGTGAAACTTTTACAGGACATTAAACTGTATGTTCTGAGTCTACTGAATTATAATAATTGCATTTCAGCCACTGCTTTCGGAAATACAATTTTTTAATTACACAGTTAAAATTGTGTCTACTTTTTTTGTACGTTATCCTAAATAATTTTAATTATACATAACACTATGTTCTTCTTTTGGTTTAGTGGACTCAGGATATGTATGTTTTTACTCCCTGACTCTACTCGAAGTGGTTTCTGAGATTTAGGGAAAAATGCAACAGAAAATGTAAACTTCCACGAACGGCTTTTCTGGGCTCCTTAGTGGCCAACTGTGCTGCAAACTCTGCTTTATCAATGCGAACCATGTCCATCCGTTCAAGTTCTTTGATGCAGTTTGCTCCAGGATTAATTCCCATGTGCTGTAGCACTTTCACCCTACTAGTGTTACCACCATTAAAAGCAATAACAGCATCCTGAACCCCCCCCCCCCCCACTTTAGTGCCTTCATTCCAACAAAAAAAATTTTTGGTAAGCGAGTCCTTATAAGATTATTGAACGATTCATTGGGATTTTGAGTCTGACCATGCAGACACTTCTTCAGTAATTGACTCTGACGAAGGCCTTCTGCCAGTCTATAAAACAAGCGCAAACTTCTTCGTTAACGGCCAAAACTCTCTCTGACAATATCCTCATCATGTCAATGGCGTCTCTGGTCCCTTTTCCTTTCCTGAAGCCAAACTGGTCTTCTCCCATCACTTCTTCAATTTTGTTTTCCAACCGTCTATTTAGTATTCTTGCAATGATCTTTGCCACATTCGATATCAGACTAATTGTTCTATAATCACTACACTTCTTGGCTTGCTTTGTCTTCTCAAGAGTAACCATTGTGACGACCAAAAAGTCTTCAGGCCATTCTCCAGTTTCATAGATTTTGTTTATGAGTTGAGTCAGAACTTTCAAACTTTCATTTCCGATTTCTTTAAGCAAATCCACTGGTATGTCGTCATCCCCTGTAGCTTTCCTACTCTTCATGTCCTTTATCGCCTTCTCTACTTCCCTTTTCAGTATATTGGTCCCTTTTTCGTCTTCGTCAATAGCTTCCTCTGGCTCTATGTCGATGTCATCTGGGCGATGTTCTGTATCATATAGTTTCCTTATATATTCTTCTCATGTTTTCAGCGCTTCCACTTGTTCAGTAACCACTTGTCCTCTAGAATCTTCTATTCCGAACGTCCTTACACTTTTGTTCTCTCCTTCTCCCAGTTCCTTCGTTTTCTGGTACGTGAGGTCGTACCTTCCTCTTCTTTGTAGTTCTTCTGTTTCGTCACACATTTCTTCTAAGTACTTTTCCTTCGCTTTGTCTGTTTCCCTCCTGAGGGCGTTGTTAAGTCTCCTGTATTCTTCTTCATTAACATTTTTACACTTCCTCCTTTCCTCCATCTTCTCCAGCATCTCATTGGTGATCCAGGATTTTCTTGCTCTCTTTGTTTCCCTCCCAACTTCACTATTCAGAGTATTTAACAAAACCATTTAACATTTTGCCACTGATCTTGCTCACTTGCACTTGTATTTTTGTGTCTCACTTCGTTAAATTTTTTCAATAACGATTCTCTTACTGTCACGTTATTCTCTCTTAGCTTTTCCAAGTCCCATTTCTGTTTTTTCCTCCCATGCTGTCAGATCTTCTTCAGCCTTGTGCTGATGTCTGCAACCAAAAAGTTGTGATCCGAGTCGATGTCGGCAGCCGGCATAGTCTTGGCGTCCTTCACACTGCCCCTAAACCTCTGTTTGACGAGTATGTAGTCTATCTGATATCTGTTCATATCTCCGGGGCTCTTCCATGTGTACATTTTACTCTTCCTTTTCTTGAACCAAATGTTCACCACCACCAAATTATTTCGGTGACAGAATTCCACCAGCATTCCTCCTCTGTTGTTTCTTTTTCCTAATCCATATTGTTCAACAATGTTTGCTTCATTGCCTTGTCCAACCACACTATTCCAGTCACCCATGATTATGGTATTTACTTTTCCTGTTCCTTCAGACTGAATGATGTCATCTATTTCATCATACATTTTCTCCGCTTCTTCGTCATCATGATCTGATGTTGGTATGTACACTTGGACTATTAGAATGTCTACCGGTTTTGCACTTATTTTCACAAACATAAAACGGTCACTATGACACAAGACTTTATTCACTCTTTGCACTAATTCATTTCCCATCACTATTGCTACGCCACGTTCAAAACTTTTACTACCGGAATAAAATATTGTGTAATTACCTGATACTATTTCACCACTATATTTCCATCTCACTTCACTTAAATCCATTATGTTCACTTCAAACATGGTTCAAATGTCTCTGAGCACTATGGGACTAAACGTCTGAGGTCATCAGTCCCCTAGAACTTAGAACTACTTAAACCTAACTAACCTAAGGACACCACACACATCCATGCCCGAGGCAGGATTCGAACCTGCGACCGTAGCGGTCGCTCGGTTGCAGACTGAAGCGCCTAGAACCGCTCGGACACACCGGCAGGCTGTTCACTTCACATTTGTCCATTTCTCTCTTCAGGTTTTCCAGTTTTCCTTCTCTTTAAAGTGTTCTCACGTTCAGTGTCCCAATCCTGAAATTAAAATGATCAACTCTTTTGATGACACCACCTGAAATACTCCCCACCCGGAGATCCGAACGGGGGAGTAGTTTAACTATATAATGTGGTAGTCTTTCCATTTCCTTTCCATATGGCAGTATCATGGCCGAAGAACCAGACTATGGTTGGTTTCGCCCATGAGTCTTCCATCTTGATCCATCTGAAGCATCATTTGCTCTGTGCATCAATTGGATACTGGTGCCCGCTGCTGCCCAGTACCAATACAAACACGTAATTTAATCTTTATAACACAGCAACTCACAGCTTTCTATATAAAAAATTACCAATTTTATTAGATCTTGAAGTAATGCACGTAAAAATGTTAACATTTTCAACCAGTATAGATTATATTTCTTCCCCCCATGAACAATAGACCTTGCCGTTGGTGGGGAGGCTTGCATGTCTCAGCGATACAGATAGCCGTACCGTAGGTGCAACCACAATGGAGGGGTATCTGTTGAGAGGCCAGACAAACGCGTGGTTCCTGAAGAGGGGCAGCAGCCTTTTCAGTAGTTGCAGGGGCAACAGTCTGGGTGATTGACTGATCTGGCCTTGTAACACTAACGAAAACAGCCTCGCTGTGCTGGTACTGCGAACGGTTGAAAGCAAGGGGAAACTACAGCCGTAATTTTTCCCGAGGGCATGCAGCTTTACTGTATGATTAATAATGATGGCGTCCTCTTGGGTAAAATATTCCGGAGGTAAAATAGTCCCCCATTCGGATCTCCGGGAGGGGACTACTCAGGAGGACGTCGTTATCAGGAGAAAGAAAACTGGCGTTCTACGGATCGGAGCGTGGAATGTCAGATCCCTTAATCGGGCAGGTAGGTTAGAAAACTTAAAAAGGGATATGGATCGGTTAAAGTTAGATATAGTGGGAATTAGTGACGTGCGGTGGCAGGAGGAACAACGCTTTTGGTCAGGCGAATACAGGGTTATAAATACAAAGTCAAATAGGGGTAATGCAGGAGTAGGTTTAATAATGAATAAAAAAGTAGGAATGCGGGTAAGCTACTACCAACAGCATAGTGAACGCATTATTGCGGCTAAGATAGACACGAAGCCCACGTCTACTACAGTAGTACAAGTTTATATGCCAAATAGCTCTGCAGATGACGAAGAAATTGAAGAAATGTATGTCGAAATAAAAGAAATTATTCATATAGTGAAGGGAGCCGAAAATTTAATTGTCATGGGTGACTGGAATTCAGTAGTAGGCAAAGGGAGAGAAGGAAACGTAGTAGGTGAATATGGATTGGGGCTAAGAAATGAAAGAGGAAGTCGCCTGATAGAATTTTGCGCAGAGCACAACTTAATCATAGCTAACACTTGGTTCAAGAATCATAAATGAAGGTTGTATACATGGTAAAAGCCTGGAGACACTGACAGATTTCAGATAGATTATATAATGGTAAGACAGAGATTTAGGAACCGGGTTTTAAATTGTAAGACATTTCCAGGGGCAGATGTGATCTCTGACCACAATCTATTGGTTATGAACTGTAGATTAAAACTGAAGAAACTGCAAAAAGGTGGGAATTTAAGGAGATGGGACCTGGATAAACTGACTAAACCAGAGGTTGTACAGAGTTTCAGGGAGAGCGTAAGGGAACAAATGGCAGGAATGGGGGAAAGAAATACAGTAGAAGAAGAATTGGTAGCTTTGAGGGACGAAGTAGGGAAGGCAGCAGAGGATCAAGTAGGTAAAAAGACGAGTGCTAGTAGAAATACTTGGATAAAAGAACGAATATTGAATTTAATTGATGAAAGGAGAAAATATAAAAATGCAGTAAATGAAACAGGCAAAAAGGAATACAAACGTCTCAAAAATTAGATCGACAGGAAGTGCAAAATGGCTAAGCAGGAATGGCTAGAGGATAAATGTAAGGATGTAGAGGCTAATCTCACTAGGGGTAAGATAGATACTGCCTACAGGAAAATTAAATAGACCTTTGGAAAAAAGAGAACCACTTGTATGAATATTAAGAGCTCAGATGGAAACCCAGTTGTAAGCAAAGAAGGGAAAGCAGAAAGGTGACAGGAGTATATAGAGGGTCTATACAAGGGCGATGTACTTGAGAACAATATTATGGAAAGGGAAGAGGATGTAGATGAAGATGAAATGGGAGATATGATACTGCATGAAGAGTTTGACAGAGTACTGAAACACCTAAGTCGAAACGAGGCCCTGGGAGTAGACAACATTCCATTAGAACTACTGACGGCCTTGGGAGAGCCAGTCCTGACAAAACTCTACCATCTGGTGAGCAAGATGTATGAAACAGGCGAAATACCCTCAGACTTCAACAAGAATATAATAATTCCAATCCCAAAGAAAGCAGGTGTTGACAGATGTGAAAATTATCTAACTATCAGTTTAATAAGTCACTTCTGCAAAATACTAACACGAATTCTTTACAGACGAATGGAAAAACTAGTAGTAGCCGACCTAGGGGAAGATCAGTTTGGATTCCGTAGAAATGTTGGAACACGTGAGGCAATACTGACCCTACGACTTATCTTAGAAGCTAGATTAAGGAAAGGCAAACCTACGTTTCTAGCATTTGTAGACTTAGAGAAAGCTTTTGACAATGTTAACTGGAATACTCTCTTTCAAATTGTGAAGGTGGCAGGGGTAAAATACAGGGAGCGAAAGGCTATTTACAATTTGTATAGAAACCAAATGGCAGTTATAAGAGTTGAGGGGCATGAAAGAGAAGCAGTGGTTGGGAAGGGAGTGATGCAGGGTTGTAGCCTCTCCCCGATGTTATTCAATCTGTACATAGAGCAAGCAGTGAGGGAAACAAATGAAAAATTTGGAGTAGGTATTTATTAAAATCCATGGAGAAGAAATAAAACCTTTGAGGTTCGCCGATGACATTGTAATTCTGTCAGAGACAGCAAAGGACTTGGAAGAGCAGTTGAACGGAATGGATAGTGTCTTGAAAGGAGGATATAAGATGAACATCAACAAAAGCAAAACGAGGATAATGGAATGTAGTCGAATTAAGTCGGGTGATGCTGAGGGAATTAGATTAGGAAATGAGACACTTAAGGTAGTAAAGGAGTTTTGCTATTTAGGGAGCAAAATAACTGATGATGATCGAAGTTGAGATGATATAAAATGTAGACTGGCAATGGAAAGGAGAGCGTTTCTGAAAAATAGAAATTTGTTAACATCGAGTATAGATATAAATGTCAGGAAGTCGTCTCTGAAAGTATTTGTATGGAGTGTAGCCATGTATGAAAGTGAAACGTGGACGATAAATAGTTTAGACAAGAAGAGAATAGAAGCTTTCGAAATGTGGTGCTACAGAAGAATGCTGAAGATTAGATGGGTAGATCACATAACTAATGAGGAGGTATTGAATAGAATAGGGGAGAAGAGGAGTTTGTGGCACAACTTGACTAGAAGAAGGGATCGGTTGGTAAGACATGTTCTGAGGCATCAAGGGATCACCAGTTTAGTATTGGAGGGCAGCGTGGAGGGTAAAAATCGTAGAGGGAGAGCAAGAGTTGAATACACTAAGCAGATTCAGAAGGATGTAGGTTGCAGTAGGTGCTGGGAGGTCAAGGTGCTTGCACAGGATAGAGTAGCATGGAGAGCTGCATCAAACCGGTCTCAGGACTGAAGAGCCGGCCGCGGTGGTCTAGCGGTTCTGGCGCTGCAGTCCGGAACCGCGGGACTGCTACGGTCGCAGGTTCGAAGCCTGCCTCGGGCATGGGTGTGTGTGATGTCCTTAGGTTAGTTAGGTTTAAGTAGTTCTAAGTTCTAGGGGACTTATGACCTCAGATGTTGAGTCCCATAGTGCTCAGAGCCATTTTTTTCAGGACTGAAGACCACAACAACAACAACAGATGATATTAAAAAAAAATAAAATAAAATACTTCCCATGTGAGTTTATAAGTGATATACATATCATTTTAATCGGAAAACTGCAAATTTTATAATGAGATAAAAATCCGTAAATGTGAAAAAATTGTTTTTCATTGTAACTCCCCTTAAACTGCAAAAAAAAAATAGGATTAATAATATGACCGAAAACTTGTCATTGTTTATGTTGTCTGCCCGCTCAGCTGCGTGGTAAAATCTAAAGGTCCGTGGTTCGATCCCACGTTTCGACACACCATCGTTTTTACGTTGGTGCCAATCAAATTGCCCTGCGTCTGTGAAAATGCTGCTACAGCTGACAGCAAAAATCACATCCTCCTGTAGCTGCTGTGCTTGTCTAGCGCTTGCCATAATTGAAACATAGTGCACGACTCATAAAGAAGCAACTACCTGATGCAACAATCTGAAGACTAAAGAAACGTGAATGCCTACCATGCAGCGGGCCTGGATTCGATTCTCGGCCGGGTAGGAGATTTTCTCCGCCCGTGGACTGGGTGTTGTGTTGATCTCATCAACATCTCATCATCACCGACGCGCATGTCGACTAATGTGACGTCACTTGAAATAAGACGCACCCGGTGGCCGATTCCCCGGACAGGAGCTCCCGGGCAACAATGTCACACGATCATTTCATTTCATTGTTTATATTTGCTATGAGGTATCTTAATCGTTTCTCGTGGTGCCCGACGTAAGACGACGCTTCCGCGCATAGAGGCGGAGCAGTGGAGGGATGATAACCGCGCACGCGCGGCAGCAGAGAGCGGGCAAAGTCCACGTTGCCGAACTGCGTTGCTGCGGACAACAGTCTGAATCATTTGCTACGGTACAACGTATTATAGTTCAAATCTATGAGGGAAATAGTGAATATTAAAACCAATTTCGATCAGTCGTTATGAGAGAAATATTAATTTACTTCTTGACGACGATGCGTCCACTGTTCCACAGATTCACTCTAAGTGACTTCGAGAGGCGAGAACAGCTGACACAGCTTTGCGAAGACGTGAAGTACAATTTTTCTCAAAATGACAGTTGTCTAACGACAAGATTATTGAAACTGCTTGGAATAGTTATCATTTATTGCGATTTGAACTGTATTACAAGTAAAAATTTAATACACAACAAAATTAACTTCAGGCACAAACGAAATCATTATATTTGCTTGACAACTGCTTCTACTCAACAGAATTTTTAAAAATATGTATAAGGTGTGTGTGTTGATGTGTTTAACTGTAGTTAAATGTAATCACTACGCGTAGAAAAGAATTAGTGGTAGGACAGACTAATGAAAAGACTGTCGTAATGGTCAGTAAGTTGTCACATTTTTCGCTGTTAACGGGTATTATGAGTGTAAACTAACTCATTCGACATTACGTTGAGAGAAGAAGCAAACAATTAACCATCATCTGCGAATAACTTCAGGGATAGCCGATGGCGTCAAAAACCACCAATATCTCGAAGAGTAACAATTGCTATCATTTTTGGGCCTTATCCAGTTCGTTCCTTGAAAATGAGAGGGGTTTACATGTGGAAATATCGGACTTTTTACGGATTTATCCAGCTGCATTCTCTCGTGTTATTAGAGCATACAACATGGTGGGAGATGCTTAAGTTCTCCTTGGGTAATATGTTGAAAATTATAGTCTGTATACAAAGTCATGAGCCTTTAAAACTAAGAAATATTATTATTTTGTGCCAAAATCTACATCGTAATACCACCGTCACTTCTATTTAAGTCTGTTTCCGATCAATCCGATTGTAAATTTTCGATGATAGGTTAGAGGCTTATATCCATCATCACTTCCCTGTCAAATTATTCTTTCTGTAGCTTTTCAGCATGCTGCACAGGTGTACCCACGCTACAGGTTGGATGTTGTCTATTGCCTCATGCACAAGTGATTTAGTGAATGTTATCTTGAATGTGTTTTGTTTCTCCCATATAGCCTTATCCTTTACCCGAACTAATTCCATAGAGCGACACTGATAGTGACACGTGGGTAAACGCAAAACTGTGCGATCCCATTCACGTGCAACGAAGTCAAGTTTCTACGTTCTGTCATGTGACTTGTATAAATTAACGAGCTGCAGGAGATCGGCACGAGTCTGGTAACGTAAATACAACAAGTTTACTATCAGAAAGAAAACCAGGAGAAAAGTCAGCATGCAGAATAATTATCCGAGAACCTATTCCTATAAAAATTTGAAACGTCCAGTATCATCACTCATGTTCCAACAGATCTTCCTGGAACTATTCTAATTTTCCCGTGTTTCATCAAGGTAATAGACTGATGAATTACCTCCTCCTCTTGTACGTGAATCTTTATATGGGATGTCGTTCGTGCTGCACCTATGGAACTTCTTTGAACTAAAAACTCTCTTCTTAACGTATCAGAAACCATTATCTTTTAAAATTCTTTAGATTGACGAAGCGTTTACCGTTGAAGCTATTTTCCTCCTGCATAAGTGTAACACGTTTTTGAGATTTTGGGCATTCATATTTCACAGGGAGCACTTTAAAACATCGTCGTTAAAACCATCCATTTGTGTTACAGGTTCCTTGCGATTTCGATGCTTTCCAGGCGACACGAAACCAACTGTCCTACAGTTCCTACAGCTCTGACATTTTTTTCGTTTACGGTTCTCCTTACATTTCTCTTGCCAATACCATATGTTTTTGGAGTCTGTTCTTGTGTCTTCAACTGTCAACAGTAGCAGACCTGCTTCCAAATTCACGATTGAAAAAGTTATAAGCGCGGTAAGTAAACCCCCTCGCCTGCTTGTGAAGCACTTCACGTTTATTGCCATCAACTAGCTTTTTTTACCGTAATTATATATTTATAGATATACATTCACACCTATATAGCTACAAGAAAGAAAAAAAAAACAGAAGGAAACTGACAGTTGAATGAATAATTCGGTTGTCGCAAGTACGGCAACAGTGAGCATGTAGGAGCCAAATTCTCGCTTTCGCCGCGCGGGATTAGCCGAGCGGTCTTGCGCTGCAGTCATGGACTGTGCGGCTGGTCCCGGCGGAGGTTCGAGTCCTCCCTCGGGCAAGGGTGTGTGTGTTTGTCCTTAGGATAATTTAGGTTAAGTAGTGTGTAAGCTCAAGGACTTATGACCTTTGCAGTCAAGTCCCATAAGATTTCGCACAGATTTGAACATTTTTTTCTCGCTGTCTAGTTGTAACTCTGCTGGCCGCTCGGAAAGAAAATGAATATTGTTGGCTGCCAGTGGCTAGTGGAGGGGAATGCGCAGAACGGCTGAAAATTGGCGCCCTTCCAACATGACGCGGACTGAGAAAATTACAATATTGGGAAAGAATGACTCGAGTGAATCAAAACTCGTAATACGCATGGACAGGGTAAATCGTAACTCTGCAATGAGGCCCGAATACCATATGATGTCGAGCGTCCGCCGTATCATACTCTGGCATACGGCGTGCTATTTAGAGGGCATGGGGTCACCACACTGTGCTGCTACTCCTTGTCGGCTTTCTAGACCTTGGTGCCACTTCTTTTCATTCAGGTGAGCCTCAGACGGCCTTGCTAGGTAGAGTGTACCCAGTCCAGCTCTCCCAACAAAGAAACATTCCTGATAGTGCCGAGAATTGAACCTGGGTCCTCTGCATGTAGGGTTGCCATAATCCAAGAATGAAAATCAAGAACAAAATTCGGTGATTATAAAGACGTGATTGAAACATGGACCGATATGTTGTGCAAGTGACCATTGGTTTGCATTTCAGTTATTTTATACATACACTCAGACACTGTACTGGAGGTTTCATTGTAAACCAACAGCGGAAAACTGAAACAATCGATAATTGCACTGCTTCCACAGTCTGTTCTTAAAATAGCCGAGCGATTCTGAAGTTACACGGAATATCAGCACAGGTTTCAACGGCTATCGTCAAGTTTGCAGGAGTTATGAAACACGTGATCGGTGGCCAGTGGCAAAACTTACGTAAAATTTTTTTTTTACTTACTAGCCACTTTTTTCGCGGACATTTTCCTCTTCGTTCAGGACACTCGTCTTCGCGCATAAAATCGCGGACTGTCCTCGAAATCCGCGACGTATGGCAACCCTATATGCATGCCATAGTCACCCAGAGCGCTGAAGTACGGTGGAGGATATGTGAAAAACAGGGTACCAGTATTAGTGGTAAACGTTGCAGAGATTTAGCGATCACGTAAGGCTAGCAGCGCCATTTTTTGTGTTACTGCGAAAGTCAGTGTTGCGCCAAGCTCGGTCACTGAAGAGCAATCAAACGAAGAGAAAGATAAAAGCAGATACCAGTTATTTTGTGGACGGCAGCGTGTATAATACCAGCATGAGGTGGCAGATAACGTCTATAGCACTATGAAACTGTTAACAGATAACCCACTTCGCAGTAGGAATAGTCAACACTTGCATCTTATACTGTATGTCTGCAAGACAGACGATCCACAGCTGTGCGAAGGAATTCGAAATTAATTCACTGAATGTGAATCTCTTGACATCAGATGTATTAACTGTATATCTGCTACCAAGTAGTGACATATGAAACTTTGTGCCGTACCGGGACTCGAACCCGGATCTCCTGCTTAACCACTTCAGTTATCATGTCGCAGGTTCGAATCCTGTCTCGGGCATGGATGTGTGTGATGTCCTTAGGTTAGTTAGGTTTAAGTAGTTCTAAGTCTAGGGGACTGATGACCTATGATGTTAAGTCCCATAGTGCTTAAAGCCATTTAACCAAATTCAGTTATCCGTGCACGCTCCTTGTAGTAAACTTAACTCCCATATGCAACACTGTCTGTATCCTTACATCTTAGTCAAATGAATTCATTACCTGATGCTCGCAGCATTACTTAGCTTCCCGCAACGGCGAGAATCCACGGATAGACGAAGTGGTCAATGCGACCGCTGGCCATAAGCGAGATATCTGGATTCGAGTCCCTGTCCGCCACATTGATGTCAAGAGACTTACATTCAGTGAATTAATTTAGGAATGGTCAATATTCACGGACATGATAGGCAGGATCATTCGAAGCAAAATGTTTAACACAGATGGGCTCTAAAACGGATGACTTAAGAGATATGAGGACTTCCTCATCTTCGATACTGTGAAACACATCTCTTCTAATCGACAAATGCTCATATCCGGTAAGGTATGGATTTCAGAGCCCATGTGTAATAGAGATTTTTGCCTCGAATGGTCTTTCCTGTCATATACCCAAATACTAACTATTCCTCCTGGGACATAAATACTGATTTTTGCGTATCTATACGTGTATGAAATAACTGTATAATTAATTTTTAACTGTTTTCACTAACCGTAAAAGTCACTTTGAAAGGCTGTATTGGTTCCAATAAAAAGCCAATAAAAAAATAACAAAAGATAAGCACTCTGCTACACTTGAATGAATTCTGACTTTTGAACTGAGAAAACACGTCAAGAAAGAGATCTGATACATTGAAAATCGCTAACCAATGTGTATCCAAAAAGACCAGTTTTTAGAATTCCGAGGAGAAACGATCAGGCCTCTCACCATCCTTCTACGGCAAAGTCGGTATCCATTACCGATCCGATCGATAAAAGACAGCGTAGTTTAGTAAACGAAGGGCAGCAATGAAAAGATAGACTGACTGAGAGAGACTCGCAGCCTAATTTAGATGTTGTTGTTGTTGTGGTGTTCAGTCCAGAGACTGGTTTGATGCAGCTCTCCATGCTACTCTATCCTCTGCAAGCTTCTTCATCTCCCAGTACCTACTGCAACCTACATCCTTCTGAATCTGCTTTGAGTATTCATCTCTTGGTCTCCCTCTACGATTTTTACCCTCCATGCTGCCCTCCAATACTCAATTGGTGAAGCCTCAGAATATGTCCTACAAACCGATCCCTTCTTCTAGTCAAGTTGTGCCACAAATTTCTCCTCTCCCCGATTCTATTCAATACCTCCTCATTAGTTATGTGATCTACCATCTAATCTTCAGTATTCTTCTGTAGCACCACATTTCGAAAGCTTCTATTCTCTTCTTGTCTAAACTATTTATCGTCCACGTTTCACTTCCATACATGGCTACACTCCATACAAATACTTTCAGAAACGACTTCCTGACACTTAAATCTATACTCGATGTTAACAAATTTCTCTTCTTCAGAAACACTTTCTTTTCTATTGCCAGTCTACATTTTATATCCTCTCTGCTTCGACCATAATGAGTTATTTTGCTCCCCAAATAGCAAAACTCATTTACTACTTTAAGCGTCTCATTTCCTAATCTAATTCCCTCAGCACCACCCGATTTAATTCGACTACATTCCATTATCCTCGTTTTGCTTTTGTTGATGTTCATCCTATATCCTCCTTTCAAGACACTATCCATTCCGTTCAGCTGCTCTTCCAGGTCCTGTGCTGTCTCTGACAGAATTACAGTGTCATCGGCGAACCTCAAAGTTTTTATTTCTTGTCCATGGATTTTAATTCCTACTTCGAATTTTTCTTTTGTTTCCTTTACTGCTTGCTCAATATACAGATTGAATAACATCGAGAATAGGCTACAACCCTGTCTCACTCACTCCCTTCCCAACCACTGCTTCCCTTTCATGCCCCTCGACTCTTATAACAGCCATCTGGTTTCTGTACAAATTGTAAATAGCATTTCGTTCCCTGTATTTTACCCCTGCCATTTTCAGAATTTGAAAGAGATTATTCCAATCAACATTGTCAAAACCTTTCTCTAAATCTACAAATGCTAGAAACGTAGTCTTGCCTTACCTTAATCTATTCTCTAAGGTAAGTCGCAGGGTCAGTATTGCCTCATGTATTCCAACATTTCTACGGAATCCAAACTGATCTTCCCTGAGGTCGGCTTCTACCAGTTTTTCCATTCGTCAGTAAAGAATTCGTATTACTAATTTGCACCGTGGCTTATTAAACTGATAGTTCGGTAAGTTTCACATCTGTTAGCACCTGCTTTCTTTGGGATTGGAATTACTATATTCATCTTGAAGTCTGAGGGTATTTCTCCTGTCTTACACATCTTGCTCACCAGATGGTAGAGTTTTGCCAGGACTGACTCTCCCAAGACTATCAGTAGTTATAATGGAATGTTCTCTACTCCCGGGACCTTGTTTCGACTTAGGTCTTTCAGTGCTGTGTCAAACTCTTCACGCAGTATCATATCTCCTATTTCATCTTCTTCTACATCCTCTTCCATTTCTATAATATTGTCCTCAAGAATATCACCCTGTATAGACCCTCTATATACTCGTTCCACCTTTCTGCTTTCCCTTCTTTGCTTAGAACTGGGTTTCCATCTGAGCTCTTGATATTCATGCAAGTGGTTCTCTTTTCTCCAAAGGTCTCTTGAATTTTCCTGTAGGCAGTATCTATCTTAGCCCTAGTGATATGCGCGTCTACATCCTTACATTTGCCCTCTAGCCATCCCTGCTTAGCCATTTTGCACTTCCTGTCGATCTAATTTTTGAGACGTTTGTATTCCTTTTTGCCTGCTTCATTTACTGCATTTTTGTATTTTCTCCTTTTTATATTTTAGATAAGGAAAAATAAATGAACAAACATAGTACGATAAACACAGTGCGACCGACAGTAACATCGACAGTCGGTGCCAGCAGCTTTCTAAAACTACCAGTTTACACCCCAAGACCTCGCTCATAACGCCATGGACGGAGACACAAACGCAGTGAACGATTTAATGCTGCATGGCTGGGATAGTACCAGGTTACTGCAGCAATAAACTCAAACAAGAAAATAGCCATTTTTTTTCAAGAGTAGTGTTTACAAGTCTGCTGTCCGACCAGTGGCGCTCTGCAGCCTTGAGTTCTGGCACATAAAACACAAAAAATGTTTCCACTGAATGGAAATGAGGATGATACGTTGCTATCTGGGGCTCACAAACGTTGTCTTTTCATCAATACTGTCCGCGTGAACCAAGCTGATCCTTGGCGCAGCGGCTAATGGGATGAACCGTTAGTGGTAAATGTATTCTGCGGAATAATGACTATTATTGGAATCGGTAACTAGAATTGACCTATATGGGCTAATTCTAGTTATCGATTCCAATATTCGTTACTTTTTGTGGAATTTCGTTAGTTGTCGCTGCGATCAGCCACCGCACCGAGTATCAACTTGATTTGTGCGTACGGGACCAATACCAAACAACTGAGAGCTACCCAAATCAGGGGTCAATTCTAGTGTCCGATTCCACTCGTCGGCTTTGAGCAATGACGTCATACCTAAGGCAGAGACGTTTCACAGAGGCAATCTTTGAAAGCAACTGATCATATTCGTAAACAAACGAATGTAGCATACGATAAGGTCACAATAACAGTTCACGTGACTAATTACGTATCCACAAATTATATCGTAAAGAACTGAAGGCAACTAAAAAAAAAATAAGAACAGGAAAAGGGAAGTATACATGTCTGAAGAAATAATTTTCGTAATTTGTGGGAATAAGAAAAGCTCAGAGAACCTTTAAATCCATTACAGTATAGCGCATGATGAGGTCCACACATTGTGAAATAGCGTCAATTTTTAATAATAATTATTGAATCTAACGGGACTAGTACACAAGTAACGAAAATTCACAAAAAATAGGGCCTAAAGATTTTTGTAATCTGTAACTAGAATTAAGCTATATAGGTCTGTTCTAGTTGCCGATTCCAGCAATTCCATAGTACATTGTGGTTCTTCCAGCGGGTTTGCGCACTGAAATATAACAGGACTTCTGCATTTGTTATTGCTCTTCGAAGTTCTGCGGAATAATGACTAATATTGGAAACGGTAACTAGAACTGACGTATGTAGATTAATTCTAGTTAGCGATTCCAACCATTCCACGGTTCACTATTTAGACCATTTTAACAAGTGTGTGCATTGTAGTGTTACAAGATTTCTGCACTTGGCATTACTCTCTTCATTACTATGAAAAAGAAAAAGATTTGATGTCTGTATCTACAATATTTGTTACTTTTTCTTCGTATTCTGAGATAAATGAGAAATCCAGAAATCCTACAAAAATCTAGTCCACAGATTTGCTGCAGAAATGTCAAAAATTATGAACCTTCGAACAGCTGGAATCGGTAGCTAGAATTGGCCTCCTGTGTAGGTCAGTTGTAGTTACCGATTCCAACCATTCGATCGTTCATTAATTAGATCGTTCTTTCAGCAAATGTGTGCACTAAAATGTATTCTTATGGGGTTTATGCACTTGTAAATGCTCTCTGAACTACTGCGAAAAAGTTATTAATTTTGGAATCGTTAACTAGAATTTTCTACAATGTCAGTTCTGGTTACCGTTTCCAGTTTTTGTTATTTCATCGCAGTAGTTTTAGAGAGAAATAAAAGAGGTAGAAATACTATAACGTTCCAGAGCATACAACTGCTGCAAATATAATTTACATATGAAACATGGAACAGTTGGAATCGGTAACAGGAATTTACCTATGTAGATTAATTCTAGTTATCGATTCCAGTATTCGTTAATTTTTGTGGATTTTCGTTAGTTCTGTACTGGCTTTCTATTGTACTGTATTGTATTGAACCGGGGAACTAGAAACGAGGAGAGGCTTCATCCCGCCGTAGCCCTCAGTGGTTCACAACCCCAGAACAGGCCACAGCAGTCCACCCACCGCACGGCCGCCCCACACCGAACCCAGGGTTATTGTGCGGTCCTGCGGTCGACAACGCCTATAGAAGACGACAAGTGTCTGACGCAGTTGTTAGATCAGTTACTGCTGCTATGGTGGCAGATTAGCAAGCTGTGAGTACCGGGCGTGAGTCGTGCTTCGGTAGCTCAGTTGGTAGAGCGCTTGCCCGCGAAAGGCAAAGGTCCCGAGTTCGAGTCTCGGTCGGGCACACAGTTTTAATCTGCCAGGAAGTTTCAAGATTTAAGTGAGTTTGAACGTGGCACACGAGCGATGAGACACAGCATCTCCGAGGTAACGATGAAGTGGAGATTCTCCCGTACGACCATTTCACGAGTGTTCCGTGAATATCTGGAATCCGGTAAAACATCAAATGTACGACATCGCTGTGGCCGGAAAAAGATCGTGCAGGAACGGGACCAACGACGACTGAAGAGAATCGTTCAGCGTGACGGAAGTGCAACTCTTCCGCAAATTGCTACGAATTTCAATGTTAGGTCATCAACAAGTGTCAGCGTGCGAACCATTCGAAACATCATGGATATTGGCTTTCGGAGCGGAAGATCCACTAGTGTATCCTTGATGATTGCACAACACACAGCTTTACACCTCGCGTGGGCCCGTCAACACTGACATTGGACGTTGGACTGTTTATGAACGGAACCATGTTGCCTGGTCGGACGAATATCGTTTCAAATTGTATCGAGAGGATGGACGTGTTCGGGTATGGAGACAACCTCATGAATCGGTGGACGCTGCATGTAAGCAGGGGACTGTTCAAAGCTGGGGGAAGCTCTGTCAAGCCGTCGGCACACGGACCGTGCATGCGAACGTTGAGCGTTGAGCGTGCCGACTTTCTGTCGTCATGACGTGGAATAGCACGTTCGGGAGCAATATCTAGCATGTCAGATATTCTGAGCGTGCGTCTGAGCGTTGACCATTCAGATGGCACAACGCCACCTATGTCATTTGCACGCCATCTCCCTTCAGCATTGAGCTGTGAGGCGCCTTATTGGCATTCAAAAAAATGGTTCAAATGGCTCTGAGCACTATGGGACTTAACTTCTGAGGTCATCAGTCCCCTAGAACTTAGAACTACTTAAACCTTACTAACATAAGGACATCACACACACGTCCATACCCGAGGCAGGATGCGAACCTGCGACCGTAGCGGTCGCGCGATTCCAGACTGTAGCACCTAGAACCGCTCGGCCAACGCGGCCGGCTATTGACATTCAGATCAAGCCTATACGTATATACGTTGTTTCTGAGCACCTGCAAATTGAGAATCACTCGAAAACCCGTTGTTAACTGCGTGATTTGTTGCAATAAAATAATGAGAGACATCATATTCGTGGCAAAAGAATTATTGTAACTTGCGTATTACGAAATAATGTCATTTGAAGGTAATGACACACTGAGGATCCACCAAAAACACATTGTTCTTGGTACAATTTGTTATAATTAAATTTTAGTTAGTAACATAGCTACGTTTAAAGCATTTAGCAAGCGGCAACATCTTAGAATTGGCGATAAATGAATTGTTGTCACTTTAGCGTAGTGAGTAGCATTGATGAATTATGAGCAGATAATGGTTCGCGTCTCCCCATGTCTATACATTTTTTTCCTAACATTCGCGTATATAATAGGTTCTGATGCTTTATTTTTAGTTTAATGTAAGTATATACTACAATATTTTAGGTTATGTAAATATAAGTTCACTTTTTTTTTAAGAGTGAGTGTGTTCGATTGGCTTAATCTACAGTACAGCTCGCGCTACTTGCATGAAGATATTTTGTTCCTTTTTCTTTTGAGTTTCGTAATTTACATGTTGTAAAGATTCTGGTACTGCGTAGAAACAGTGATCAAGTAAGAATGACCTTAGGGTTTTACTAAAATGTGGGAAAGATAAAATAGTGTTTATCTTACGTGGAGAACTATTGCAAATTTGTGTCGCACTGTTTGCAATGGAACTTTTATAAGCCTGTGTCCTTATTGATTGGACATGGTACTTCCATTTTTGTCTTAAAACATGTACACCGATATTGAAGTTTTTATTTGTGTATGTTACACACAGAACAATATGACTAGGATACGAACAATGGAGGAAATGTGCGTTTTAATAGAGCTAATGTGGGAATTTTACGTGCTCCTTTGAGTAAAGCCGGCCGGTGTAGCCGTGCGGTTCTAGGCGCTTCAGTCTGGAACTGCGTGACCGCTACGGTCGCAGATTCGAATCCTGCCTCGGGCATGGATGTGTGTGATGTCCTTAGGTTAGTTAGGTTTAAGTAGTTCTAAGTTCTAGGGGACTGATGACCACAGATGTTAAGTCCCATAGTGCTCAGAGCCATTTGAACCATTTTTTGTTGAGTAAACAGTGTGATTTACGAATAGAAACATCCCGCAACTGCCGCTGGACTCCGTTGCGATCGCGTATACCACGTTGGGGCTCACGTACAGTATGCACAAGTCGCATCGTTCCTGAGCGTTCAGCAGCACGTTGAACTCAGCACGCTCAACGTTAACTTACGACACCACGGTCCGTGTGCCGACGGCTTAATGGTGTGGGGCATGTGCAGTTGAAGTGATATGGGACCCCTGATACGTGTAGATACGACTCTGACAGGTGACACGTACGTAAGCAACTTGCATCCATTCATGTCCGTTGTGCATTCCGACGGACTTGGGTAATTCCAGCAGGACAATGCGACATCCTACACGTCCAGATTTGTTACAGAATGGCTCCAGGAATACTGAGTTCAAACACTTCCGCTGACCTCCAAACTCCCCATGCATGAACATTATTGAGCATATCTGGGATATGTCGAGATCATATCAGTTAATAAACATATGTTGACACCGCCATCATCAGCATCTTACGACGGTCTGCGGAAAGGAATGGGGCTGCAAATGCTTCTGCATGCTGTCTCTCGTCGTCTAACTCTTTCTACCGCCAGACACGTGCTCTTAACACCTGTTAAAGTGCACGAATAAAATACTCTCAATGTTTCTGACCGGCCAGTACAAATGTTAACCATGGCACACTCTAGGAGGCTGACGGCAAATGACGAATCGAATGTGAGTGTCAAATCCATTAAAATTCACAAGTTTTCATTCGTAACTAAATACAGTTCACTGGTGGTATCTTCCAAACAGTTACGTGCCGTTTAATTATTGCTCGAGCCCCCAGTAGCGATACTGTACATGCTATAAATTTTAATAAACGTTGTTAAATGCTGTCGAACATCGACTGATATTTAGCAAATTGAGCAGTTCGCTAAAACACGGACTAATCCTGATGATCTGAAGTCCACTCGACAATAGGGCGAATTCCTAAGTGTTGGATGTCACAAAATATTCAAAGTCCCGACTCGTTTAAACACAGTTAAAGTCCAGTGGTACTGTTTCAGAATCTATCACCTCACGTGGTGAAAATAATTAATTTCTACCTGAGAGTATCAGAAACTAAGTCCCGTTGGTATCCCAAAACACAGTTCGGAATGCTAAAAAATAAACAGTCCCAAAATAGCCCTTCAACGGCTAAGTGTTGCGGGACTCGAATGCAAACAGAGTCCCACAGGTAAGATTTTGCAGCAGTCACGTTTGCGTGCAAATCGTCTCATCAAAAGAGGCGTGCAAAACACAAGTCCTTAGTGCGTTCCACACCGAAAATATCTTAAGTCTGGATTCGTCGTGAAAAATTCTATCTTCCACTTGCGCGTATACGCGAAATTCGGCAAGTTCTACTCTTCTGGAAGCAAAAAACTATTACCAAAGTGTCGCGTCGGGCAACGCAGGTCCGAGGCAGAACTCTGTCCTTTATCTCAGCTCCACACAAATACCCTGCTTTCCATTGATCACCACTTCTTTGCATAACTCTTTACATAAAAAAAGCAATCTTAATTATGTTTGCTCCATTGTATGTGCGCTCAGATTCTTATAAAAAACATACATTACACAAATTTGTGGCTTCAATAGTCTGCACAGAATGAATGTTGCACTGTTTTGCAGTTATCTTTGCAGAGTGCGTAAATAGTTTCTGTTGATTTATGCCACTAAATAACAGTTCTTTGTCAGATTCCACTTACCACATGGATTTAAAGCGCTCTGTCTGATGCGCTGATCGGAATTTACGTATGTACAAAGGTTAAACAAATATGGGCGCATCTTTTCAAAACTGATTAATAAATAAAGATGACATTTCATAATAATTACAAATATTACAAACCAATGATGCTGAAATTTGTATAACGGCACCCGCTGTCATACACTACCTTGCTGCTCGTATATCTGTCTTGTAGTATTTGTCTTAATTAATTATTAGCAACAAATTAATAAAATTGGTGTTTTACCAGTGAAATATTAATGCTGTAAATTATACAAGTATGTCAATCGTTGCGTTTTGACGAGACCTTTAAAAGAAGCACTCGCTGTACTCTGGGCCTGCATCGGTTCAAAAGTCATCAATTATTCAGTAAATTGAAACTTCCTGGCAGATTAAAACTGTGTGCCGGACCGAGACTCGAACTCGGGACCTTTGCCTTTCGCGGGCAAGTGCTCTACCACCTTAGCTACCCAAGCACGACTCACGCCCCATCCTCACAGCTTTACTTCTTGCCAGTACCTCGTCTCCTACCTTCCAAACTTTACAGAAGCTCTCCTGCGATGCTGCAGAACTAGCACTCCTGGAAGAAAGGATATTGCGGAGACATGGCTTAGCCACAGCCTGGGGGATGTTTCCAGAATATCCTTTCTTTCAGGAGTGCTAGTTCTGCAAGGTACCCAGGAGAGCTTCTGTAAAGTTTGGAAGGTAGGAGACGAGGTACTGGCAGAAGTGAAGCTGTGAGGACGGGGCGTGAGTCGTGCTTGGGTAGCTGAGATGGTAGAGCACTTACTCGCGAAAGGCAAAGGTCTCCCCGAGTTCGAGTCTCGGTCCGGCACACAGTTTTAATCTGCCACGAAGTTTCATATCAGCGCACACTCCGCTGTAGAGTGAAAATTTCATCCTATTCAGTAAATTGTACATATTACAGATTTGTTTATTTAATATATTTCGATATAAAATTTGTACAAATCGTATCAGCGTTGCGACTGATTCGTCTCAAACTCGTCTTCAATTTGCCGTATCGCACTGTGTCGTCTTAATTAGCGGTTGCGTCTAATCGACACAAACGTGGATAAAGCATCGTCTTAAAGGCGTGCGCTGGAACTGGGAAAGCCCGCGTGACGTCATGTAACCGCCAGCAGTTTGAAACTGACAGGTCCACGTGGAGCGATCTGCCGCTGGCCACTCGCCCGCCGCCGTCTTAAATCCCGCTCACCACGCTGCCCGGGTGAGCCGGCCTCGCCGGCCGCCGTGCGCGCGCCCAAAGGTGCAAATTGAGACACGTATAGCGCGTGCGGTGCGACGCAGCGCAGCGCGCGTTTTTGTAACATCCCAGGTTCAAATGTGACCGCGCAAATTGCGACGCGATGCGAGTGGGACGCGACACGCGCCTGCGCCAGGTCGCGCGGCGTTGTGGTTGAGGCACAGTTTCTCGCGCCGCGCGTTGCGCGTGGCTCTCTAGCACCATGGGAAATCTGAGGCGGGGAGCGGAAAAGTAGCCCGGCCATATGCTCACATCGGAACGGTGCATACGAGCAGTGGTAGTATTGCCCGTACGATAAATTTTGCCTTGCTGTGTACTAAATTTCATTGCCTTTGTGTAGTGCTTCGTTTTTCGCCATTTCAACGTTCCATCTTTCTTCGTTAGTACATTATACTTTTCTGTTATTTATATCTTTATAGTTTTGTTTTGTTTTTCTTCTGTCAAGAAAAATGCATACTTCAGTAACTGATGAGCCAGTAGCCGCTGGAATTGTATCATATGCCTCCGAGGTGTTTTCAGATCGCAAGAAGGGACAGAGGGTAGTGAATAAGGAAGCAAGGAATATTATAAAATCATGTCATTAAGAATCAAGGTAGGAAAGTAAAATAAGGTTATCTTCTCGCTGCCTAGTATGCTGGCGTATCAGTACGATCTGTTACAAAAATTTAGAAAGGGATAATCGCCACAGGTTTGATCCCTTTGTGCTCCTGGTAAAAAGCGTCCAAGATCTGAAGTATAGAAGTCTCACTGTGATTACTCTGATATGGATGTAATAATGTAATAAGACACACTGTACTACATGCATTTGAACATCACATTTCCACTGCAAACTAGAAACAGTCGAAAAGCAGTCACAAATAGCAATGTTTTAATTGGTTCGCCGTGATGAGAAAAAGCATTTCAATTGTTGCATGCACATTATCAGCATTAATAAACTAATTATTCAACAGGCTACACAAATGAAGAAAATGGTCGGTATTATTACGAAAGTAGGAATATCCTAAAAGAGTGTTATGATTAGATATATTTAATTTGTTGAAATGTACTGCTGACAAGGGCAGATCTACGTTCATGACAATGTTTTTCGAACTCCAACTCACAAGGCACACATGGCTAGCTTGTGCATTCCTGTCGCGTGAATTATCCTCCGCTGCTGACAATACAAATGGTTCAAATGGCTCTGAGCACTATGCGACTTAACTTCTTAGGTTATCAGTCGCCTAGAACTTAGAACTAATTAAACCTAACTAACCTAAGGACATCACACACATCCATGCCCGAGGCAGGATTCGAACCTGCGACCGTAGCGGTCGCTCGGCTCCAGACTGTAGCGCCTAGACCCGCACGGCCACTCCGGCCGGCTGCTGACAATACACTGACCATTGTGTTGTGCGACAGATCAGTTGTTTATTTCTCAATAACAACTATTTTATTCGCGATCACACATTGTCAGTTTGGCAAGCCGTAGGTAAGTAACCAGTATCTGGCATGTGCCTATCATTCCGCCTGAAGGAACGCTCGTCATTATTTTAATACTGATCAGATCAAGAGAAGGAATAAAATCCTTTGGTAAGTTTCCATTCCAGTCGCTCAGTGTTAAGAATACGATGGGTTACGTGGATTCCACCAAAATTCCAACGGAATTGGCAATCTATTTTTGTGTGAGTTGTTAATCTTTTCTTATTCGGAGAAGCATCACTGTTTGTAAGTAGCGGCCACATTTCTCTTGGTGAATGGTTTAACTGTACTTCCTTTGTCACAGTGTAATTTGCCAAACTCGTATCACAGCAGCTATTGAGACAGAATTCCGAAACGGAGTGCCTCATTAAACAAGTAATTGGCAATCACAGAGCTCAATAGCTTACGAAAAACCTCATAGTGTCGGTTGCAGTAACATAAAAGAAGAAATTTCATGTTCATTTTCATACAAGGAAGCTCTTGTTTCGCTAGCTGTCGATAACCCTTAAAAATTACAGTCACTGGAGTGAAATAAATAAAAAGGATGTATAAGTACTGATATATCGCCATAGATAAGAAAGTTCCGTGTGTTTAAGAATTGACAAAACAGTCTCCTCCTTGTGTGCTATCATTCGCCAAACTTTCGATGTCTCGAGCGGTTGAGGAGATATGAGAGATGTTGCGAGTATTTCATTCTCGCGGGCGTGAGATCGGAAGTGAGCGCGCTACATGGGATCCATTTTCTCGAGATCGGAGGCAGATAGAGACCTCCTCCCAAATCTAAACAAAAATTCAGCATATTAGCTAAATTTCATACGTAGCAACATATGGTGTAATACGCACCAAACGCAAAATCATAGCAACCCCTAATTTTCGTTGCAAACTTTTTGAGTTTTGCGTAGTGTCTTACTAAAATGTGTACATCACAATAAGATTGGTCATTAGCGAGTTAATGGGCACTTCGTCACGAAGCTCACATATAACTCTACAAGTAAGGCAAAAATCTTATAT
The DNA here is from genome assembly GCF_023864275.1 of Schistocerca cancellata. NCBI lineage: Eukaryota > Metazoa > Arthropoda > Insecta > Orthoptera > Acrididae > Schistocerca > Schistocerca cancellata. The sequence goes on from NC_064634.1 coordinate 303,327,898, forward strand.
TTTCAGTGAATAGTTTCTGTAAAATCGTTTGAGAAAGATAACAGGTTGCGCGCGCTTCGGTTCTGTCAGCGCACAGCGTCGCCAGTCGGCGCGTGCGAAGTATGGTGTACGCGTCGCAATATGTGCTGCACCCGCGCGACTCGTGCGGCACGTGCGTGTCGCTCTGTAGTGTCTTGTCACGTCACACTTGCTATACGCGTCTCAATTTGCGCCTAGCCGCTGCGTTCACTCTGCCGGCCGGACCGGGCCGGGCCGGGATGACGCGTCCTGTCTCGGCTCGTGCCTAGCCAGCTCAGGCCGACGCGTAGTGCATTCACATTGCGCGCCGCGCCGAGCCGGGACGGCGAAATGGGGGATAATCTACTTCTCCGATTTTCATGTTTTAAAAATTCTTAGCGGCATATAAGACTTCGCCACATCGTTTTATGAACTTATTTTTTCCTTAAAAGCGTTACTTACGTCGCTAAAAAAGAAAAAGTCTGCTTTTCGTTTCGCGTGATTTCTTAGTTTCGTAACGCTTCCCAACCGATTTTGAAGAAAGTATGCGGCTAAAAAATCTGATTTTTGTTCACGTGGTAGTGTAACATCTTCGTATTGAATCATTTATCTTTCCATATTTCTTAACAGTCATTGTGAAATGATGCTATTTGGCAACGTTGTGCACTTGATTTACAAATCTTGTAGTGAAAAAGTTATGTAGCGGGTAGCTTACTGTTAGATCTGTTTTAGACCATACATTGTTGAGAATGAAATGTAGCTAAAAGTACCAAAAAGTTTTTGAAATGATAATGATAATGATATCTGTCTCTGGTCACAAGTAATGCGAGCTACTCAGTGGCATCAGTGCCGCGTCCGCAAGCCACGGAGTTCGCGTGGTTACAGCTTGGTTTAGTATACGTATAGGCAAGTGTCAATGACATAGGTCTGATAAAATTTGGTGTAAAACTAATCACAAAAACAAACTGAATATTTGTGATACGTTTACTGCAGAAACTGAAGCGCAATTCTGTAGTCTCGTTGTCTACTTTGACAGAAAAAATAATGGAGAGTTAATGAAACTACTGTAGATCGACACAGATGTGCGTTTCATTGTTTTTTTTTTCTTCCTTGGCGGGCTGCGCTGCACTGTCAAGGTAATCCCCACTCTTTGGCTAAATGGCTGTTAGCTGCCGGAGGCCAAATAAATAAATTAAAAAAAAAAGTCCCCACTCTTCGACAGCTGACAAGCAAGTCAGTAGAAAACGCAGCTGCAGTCAACAGTAGAACAGTTGCTCGCCTTTAGCTAGTCTGTGCTGTCGTCTAGAACAATGTCTTCACTCTTTTATTGGTATTGTTTTGACTCTGCAGCAACTCGTCGAGTTTTGAAGTACAGAAGAACTAGCAGGTTATGGATTCATCCCATAAATAGCGCAGACATTTAGGAGAGTTTTTTTCTTTACATGAAGAGCTTAAAAACTATCATGAAAAATTTTATTCATATTACAGAATGAATCATAATACATTTCAGTATGTGCTGCAGAACATTCAAGACAAAATTTCGAAACAGAACACAAATTTTCGCAGAAGTATAACAGCAGAAGAAAAATTGTGTATAACGACAAGGTAAGATTCGTTAGTAGACACTTTTTGGTTTACAGTAGAACTTTGTACAGCATTCACGACCTCCAATTAATTGTAGTCATGCTTTTGTATTTTAAATTTCACAAACGCTTACCTCTGAGGGGTAGAGAGTTTATGGGACTCCTGAGAATCATTAGTAAGTAATTAGCTTCGTCATTTTGGGTAATGTCTTGCTGTGCCTTCAACGAAGAATCGCAGAAATACTCCTTCAGAATTTTCCAACTTTTTTCTTCTTTTTTCTTCATGATGCAGCGCTTGGCAGTGGTGATGGTTCATCATGTGGAGCCACTGATGACCTCACAGAATTCTTTTCATTACCTTGTAAGATAAACAGATTGATATCCGAAGAGTTTTGAGATAATGCCCTTTGATTCAGTGGTTCTATTTCCACTGATAAGGAACTGTGCATAGCTCTTGGAACTTAGGAAAATCATATGACAGAACAAAGCCCGAGTGGAATTGCATTTTAATATACTATTCCCTGGATCACATGACCTTATTTGGCCAAGTTATACAAGTTATTCTCTGTAACTGTCTCTCAGGTGTCTGCATTTCGATTTCATTATTTTAATTGAAAGAATATAGAAGGGTGCAAGAAAATGTCTCTTTAATTATTTATTGTTGTATAACTGTGAAATGACATGGACTAAGTAAATATCTACTGTGCACACAAAACTGTAAAAACTTCGCTCAACACCACACTTGAGTAACACATTCTACGATTTTTTTCCTCAGGTATCTGTCCACTGGCATCTCCTTTCATGCACTAGCATCGTCATTCCGATTAGAAGTGTCCACCGTATCAGTCGTGGCCATATGGGAGTCACTTGCTCCCATTCATTTACCAACGCCAACTGTTTCTCGATTTAAAGAAATTGCCAGTGAAATGCATACGAGATGGGGATTTTCAAACTGTGTTGGATGTATAGACGGGAAGCACATACGTGTCCAATGTCCTAAACTTTCTGGCAGCATGTTTTACAATTACAAACAGTATTATTCGATTGTACTCCAAGCAGTTGCTGATGCAAATTACAAATTTATAGCTGTATATGTTGGTGCCTACGGTAAACAGTCTGATGCAGGCGTGTTTAAAGAAAGTATGTTATATAAGAAACTTACAAATGGGGAGCTGTTATTACATTTTGGGAGATGAAGCTTACCCCTTATTAGAGAATTTGATGAGACCTTTTCCTCGCAGAAATTTGGGCAACGAGAAGATTCTATACAATGATATGCATTCCAGAGCAAGAAAAGTTGTTGAATGTGCATTTGGTATAATGATCAATAAATGGAGACTGCTGAGGAAGGAAATTGAAACATCCATTGACGTAGCTGGTCACATAGTGTGGTGTCACCGCCAGACACCACACTTGCTAGGTGGTAGCCTTTAAATCGGCCGCGGTCCGCTAGTATACGTCGGACCCGCGTGTCGCCACTATCAGTGATTGCAGACCGAGCGCCGCCACACGGCAGGTCTAGAGAGACGTCCTAGCACTCGCCCCAGTTGTACAGCCGACTTTGCTAGAGATGGTTCACTGACAAATTACGCTCTCATTTGCCGAGACGATAGTTAGCATAGCCTTCAGCTACGTCATTTGCTACGACCTAGCAAGGCGCCATTACCAGTTACTATTGATGCTGTAAAACATGTACCGTCAAGAGCGATGTTCACCAATTATGAATTAAAGTTAAGTATTCCAGTAGTTACTTACGTTCTTTGCTACTATAAATGCCCGTAACTGTTCCAGATCTCACGCCAGCCTGCGTGAGCTTAAACGCGTGCCTTTCGGCTTCCTCTCCTAGTGGCTTGGCTGTCTTGTCAAGTCACAACACATAGTCAAGTGCATTTGTCTACTTCATAATATTGTCATTGACAGAGAAGGATGCAATGTTGAAGCTTAAAAGTTTTGTAACAATGCTGATATGCAGACAGCAGGTGCCACATTCAACAGAAATTCCACATTACGTTCGAAAACTGTCAGGAACACTTTTGTTGAATATTTCGTTAAAATGCAACTTAAAATAATTAAAAAACCTATCAAAAATAAATTTTGGAATTGAAAGTACTTAGCTATTTACTGTATTTTTGTGTATCTCATTTCACTGTAAATAAAACAAATAAAATTATAAAGGAAAATAATTTATATTTGTGCGTACTATCTGAACACACTCCTTGGTTATTTCGTTCCATAATCTGGAAACTGCATCATTACTGTCATACTAGCCGAATTTCTGATACCAAATTGATGGACACAAGTTAATGTCATGTATATGTTATTCTGCATTCATTAAAGTAAGAACATCGCAAAAAGATGTCACAGACAACAGCTTATAGTAACGTGCCACAGCATGATTTTACAATGCATTGTCATCTCGTAGGGACACATTTCCGTCCCTCAGTGACACTCATATCTGTCTCCGTTTACAAGTAAATGCGAACTATTCAGTGGCGGCAATGCCGCGATCGCTGGCAAGCTATTGTTGTAAATGCATGTAAATACGGTAGATTAAATAAATGAAATAAAAGTAATTTCGCATGTATCGTTATAATAAACACAAATTTGCCTCACTGATTGTGAAATGTGAGGTAACATCTTAAAATAAAAGACGTGTGCTGCCACACTTGTGATGAAAGCAGAAGGGAGACGTGTGATGCGTGTACTGCAGAAGCTGTAGTGCTGCTCCACAGGCTCGCGCCTGCGGTCGGCTCGCGCCGGCAATATTAAACACTCTGGATGTCGCTGGCTCGGCTCCGGGAGGCTCACGCCGTGTCGGCGCGGCCCGGCCGCCAGTGTGAACACCGCAATTCAAATCCATGTGTTTGATAAAGCGCGCGCGCGGCCTCATGAGATTGGGGACGGGACGTGGAACATCCCGGTCTATCGTGAACGTAGGGTTTACCGAGAGGCATTTCCTACCAAGGCTGCAGGTTGAGGTTGGCGGAGGACATCGCTTGTGATAACTGGAAGTCGCAGAGAGGAAGAGGTGGTGGGGAATCCGCGGGGCTGACCTGATTATTCGATCAGGGCAACGGGCCGCCTGTAATGGTCGTAATTGTCATTATGTCGTCCTAAGTGCCGGACGAGGGGATTGTCTGAAGTGCGGGTGGTGTGATAAAACCGGCGCGCTGCATCTTGAAATCTCTCCCGGACGAGGGGTTCCTCAGCCGCCTGATGGAGAAGGCGATGAGGAAAGTCACGCGGCACATGGTAGATTCGGCGCAAGATCTTGTTTTGTAGTTGCTGGAGCCGCTGAATGTGAGAGGGGGCAGCATTGCCCCAGACTTCACACGCATAGTCCATGACCGGACGGATGCACGTGCGATAAAGACGCAGGCCGTTGGCGACAGGAAGCGAGGAGGTTTCATTGAGCATGGGGTACAATGCCCCAGCCCTCTGAGACGTCTTCTGGTGGACAGCGGAGACTTGAGCTTCCATGTCAGCTTGCGATCGAGAATGACTCCGAGGTAGGTAGCAGTCGTGGTCCAGGTGATGGCCTGGTTACAAAGCACCAGGGGTGGCACGTCAGGTGGGAGACGGCGAGTGAGGATCAGCCCCTGAGATTTGGTGGCGTTGAAGCTGATCCTCCAATCGGCGGCCCAACGCTCGAGGTCCTGCAGCGCAGCTTGCAGACGTCGGAGGACGGCGTCGATGTTGCGATGGCGCGAGAAGAGGGCCGTGTCATCAGCATAGATGGCACGACCAACCCTCGGGGAAACCGGCAGGTCGGAGGTGTAGACAGAATACAAGATCGGGCCCAGAACACTCCCTTGCGGCACTCCAGCAAGGACGGGGCGAACAGAGGAAGTCGTGCTGCCAACCCGGACGACAAAAGTACGTCCCTCAAGGTAGCTGGCAAGTAGGCGGACGAAGCACGAAGGGATGCCGAGGTGGAACAACTTGAAGAGCAGGCCGTGGTGCCAGACGGTGTCAAAGGCCTTTGACACATCCAGCAGGACAAGGCCGCAAAACTCCCGATTGTTGAAGGCCAGTGTCACCTCCTCGACGACGCGGAGCAGCTGTTGAGTGGTGGAGTGGTGCTGGCGGAATCCAAACTGCTCCCGAGGAATGATATTGTCTCGGTGAAGCAGCCGGCCGAACCTAGAGAGGAGGATCCTCTCGAAAACTTTGCTCAACGTCGGGAGGAGACTGATGGGGCGATAATGCGCCGGCACCGTCCTGTTTTTGCCCGGCTTCGGGACCGCCACAACGACAGCCGTCTTCCAAGCATCTGGGTACTGCAGTTGGACAAGGATGGCGTTGAAGAGAGCGACCACGTACAAGATGCGAAGCCTGGGCAACATGCGGAGGACTCTCCCGTCAACGTTGTCGTGCCCAGGGGCCTTCTTCTGGGGAAGTCGTCGAAGATGATCAGTGACCTCCCTTTCCGACGTCGGGACAATGGTGGCGTCACCGGGGTCGCCGTGGAGGAAGACAGGAAGTCTGGTCTCGACTGTGCGGACGTTCTCGTGGTCGACCGGCACCGCAAGGGGCCGGAAGTTGGCCTCGAAAGCCGTCGCCAAGGCCTCGGCTTGAGCGGCAGGCGTGTAGGCAGGTCCATCCGGTGTTGTGAGCGGCGGCATGTGTGGGCGATGGCGTGTGAGGGAACGGACCATCTCCCACGCGTCGGCCCCAGGATCAACGGAGGCAAGCTTCTCCTCCCACCGGCGTATACGATGAGCAGCAAGGGCAGCCCTGATGCTGCGGCGGAGAAGATTGATGCGCCGCTTCAGCAGAGGCTGCCGTGTTTCATGCCACTCTCGGTTAAGACGGTTTCGTTCTCGGATAAGGGCCTGTAAGGCTGCAGGAAGAGGTGGAGCCGCCACAGAGGAAACCCGCGGAGGCGGAGTGGAGTCAGCGACAGCCGTGGTGAGAGCCGCAGTCAGGGCGTGGAGAGTAGCATTGACATCGGTCTCCAGGGGAGGTGGCTCGGCAGGGAGGCGTTCCAGAAAAAGCTGCTGGAAGCGCGGCCAGTCGGTCTTCCGGGTGTCGAGCTTAGCTGCTGGAGGAAGCGGAGTGACATACAGCCGAAAGAGCACCGGCAAGTGGTCGGAGCTCAAGGCATGGAGAACGTCGGGGGTGACGAACCAGTCGACACCCTTGACGAGACAAATGTCCAAGACATCGGGAGCAGTACCATTCGGAGGGTAGTGCGTTGGCTTGTCAGGTCCACAGACAGAAGCTCGCGCCCTCTCAGCAGCATGATAGAGCCGCCTCCCACTGACGTTCAGCGTCCGAGAATTCCAGAACTGGTGCTTGGCATTAAGGTCCCCAGCGAGGAAGATCTTGTCCCCAGCACGGAGGAGAGTGTCAGCATCGTTGATGGTGAGGTGGCCTCGTGGCGGCCGGTACACGGAGAGAAAGATGACCGTCCCAAGGGACGTCTCCACTGCAACGGCCGTGGCTTCACAGGAGTCCAGACGCGGCAGAGGGATTCGATAGTGCCGGAGTGTCCGCTTGACATAGATGGCTGTCCCACCGCCAGCCGTCAGCCTGTCGTCGCGATAGCAGACGTAATTCGGGGCGTTTGCTCGAAGGCCAGGCTTGAGGTGCGTCTCGGTGAGGAGACACACATCAACGCTGTAGTCCTGGAGAAACTGCCGGAATTCGAGAAGCGCAGGGAAGAGGCTATTCGCGTTCCACGTGACAGCCGTGAAGTTCTGGTGGCGCCTAAGGTTGCGAGCCATGGCCAGTGGATGTGGACGCCGTGGTGGTGGGGAAACTTTGGAGGGCTGCATGGACTGCAGCAGTGATGGCGGTCGGCAGCTGGGCCAGTGCGGCGGAGACAGCCACAAGGGTGGCCTGAACTTCTTTGAGGACCGCGATGAAATCATCAGCTGCAGCAGGAGGAGCAGGCCCGTCGTCAGGGCGTCGCGGAGGCTGGACAGCAGGGGCAGGAGGAGGCGTCGTCCGGCCCTGAAGGACGTCGGCGTAGCCAAGGTCTGCCCGAGCAGCAAGCAGGCGCCGCTGGGCGGGTTGGCGCGAAGGAGTAGCAGGCGGTGGCGCAGCTCGGCGCCGCAGCTGTCGGCCATCGGAGCGGGACGTCTCCCGCAAGGGAGGTAGTCCACGCTGGCGGCGGCTGGCTGCCTTGTGAACAGCGCAACCGCGGTAGCTGGCAGGATGAGCCCGCTTGCACAGGGCACAGGTGGCCGGTTCGTCCCGGATCCGGGTACACTGCTGACTGAGGTGACCCTCGCCACACTTGACACAACGGGGCCGCATGCGACACAGGCGGGAAGTGTGGCCTGGCTCCTGGCAATTGTAGCATTGAACGAGGCCCTTCCGTGCGCGTAGCTTCTCGACAGTCACCGAAAGGTCATAAAACCGGGTGACTTGGTAAATTTGCCTGTTATCAGGTGTATCAGGCAACACGATCTCCATCAAAGGGATGGGTCGCTGAGTACCAGGCATCTTCATTCGCGTGGTAGCAGTAGGCGCGAAACCCATAGTGATAAGTCCGTCCTTAAAGGCGTCTGCCTTCATCTTCAGCGGGATGCCTCTCATGGCAACCTTGAGAACTTTGGGACGCACGGTGGGGAAGGTGTAGTTCGGTATACCACGTGCACCAACCATGTCCATAACAGCAACGTAATCTTCAGTGGTGGCGACTGTCAGCTTCAGACGGTCTTCGCCGCAGTGTTTGGCGGTGAAAGCATTCTTCAGGTTGGCCTGGAGCCAGTCCCGAAGCGTCATGTAATCGTCAGGGTAGTCGATGACAATCGGTGGCAGCTTAGGGCCGGAACGACGTGTAGCATCGTCGGCGGTCGCCGGTGGAGACTCGTCGGCATCTTCAGAGTCGGCGCCATCCGCTAGGGCGTCGTACGGATTAGCAGTAGGTACAGGGGCAACAGGGGCGCGCCGGCGTGGAGCCGCCCTCTTCTTAGGCGGCGGCTTCTTGAAGCCAGCGTCACTCGTACCAGAAGTGTGTTGGTCATCACTGGCTGACGTGACAGCCGATCTCTTTCGCTGAAGCACCCGCTGCGGGGCGCCAGTAGCGCAGTCTTCACGGGGAGGGTCCGTAGAGTAGTCCATCTCATCGTCCGGGTCTCGCGGGGTCGTCATATGCTCGTGGTCCGCCTGGGGTTGCCGGGTCGTCATAGGGGGAGCGTCCAATGGGGCCGCCGACGGCGCGGGCGCCGCCGGACGGCGATCAGACAGCTCCGGCGCGGCGGCGGCAGCTGCCGCGGCCGCGCGCGCGTCACATACGTCCTCCTTGCTCGCCATCACGAACGCGAGTGGAGTGTTTGATAAAGCGGGCGGCGGCCCGGCCAGGCTCGGCTCGGCCCGGCCGGCAATGTGAACGCAGCCTTAAAGGCGCGACTCGCGATCAAACTTACCTCTCCAAATGACAAGGACTGTCGTGGCAAAATCTATGCCAAAGAAATGCAAATTATAACGAGTAGCACATACTTAATCCCAATATATTGGTCCAAATATACGAGAGTTTATAACAAAACGTTCCTCTTATCTTTCCACGGACCTACCGAAGCGTTGTGCGAAGTCCCAATAGCAGCAGCGGCCAGAATTTACGTATTGTTATGTTAAAAAAAAGTATACATTATGCCGTTTCCGAGTTAATTACCACTGAAGTTAGCCAATCGCCAGAGACGTAGTCGACAAAAGTGTTCTTTATTTTGCGTCCTAAAACTGAACTAGAAAGCAAAAGAGAAATTGAACGTGGGACAGTGGTAAGGATCGAACCCGAGCCAAAGGGTGAGCAGTCTCATGTGCTATCATCTACGCTATGCGAACAACTGACACGAACTGTATCTGAGGCTGTTGTAGAATCATGGAACATATTTTGTGATCAGTCATAGGACCTTTCTAGACTCTGAGAAGCTCATCTGCAGGAACCAGCACGATTTTAGGAAACACTCAGTTCCGCAATGTCGCTTGCTACAAAAAGTGCGCGCTTACGGTCTATCCAATGACATATGCGGTTGGATAGAAAGTTTTCTAACAGACAGGGAGCAGTATGTCGTTCTGAACGGGGTAACGTCAACAGAAAAGGGAGTAACTTCGGGTGTGCCCCATGGCAGCGTAATATGTCCTCTGCTTTTTACGATTTACTTAAACGATCTTTTTTGATGGTACTGACAGCGGCCTTAGACTGTTTGCCGATGATGCTGTAGTCTACAGGAAAGTAATATCACACGAGAGTTGTGAACAAATCAATGAGGATTTGCAGAAAATAAATGCGTGGTGTAATGACTACCAGTTATCTCTCAATATTAGTAAGTGTAACCTACTGCTTATAACAAGGCGAAAATCCCCATTAATGTATGAGTACAAAATAAATGATCAGTCTTTGGAAGCGGTAACATCAGTCAAGTACCTGGGCGTGTCTATTCGAAATGATCTCAAATGGAATGATCAGATTACACAAGTAACGGGTAAGGCGAACTCTAGATTGCGGTTTATTGGTAGAATCCTGAAGCGATGCAGTCCTTCAACAAAGGCAATAGCTTTCAATACATTAGTTCGTCCAGTCTTAGAGTATTGTTCGTCTGTATGCGACCCATACCAGTTGGGTCTGGTTCAAGAGATTGAGAAGGTCCATAGACGATCGGCAAGATTTGTGTTTAGTACATTTAGCCATCGCGAGAGCGTTACAAGTCTCATAGAAAGTTTGAAGTGGGACACACTTGCAGATAGACGACGCGCTAAACAGAAGGGGCTGCTCTCTAAATTCCGAAATCCAATCTTCACCGAGGATGTAGAGCATATATTATTACCACCAACTTTCAAATCGCGTGAGGATCATAATTCAAAGATAAGGGAAATAAGAGCTCGTACTGAGGCGTTAAGACAGTCGTTTTTCCCTCGCGCGATCCGCGACAGGAACAGAGGGGGGTGGGGGAAATATGAGTTTGGCGCCAATTTTGCCCTCCGCCACACACCGCTTGACGGCTAGCGGAGAATATATGTAGATGTAGATGAATTTGCTCGCGCAACGGACTGGTTGGCTAACTTCAATGTTAATTAACTCGGAAACGGGGCAACGTATCGAATGTCATCTTAAACATCAGTTCTCAGTACAACGTGCCCTGCAACACCGTTACAAGCCTTTCAGTCTGGTTCTGACCACCCTGTAGAAGTTGACCGCATTAGTTCTGGCTCTCCGGGGCTAACTAAGGACGGCGTGACTCTGTTTGTCGAACCATCAGCAAGCAAACATCATCTGCCGTCTAGCGGTACGCGGTGTTAGGGCCTCGACCTGGCCTCATCAACTGGATTGGCCGCCGGCATATTGCCTTGGTTTGGTATTGACCAGTCCGGTCTGCATGAAATGGAAATCAATTGTATCAAATGAACTCTTGTATTTTTGGCTCGCTTGAACCTGTGGTGTGGCAGAGAAACTGGGTTACGGACATCCTATAAGCTTTGATAAAAGGTGGGTGTAGTACGCTGTACTGTGATCTGGACAATGATGTAGGCCCGCTTGGGTACTATTGTCAAATTCAAAAGTAATTGTTTTTTTTCCCTTCAATTTGTACAGATGTTTTTCTATTCATTATTGACTATTAGCTATAGGCTGCACGTTAACCCACGTTGCCGAATGAGCGGCAGTTATTGTGGTTTTCGCCAAGGGCGTGTGCGATAATTGGTAATCACCTTTATTACTAAGGTTTGGGTATTACGTCTTTCGGGAGCCCTATTTACAGAGTAAGTTCCTTCCGCTGCTAACGAGCATTGATATATATCAACGGGCACAGGTAAAAATTTGTGCCCCGACCGGGACTCGAACCCGGGATCGCCTACTTACGTGGCAGACGCTCTATCCATCGGGCATGTCTGAAAGAACAGACACCACATCCATATAAGTATATAGTTCCTGTCGTTCCCTCTGCAACATAGGGCCGTGACGAAATTCCTCCACCTGGTACGATTTCTAGCAGTTCTCTTCACTTCACTCCAGGTTTTCCCATTTTCTGCAGCTTGTCTCTCGATTGTTTGCAGTTTTTAAAAGCAGAAAAGGAATTACCGAATGATGCCCCACTTTTTAATGGGCTGCGCTATTTTGTACTGGTTCCTCTAGCGGCGTGTTACGCTACTTTGATGTGAGGATTTCAGTGTGTACCAACTGTGGCTGCAAAAGTGTATCTACAAACAAGGAAAAAGTTGATTATGTAACATTATTTTTTTGAGATGACAGAAATGAGTAACACGATGTGCAACTTCGAGCACCTCAGTGAGCTGTTGACTTGAGGATGTGGCTCAGGCGCTTAGCTGGGAAAGCGGGCCGGTACAGAGCCGCCAGCGCGGGCCGCGGACCACGTGGTTGACGGCGGGCCGGCTCGGCTGTGCCATTGAGAAGTCGGCGCGGCGCGTGGCGTGCGGCCGCTGCTATTTTTGGTGATCGACCAGCGGCGGCACAAGTTCGGAACGCGGGCCCACTGCGGAAGCGGAGACGGAAGTGGTCGCAACACAGCCGGCGGCAGGCCCAGCTTGGGCCGCAGCCCGTATTGTCGCGCGCGCCTCGTGACGAAACAACCCGCCCCACGGCCGGCGTCGACACCACCTGCGAGTAGTCGTTTCCGCATCTTGCTCGTTGAAGGAATTTCCATTGCCAGTACTCTGTTGTGAAAACCTTCGCATTGTGTGTCACTGCCAAGTAACGATACCGAGACACCAGTAAACGGCGTTGTGAGTTTCAACAATAATTTTACGTAGTAACTCTGGAGATACAGCTGCACTGAATTAGAGGTCTTGATAAATTCTGCCAGTAGGTAGAAACTTTAACATACTTAAGAGCGTCTCCTCACGGCCCACAGCTTCTTTCAGCACAGTGTCGGTATTATTTTTTGTCAAATTTATTTCGACCAACTTTAACAACCCCTAAAAGCATTTTCCGTCATTTCTTAAATAATTTCGGGAATCATTTGATCTCAACTCCTTCATTACTAAAGCGTAGCTGAATTTCTTCTTTGAAAAAGCAGCGTTCTCCTTTTTTTCTCGCTTGTCAGCTCTAAAAACACCCAAGTCAAATCACAAAAAATGGTTCTGAGCACTATGCGACTTAACATCTGAGGTCATCAGTCCCCTAGAACTACTTAAACCTAACTAACCTAAGGACATCACAAACATCCATGCCCGAGGCAGGATTCGAACCTGTGACCGTAGCGGTCGCGCGGTTCCAGACTGAAGCGCCTAGAACCGCTCGGCCACATAGGCCGGCTTCAGTTCACAGTTTTTGCATCTTCGCTATACGTCTCGATCAACACAACCTCAAGGAACTTAAGATAGCAAACATCCAGCGATGGGAACAGAGGGGCGCTGTGATTGCTGTGTGGATGGTGCTACCAAGTGATGTTGCATTTGTGTAGAGCGCTTAATAGGGCTTCTGTATGGTGCTGCTTTCCTGCCAGGACTGTTAGAAATTTCTCTGCAACACTGGAAAACACGGGCCTCGTGGGATGACTACTGTCCCTCGAAATCAGCCAAGTTGTCTCGAACAACCACTTACTTAAGAGGATTAGCGAAAGCCCGGTTCATCAATTTAAGCGCGAACGAATACTCCGTTGTCTTGCAACCAGCAACTAAACGTAGAGACTATGGTAGTGAACGGCAAGAGCACATCTGCTATGTCACATACTCTCACTCCACTGCGGATAGATTTGGATTTCAATCCATTGCATAGATGCAAAGTCGAGAAATCACTTGCCGGAAGCCTATACTTCTTGTCTCCCTTTTCGGAGTAGATACACTGGAGGACAAACTTAAGGGCGATGTGTCAGTGCCAACTAATGTAGGTTAAAACGGAGGATAAGTGAAAGAAATATGCAGTGGGACGAACAGAAATGATTCATATGGCTCTGAGGACTACGCGACTTAACATCTGAGGTCACCAGTCCCCTAGAACTTAGAACTACTGAAACCTAAGTAACCTAAGGACATCACACACATCGATGCCAGAGGCAGGATTCGAATCTGCGACCGTAGCAGTCGCGCGGTTCCGCACTGAAGCACCTAGAACCTCTCGGTCACCACGGCCGGTCGGGACGAACGAAACAGCGCCTTTATTTAATAACAATAATAACACTAAAGACATTGTGATTTATGATGGTCCCCTGGACATTTTCAGAATTCAAATAATCATCAAATTAACTAATTTAATACAATTGCATTCTGAATTGCCGGTGTATTCATGTATCACCACAATAAAATAAAAAAAGTGAGTGGCTGGAGGAGTATGAATGAGAACAGTGGTGTATTTAAGTTTACAAAAAGAATAGCAATTTTTTATTCATCCTGTTATAACTACGATCGAGCCGATAAATCTTACAAAAAATGACAAACATAAATCGGGGAAGGAATGCTGCTTGACTGGCAAAGCATTGATTGGGGTGGACACTGTACAAGTTCTCACCTGAATTAATCTCTTTTACAACGCAGACTTCGTTTACATGAATCCACTGTGAGGCTAAATTCTATTCAGATGGAATCACAAAGACTTGTGATGTCGAAATTTTTTTAAAAATTTTCTCTATGTACTTACCGCCACATAAATGGCCTAGCACGGAGAGAGAAGTTTGCCCAACGTATTGTAGATGTTAACTACAACTACCGTGTTCTAGGCGCTACAGTCTGGAACCGCGCGACCGCTACGGTCGCAGGTTCGAATCCTGCCTCGGGCATGGATGTGTGTGATGTCCTTAGGTTAGTTAGGTTTAAGTAGTTCTAAGTTCTAGGGGACTGATGACCTCAGCAGTTGAGTCCCATAGCGCTCAGAGCCATTTGAACTATTTTTTGATTAATATCATAGACTGAGGTGACAAAAGTCATTGGACAGCATTACGCACAAATACAGGTGGTTGTAGCATCGCAAGGTACAAAAGGGCGGTGCATTTACGGAGCTCTCATTTGTGCTCAGATAATTCATGTGAAAGTGTTTCCGACATGGTTATGGCTGCACGACGGGAATTAACAGACTTTGAACGCGGAATGGTAGTTGGAGCTAGAACTCATGCGACATTCCATTTCTGAAATCGTTAGGGAATTCAATATTCCGAGATCCAAAGTGTCAAGAGTGCGCTGAACGTACCAAATTTCAGGCAATACCTCTCACCATGGACAACACAGTGGCCGACAGCCCTCATTCTGCTACCGAGTGCCTTGGCTAACAGTACAACATCGCCCGCAACGCTTCTCGTGGGCTCGTGAACATGTCGGTTGGAGCCTAAAAACTAAACTTCACTCCGCCCGAATAAGCATGAACGCCCAACGATACCGACCGTCCGCCGTGTCATCCTCAGTCCACTGGCGTCACTGGCTGCGGATATGGAGGAGCATGTGGTCAGCACACCGCTCTCCCGGCCGTATATCAGTTTACGAGACCGTAGCCGCTACTTCTCGATCAAAAGGCTCCTCACTTCGCCTCACAAGGGCTGAGTGCGCCCCGCTTGCCAACAGCGCTCGGCAGACCGGATGGCTACGCATCCCAGCCAGACAGCGCTTAACTTCAGTGATTTGACGGGAACCGGTGTTACCACTGCATCGAGGCCGGCGGCCGGTTGGACCCTACACGACTGGAAATCCGTGCCTAATCAGATGAGTTCCAATTTCAGTTGATAACAGATAGGGTTCGACTATGGCGCAGACCCCACGAAGCAATGGACTCAAGTTCTCAACAAGGCACTGTGCAAGTTGGTGGTGGCTACTTAATATTCCCAAACAACGATGGAAATTTTATGGATGACAATGCGCCAGATCACCGGGCCACAATTGTTTACGACTGTTTTGAAGAACATTGTTGACAATTCGAACAAATGATTTGGCAACTCAGATCGCTCGAAATAAATCCCATCGAAAATTTATGGGATATAATCGTGCAGAAAATCCAGCACCGGCAGTTATGAGCGGCCATAGAGGCAGCATGGTTCAATATTTCTACAGGGGAATTCCAACGACATGTTGAGTCCGCGGGACGTTGAGTTGCTGCGCTATTCCGGGCAAAAGAAATTCCGACACCATGTTAGGAGGTATCCAATGGCTTTTGTCACGTCAGTGTATTGCGCTTGACATTCAAGAACAAGTGTTACCTGTATCCGACTGGACCAATCATATCTAGCTGTCTAGCGTGTGAAATCTGCGTAGTTGTCATCTTAAAACTTACAACTGTCTGCGTGCCGCTACAGGTGGCAACAAAGTGCGTCCTTTTTGTCCGCTGACAGGTACAAATTAATTTTATTCGCACTATAGTGAGAATACTGTGCCAAATGACAGTCAAAGATCACGCATTTGGGAGACGTTTTATGGATTGGATGCAATTGAATAGGTGCAAATGTTGTTGTTGTTATTGTGGTCTTCAGTCCTGAAACTGGTTTGATGCAGCTCTCCATGCTAATCTATCCTGTGCAAGCTCCTTCATCTCCCAGTACCTACTGCAACCTACATCCTTCTGAATCTGTTTAGTGTATTCATCTCTTGGTCTCCCTCTACGATTTTTACCGTCCACGCTGCCCTCCAATGCTAAATTTGCGATCCCTTGATGCCTCAGGACATGTCCTACCAACCGATCCCTTCTTCTAGTCAAGTTCTGCCACAAACTTCTCTTCTCCCCAATCCTGTTCAACACCTCCTCATTAGTTACGTGATCTACCCACCTAATCTTCAACATTCTTCTGTAGCACCACATTTCGAAAGCTTCTATTCTCTTCTTGTCTAAATATGAACGAGAAAGCCAGAAAGTACACAATAAATATTTTTATACTTAAATTTACCGATGAAGGATAAATACTTACTTTTTGCAGATGTTACGTGTATCTGACCGCGTCGTCGAATCAAAAATTCACAGGAGGAACTATAGCAGGCGTGCGAAGACATGGCCTGTTACCTCAAGTACGAAGCTGGGTGCAGCGGCCGATAGATTTGTCGTTGCAGGGTGACGGGGCTTAATAGGGGGAAGGTTTTCTTGTTTTTCTTCCAATACTGACAGTTCATGTGCGTGTGTGCTTCGTACCGATCAGCTGCGGATTGTTGTTGTTGTTGTTGTGGTCTTCAGTCCCCAAACTGGTTTGATGCAGCTCTCCATGCTACCCTATCCTGTGCAAGTTTCTTCATCTCCCAGTACTTACTGCAACCTACATCCTTCTGAATCTGCTTAATGTATTCATCTCTCGGTCTCCCTCTACGATTTTTACCCTCCACGCTGCCCTCCAATGCTAAATTTGTGATCCCTTGATGCCTCACAACATGTCCTACCATCCGGTCCCTTCTTCTCGTCAAGTTGTGCCACAAACTCCTCTTCTCCCCAATTCTATTCAATATCTCCTCATTAGTTATGTGATCTACCCATCTAATTTTCAGCATTCTTCTGTAGCACCAAGTTGTGCCACAAACTCCTCTTCTCCCCAATTCTATTCAATACCTCCTCATTAGTTACGTGATCTACCCACCTAATCTTCAACATTCTTCTGTAGCACCACATTTCGAAAGCTTCTATTCTCTTCTTGTCCAAACTATTTATTGTCGATGTTCCACTTCCATACATGGCTACACTCCATACAAATACTTTCAGAAACGACTTCCTGACACTTAAATCTATACTCGATGTTAACAAATTTCTCTTCTTCAGAGACTCTTTCCTTCCATTGCCAGTCTACATTTTATATCCTCTCCACTTCGATCATCATCAGTTATTTAGCTCCCCAAATAGCAAAACTCATTTACTACTTTAGGCGCCTCATTTGCTAATCTAATTCCCTCAGCATCACCCGATTTAATTCGACTACATTCTATTTTCCTTGTTTTTCTTTTGTTGATGTCCATCTTATATCCTCCTTTCAAGACACTGCCCATTCCATTCAACTGCTCTTACAAGTCCTTTGCTGTCTCTGATAGAATTACAATATCATCGGCGAAAATCAAAGTTTTTATTTCTTCTCCATACATTTTAATTCCTACTCCGAATTTTTCTTTTGTTTCCTTTACTGCTTGCTCAATATGCAGATTGAATAACATCGGGGATAAGTACAACTCTGTCTCACTCCCTTCCCAACCACTGCTTCCCTTTCATGTCCCTCGATTCTTATAACTGCCATTTGCTTTCTGTACAAATTGTAAATAGCCTTTCGCTCCCTGTATTTGACCCCTGCCACATTCAGAATTTGAAAGAGAGTATTCCAGTCGTCATTGTCAAAAGCTTTCTCTATGTCTACAAATGCTAGAAACGTAGTTTTGCCTTTCCTTAATCAGTTTTCTAAGGTAAGTCGTAGGGTCAGTATTGCCTCACGTGTTCCAACATTTCTCCGGAATCCAAACTGATCTTCCCCGAGGTCGGCTTCTACCAGTTTTTCCATTCATTTTGCAGCCGTGGCTTATTAATCTGATAGTTCGTTAATTTACACATCTGTCAACACCTGCTTTCTTTGGAATTGGAATTATATTCTTCGTGAAGTCTGAGGGTATTTTGCCTGTCTCATACAGTGATGTCTTAGCAACAACGGAGGATGAATGGCAGAAACAAGTTTCAGGGTGAAAACTATTCAAAATACGATTCCTCGTTAAAGAACCGTACTAGAATCCTGTAACAAGCACCCCTGACATCCTAATTTACCCTACTTTTAGTCTGTTAATGTCAATTGGGATTGTTCTATTTAAAAAAGGTATGTTTGCACGAAGAATACACTTTCTAAGTATTATTATAATCTATTGATTGGCTAACAATACGAGCCCCTGACTACCGATCCGTTCTGTGAAAACCGCACATCGAATACATATTCCATTTTAGCAGTATTTGCTGTACAAGTTTTAAGTGACACCCTATATATTATATGGCTACAGCAACCCATCTCTAATAATGCACCCTCATGGTCTAGTTAACACTTAATACTTTGAATTAATTTAGCGATTTTTTTACAGTGACATGAGGTGCATGACCACTCATTGAGGTCGCCGCCACTCAACACTAACCGTCTACGATGCCGGAGTTTCCGCCCCAAACCTTTTCGCCAATCAGGGACGCCTCCACCTCGTAACAGGCTCGTCAGTAGTGGGGCTTGCTACATATTGCACAATATAACAATTTGAGGGCTACTCATTTCCAACAAATGTTGTGAATTCTACATGGTTTCCGAATGTTGGAGCAACTCTGCATTTTTTACATCAGCAAACACTATCAGAGGTGAAAGAAGTGATTAGTGGCATATAGTAATCTCACGATTGACCAGGCATCAAACCCGAAACTTTTGAATCAATAGTGTGGCATTCAACCACTGAGCCACCAAGTCGACTTTAATATTTTTTAATCGGTCAAAACTGGTAGCGGAAACTAAATCATAGCTGACTGTCATCAATGATCGAATGAATCAATTTTTTAAATTAACTATTGCCAATGATAATTTTTTCACTGTCCACGGATTTTAATCGCAAGTGTAATGTGACTAGATACTTCTTATGGAGCAGAACTGTTCTAGCTAAATTGAACATATTGTGGGACCAATCGTAAGAAGAACGCGAAGCATAAAGCAAGCGTTACCCAAATGATGTTGTCAGATTAAGAAAGTTTTTAGCTGACAAATTAGTATTACATTTTTATAAATTATTGTTGACTTATAATTCACCTCTTTACAGTTTCCACGAAGTTATTATGTTCCTATTCATAATTTCTATGCTTATTACTGCAGCGCACATGCTCCAAAGGTGACTGTGAAACGCGGCAAGCAAATTTGTGTGTCTTTTTCATCAGTTTTGATATTGATTTAATAACTGAGATTTCTAAAATTTATTAGGTTTTGCATTGAGATTATTTATTAAAAAAGATCTTGAACTACACTGATTGATAGTGTAGTGCCCTACGCAATTTCCCTTCTTCAAAATGATGATGGACTCCCTGATTTTTGGAAGCCTTTGTGTGTGTGTGTGTGTGTGTGTGTGTGTGTGTGTGTGTGTGTGTGTGTGAGTGTGCGTGCTTGTGTGTGTGTGGAAAGAAACAGTGTTGGAACTGAGATTGGGGGCGAGCAGAAATGTTACAGAGTAACCGCACTTCGTGTGGTGACTGGAAGGCCCTGACATTTAGTTCATGGAACAGGACTGCCAAGGCGTCCATGCTGTGCCGCCTAGTGAGACACCAGGGAGCGGAGGGGGGCCATGAGCTGCGAGCGAGACATGTTGCTTGCATTCCTAGACGTATCTTGAGACTGGACTGTAGTCAGAGCAGAGAGGCCAAGAAAGTCAACACAAATTAGTTGGTTATGAGTACAGGGTGGTCCAAAAGTCGGGAAACACCCTCATAAAATTCAAATGGAGTAGCAAACAAGGAAACAGAGCCACTACACACGAGGAACGGGAAGGGCGAAAGTTTATAGGCTATGCCACCAACATGGCAGCCATTTTGAAAGTCGCCATCTTGGATTCAACTCCAAAATTTCAAATGGGAATGTTGTCATGTGACATATCAAACAGGTAGAGAATTTCACCAGAAAAACAATGCCGTTGTTATTTTAAACATAGCTTTATTCATTCTCGGGTTATAGCAAGTTACATGTGGCAGCGGTGGGACGCTCGGCAGCATGTGTGTTATGTGCCGAAGAGACATTACGCCGATGTTACACAGTCCTAAGAGACCACCAACAGTCATAGGAATGGCTCGATATGTTGTCCATTATGTTGGATTGTTAATGCTATCCTCCGAACCCAGTCCTGATGAACTTAGACCAACACATCTAGCTGAATTTGACCACACACATCAACAATGCACTGCTTTAGATGATGCAAATCCCATATTTTCAAAGAATAAAACAGTGCTTTGACATGACCCCAAAAATAAAAATCCAAAGGCGTCAAACCTGGTGAACGTGGTGGCTACTCCACAGCACCCCTACGACCAATCCACTTTTGAGAGAACTGCACATCCAGGTATGCTCGCACATTGTGCCCATAATGTGGTGGGGGCTCCATCATGCTGGAAGAATTCCGGAAATGTCGCGTCCTCCGTTAACAATGAGGGAAACACTTTTTCATCCAATAACCTCAGATAACCGTTGGTTGTTAACGTACCATCAATAAAAAAAGGTCCAATGACTTTGGTACCCCACACGCCACACCAGACCATCACTTTTTGTGAGTCGACTATTTTGGAAGCATCAATCCAGTGCGGATTTGTGTCAGAGCAGTATCTGTGATTCTGCTTGTTCACTTCACCACTGATAAAGAAATTGGCTTCATCACTGAACAGCACCTGATAGGGGAAACGTGGGTTTATCTGCAGCTGCTGTGTCACCCATTCTGCGAACTGCACCCAACAGTCTGGGTCATCCTCGTTCAGGTGTTGGAGCAGCTGAATTTTGTACGGGTGCCATTTGTGCCGCGATAAAATTCACAGTATGGAGGTACGGCTAACCCCACATTCTTGTGACAGGTGACAAGTACTCCGTTGTGGACTCTTGCTAAATGATGCCAACACGCTCACTGTTGGTGCTTCATCGGTGGCGGGATTTTGGTCTTCCAGACTCTCCCTGCGACAGAGCCAGTTGCTCAGAATTTGGCCAAATGCTTGGCAACTGCGCTGTGAGTGATGGGCTGTCTGGTTGGGTGAAGACTGCTGAAATCCTCAGCAATGACCCGTGTGCTTCTTTCTCCTGATATCAAGATGATTTCAGTGCGTTCTTCATGTGTCAAGGACATTTTGTAATCTGTAAATAAGGAAACAATGATTAAAACGTTACCATGAATAAATGATACCTAACAGTTAAACACATGTAACATATCAGGCATGGGATAGTCACTTTGCACCATTTCAGGTTCCATTTTATGACTTCTCAGTATGTAATACTCATGCTGCCGAGCGTCCCACTGCTGCCGCAAGTAATTGGCCTGTAATACTGCCTGTCTGCAATTTTTCTACACGAAGTTAACTAATAATAATGTTTTGTAAGTTGCGGTAGCGACTGTCTAGTGAAATTTTTATAAAAGAACTACATGAGTTAAACGTTTTCCGCAGCGATTAGCAAAAAACGTTAAGACGTTCGATACTTTATGATGTCAGAGTTTCATTCGTGCTAGAACAATAACAAATTATTTAAGACGTAAGCAAGGCCGACTTTTGCAGTGGTCTTGTGGCGCCAGATGATTGAATAATGCAGCCGATGACTAATGGTAGAACATACATTTGTTTAGAGTATAATTCATTATAGTCACATAGACTGACAACTCCTGTAACATTGTTAAATGGTCTCAGAAGGCTCACTCTCGAATCCTTTTTTATTTGTAACAACCGAATCTTGGCAACAACAAAAGTTCTGGATGGAGAGGCAAGTAAATTACGTATATCTACCAAATCCTTTCCTTTCTTCTACCACTGTCGTGTCTCCTGGCCTCAGTCGGCAGAAATCAAAATTCTGAAGTTTTGGGTCAAACAGCATAAATACTTTGCCACCCAATCACCGACCTTTGAGATCCCACAAAAGCGTAACGAAGTCTTGCCGAACTTAGGAGAGCAAATTTCTCGCAAGTGGAGGACAATGGTTTCGCTCGTACCTGACGTCTCGCCAGCATTCTGTTGTGTCCGCCACTATAAAGCCACAATGGAGGCAGGTACTGTCATGCGGCCCCCAGGGTTCGGTATTAGGTCTTACATCCTTC
This sequence comes from Schistocerca cancellata, assembly GCF_023864275.1. Taxonomy (NCBI): domain Eukaryota; kingdom Metazoa; phylum Arthropoda; class Insecta; order Orthoptera; family Acrididae; genus Schistocerca; species Schistocerca cancellata. Next base: position 303,350,103 of record NC_064634.1, read on the forward strand.
TCACTGTATGTCAGTGATGTGTCATCAGTTTTGTCATACTGAAAATACCACATGTCTGCTGATGACTTCCAGTCGTATCTCAATACAAAACCAGTAAACCCGAAAATAGCTATCAAAATACGCACAGAATATAGGGTTAAAGCTCTGCCCATCCAAAACCCAAGCGGTACTGGTTGGTCGTTCTTGGCTCATTACCCCGAAATATCGGAAATCTCTACTATCTTTAATCCTAAATGGGACAAATGTCAACTTCTTTCCCTCAGCAAAGAGTCTAGGAGTCGTAATAGATAAAAATCGAAATTAGGCTGATCACGTAACTGGAATGTGCATATACTGTATTCAAACATTATGAATCACCTCGAAGGGAACGATCTACTGATACGTAATCAGCATTCAGAAAACATCGTTCTTGTGCAACGCAGCCAGCTCTTTATTCGCACGAAGTAATGGCCGCTATCGACAGGGCATCTCAAGTTGATTCCGTATTTCTAGATTTCCGGAAAGCTTTTGACACCGTTCCTCACAAGCGACTTCTAATCAAGCTGCGGGCCTATGGGGTATCGTCTCAGTTGTGCGACTGGATTCGTGATTTCCTGTCGGGAAGGTCGCAATTCGTAGTAATAGACGGCAAATCATCGAGTAAAACTGAAGTGATATCAGGTGTTCCCCAGGCAAGCGTCCTGGGACCTCTGCTGTTCCTGATCTATATAAATGACTTGGGTGACAATCTGAGCAGTTCTCTTAGGTTGTTCGCAGATGATGCTGTAATTTACCGTCTAGTAAGGTCATCCGAAGACCAGTATCAGTTGCAAAGCGATTTAGAAAAGATTTCTATATGGTGTCGCAGGTGGCAGTTGACGCTAAATAACGAAAAGTGTGAGGTGATCCACATGAGTTCCAAAAGAAATCCGTTGGAATTCGATTACTCGATAATCAACTAAGTACCTGGGCGTTAAAATTACGAACAGCTTCAGTTGGAAAGACCACATAGATAATATTGTGGGGAAGGCGAGCCAAAGGTTGCGTTTCATTGGCAGGACACTTAGAAGATGCAACAAGTCCACTAAAGAGACAGCTTACACTACACTCGTTCGTCCTCTGTTAGAATATTGCTGCGCGGTGTGGGATCCTTACCAGGTGGGATTGACGGAGGACATCGAAAGGGTGCAAAGGGCAGCTCGTTTTGTATTATCACGTAATAGGGGAGAGAGTGTGGCAGATATGATACGCGAGTTGGGATGGAAGTCATTAAAGCAAAGACGTTTTTCGTCGCGACGAGATCTATTTACGAAATTTCAGTCACCAAATTTTCTCTTCCGAATGCGAAAATATTTTGTTGAGCCCAACCTACATAGGTAGGAATGATCATCAAAATAAAATAAGAGAAATTAGAGCTCGAACAGAAAGGTTTAGGTGTTCGTTTTTCCCGCGCGCTGTTCGGGAGTGGAGTGGTAGAGAGATAGTATGATTGTGTTTCGATGAACCCTCTGCCAAGCACTTAAATGTGAATTGCAGAGTAGTCATGTAGATGTAGATGTAGATGTAGATGTAGGGCATCAGATTCTCTCCATGCCCTACAACAATGTAAAAAGCTCTTCCCGTTTAATCTCAAAAAGAAACTTGTACAAACACTTATAGTTCCAATTACTGATTACAGCCATGATTCCTGCAAGGTCTTTCTCAGGAAATCTCACGTTGCCTGGAACTGGTTATGTCTGCCCCTGTTAGTTATATCTGCGATGTTCGACTCTTTTATCAAATTTCACCATCATATGCACAGCTATACTGGCTGCGTTCTTACAAGAGCAGAGATTTCCATACCCTCTGCTTTCTCTACTGTCTTATCAACGTACATTGTCCCTCATATCTTACCTCTACCCCAACGCTCTTGATTGAATAACACAGCAGAAACGCTTGTTCCCATCACAGAAAGGCCTTCTCAGTAGCAAGAACCCGACTCTGGAATAACTTCCTGCATTACATTAGAGAACTGAACCTCAACTCCATCTTCAGAAGACAGTTAATGACAAATCTACTGAAGCAACAACAATGACTACTATTGTCTCCATACGCACTCATTACGCCTGTACGTCTTTTTTTTCCAACCAGATGTCCACCTACTTAGGCGAGTGGTTAGCGCGTCTGACTGTCATGCAGCAGGTCTGGGTTAAATTCCCCGCCGGCTGGGAGATTTCCTTCTTCCGGGGACTGGAAAAATTCACTTAAGTTACATTTTTCACATGTGCGCAGTAAAATCAGTCATGGTCGTCGCTTTTAAACGCATATGTATCCGCTAATCTCTCACTTTCTGTAACGACCAGCTTGTAGTAATAGCACTACATTTCTGCTATATGCTCAGCTTATCTTTGAAAATGAATATGATCACTATTTCAAAGATCCAAAACGTGCTATTCCATATGTATAATCCCACCCAAAAATTACGTGAACTATTCACAAATCGTGACAAAAATAAAAACACCTACAGACGTGCTTATGATTTTATTTTGTCGCTACCAGTTTCGACGCTTCATTGCGTCATCTTGAGGCTTTTGTGATGCAGTACAGGTTGATACTATCACCATGAATACCCGTCAGTTGCCAGAATTACTGTATTCGCTGATAGTGTGTCAGCACTCCAACCATCTAGATTTTGTATGTCCTTCCTTTTAGCAGGACGTCTCTGGAACGACGGCCGTTTACTATCGTGACAAAAAATAAAAACACCTACAGCCGTCCTTATAATTTTATTTTATTTTGTCGCTACCAGTTTCGACGCTTCATTGAGTCATCTTCAGGTTGTTTTGATGCGGTACAGGTTGATACGATCCCCATGCATAATCCATTAGTTGCCAGCAGACAGAGACGTCCTGCTAAAAGGATGGACATACAAAAGCTTGTTCCCAAATCATCCGAATTTGTGAAACACCTATTATGACTGTCTTCCGACTGATGGAATGTTCTCATACGCAAATTCCCATTCTGCAACTGAGTCTTTCACTTTATTTTCTGGAGCTATGAAACACTTCAAGCAATGGTCGATGCGTTTCGAAGTTCTCTGCAATAGATATTATTTCATTATCGTGTGATTATCGGATTTCCGTGCGGGGACTACTCAGGAGGACATCGTTATCAGGAGATAAAAAAACTGGCGTTGTACCGATCGGGGTGTGGAATGTCAGATCCCTTAATCGGGCAGACAGGTTAGAAAATTTAAAATGGGAAATGAATAGGTTAAAGTTAGATATAGTGGGAATTAGTGAAGTACGATGGCAGGAGGAACAAGACTTCTGGTCAGGTGAATACAGCGTCATAAATACAAAATCAGATAACGGTAATACAGGAGTGGGTTTAATAATGAATAAAAAATTGGAACGCGGATAAGCTACTACGAACAGCATAGTGAACATATTATCATAGCCGAGTCAGACACGAAGCCCACGCCTACCATAGTAGTACAAGTTTATATGTCAAACTACCCCCGCAGGTGATGAAGAGATCGAAGAAATGTGTTATGTGATAAAAGAAATTATTCAGATAGTTAAGGGACACGAAAATTTTGTAGTCATGGGGGACTGGAATGCGATTTTAGGAAAAGGAAGAGAAGGAAATGAAGTGGGTGAATATGGACTGGCGATAATGAATGAAAGGGGAAGCCGCCTGGTAGGATTCTCCCAGAGCATAACTTAATCATAGTTAACACTTGGTTTAAGAATCATAAAAGAAGGCTGTATACGTGGAAGAGGCCTGGAGACACTGGAAGGTTTCAGATAGATTATAAACTACTGGCCATTAAAATTGCTACACCACGAAGATGACGTGCTACAGACGCTAAATTTAACCGATAGGAAGGAGATGCTGTGATATGCAAATGATTAGCTTTTCAGAGCATTCACACAAGGTTGGCGCCGGTGGCGACACCTACAACGTGCTGACACGAGGAAAGTTTCCAATCGATTTCTCATACACAAACAGCAGTTGACCGGCGTTGCGTGGTGAAACGTTGTGGTGATGCCTCGTATAAGGAGGAGAAATGCGTACCATCACGTTTCCGACTTTGATAAAGGCCGGATTGTAGCCTATCGCGCTTGGGGTTTATCGTATCGTGACATTGCTGCCCGCGTTGGTCGAGATCCAATGTCTGTTAGCAGAATATGGAATCGGTGGGTTCAGGAGGTTAATACGGAACGCCGTGCTGGTTCCCAACGGCCTCGTATCGCTAGCAGTCGAGATGACAGGCATCTTATCCGCATGGCTGTAACGGATCGTGCAGCCACGTCTCGATCCCAGAGTCAACAGATGGGGACGTTTGCAAGACAACAACCATCTGCACGAACAGTCCGACGACGTTTTCAGCAGCATGGACTATCAGCTCGGAGACCATGGCTGCGGTTACCCGTGACGCTGCATCACAGAGAGCGCCTGCGATGGTGTAATCAACGACGAACCTAGGTGCATGAGTGGCAAAAGTCATTATTTCGGATGAATCCAGGTTCTGTTTACAGCATCATGATGGTCGCATCCGTGTTTGTCGACATCACGGTGAACGCACATTGGAAGCGTGTATTCGTCATCGCCATACTGGCGTATCACCCTGCGTGATGGTATGGGGTGCCATTGGTTACACGTCTCGGTCACCTCTTGTTCGCATTGACGGCACTTTGAACAGTGGACGTTAGATTTCAGATGTGTTACGACCCGTGGCTCTACCTTTCATTCGATTCCTGTGAAACCCTACATTTCAGCAGAATAATGCACGACCGCATGTTGCAGGTCCTGTAGGAGCCTTTCTGGATACAGAGAATGTTCGACTGCTGCCCTGGCCAGCACATTCTCCAGATCTCTCACCAATTGAAAACGTCTGGTCAATGGTGGCCGAGCAACTGGCTCGTCACAATACGCCAGTCACTACTCTTAATAAACTGTGGTATGGTGTTGAAGCTGCATAGGCAGCTGTACCTGTACACTCCATCCAAGCTCTGTTTGACTCAATGCCCAGGCGTATCAAGGCCGTTATTACGGCCAGAGGTGGTTGTTCTAGGTAGTGATTTCTCAGGATCTATGCACCCAAATTGCGTGAAAATGTAATCACATGTCAGTTCTAGTATAATATATTTGTCCAATGAATACCCTTTTATCATCTGCATTTCTTCTTGGCTTAGCAATTTTAATGGCCAGTAGTGTATAATGGTAAGACAGAAATTTAGGAAACAAGTTTTAAATTGTAAGTCATTTCCAGGGGCAGATGTGGAATCTGACCACAATTTATTGGTTATGAACTGTACATTAAAACTGAAGAAACTGCAAAAAGGTGGAAATTTAAGAAGATGGGACCTGGATAAACTGAAAGAACCGGAGTTATAGCGAGTTTCAGAGAGAGTATTAGGGAACGATTGACAAAAACAGGGAAAGAAATACAGTAGATGAAGAATGGGTAGCTTTGAGAGATGAAATAGTGAAGGCAGCAGTGAATCAAGCAATTAAAAAGAAATGGGCGAGTAAAAATACTTGGGTAACAGAAGAGATATTGAATTTAATTGATGAAAGGAGAAAATATAAAAATGCAGTAAATGAAGCAGGCGAAACGGAATACAAACGTCTCAAAAATGAGATCGACAGGAAGTGCAAAATAGCTAGACAGGTGTGGCTAGAGGACAAATGAAGGATGTAGAAGCATGTATCACTAGAGGTCAGATAGATACTGCCTAAAGGAAAATTAAAGAGACCTTTGGAGAAAAAAGAACCACTTGCATGAACATCAAGAGCTCAGATGGAAACCCAGTCCTAAGCAAAGAAGGGAAAGCAGAAAGGTGGAAGGAGTAAATAGAGGGTCTATACAAGGGCGATGTTCTTGAGGACAATATTATGGAAATGGAAGATGACGTAGGTGAAGATGAAATGGGAGATACGATGCTGGGTGAAGAACTTGATACAGCACTAAAAGGCCTAAGTCGAAACAAGGCCCCGGGAGTAGACAACATTCCATTAAAACTACTGATAGCCTTGGGTGATCTAGCCATGCAAAACTCTTCCATCTGGTGAGCAAGATGTATGAGACAAGCGAAATACCCTCAGACTTCAAGAAGAATATACACACATGAAAAAATGTGTTGCATCACCCCAGTTCCTAGAACTTGCGACCGAACCGCTGAATCTTTCCATCAGTAAATGGGGTATGTTCTCCACTGACTCGGTTGTTTTAACCCCCTCCACTGACGGAATGACCCACTTCCCAATTCCGTATGTATAAAACCAATACGGACTTGTAGCTGTCACGCCTTTGCGCTTACTGCTACGTATTTTAGCTGTAAATAGCTCAGTCCCAATGGTAAGAGGCAGTAGTGAATTCACGTAGTTAATATTTGAATCCAGCACAGCTGCCACAAGCTCAGCTCACTTTTACTCCACTCCTACCCTCGCCATTGCACCACATTAACTAGGTGCTACGTGGACCTTGCTAAATTCACTTGCGTATACATTTTTGACCGTTACTCGCCAGTATTTACCTAATGATTAGTACACTCCTAACCGGACTATTTACCTAAGAGCTGTGATGATTGAACGGGTTCGATCCACGGCCTACAGTGCCCTACAGTTCACACGGTAACACTGCCTACCTGACCCACTTAACTTGGTAGTGAGCTTATGTATCCAATCACCACTGCTAGCAGCAGTGGATAATCCTATCAGCACGACGAGAGCAGCAGACTTACCGTCGAATCCTCCTGAAAATACTTATAACTACGGTCACCAGCTCTGAAGGAGCAAAAGAATAAATCAATTTTTGGCTCGTTTCAAAGTGAAATGGCTTGAGTTGAATTTAAACTTAATTCTGAATATTACTATTTCTGATCATTCTAGATGATTCTACAAAGCAAATACTCTCTCAATTTCTGTGAGTTGGCTTGGTAATTACTACCAAGACAGGTTATGCAACTTCGGTTAACAAAATTCTATCCTTCAACTTATTTAATGATTTTGGATATTACTCTTTGGACCATTGATACAGAATTAGTTAAGTGACTTTACTTGAAAGGTTGCTCAGAAAAATTTAAGTAACTATAGATAGGCGACTCATTCTGGTGTGACCATTGCTCTTTTCAACATTCTTATACGCTAAAGTATTCTACAACCAAAAGAATTGTAAATGAAAGAGGCGATGGTGGCCTCAGTCTGATTTCACTATACTATGTTTGAGGTTACTACACTTTACAATGAACAACATGCGTCGTAATTTTACTCATTACTATATTCTGTCCTCTGCACTTGCATAAAAGAAAACTGGTATTCTCCTTTTACATGTATACAAAGTTCGACTTAACCATTGCAAGCAGTCTTGCCTTGGGTAGACGTGTCGGTGCTGGTGGTGAGATGCATGTGGCTAACGCAGCTCTTCACGCCTCATGCCCTTAATGGCGGCTGGAACTACGAGCTGTAGCACTCGTATAAGCTACTGCACGTCTGCCATAAAATCTGGGCACAGGAACTCTTACAATCAGCCCCAGTGGCATAGAGGCGGCTTCAACAACCATTCGTCGCGTTTTACTCCAAAAACGGCGACGATATTCGCCTCTTCGCTGTTGCACAATCACTTTTGTGTGAGCACAGTTACGCACGTCCGATCACGTCAACACTCCCCAGGCCATTCCATTGTTCAGTCTCTGTGTCTCCAGCTACCCCTAGCCACGCTCGTATCACCAAGAGTGGGGGCGTTCCCCTACCACCTTTTTACCGAAATCATTTAGTATTTAAGAATATTTATATTTACTACCCTGGAGGTCATACCAGTCATAATAATTTACTACTAGCGCTTTACAACATTAAATTATACAGTAATAACTTATAATTACCAAGAAAAAGAATGCATTTGACTCTGAGAGCTTAGTGCATTGTCTGACAGGCAGCGCTAATTCCCAGTTTCGCCAATAGATGGCATCAGGGTGCACTCCCTGGCAGTCTCACACAAGCGCGCCCGTTTCCGACGCGCGGGCTCCAAATTACTGTCAGCCCACCATCATTTCAGTTCCGTTACAAACTCCTGAAGACAGACTTGGACTGTGGATATTGTGTCACAGACACAGTCCCTTTGAGTGTTCAGAGATGTCAGTAAATCCGCCAAAGATAGAAACAACCATGCATAAGCAGCCCCTATAAGACGGTTGGGGTCCGACAGCCGATATGTTCCAGTCATTCCACCAGGAAGGAGGTACAAGGCTCGTGTTGTCTTTAGTTCAACCATGCCTAGACGGTCGATACCGCGATTAGATCACGTCCGCATTGTTACTTTGTGCCAGGAAGGGCTCTCAACAAGGGGAGTGTCCAGGCGTCTCGGTATCAACCAAAGCGATGTTGTTCGGACATGGAAGAGGTACAGAGAGACAGGAACTGTCGATGACATGCCTCGCACAGGCCGCTCAAGGGCTACTACTGCAGTGGATGACCGCTACCTACGGATTATGGCTCGGAGGAACCCTGAAGCAACGCCATGATGTTGAATAATGCTTTTCGTGCAGCCACAGGGCCCAACAACATGCCGCACGGACCGCTCAGGATTGGCATCAAGTTCTCTTCACTGATGAGTGTCGCATATGCCTTCAACCAGACAATAGTCGGAGACGCGTTTGGAGGCAACCTAGTCAGGCTGAATGCCTTAGACACACAGCGAGTGCAGCAAGGTGGAGGTTCCCTGATGTTTTATGGTGGCATTATGTGGGGCTGACGTACGCCACTGGTTGTCGTGGAAGGCGTCGCAACGGCTGTACGTTACGTGAACGCCATCCTCCGACCGATAGTGCAACCATATCGGCAGCATACTTGCGAGGCATTCGTCTTCATGGACGACAATTCGCGCCCCCATCATGCACATCTTGTGAATGACTTCCTTCAGGATAACGACATCGCTCGACTAGAGTGGCCAGCATGTTCTCCAGACGTGAAACCTACCGAACATGCCTGGAATAGATTGAAAAGGGCTGTTTACGGACTACGTGACCCACCAACCACTCTGAGGGACCTACGCCGAATCGCCTTTGAGGAGTGGGACAATGTTGACCAACAGTGCCTTGATGAACTCGTGGATAGTATGTCGCGACGAATGTAAGAGGACGTGCTATGTAAGAGGACGTGCTATGTAAGAGGACGTGCTACTGGGTATTAGAGGTACCGGTGTGTACAGAAATCTGGACCACCACCTCTGAACGTTTCGCTGTATGGTGGTACAACATGCAATGTGTGGTTTTCAAGAGCAATAAAAAGGGAGGAAATAATGTTTATGTCGATCAATATTCCAGTTTTCTGTACAGGTTCCAGAACTTTCGGAACCGAGGCGAAGCAAAACATTTTTTGATGTGTGTAATAATTTCAATCCCAAGGAAATTACACGTTGACAGGTGTGAAAATTACCGAACTATACCTTTATTAAGTGACTGTAGCAAAATATTAACACGAATTCTTTATAGACGAATGGAAAAACTGGTTGAAGCCGACCTCAGGGAAGATGAAATAGGATTCCGTAGACATGTTGGAACACGCGAGGCAATACTGACCCTACGACATGTATTAGAAGATAGGTTAAGGAACGGCACACCTACATTTAGAGCTTTTGACAATGTTGATTGAAATTCTCTCTTTCAGATCCTGAAGGTGATAGGGGTAAAATTCAGGGAGCGAAAGGCTATTTACAATTTGTACGGAAACCAGAGCCGGCCGCGGTGGTCTAGCGGTTCTGGCGCTGCAGTCCGGAACCGCGGGACTGCTACGGTCGCAGGTTCGAATCCTGCCTCGGGCATGGGTGTGTGTAATGTCCTTAGGTTAGTTAGGTTTAAGTAGTTCTAAGTTCTAGGGGACTTATGACCTAAGATGTTGAGTCCCATAGTGCTCAGAGCCATTTGAACCATTTTTTACAGAAACCAGATGGCAGTTTGAAGAGTCGAGGGACATGAAAGGGAAGCAGTGGTTGGGAAGGGAGTGAGAAAGGATTGTACCCTATCCCTGATGTAATTCAATTTGTATTTTGTGCAAGCAGTAAAGGAAACAAAAGAAAAATTTAGAATAGGAATTAAAACACATGGAGAAGAAATAAAATCTTTTGGTTTGCCGACGACATTGTAATTCTGTCAGACAGCAAAGGAACCCGAAGAGCAGCTGAATGGAATGGACAGTGTCTTGAAATGAGGATATAAGATGAACAACAACAAAAGCAAATCGACGGTAATGGAACGTAGTCGATGCTGAGGGAATTAGATTAGAAAATTAGACACCTGAAGTAGTAAATGAGTTGTGTTATTTGGGGAGCAAAATAACTGATTATAGTCGGAGTAGAGAGATATAAAATGTAGACTGGCTATGGCAAGAAAAGCGTTTCTGACGAAGAGAAATTTGTTAACATAGAATATATATTTAAGTGTCAGGAAGTCTTTTCTGAAAGTATTTGTATGGAATGTAGCCATGCATGGAAGTGAAACATGGTCGATAAACAGTTTAGATAAGAAAAGAATAGAAGCTACAGAAGAAAGCTCAAGTTTAGATGGGTAGATCACGTGACTAATGAGAAGGTACTGAATAGAATTGGGGAGAAGAAGAATTTGTGGCGCAACTTGACGACGAGAAGGAATCGGTTGGTAGGACACGTTCTGAGGCATCAAGGGATCATCAATTTACTACTGGAGGGAAGCGTGGAGGGTAAAAATCATAAAGGGAGACCAAGAGATGAATAAGGTAAGCAGATTCAGAAGGATGTATGTTGCAGTAGTTATTCGGAGATGAAGGGGCTTGCACAGGAAAGAGTAATATCGAGAACTGCATCAAAGCAGTCTCTGGACTGAAGACCATAACATCGACAACATTCGTTGGAGATCATTTTCCAGTTGTGATTGGCATCTTCCTTATCATAATAACTCCTCCTCCTCCTACTCTTCCCCACTCTTCTTCTCCTTCTCCATCATCATCATCATTATCATCATCATCATCGTCACCACCACAATCACCACCAGCACCACCACCATCATCATCACTCCTTTCTTCTTCTCCGCAAATATAAATATTTTTTTTCTTTGGCTTTATTGTCTTCGTCGTCTTCTTGTCCTTTTAGAATATCTGCCCTTCACGGAGAATCAACTGTAGTGACTAAGAAATGGGTCTTACTGAAATTTAACCCCCTTAACACATTTTCTCTTGATAGTCTTTGTAAGCTGTTGAGGGGCTCATCTATCTTTGAATTACATATTTTACAAAATTCTTATACATCGTCAATGTCTTGGGAACTTTGTACATTTTACTAGCACTTTGTATGTACATCCCTGTCTTTACAGCTTCCAAAACTTGAAGCTTTTGATCGTCTCCATATTTGAGAATCTTCTTTTTCTTTTCTTTCCTTAAATCAAGCTACAGTTGGAAAACAGAAACAAAATAATTTGCTAATCACAGCAGTAATAGTTGACAGCACTCAACGAATATATGTTCAGAACTCAAATAGAATGTGCCCCAAACCTGACAGTTGGTGTCAGCTACTGGAAAATAAGTGGTATTCTAATACGAGATGCTGACATTGTGTATGTGTAATGCATGTGCAACGAGTGTCAGACAGTAAAAAAATCTGCAGTAACGTACTGTAAATCGTTAAAAGGAAATATAAATAAGCCTGTGGCTGTCAATATAAAGTTGAACTGGCTGAAAATAAAGTGGATGCTCTGAAGGACCAACAGCCTGGAATGTTACAGCAGCTCCAAAAAAATGTTCAATTGTGTGTGAATTCATGTGGGAGCAAACTGCTGAGGTCATCGGTCCATAGTCTTACATAGTACTTAAACTAACTTACGCTAAGAACAACACAGACGCCTATGCCCGAGGAAGGGCTCGAACCTCCGGCGGGAGGGGCCGCGCAATCAGTGACATGGCGCCTCTAACCGCGCGTCCACTCCTCTCGCCTTACAGCAGCTCCGTATAGGCGCTGTTGCCTTATAGACTGGACATAACTAAAGATTTTGCTGCAATCACTAACAACGTGGAGCTATGTGACTATTTAATATCAAACCATGACTCTATACTGCAAGGGGCCTACTACGAGAATAGCAATGTTATTGTAAACTGCAATAAGACAGTTGTGGTAGACGGTTTAATGCGGACGGGCTGCAATTGTAAAGATATGTAACAAATTTATATGTCAAATCACAAGCCGAGGAGTGAACAACATTGCCGGTAACTATGTTATTGATTTTATAATGTGCCTTGATATACATCTACGAGAAGCTTTTAGAGCTTTCTTGGCTAAAGCATATAATATTACCAGAATGGAAACTATGATTTATAACTACAGAACAGATTGTGTATTCCACTATGTTGGAGACTGTTTAATTGTATTAAATGCTAACAAACAGTGCTTACAATATGCTCAACTGTACTCTACCCCATTCGCTTCTGTGTGTTAGTGGTGTATATTGGGTGGCTTAGAGAAGAGTTGCTATGTCAAATTTAACAGTGTTCTGCAATTTATCTATTACAGCGGTAAGAATGCATGAAAGTTGTGTGGTGTACAAGTAAATTTTCCAGAAAAAGACTGGCAAAAGATTGTAAACTATGTTTTGCCTGTCTGTAGTTTTAAATGTTTATCCTGAAACCAAGCAGAAATTGTTAACATGGATTCCAACAAAGATGGGATACGTAGCAAGTATTCTAATAAGTGTTATGTTAAAATTGAAGAAACATATTTTTCTCAATAGAGGACATTGTTGTCTACAATAATCGCAAACTTGATGAGATTATTTGCTCGATGTCATAATTAAAACTTTTTGACTAGATGTACCACTGATCCCATAGCCGTACTACTAACAGAAAACAGTAGCATGCGGGGCAGGAGATCTCACGTATATCTTCCAGTTCTTATTGTTAAGCTGTCTTTATTTTTTTTCCTTTTTCTGGTCAATTTTGACTTCTCCTTGCTTGCCCACTTAGCGGCGGCCTGTCTCGGCTCCCTGTGGCACGACGCTGTTTATGTTGTAAATCGAGTTTAGGACTGGGCAGTTTCGGTGTAGAGCCCCACCGCGTTGTCCAGAGAGAAAAAGGAAATTGGGGATAACTTCTCTGTTCTCTGTACAATATGCCCGTAGATGCAACTGGTGCCTTGACCACCAATTAATAGTGTTTCTGTGATAAGTCGCGCTCTACTGAATATTCCCGGAATAAGGCTCACGACATGACAAATGAAACCTCAGAGCTTGATGAGATATCTGAACAGCGACGGCAAAGACAAAGTGAAGTTCGTGCAGCAGAATGTGAATTTGTCGCGTTTGATGGTCTACGTTCCTCCGCCTGTTACAGTATCTTTAGGCGGTTACACACTAGACCAACGGAGGGCAACGAACGACAGAGACTAGATTCGGCAGACCGTTGGTCGCCAATGCATTGACGTTCGGCTTCTCATCCATACCAATCGAAGTGCTTGTGCCAGCGGCTTCAGCCATTTGCAATCGCAGTTGGTTCTGATAACTTGCCGACGTTGCTGCCGTTATGTTATTGTTATAATGTAGGGTTTTAATTACAATTTCACCGGCCGATATTGTGTGGGAGGAAGAGAGTTTACCACTCGTCGCATTTGCAGCATTTATTTTACTGTAAGAAGAAGTTGGGGGCACCGTGGTGGTACAAAATTAATGTCTACCTTAAAGCTGAATCAGAACACGGACTATTTCATAACTTTTTCTTTAATGACACATTTCGAATTGTTTAGACCCTAAGATTCCCAACTCTCTTAGGAGAGCTGTGCCTGCAGTAGAAAGTTAATGGTCACTCGCTGTTTTGCATATTTCTCTTTGTTGTTCATGACGAAAACATCAACATAAAGACACCATTTTGTTTTCCACGTCGTGCATATTACTTTCTAGTAGCAGAGCTATTCCCCTCCGACCGTCTACTCTTTTCAGTTTTTGACCTTATAATAGCAGCTCGTAGGGGCTCAGAAGCAATCCCTTTCACGTTACAACTATCATTTTTAACGCTCTCTCCATATTGCACTCAATATTCCAGTATTTTTAAGCCCGACAAATACACACCCTAAATGAGAACAAATATAGCCTGCAGAGGAAACAGCAACTGTTGAAATTAAGTTTTTCAGAACAGTCACAAGTTTGCACTCAGTGTGTTTTATTAACTGGTTTTGCTCTTTAATTTAACAGCCAACTACCGTACTTTAAACCATAATTCCCAGAGTTTCTGATGATGTCCTTGTCAAATTAAAGAGTGAAACCGGTCAGTGAAACATACTAAGTACGACTTTTTGATGTCCTGAAAAACGTAAATACACACGCGTTCTAGAGACACAACAAACCGGTACTGAACCAACGAACAATCGACCCGGTGCCCTCACTACGCTAACCGATCGCCAACGCTTAGATGTTATTGCCAGGACACCGAACCGCAACCAGAGCCAACCGCTTAGCTGGCTCCGATTTGCCGCCCGTACACACTAAGAAACTCTCGGTCAAAGAAGCGTTGCCCGTCGTTCGTTATCCTTCACTGACGTAGTGTGTACGCACCTTTACGGCGAATATGTACGTCCTGTATCTACAATATTAAAATTGCAATATTAATGACCCATTATCTCAGAAACTTTGATGGACAGACATCTGAAATTTTTGGGTAATATTGCGCACCTCCTTTTCTGATTACTGAACCATATTCATAACATACAGACAAATAATCAACTACTCACAGATTTTTTAAAAATTATGTTCAGTTTTTTCTTTAAAAACTTATATTTTTCCCTCTGTAAGTAAGAAACCGTCAGAGGTAGAGGGTGATTATAATCAAAGTGCATCTACTCACGGAGGTTGAATGTGAGCTGTAATTATCGTGCGTCTGCGAAACTTGGTAGGTCTGCTAATGCGTTAATACGGAACCGATTTGCACTGAAAGCAAATTCGTTCCAATTTTGGCCACCAGATGCAAATCTGTGACGGTGTGACATCCACGCTGTCATTTGACAAGCCATAACGTGAGTGAACAATATGGTTATTGCGAAGAGAGACCTGCGCTGTTAGTGAAACTGCCAGCCTCTGTGGCCGAGCGGTTCTAGGCGCTTCAGTCTGGAACCGCGCGACCGCTACGGTCGCAGGTTCGAATCCTGCCTCGGGCATGTGTGTGATGTCCTTAGGTTGGTTAGGTTTGAGTAGCTCTAAGTCTAGAGGACTGATGACCTCAGATGTTGAGCCCCATAGTGCTTAGAGCCATTTGAGCCATTTTTTGTTAGTGAAACTGTTTTATGCGAACGGCAGCAATTAAAGTGCTGCATCGAGAGAATATCGCCCACTGAAAGCTCTTGAGAGAAGCCCGATGTCGTTAAATGGTGTGAAGATAATGAAATGCGAAAGCAAGGGTGAGCTTGATGTGGTACCTGGAAGAGTGAGATGTCCTGTACCAGTGGAAGTATTGACAAGGTTGCTATTGCTGTAACCGGCCACGCAGCACATGCCCCGAGCAGTTTTAGAGCTTGTACAGTGTCACGAAAACCGTCCATTCCATGGTCAACAATGTGGACAGTTCTGTGGTCTAGATCACCCATACAAGATCCAGACGGTGCAGCAATTACCCGCAGCTTGCATTTTCTCATCTGTTTCCGACACGGATCGAAGTTGATAACATGTGGTCGGGAAATATTCTATGGAGTGATGAGACATATTTTGCACTACGGGATGCAATGAACACACAGAACTGCCGAATTTGGATTACTTTTAAACCACGTATTGTGCGCGAAGAATCATTGCACTCGTCGTTTGTAACTGCGTGGAGTGGATTCTCAGGCACCTTTATTCTCGGTCCGTTCTTCTCTGAAGAGAATACACCCAGAGATCCAGTCAGGTGTACCGCGACGTCTGCACGTTATGGAGGCCTCCGCGAACGTGTTATCTCCATAGGTTTTCTAGATGCCTGAGCTGCAAGATCACCTCATCTGGATCCATGGGACTTTTGGCTCTGGGGATATCTAAAAGAATGCGTTTACCAGGACACGTTCGATCTCTACCTGATCTGAAGGCCAGTATACAGTAACACGTTTCTCAGATTCCACCGGAACTGCTGCGAGGAACTGTTGATCACGTCGTTTTACAGATGCAGCCTCTCCTTGACGTCTCCGGTGCTTATACTGGACAAAGTGTGTAAGTGGCGGTTAATAATAACGACATTATGCCTTTCTCGGTTCTTTGATCTTTTCTGCCCACGACCTTTCTTGCATTCATTGTGTAAGGTTTCCACCTGGAGGCCAAAATTAGAACTAATTGTTTTTTAGCGTAAATTGATTCTGCATTAACTCATTAGAATATCTAGGAAGTTTCACTGTACTACGATAATGACACTCCCGCTGTACTCCTTTCAATAGCTGCACTTTAATTATAGGCACCCGGTAGATGTATTGTGCTTGGCCGCGCGGGGTAGCCGCATGGTCTAGGGCATCTTGTCACGGTCCGGGCGGCTCCCCCCATCGGAGGTTCGAGTCCTCCCTCGGGCATGGGTGTGTGTTATCCTTAGTGTAAGTTGGTTTAAGTTCGGTTAAGTAGTATGTACACTTAGGGAACGATGACCTCAGCAGTTTGGTCCCTTAAGAATTCTGCCACATTTGAACATTTATTGTGGTTGTTCAGTAGCGACAGTGTACTGAGAGGTAACACAGTTTAAAATTAATTGCATTTGTTTGTAGCAGTTTCTGAGATAACCCATCAAATATTTTTTTAAAGTCATTTTTATGATAGAAATTCAAAGTTTCAGATGACTCCAGCTCACATATATAAACAACGGCACCTCTTAGAAACAGCCAGGGCCGTAATTAGCATTGTGTATATCCCGTTTTAGATCATCCTGCAACCCTAGACGTTTCCTTCTTTCCTGACTCATGCTTCTTTAGTCATTTCCTCTGCTGTGCGCTGGGCAATCTAAATCGATCCTTCACTGGAAGGCTTCAAGTGTGTTGTCTCTTGGAGTGCTGTCAAGATGCTGTAGCATCGTAATTCTTCCCTCTTCACCATCACTGAACGTTATCACAGCATCACATACACCTAGATATAGAGTTTTCATTCGTAAAAACAATTTTTTTGGTATGTGGGTCCAAATGACATTACTGAACGACTCATTCGCGTCTTACGTTCACCATGGAGACATTTGCAAAGAGGGTCAGGATGAGCTGACTCTACATACACTGATTTAATAGCTTCCACCACTGCAGGTGGTATGCTGAGTTTGTACCTGAACTGTTCCTCTATACCTGCTGCCTTAGCTTTACAATACTTGGCGTTGTGAATCAGCACCTGGTGGACAAACACCATCAGTGGGTGATTTGTGGAAAAATGAGTTGTATCTTATTGATATTCCACAATACTGCTGTAGTTCATGGTTGTTTTTATCCATAAGTCTTCCTTTGTCATTTAGAGTTCATTATGTTTACAATTCAACACTAAAAAATAACTAGATGTATATAGAACACCACCAGTACTGTTTACTCAGGGCATCCAACATCTTAACATGAACAGGACATCAAGGAATAAATAGTTGAATACCTAAGCCTTCTAGAATGGATATTTCCAGAGATAGATATAGTTAAGTAAGTCAATGCATAACAAATGGATTATATTTCGTTCGCATTGTTAACTTTGAAATGGTAAAAAGTACATTTCCAGCTGGAATTATTTGACAAATAATATATAATTTGTTCAGGAGATATAAAATATTATTGAGAGATAATAACTGGAAAATATTATTTTTAGACCAGTTTCGCCATACTTACTCCCCTTTCTTCAGTGATGGAAAAAAGAAAAAGCTTTCGACAACGTAAAATATTACTATATACTCAGAATTCTCAGAGAAATGGGTCCAAGCTATAAGGAAAGATGCGCTATGTTCAGAAACCAAGATGAACAATAATTATGGAAGACCAAGAATGAACTGCTCGAACTGAAAACGGTATAAGATAGGACTGAAGTTTTTCGGCGCTACTGTCCAACCTATGCCTGCACATCGAAAAAGGAGTGACAGAAATAAAAGAAAGATTCAAGAGGCGAATTAGAATACATGGTGAAAGGATAGCAATGATATGATACTCTAATGACATTGCCAGCCTTTGTGAAAGCGAATGAAGAATTACAAGACCTATTGAATAGAGTGAAGAGTCTAATGAGTACAGAACATGGGTTGAACGAAAACGGAAGACAAGCGAAAGAAACGAGGAGTAGAATAAATGAGATCAGTGATAAGCGAATATCAAAATGGTTGACCACAAGTAAGATGAAGCGAAGGAATTCTGCTAACTTCGAAGTAAAATAAAGCACGACAGATGAAGCGAGAGAAACATAAAAGGTACCGGTCGCATAGCACATGCGAAAAGCGTTATTCCTGCCCAAAAGAAGTCTGCTGTTATCAAACAAACGACTTAATTTGCAGAAGAAAAGTCTGAAAATATACATCTGGAACACAGTACTGTACAGAAGTGAATCGTGGGCAGTGGGAAAACCGGAACAGAAGAGAACCGAAGCATTGAGACATGATGCTCCAAAAGCATGCTGAAAATCCGGTGGACTGATAGATAACATAAAAAATGAGGAGGCTCTCTGCAGAATCGGCGAGGAAAGGAATCTAGGGAAAACACTGAGGAGAAGAAGAAGAAGCACGATGACAGAATATGTTGAAAGCGAACTGTCGTCTAACTGATAACACTTCGTCGAGAATTAGAACTATTTTCAATTTGTTTACAGCAGTTTTCAAGCAAACCCATATAAATACGGATCTGACTGTTATTTACGTGGCGACAACAGTTAACCTTCGCGAGCGGAACAACAAACAGACTCTTGAGTGGCAGGAAGAAATGACTGACCATGCTAATGATTGCTTAGTGTTATAAAAAATATAAGTGAACTACGAAGAGCAAAGGTTACGAACTGATAGCATAATGGAGACCACAAGACATCGTCCTTGCCATGCACACGTTTGTGCAATTTGTATATTCTGCAGCTACTCTGAACAGCACTTAAGTACGCGAACAGTAACATCTGAATACAAAACGAACTTTTATATGAGTATTTGGTGAGAGCTGATCTGTAACAGGTGCTGGCTGCATCGCTGCTTTTACTATCAGCGTCCTACATGGTAACTTACTTGAAAATTCTGAAAGTCACGAGCTCGTTCTCGTACAAATGAATTCATTATGCACACCCAGTCATATTAATGTGAACAGCTGTCAAAAACCTGAATAACCACCCTTTGCAGCGTAGACGTGCAGGAAGAGAGTCAGTGAGATTGTGGAAGGTACCGACAGAGATGAGGAGCCATGCCAATTCCAGTGCCGTGGCAGCTGCGCTAGGTTTCTCGGTTGAGGATCCACGGCGCAGACAGCCCGAGCGAGGTGCTCCCACAGATTATCCATTGGGTTTTAATCTGGGGAGTTTGGTGGTCAGGGGATAATAGTAAACTCGTCCTGGTGCTCTTCGAACCACGCATGTACATCGCGAGCTGTGTGACACGTTGACTTGTTCTGCTAGGCCCTTCAGCCTAGTACCGCGCGACCGCTACGGTCGCAGATTCGAATCCTGCCTCGGACGTAGATGTGTGTGATGTCTGTAGGTTAGTTAGGTTTAAATAGTTCTAAGTTCTATGGGACTGATGACCTCAGAAGTTAAGTCTCATAGTGTTCAGAGCCATTTTTTTGTTCTGCTAGTATACGTCATCGTGCCGAGGGGTCGACATAGCTCCAAGGATAGATACACACGTGTGTTGATCCATTGGGCCTTGCAAAATGACAGGATGAATCAGGGAATGCCACAGAGACATTCCCCAGCCCGTAACGCTCCTTCCTTCGGTCTGAACCCTTCCGGCTGTTGTTGCAAGGCCATATACATCAACGGCCATCTGTGCGATGGAGCATAAAACGTGATTCATCTGAGAAGGCAACCTGTCACTGAGTGGACGTCCAGTTGCAGTACTGGCGTGCAAATTCCAGCCTTCGTCGCCGACGAACAGCAGTCAGCATGGATGCCCGAGCTAGGCGCCTGCTGCGGAGGCCCATTCAAAGCAGCGTTCGGTGAAGGTATAGGGTAGACCCACATCCACAATCGTTGTGTGCACAGTCACATACGGTGCTGTATGGCACAGAGAAGATGCCGGCCAGACTGTGAAGTGGAGAGGCTAGGAAGAATGGAAGCAGGACAGTCGCAAACTCATATGGTCCCATGGCTTAGCGTAAATCGTTCTGTTGTTTCTCGGATGTGACGACAGCTTATAGAGACCGAAACTGTGTCCCACGCACCGACGACGCGTGACATCAGAAAGACAAAACCATTATTTGGCTGTAAGGGCACAACGATACCACCTTAGTACTGCACGGTCACTACACACATCAAAAAACGTTTTGCATCACCCTGGTTTCCAGAACTCCTGAAGATAGACGTTGACTGTGGGTATTGTATCACAGACACAGTCCCTTTAACTGTTCAGAGATGTCATTAAATTGTTGTCATTTCAACAATTATTAGTCTATAGTGATGTCTGGCGAATATCAGGATGAGAGGGACTACAAAACCAACAATTGCATGATTGGAAAACACAAGTTGTATGAAATGAGGGGATTTCGCGTTAATAAATTGTTGCTCAAGGTACAGAATTTACATCCTTAGTTGGAGGTAGGAGACTACGTAAACATTGGATGTGACCCTACCTTGAAACACGATTATGCGGATGGCATAATAGCATGCTATGTTTGCATATGAGGCAGTTCAGGTCGTATGTTTGGGATGATGTTCACCATTCGTGAAGTCTATGCGCATTTTTCCCTTAGCGCGAAGTATGTCTGCCAGACCAACTGACTGGTTTCAATCGCCTTGCAACCCATTACTTATGTGATCACACACTCTCTTCATTTTGAGATTCAGCTATTCAGATGAAGGATCATTGAACTGGGAAATCCAAGTCTTAAGTTGTGCTTCAAGATTTTGTTTGTGTTATTTCTCTTTTTTCCACCGTGTTATTTATTTAACGGTGCCAACGGCCTTGCTGCTGTGGTAACACCGGTTCCTGTCAAGACCACCTACGTTAAGCGCTGTCGGGGTGGGCTAGCACTTGCGTGGGTGACCATCCAGTCCGCCGAGTGCTGTTGGCAAACGGGGTGCACTCAACCCTTGTGAGGCAACTGAAAAGCTACTTGATTTAGAAGCAGCGGCTCCCGTCTCGTAAACTGACATACGGCCGGGAGGACGGTGTGCTGACCACATGCCCCTCCATACCCGCATCCAGTGACGCCTGTAGGCTGAGGGAGACACGGCGGCCGGTCGGTACCGTTGGGTCTTCATGGCCTCTTCGCGCGGAGTTTCGTCTTTTTTATTTATTTAACTATTCAAAATAGAATATCAACGCCACTTTTTTCCATTACCTTTGTCATAATAGGTTTTAGTGAGTTTCCATTTTGGTCTCAGGCTACGTTCCCAGTCTCTAACGACACCTACATGTAAACACGGGGTGTTAGGGTGTAAGTGCAGACATTTCTATTTATGACTTAGGGCAGTGTTCTGAACGACATTACATCAGTATTTACTTCATTTGCAGACTAATAATTATAGCTAGTAGAAGTAGTACGTTTTTAGACCGATTAATTGTTAGTACTTCCAAATAGACGTGGCACAAGTAAGACATTATAGAGTATTTTCTCCATAGCAACAGATCAGATACTGAAGTGTGAACGCGTGAACACAAAACGGTTAATCTATATTGACAGGTGTCGTCCACTTCGTGAGCAGTTAAGAACGTGCAGAAAACATCAGGTAGTAAGATAACAGAAAGAAAGCCGAAAGTCCGCATTCGGTCTTCCGAAATTATTTCACCGAGGAAGATCGTAACACGGTCCTTTCTTTCAGTCATCGAAAGGCAGATACTGAGATAACCGATCGTGGAAAAGAAAAGCAACTACAATGCCTGAGTAGCAGAAAGGCATCAGGACCAGATGAGATACCTATAAGAACCTACAAGGACTACGCGAAAGAACTTGCTCCCTGTCTAGCTGCAGTTCATTGTAAATTACTGAAGCAACGTAGAGTACCTAGCAACCGAAAAAAAAAAAAACGCAAGCCATTCTCATTTTCTGGAAGGGTCGTAGAACAGATGCGCATAATTATAGATCAATATGTTTGTAATCAATTTGTCATAGAACTATGGAACAAGTTTTACGCTAAAAAATTATAACGGTTTTGGAGAAAGAAAATCCCCTCTATAAAACTCAACCTAGTCTCTGAGAACAGAGATCTCGTGAAACTCAGCTCGCCCAGCTCCTCCATTAGATCCATAGCGCTGCAGACTAACTCTTTCAGGTTGAGGCCGTGATCGTTGACTTCAGGAAGGCATTTGACACCGTACTGGACTGCCGTTTAGCGACAAAATACGAGCTTACCGAGTACCTAACCGGATTTGCGACGGATTCAAGACTTCTTCCAGAAAGAACTCCGCACATCGCTCATAATGGAACAGAATCGACAGATATAAATTCCGGAGTACCCTAAAGAGGTATCATAGGACTGATACTGTTGAGAATGTATATAAATAACCTACTAGTAGAAAGCGTCGGAAGCTCTTTAACACTATTAACAGATGTCGTCGTTGTCTGTAAGAAAGTTGCAATTCAAGAAGATTTGTTGGTCTTATTTCGTATATCCAGCTGCAGCCCATGACCTAACCACATGGCAGTAGTGATCCTGAGTAGAACAAGCCCACCAACACCTTATAATATTTCCCTCGATCAGGTGTTATCGGAATAATTAAACTCTAAGCAGACATGTTGGACTTGGATTTCGCCCCGGCCCCTTTCCTGTATGATCGATTGGGGGTCAACCTAGTGGTATCCTTTCTTCGTCAGTTTGAAACATCAGTCCTATGATACTTGTTTAGGGTACTCTGGAAATTACATCTGTCGATTTTGTTCCATTATGAGCGATGTGCTGAGTTCTTTCTGGAAGAAGTCTTGAATCCGTCGCAAATCCGGTTAGGTACTCGGTAAGCTCGTATTTTGTCGCTAAACGGCAGTCCAGTACGGTGTCAAATGCCTTCCTGAAGTCAACGATCACGGCCTCCACCTGAAAGAGTTAGTCTGCAGCGCTATGGATCAGCTCGGGCGAGCTGAGTTTCACGAGATCTCTGTTCTCAGAGACTAGGTTGAGTTTTATAGAGGGGATTTTCTTTCTCCAAAACCGTTATAATTTTTTAGCGTAAAACTTGTTCCATAGTTCTACGACAGATTGATTACAAACATATTGATCTATAATTATGTGCATCTGTTCTACGACCCTTCCAGAAAACGAGAATGGCTTGCGTTTTTTTTCGGTGGCTAGGTATTCTACGTTGCTTCAGTAATTTACGAAGAACTGCAGGTAGACAGAGAGCAAGTTCTTTCGCATAGTCCTTGTAGGTTCTTATAGGTATCTCATCTGGTCCTGATGCCTTTCTGCTACTCAGGCATTGTAGTTGCTTTTCTTTTCCACGATCGGTTATCTCAGTATCTGCCTTTCGATGACTGAAAGAAAGGACCGTGTTACGATCTTCCTCGGTGAAACAATTTCGGAAGACCAAATTCGGACTTTCGGCCTTCTTTCTGTTATCTTACTACCTGATGTTTTCTGCACGTTCTTAACTGCTCACGAAGTGGACGACACCTGTCAATATAGATTAACTGTTTTGCGTTCACGCGTTCACACTTCAGTATCTGATCTGTTGCCCAGGAGAAAATACTCTATAATGTCTTACTTGTGCCACATATTTTTGGAAGTACTAACAACTAATCAGCCTAAAAACATACTACTTCTACTGGCTGTAATTATTAGTCTGCAAATGAAGTAAATACTGATGTAATGTCAATGTAGGAGGACATGTGGAATACCTCCTGTGACAGGTGTGCGTTTACGGTAAACTGTAGCGTGTAACGTGCTGAAGTGATACTGTATTTCTTGTTAAGGTGAAATTTAAGTCCAATTATTTAGGGACTTAATGGAAAATTTAAATTTCTACTACGTTTATACAATCGACTAGGTCACTAGGAGAATATTTGTTTTTTAAATCAACGGCGGCTAGTAATTACACAGTCGCTATTACTTTGCAAACGGCTTGTTTGCAGACCCATGTTCACTGCAACATTTCTGCACCTATTATAATATACTGTGACTCGTATCGGTTTTCGCTGCTAATTACGATACTCCCCGTACTTACACGTGGCTGCGTGTGCTGCCCCTCGCAGCTAGGCCCCACTTGTATCGCTCAGACGTGCCAAGTATTACAATTTATCCGTAATTATCACGATTTCTAGGCTAAAATCACGGCTTTACTGGAGTCCTCGCTAAAATTACGGAACTCGTTATTTGATTTCTTTCAGCAGTTTGAGAACAAAGTTTTTCGCTACATCACTTTGTGAACCAGTATTGTTTGAGAAGTATAGCAATAACCTTTTTCATCTGTTTAGCAATGAGGTGGCAAAACTCACGGGATGCCTACTACTATCGTGTCGGCTCTCCTTTTTCCTGGCGTAGTGCAGAAACTGGACTCAACAAGTTAAGTCCCTTGTAGAAATATTGAGCCATGCTGCCTCTATAACCGTCCATAACAGCGAAATTGTTGCCGGTGCAGGATTTTGTGCACGAATTAATCTCTCGATTGTGTACCATAAATGTCTGATGGGTGGCCAGATAATGCTCTCGAACTGTCTAAAATGTTCTATTGTACAAACAAATAGATTGTCGCCGGCCGCGGTGGTCTAGCGGTTCTGGCGCTGCAGTCCGGAACCGCGGGACTGCTACGGTCGCAGGTTCGAATCCTGCCTCGGGCATGGGTGTGTGTGATGTCCTTAGGTTAGTTAGGTTTAAGTAGTTCTAAGTTCTAGGGGACTTATGACCTAAGATGTTGAGTCCCATAGTGCTCAGAGCCATTTGAACCATTTTTAAATAGATTGTCATCCATAGAAAAAATCCATCGTTGTTTGGCAACATGAATGGTTGCAAATGGCCTCCAAGTAGTCGAACATAACCATTCCTAGTCATGATCGGTTTTTGGGACTAGAGGATCCACTCCATTCCATGTAAACACAACCCACGCCATTATGGAGCCCCCATCAGCTTGCACAGTGCCTTGTTGACAACTTGGGTCCATGACTTCGTCAGGTCTGCGTCACACTCGAACCCTATCATCAGTTCTTACCAAGTGAAATTGGGACTCATCTGAACAGCTACGGTTTTCCAGTCCTCTAGGGTCCAGCCGATATAGTCACGAGCCCAGCAGAGGCCCTGTAGGCGATGTCGTGCTGATAGCAAAGGTATTCGCATAGGTCGTCTGCTGTCATAGCCCCACTGTCCTAACTAATACGTTCGTCATATGTACCATATTGATTTCTGTGGTTATTTCACACAGTGTTGCTTGTCTGTTAGCACTGAAAGATCTCTGTCGTTTGGGGAAGGCCATCGACTACTGCGTTGTACGTGGTGAGAGGTAGTGCCCGAAATTTGGTACTCTTGACACTGTGTAACTCGGAATACTGAATTCCTCAACAATTTCCGAAATGGAATGTTCCATACGTCTAGTTCCAACTATAGTTCCGCGTTCAAAGTCTGTTAATTACCGTCGTGTGGCCATAATGACGTCGGAAGCTGCGACGTCACTGTCGAGTGCAAAGCAATTGAGTAGCGTTTCAGTTAACTCTCGCACATTTTCAGCCTCTTTTGTGCATAGGTAAACGAATGAACAGTAATGTAAAGTCACGAATCTTGTGCCAGAGCATTGATTATTAGGCATCTTTCTAGTGTCTTCGCAATTACGTCAGAAGTCTTTTGAAGTCATCGTCAGCAAGACACAAAGGAATTAAAGGCATTAGCTGTTATTGGGGGATTGATTTATATGGACGAGGTAGGTTGAAAATTTGTACCATACTGGGATTCGAACCGAGGTTTTCTGCTTACTAGCCAGATGCTCTGTCCACTACACCATCCGAACACAGTGATACGCACAACTGCACGGGCTACCGCAGCACGCCTCCCGCCGCCCCCAAATTATGGACTTATACCACACACTACTGATGTTGTGCTTCTGCTCGTTAGCAGAGCGGCATCTCGCTTATTCCCGTAAGGATAGGTCATTGGTCGTCATCGCTTTAGTTATATATATGCGGTGTCTGTTCTTTCGGACATCTGCCTAGTAAGCAAGACACCCGGGTTCGGATCGTGGTCTGGCACAAATTTTCAACTAGCCCCATTGGCTTAAAGTAATAGTCACTGGCAGCTAACCTCTTTAGTTCCTTTGTGTCTTGATTCGTGGTGGTCGCAGGATCAAAACGAAGTCTCTTGTTTCGAATATATGTATATATATCATTAGCAACTGCAACCACAGTTCCCAAGAGACTAGCGACGTACTCATTGCTTTATTCCGTTTGCTGAAATGTGGGTAGTTCGTTAGCGTCATCAGGTTAGTCCTGCTGCTTCAAGAGAAAGTTTTGATTTACTAAAATACAAGCAAAATATACGGTGTGTATGTACTGTATTATACAATTTTCTTTGCATTCAAAAATTAAAAATGATGAGCTTTTTAGTGAATTATTTTTCGAAAGCTGATTGCAGTAATTCAGAAACCCGTAGTGGTGAACTGCCCAGAAAAAAAAGTCGTGTGATTAAACAAACGTAGACCAGACTATACCAAATAATAAGCGTTCCTCATGCAATCACAAAAGTCCATTCATCTTTTGCCCTGCAGTACTTGTTCACGCGATATGCAATGCTTTTAACCATTTTGTCCTTTGAAAATTTATCTTATTTCGCAGTCCACTTTATTTTGCTTTAAAATAACATTTTAATTTTATAGTTTGAAAAACGTAGCTTTGAGATCTAGCATTCATTCTTGTTTTTCTTACTAGAGCTTAAAGGCCTATAACTTTGCAAGCGTTACAATTAGGTTTAAAATCGAGATTTTTCTTCCAATTTGTAAAAAAAAAGGGAAAAACATAGCTGTCCCCCCCCCCAGCCCCTTGATTCTGTTGTGCCCGTCTCTGACACCTTCTTTGCAGACTTGGCATCTCTAGTTGTTTGGGCCGTAACCCAGGCCTGCACACAGCGTTCCAAAGCCAGCAGCCAGTACCCAGCTCAAAAACCCCTGTTTGCCAACCCCATTCACAGTCAACCTGGAAGAGTTCCCGTAGGCGCTCGCCCTTAGACGTGACCTGTGGGTCCCAAACGGCTTCCTCCCTGTCGCCGTGCCGTCTGTCCTTACTCCTCCGTCCTCTTTAACAGAGTCGGTGTGATGCCAGCAGCACCTCGCGTGCGGTCCGACTCCGGTCGGACGCGAGACCTGCTGAGTTCTGACACGCACGCGCGCTGGCGTCGCGGCGGAACCGCGTCACACGACCAGATAGCAATCTGCTGCCACCCGCCCTGATGTGTTCTGGCCGGTGTGCATGCTGTGCCAAATGGAAAGTCATAAATTCATCCCTCGCGCGATTATCGGCGCGTAACGAGGTCGCAGACGGCAACAGCTTCGTCGTGCGCTGAAACTTTGCAGGTTCTGAACAACTGTACCCCGTAGCAAATAGCAGAAAATTTTGTAAAGTATTACATGTTAAATCAAGTTTAACTCTTTACAAGAAATTGATATTAGTGAATTGGTATTTGTTATGTTCATAGTATCGAACTCTCTTTGTTAAAAGGGATTGATAACTGTAAAACACTGGTTTGGTTCCACGAGTCGTCGAATACCACACAGAGGACGGAATGCAATTCTGCCAAAGATATTGCATCAAGAAAAAAAAACAGCAGGTCGTGTTTACATTACAATTGCAGAGCTCGTTGAAGGTGCTGGTAAGAAGTAACAATAAATGGGACTCAAAGTTACGAAGAAACAACATGTGGGCATATCACTCTTAGAAGACACCAAATTGGCTACACTAGTAAAATTCCGTAATGGTGAAACATTTAACTCAGTTAACACTCAATAATACCAATAGCATAAGATAATAGAGGCAAGAAACGGAACAAGTAGCTTATCGACAGGTAGCACAAGAGGACCACATGGATAGGTGATAGTGAAGAACAATGCGTGAGCACAACATCTTTCACGAATACAGTGATATCCAAACACCAATACTACCGAAAAAACTTCATAGATCGTGAAGGTGTTGATACGGTACTTTCCTAGCTAATAACACTCTAACTCACATAAAGCAACGTGACTTACACTAAAGCCATGTTGCAGGGGAACAACCTCACTCACACATCCGAATCTACAGGAGGAGTGAGTCTAAAAACCAGCCACTGAGCGACCGTTGAGGATAGCGCGTACTTTTCTTTAAGAGGAGGCAATGTCGATGATAAGTTAGCCAATCGAGTGAAACAGAAAAACCGGGAAAGCTCAGGATTCGCGGCATGCTGTTTTACTGGACATCTGTGGAGCACAAAATTGTATGTTGGAGCTTAATTTTGGAAGTTGGTATTGCTGTGTCCTGAGTGAAAGAAACTTCACTAATCTACCCAGGGACACTCGAAAATACACAGCCACGCTTCCATGTACCGAAGACAGACAACCAAGACCCGGTAATGGAAAAGGAGTTGGATGCTGGTCTCAAGAGAAATAAAAGAGGATACCCCACTGTATTCTTCACTCAAGCATGGGCATATATTCTAAATATGACAATGAGAGCAAGTCATGAAATCATAAATTATGAAAGAGGGGCGAAAGACATACCCCTTCCAGCCGGCCGAAGTGGCCGTGCGGTTCTAGGCGCTGCAGTCTGGAACCGCGAGACCGCTACGGTCGCAGGTTCGAATCCTGCCTCGGGCATGGATGTGTGTGATGTCCTTAGGTTAGTTAGGTTTAACTAGTTCTAAGTTCTAGGGGACTAATTACCTCAGAAGTTGAGTCCCATAGTGCTCAGAGCCATTTGAACCATACCCCTTCCAAGGTGATCTTGGAGACCAAGGGTGCAGGCACAGCTCACTCTATTCACCTTGGACAATATTGGCGTGTTGCATGTCGCATTACATCTGCAGCAAAATGTGCTGCACCCTATTACATAAGTACAACAGTTATCAACCATGGGCTATGAGTGAAATCTGACCCAATCACTGAAAGATTTAATCGAAAACCTTGCATTTCAAATATACTCATACCAACTAGAACAATATTTTATATTGAAGTCAGTGGTGGCTCCCAACCAAACATTTGCAGTTACCTTACACACAGTTCATTTGTGTAGAAATGTGTGCTGGAACGTTTTTCATTTTGTCATCATATACATTCACAAATGTCAGTTTTCACCACTAATTTTAAATTAACTAGTCTTTTCCCCATGGCTTCAACCTGATATGCATTTGACACATGTATTGAACACACTCCTCCTCCCCCTCTTTGTGTCCACCTCTTCCTCCTTCTGTCTGCCCAAGTTATCCTCCCATCTCTATGTGTCTATCTTCTCCTCACCACTCACACTGTCTCTTCATCTCCTCCTCCCCCTTTCTTTGTCTATTTCCTGTACCTCTTCTCTCTGACAATATCTTCTTCTCCCTCTGTCTGATTATATCCTCCTCCACCTCTCTCTTTTCATCTTTGCCTCCCCTCTTTCTTTTCCACTTGCCCAGCACCCCTCTACACCATCCACCTGCCTTGTGCATCTTCCTTTCCTCTCCCCTCTCTTTCCATTTCCTTCTCCCTCTCACAATGTCCATCTCCTTCTCTATCCATCTCAATATGTCCCCAGCCATGCTCAACAGCACATGTAGCTCCTACAACACACATCATGCATTGTAGGATACATGTCAGGAGCTTGAAAATCGTTTATTTGCCCCTGATGTACAGGCCACGATGCAAAGCAGGCCGATACTACTCTAGCACAGCACACTTATCATGTAGTGCAGTCTACATGTTGGGGATTGATTGGAAAAACCGTTTTTTGCCCCTGGCCTGTAGGCTGCCCTGAAAAGCAGGTTGATTTGTTCCTACACAACATGCCTACCGTGTAGGGCAGCCTATACACCAGGGGCGGAAAAAACACGTTTTTGCCCTCAACCTTGCTTCTATTGCAGCTATGACATTTTAAACTCCTTAGTGCTGGTAGGCTGATAGTCTTGAGGCCAACTGTTTCTGTGTCAAATTTAGCTGAAATTATTCCAGGAGTTTGCGAGGAGATCCAGGGCATACACACATACACACTGATTTATGTGTATAACACATAAATAAATGTCATGTGGCTCATAGTTGTAGATGCAAATACTTTCATCAGCAGCCATTTCAGTGACAGCTGTGTCATTTTAAATTGTCGTTGTCGCTATTAATTGAATGCAAGTCCACAGCATGAATAGTGTGAATACTACCTTTTAGATACAGAGGGTAATTGCTGTATTTACAGCGTCAGTATAGTGAGTAAGACCCCATGCAGAGGCATATAATGCCTGATGGGGTGCCAAATGATATGCTACTTGTGTTGAAAAATGTTCTCGAACCAGCCTTGTTGTGTGTCACAGGAAGTGGGGACCTTGACTAAACCATCTTCATCTCGAGGGTAGCACAAACCGCTATAAAGAAATCTCTACTTTATATTGTGCTGTCTGCCGATCGAGAGATTGGCTTTTGAAGCAAAACAGTCCTTAGTATAGTAACCATCCTAGTTGTATTAGGCACGTCTAGATAAGCACATAACTGATTGGATAAACTTTTATCTTCCTATTAGCTCAAGCGGTGTGAATACATCCTTCATCAGCCATAAATATTCCTAGGAGATCTAGTGGCTCTTTGGATAGTGTTAACATAAAAAACTGAAAGACTTCCAAATGCTAGTCCACTTGACAGGTATGTGTCAATAACAGACCACACACTGTTAAAAACTAAAGAATTAATTATTATCAAACATATCGAAGGTATACTTGAAAAATTATCAGCTGTCCAGAAAAATAAAGCGTTACAGCAGTGGTTCCCAACCTCCCTGTACGACATCACGTAACATCCAACATCCCGAACAAATTCGTAAGTAAGAATCCGCATAAAATGTAATGAGAATTTATTTATACAACTGTAAGCCCTATTTCAGACCATTAGAGTTCCATCCTCAAGAGCAACAACTTAGTTGTCAGCACCTGAGGTTTGATACCTAATGCTCTGAAAACGCTCGTGCAGTTAAATAAATAAATTCTCAGTAAAATTGTAGCGCATTCTTACTTACGAATAGGTTACTCAGTTGCGGATATCCTCAATACCAAATTCTTTTTACCCTGAACAAAGTTAGAGATCCTAATTAAAATTAGATTATTAATACTTAATATTCGCCTTTTAAACTGACAAATGCTTTGTAATACTTAATGTTTAAATAACTGAAACTCGCGCTTTTTGTTTATTTTTTCTTTAATCCAAAAGGCATTCGGTTCTCCATATTTCTAACGTTACTTATTTTTAATATTTGGTTTGATGTCCGTCACTGCACTTTGTAGGTCATGCACCAAGGTCATTTGGATATTATTATTATGAAAACTTTTCCCAGTACGTCACGGCAAATAAAAATACTGGTTATTATGCAGTTCCGTGCTGGGCGAAAGAAAGTTCAAAGACGGTAAACCTGAGGAAAAAATATAGATAAATGAAATT
This sequence comes from Schistocerca cancellata, assembly GCF_023864275.1. Taxonomy (NCBI): domain Eukaryota; kingdom Metazoa; phylum Arthropoda; class Insecta; order Orthoptera; family Acrididae; genus Schistocerca; species Schistocerca cancellata. The sequence goes on from NC_064634.1 coordinate 303,381,702, forward strand.
CATGATTGCTCTCAAAACATGTGAATTACGTAATTAAGTAATTATCAGTTTACTACTTATTAATATCAAGCCACTAAGGCGACTGCCGACGCCATCGTATGAAGGAAACTGATCGACAAACCTTACATGATTTTTACGTAATAAAAAGAAATGACCGGCAACTCGATCTTAAGGCGGTTCTGCTTAGCAATATTGAATAGATAACGATAGAATGTGTAACTTGTTTCGTTGTGCTGCCCTCGGACAATTCGTCACCAACACTTTCTTTATAACCTCTGAAAACAGAGATACAAACATTCATACAAAGTCGTGGTTATGATCGTGGGATATGATCATCTCTGATACCATAATTAAAATCCACTTAAACATTTCAAAAAAATATCTTATATTTTATCTAAAAATATGGTACACAGAACATATGTGCTTACTCTGCAACAGCCAGACAAAAATGACGCCACGGAATGACGAGAATAAATGAAGTACTAGATCATTTGTCGTGCAGCAAAAGATATACAAAGTTCGTTTCCGTTTGGCCTCTTTAGCAAAAGCTTTTGACCAACCGTTTTTATTATGATTTTATTTACAAGAGGAATTTTTACATAGAAAAATAAATTCACAATCTATCAGAGTATTGATATGCTTCTGTTGGTATTTTTCATCTCTGTCTTTACACGAACATGACGTCACATGAGGGCAAAGTATAGTTTATGTATTTCATGGGTAACGTATACGAGTAACGCTATGAACTAGGCCGAGCGAGCGGTCAGAGGAAAAAGGATGACGCTCTGTCTGCCGGTCTGCATGCCCAAGCTAACTCAAATTTTAACAGCCTAGTCATCCATATCACTGGTCAGATGGGTTCCGCCTGAAAGTACAGTGCACAGATGTGGTTTCTGTCTGTAGCCAAAGATGAGACTTACCTAGCAGACGAGAACAGAGGAGAGTCTTTGCTCCTTGCCAGTGGCTTAGCAACTCGCGTAGCGATAAATGACATGAAGGATGTTTTCTAACACACGCATTTAAGACCTTATTGATATGTGCAGTGCTATTCAGTGGCTACCACATTAAGTAGACTGTATCAGCGAGGCTGGAGGATGGAGGACAGCAAGAAATTCTTTTCACAGACGGATTCCAGTTCACTTTGCAGAACGTTTGTTGTAGCACTTTCGTCTAGAGAAAAGTGGTATTTGATTCAGTCTTAAAAACACAGTGAAAACAGACCAGTTTGATGGTACTGAGGTCCGAATATGAGGAGGTCTCTTTTCAGATGGAATGTACAGTGCTCCCCGTATTTACTACAGAGAGAAATGCTTTTCAAGCCCAAAGGTACAGGTATGAAGTATATTTTACTACTTCACAATAGTGACTTACAGTGGATTTAATGCTGTTTTATACCATATTTTTTATATTGCCTTGTAAGCTGTTTTAAATATCCGAAGGTACCTGATGATGTTTGAGGAGTGAAATCGGTTGTTGTAAAGAAGTATTTACTAGTACAGTTCTTGACGGTGAACCTTTACTTTTTTAACTGACGCAGTTAGAGCTGCGATTTTTCAGAGATGTAATTCGTTTGCACTTCCCTTCACGCAGACTCGAACTGTTGTGGTGAATGAATCTGTTGAAAATATCCATCGCACTGACCTAAAGATCATGTCTCGGATGCATTCGGCAAACGATTTTCAACTCCTATGTCCCAACCATGTAGTCTTCGAATTTCTTTACACCGCTGTTTTAGTAACTTTTCTCACAGCGGGGTCTGCTACCAAGAGAGATCTCATGCATGCAACGTAGGTGTCTAGCATTTTTACACACATCAATTTCCAAATCTCACAGTTAAATTTGTGGGAATGAAGTAGCGCGAAAATTACGTCTCGGAAATGACAAGGATTTCTAGAAATTAAAAGTTTAATGCACGACACTTTTCAGTTCTTTGAGTGATGGCCTACCGATGGGACTGGCTCACCGCTAACATTACAACCAGGTGAAGGAGCACTTTCTACAGGTCGACCGTACCTTCTATCAACCACGTATCCCACACGGTTCGTAATCCGACGGGTAGAGCAGATAACCCACAGGAAGTCGAATGGGGGAAGAGAGAGAAATGAAAGATTCTAAATGAAGAACATAACGAAAAATAACGTAAAGGCTGACTTCGCGAATATGGCAGGACGACCGAAAGAAACACCATTCGTCCCATTTACACGCTAACATACCCGTAGCTTTCAAACCCATGTTCAAATACGTAGTGCTAAGTAAATTACCGATAATGCTGACTGAACAGTTCAATTTTATATTATGTAAATTATGACGTTGCCAAAGTTGTGAGAGTTTGTTGCTACTGTAATTTTTAAATTAGCTGCATGGCATATCTTCTCCGCAAATTTTCGAATGCTTTACAAATGCTGTATTTATCTGAATTGCAATTTCTTGCATGATAAGGTAAAGCGATATACTAAGTTCTGATGTAAGCAAATTATTGTTATTACATTAAAATATTTTCTATATATTTATGTTACTACTAGCCGTGCTCGGCATGCGCTGCAGTGCCATGGAAAGAAAAAAAAGTTTTTAGTATTATAATCTGCTTTTGAAGTGCTTTTGGGCGCACGGTACTTTTGGTTTTTTCGTCTGGTGCGTACACGTATAAGTCAGACGGTTTCGCGACGCGTGTGCAAGCCACATACAGTTGTCCATGAGAGAAGCATGGATTTTCCAGATTTAGTCCACACATTTGTAGTGATTGCCCCTGCGCCTTGTTGATGGTCAGTGCAAATGCAAGTCGCACCGGAAACTGCAAGCGGATGAACTCGAACGGCATGTATTTTGGAATCATTTGGGGTGCATGTAACAGCACATCTTCTCCTTTAAAATTTCATTTTAATATTGTAGCTTCGATGATATTGTTCATCTTTTTCACTGAAAGTCTGGTACTGTTGCGATGCCATGGTGGATTGATATTTCCGAGACGAATAAGAGGCACGCCTGTTTTAGGCATCAACACGGTGGCGGCACGCCCGGCGGACGTTCCTAATCGCAAGTGTCGGAAAGTTCTTGACCGACTAATCTGAAATTTTGAGACAACGCTGCATTATAATATGCCCGTGGTTTTATATCCTTTTTTTAAATACGCTTGCGAAATGTGTTGCGAATAGTTTTAGTAGTAAAGAGGCAATGAAACAAAATATCATTCCTGTCGCGGCAGTTACTCGCGCATCTCAGTGCTTCTGAGGTTATTCACCAAAGTTTCATCGCAATCGAATGTATGGTTTAGGAACTCATAGAGGACGAACATACAAAGATATATTTGTATAGCTTACTAGTTATTACCCGCTGCTACGCTCGCCTATCGGTAATTTTGTTATGATGAGTGATGGTAAGCTAGTAATTTTACGAGATGTCTCTGTATATAATTGTGTAGTGATGTGTGTATAAGAGATGTATGCGACGCTGGCATGCAGGTAGATAATGAACGTATTTCTATTATTTTGCTGTGTGTCGACTCTGTAAGAGTCCATTACACTTTCTAATAATATTTAAAAAATGCCTCGATTCATTACATTCGATCAGAAGCAGAATTTTTGGGGGTTTCTCTGGGTCACCTACTACTGGTTGTGAGAATTTCGTTTGCTGCCAACCGTTTCTGCCTTCAATTTTAATGTAATATGGTGCCTACATTTTTGATCCACCACCCTGTGAGGACTAATTCATGATTTACATAGTCAGTTAATAGATCATAATCAAACGCAGCCTCATGGACTACCTCCCACCTTTTACATGTAAAGGTTCTGTTGTGTACATAGTTCCGCATACTCAGCACATACACAACTTTCCCACTAGAGCGCGCCCCGCTAAGCACAACAGCGCAGGCGCAGCGCTCGTCCACCTACGCACTAAGAGATGGCGCTGCCTTAGAGATGGACCAAATTCTGCTTCCGCCGATCCGTGTATTCATATGTAACGCAGCCAATGAGATTACTGCTAACGTAGAACCTTTTTCTCCTCGCGGATCACACTCGCGCAGTGATGCCTGAGCGCGCGAGGTATTATAACAAGTGTACAGACCTCTGATTAGCCAGTCTGCGTTAGTCTGCATTTATCTGCATCTGTCTGTACCAGTCTACATTAGTCTGTACCAGTCTATAGTCAAGTTTCAGTCTGCACCTAATAAGATTATCGTATTCCTATACATAGCCATGAAGAGAAATGTATAGACTCTTTGTCAAGTATCAGAGATATGTGAGAATAAGATTAACGTACCAAGACCAAAGGAACTTCAGATTGTCAGTTGTAAATAGCATCCAGAATCAAGTTAAGTAATGTTTATACTTGTTATTACTTTAATAAATGTGTGTGAAAATTAATCAAATTCTGTTTAAAGTTGGTCACCATGAACCCGCTACTCTAAGTGTGCAAGTGGCATTTCTATCATCTGACCTAACGGCAGAAGATAAACACGCCACGATAAGACCACGAGACATATTGCTGACACTCGCCTACTTCGTTAGAGCGAAAAGTCAAATAATCTGATGCTGTGTGTACCGAAGGTCTTACAGTACGCACACCACAGCTTCAAATCTCTGTTTGTCGTACAGCCTTTAAATGACGCAGTCGTTGTGAGTCTTCAAGCATCTTGGAAGCTGTAAGAGACAAGAGACGCTCAGGATCTAAAATGCGACGCGATTGCGACTATTCTGATGTGTCTCTACCTCTGTATCTCTGCATCCAAGATTCGGCGTACATGAGGCAGCTCTGAGGTCTTTTGGATTCGAGTAACGTTCGCAGCTTGAACTCTCTTACAACTTTGCGCTAAGTCGGGTTAAACGTTTGCGAGATTTATAGTAATAATTTTATTTTTGAAACTCCATCAAAACTCTCCAGCTATGCCAGGTGATGTAGGAAGCCAATACCATAAACTACACACACATTAGCATTGTATGTGATCCGTCCTGGAATAATCTTTTGGCACTAAGATCACGCCAGCATGCCTTTCACGTATACGATATTTAGTAATGTTAATGGTACAAGTAGCCTATGGTCTTCTTCAGAGTTCATGATATCTCTATACCAAATACCATCGGAATCAGTTCTGGAAACGAAAGAGAGCGAGTTACTTTCACAGTTAATAATGCTGGTATTAGTAAGGAAGTGTGGATTAAACGCGTTGAGAACTGAAAAAGCATTGTATTGATTACGTTGAATCATGTCACATAGAGCAACCAATAAAAGCATTTTCGCAAATACAGGGTGTTTAAAAAATGACCGGTATATTTGAAACGGCAATAAAAACTAAACGAGCAGCGATAGAAATACACCGTTTGTTGCAATATGCTTGGGACAACAGTACATTTTCAGGCAGACAAACTTTCGAAATTACAGTAGTTACAATTTTCAACAACAGATGGCGCTGCGGTCTGGGAAACTCTATAGTACGATATTTTCCACATATCCACCATGCGTAGCAATAATATGGCGTAGTCTCTGAATGAAATTACCCGAAACCTTTGACAACGTGTCTGGCGGAATGGCTTCACATGCAGATGAGATGTACTGTTTCAGCTGTTCAATTGTTTCTGGATTCTGGCGGTACACCTGGTCTTTCAAGTGTCCCCACAGAAAGAAGTCACAGGGGTTCATGTCTGGCGAATAGGGAGGCCAATCCACGCCGCCTCCTGTATGTTTCGGATAGCCCAAAGCAATCACACGATCATCGAAATATTCATTCAGGAAATTAAAGACGTCGGCCGTGCGATGTGGCCGGGCACCATCTTGCATAAACCACGAGGTGCTCGCAGTGTTGTCTAAGGCAGTTTGTACCGCCACAAATTCACGAAGAATGTCCAGATAGCGTGATGCAGTAATCGTTTCGGATCTGAAAAATGGGCCAATGATTCCTTTGGAAGAAATGGCGGCCCAGACCAGTACTTTTTGAGGATGCAGGGACGATGGGACTGCAACATGGGGCTTTTTGGTTCCCCATATGCGCCAGTTCTGTTTATTGACGAAGCCGTCCACGTAAAAATAAGCTTCGTCAGTAAACCAAATGCTGCCTACATGCATATCGCCGTCATCAACCCTGTGCACTATATCGTTAGCGAATGTCTCTCGTGCAGCAATGGTAGCGGCGCTGAGGGGTTGCCGCGTTTGAATTTTGTATGGATAGAGGTGTAAACTCTGGCGCATGAGACGATTCGTGGACGTTGGCATCATTTGGACCGGAGCTGCAACACGGCGAACGGAAACCCGAGGCCGCTGTCGGATCACCTGCTGCACTAGCTGCGCGTTGCCCTCTGTGGTTGCCATACGCGGTCGCCCTACCTTTCCAGCACGTTCATCCGTCACGTTCCCAGTCCGTTGAAATTTTTCAAACAGATCCTTTATTGCATCGCTTTTCGGTCCTTTGGTTACATTAAACCTCCGTTGAAAACTTCGTCTTGTTGCAACAACACTGTGTTCTAGGCGGTGGAATTCCAACATCAGAAAAATCCTCTGTTCTAAGGAATAAACCATGTTGTCCACAGCACACTTGCACGTTGTGAACAGCACTCGCTTACAGCAGAAAGACGACGTACAGAATGGCGCACCCACAGACTGCGTTGTCTTCTATATCTTTCACATCACCTGCAGCGCCATCTGTTGTTGAAAATTGTAACTACTGTAATTTCGAAAGTTTGCCCGCCTGAAAATGTACTGTTGTCCCAAGCATATTGCAACAAACGGTGTATTTCTATCGCTGCTCGTTTAGTTTTTATTGCCGTTTCAAACGTACCAGTCATTTTTGAAACACCCTGTATGATAAAGATCAAAAGTAAAGAGTAAAAAGTTTTTCAAAGAGTAAATATTTTTCCTTAATTTGCACTATATTCTTGAACTCTGTCAATATCTTATCCTACTCACTTCGTAAAGTAGCTCATCTTCTTCAAGAGGGTTTAAGCTACCTCGCACCAAAATTCTTGGATATCGGTTTAGCGATTTAGTCACGGAAACATAAGAGACTGAGTTACTTTCACATTTATAATATTAGTATGGAAGTATGGATTAAACACGATGAGGAGTCTATAAGCATTGTGTTCTAGCTGTTACCCATGGCTGCGCTAGTGTATCACTAAAATGAAACAAAATGTGCTTATGGTTTTACTGGGTAGGAAATCCCGGTTGGGTTGTTCGAGAGATTGGTTCAAGTCTTTTCGTTTGATGCCACTGCAGTGACTTGAACGTTGATGATGATAAAATGATGAGGACAACGCGCACATTCAGACGCGAGCAGAAAAAAATCGATTGGGGCGGTTACTGAACTCAGGAACTCATGATCGAGAGACAGCAGTGCTACTCACATGACCACTATCTGTTTATGGAAATCTGAATTATAAGAGAGACTTGCCTTTCAGTGGCTAAAATATGATGATCAATATGAGAACTGAAGTATGGATTAAGTATGTACAGGACTGTATGAACTTTGTATTCATTACGTTGAATCGTATTATATAGAACATATCAAACAATAAACGCATTTTCGGAAATATGATGAAGTTCAAAGTCAAAGAGTAAATAGGTGTTTCAAAGAGTATTATTGTTCCATATTTCGCTTAATTCTTCAAACCCCTAAATACATTGTACTACACACTTTCTAAAACAGCGTATGTTCTTCCTCAGCGATCATGCTATCTTCATACATAATTTTAACAAAACCAGTTGAGCAGTTTAGTCGTGAAGCGTAACAGGCAGTTACTTTCACTTTTCTAATGTTAGTGTGGATTAAAATGGTAGGCAGGTGTGGTACATTAAAAGTGTGGATGACCGCGAATAAAAGTAATATTGGCAGGAAGGGGGGAGAGGAGAAGGAGACAATAAGAAAGTGCGACACCCGCCAGAACCGAACTCCGGACCAGTGGCGCGGCTTCTCACGTGGACACTTGTTGCAGGTGTGCGTGGAGCGCGGCTGGCGCGAGTACAACTCTGAAGCCGGAGGGGGCGCGCCGCGCGACACGTGGAACCTGTGGTGGCGCACGTCCGGCTTCCCTCTGTCCCACTACAAGCAGCTCAAGGCCTGGCAGGTAACAAACAGCCACAACAAGCTCAGTGGGACGCATACTGTTGTAATAATAATCCATCACAGCTGTTTTTAATTTTTTTCCATTTACCGTTGTACACTACTGGCCATTAAAATTGCTACACCAAGAAGAAATGCAGATGATAAACGGGTATTCATTGGAATATATATTATACTAGAACTGACATGTGATTACATTTTCACGCAATTTGGGTGCATAGATCCTGAGAAATCACTACCCAGAACAACCACCTCTGGCCTTAATAACGGCCTCGATACGCCTGGTCATTGAGTCAAACAGAGCCTGGATGGCGTGTACAGGTACAGCTGCCCATGCAGCTTCAACACGATACCACAGATCATCAAGAGTAGTGACTGGCGTATTGTGACGAGCCAGTTGCTCGGCCGCCATGTACCAGACGTTTTCAGTTGGTGAGAGATCTGGAGAATGTGCTGGCCAGGACAGCAGTCGAACATTTTCTGCATCCGGAAAGGCCCGTACAGGACCTGCAACATGCGGTCGTGCATTGTCCTGCTGAAATGTAGGGTTTCGCAGGGATGGAATGAAGGGTAGAGCCACGGGTCGTAACACATCTGAAATGTAATGTCCATTGTTCAAAGTGCCGTCAATGTGAACAAGAGGTGACCGAGACGTGTAACCAATGGCACCCCATACCATAACGCAGGGTGATAAGCCAGTATGGCGATGACTAATACACGCTTCCAATGTGCGTTCATCGCGATGTCACCAAACACGGGTGCGACCATCATGATGCTGTAAACAGAACCTGGATTCATCCGAAAAAATGACGTTTTGCCATTCGTGCACCAAGGTTCGTCGTTGAGTACACCATCGCAGGTGCTCCTGTCTGTGATGCAGCGTCAAGGGTAACCGCGGCCATGGTCTCTGAGCTGATAGTCCATGCTGCTGCAAACGTCGTCGAACTGTTCGTGCAGATGGTTGTTGTCTTGCAAACGTCCCCATCTGTTGACTCAGGGATCGAGACTTGGCTGCACGATCCGTTGCAATCGTGCAGATAAGATGACTGTCATCTCGACTGCTAGTGATATGAGGCCGTTGGGATCCAGCACGGCGTTCCGTATTACCCTCCTGAACCCACCGATTCCATATTCTGCTATCAGTCATTGGATCTCGACCAACGCGAGAAGGAATGTCGCGATACGATAAACCGCAATCGCCATGCGCGCCAGTTGGAAGTTGGTTGTTATTGGTTTGGATGTCTAATAACTGCTTGCTCTAAAACAATTACATGTGCTAATTTAGTTTATGTGGCAGCTCAAATGCACTCCTGATTTTGCTTACCGCCTTTAAAGTGCTAATTTTATCACGGTTATGAAAGAAGCCACATTTAGCTTGTCCAATAAATAGAGTTCCAGCCTTACGATAGTAATTTACAGTTCTGTTTTTGTGGTATAGTCTTAATCTAGAGCACGACTCTGCACAGCGACAGTAGTACCCTAGTCACACCATCTTGAGAATGAGGTGAAGTGTCAGTTACGGACCACATCAAATCACAGAAGAACCCGTGTTTCGGGAAGAATGGAAGCACAAACCCCTTCTTGTGAATCAGAACTGGGCACGCTCATGTAACGGACCGTAACCCCTTCATAGGATGGCAGAAGCAACTGTCTAGTATACATGCAGAGGACAGAGCCCAGTATCGCTTTCACAGGAACTACCTATGTCGGCAGCAACGCATGCAGTATAGCGGAAGGTCGCGATGCTGCCCTGAATCTAACTCCGAACTGCTGGCTGAACCCTAACGGTGGCAGGCGATTCCGTGGAGGCGGCGACGGCGTGCTGTCTCCACTCAGGCAGAGGGCCGTAGGTCGCGGCCCAGCGGCGGCAGAATCTACGGCGAAAACTTCAGAACTGCGTCAGTAGAACTCGTTGCGGCAGCCGGCACACGACAGGTCGCCATATGTGTCCGTGCCGTACTGAATATGACGTACTCGGTTAGGCTGGCGTTTAAATGTTGGTCCCCGGCGCTGAATTCGCGAAAGAACTGCGTTTGTGGACCATCACGAACCATCTGGAACAGAGCAATGACGGGGCCTGTCTTAAGGGGCAACGCACGTCAGCGACGGAATGTCGGTCAGACCGTACATTCTTTTCGAAGGATGGCCTGACACACGAACGGTGGCATGGAAGGCTTGCTGCTGCTTAGGAGAGCTGATCGGCGAAGGGCGACGGCCGGCTGTGGCCTATGTCGATGGCTTGTGGCCTAGTTTCGGCACTCCAAGTTCACACCGCTACAGAAGCACTAGCTCACTAACATGCTACAAAGTCCCGATGAAGTAACTCTCCAGTAACAGGAAATTTATGCCATATACTCTATTAATGGCGTCTTTCAAAGGTAACTTATGTCATACAGCTCTAAAGGGAATACGTGTAGTCGTCGTTTATGAAACCCATTCACTGGCCGGCAGTTCTTCTGAGACTAATAGTGATCATCGCCAGAGTTTCATATGTATCTAAAGCAGGGGCGGGCAGGAATCCTGCACGTGTGCGGTGCACTTGCACGCGTGCAGTTAACATGTGTTCTGCGTGCACACAGGGGCAAGCTGTCCACCCGCTTACCTCCTCCCCACCATACCTTCTGTCCACTCCTTCCTCTGTAATGCATTTTGTTTTTCTAGCTTGCTTTATTGAATGATGGAATAAGGTTAGCAGGAGTGCTTGAAATAAATCATGGTTTGAAAGAGTACCTATTAACTACGATACGTTTTATTTAATTGTCACAGGTGGAGTTTACAATGCGTTTAATATCTGGAACAAAATTTCTGCATACAGACAAAATGCAAACAGTTACGTAACTTTTCATCACTTATGTTTGCTCTTAACCGAGGCTTATTAATCCAGCAAATGGTTTTCCAGCTCTCACTATATTAAGCGCAATTTTATAGCTTGCACGTACCGCTGGGCTATTATTGTTGTCGTCCTGAAAAATTGAAAACAGTGCTCCATAAAATGTTAAATCAGTTAGATGAGAGACATGAGGAGAGAAAGTCGCAGATCTCTCGTGACAACGGCAACAAGGACAGATGCATCTAATAATATCGTCAGGTCGCTCTTCTTAAGCTCAGTCAATTTCCCCATCTGCTCAGAATCCGACAATAAATTGTACTCGTCCTTGTGAAATTTATTATAATGGTCTTCAATACTAAACTTCCGCTGACCAGCGAGAATACTGCCACATATTAAACATTTCGAATTTTCACGTCTTTGCACAAAGAAAAAATGATTCTCCCATTACTTTTTAAAAGATAGCAAATCTCCACGTCTCCGTTTCCTTGATTCACTCTGCGTTTTCCGGTTCTTGAAACGCAACGTTCACTACGTAGTGGTCGCTTCGCATCAACGTCCGCGGCTTAGCCTTGTACTACACTGCCGCAACCTGCCGGCTGTCGCCACTGCCCCATTCGACGATTGCACGCGAGCAGCACACGTGCAGCTTTGTGCGCTCACGAGCCGCGTGCAACGTTTGCCCGCCCCTGATCTAAAGTATCGCGGAATAATCTCACTGGACAAAAAATTAGTCACCCAGTGCGGATACACACACGAATTGTTAAGCCTTTACAGATGGCACAGTGATCGAGTCATGTGCTCAACCGCGTTTGCATTGCCTCTATGTGAGCATAAGGCAGTAGCTATCAGTGGAGGCATTTATGTTTCAAGTAGATATTGTACGTAAACATGGATAAAAGATACATGAGCGTGACAGAGTGGCAACTGTATGAAGTTGCTGGATTTATTGGTGTGTGGCGGCGGACTATTCAACTCGTCTACAAGCAGTTGTGTAACACATATGGTCACGAAACACATTAGAATTGTGGCCGGAAAAAGATCCTGACTCACAGGGACTGGAGACACATTTCGCGGCTTTTTAATCAAAATCGCTTCCAAACCAGAGAGGAATTGTTGCAGGCAGTGAATGAAGGTACCTCCCAACACGTTAGTGATATGGCAGCGCGTCCAGCAGCGGGGAAGCAGCAGGTGCGGCGGGTCTGCTCTTGGCGGAAGGTGCGGCCGCGGCTCCCGGTATAGCGGAGCTGGTCCACTCTGAGGTAAACGCTGCGCTTCGCGATAAAAACAATCTCGATCTGATAGCAGGCACTATATCAGATACTGTAACGGCAGCAGTATTGACCAAAATGCGTGAAACTGTTGAGGCCAATACTGCCGAAATTACAGCACTAAAAAAGTCTGTGTCTGAATACGAGAAAAAGGCACGAGAGTTGGAAGTGAAACTATCTGCCGCAACAGACGAGCTACAACAGTACCAAAGGCGAAATAGTCTACGACTGTTTGGAGTAGCAGAAAATAAGGAAGAAGACACAGACAACCTGCTTATAGAGGTTGCGCATGAAAAATTAAGTGTTGAAGTGACCAAGGCAGACATTGACAGGAGCCATCGGGTGGGACGAAAACTACCAGGTGCTACCAAACCTCGTCCAATAATAATTAAATTTCTCTCGTACCGAAAAAGGGCAGAGATCTTTACCCAGAAGAAGATGTTAGCAAGGACAGGGCTTACAATAAGGGAAGATCTGACACACGAATGGCTAAAGATTTTAAACAGTGCCATATCCAATTTCGGTCTTCAGAATGTGTGGACTCAGGATGGCAGAGTAATCATTAAGACAGCAGCTGGAAAGAAGACAGTCACAAACATGACAGAAGTGAATAGTATTAAGTGAAGCTACTCGAGCCAAAACTGCAAACTTAACACCATTTGCAAATTGTAACAGCCCTATACTCAGATATAGTCTTGTAATTGTATTAACTTTTCAATTATACCCATATTTGTACCTTCAACTAATTGTTTTTGTAACTGTATTAACTTTTCACTATTTGTTGTGTTTGTAGCTCTAAGCATTACTTAATTTTAGTTACTGCTAATACTTTTTTTCATTTTCTTAGTTTATTCTCTTCCATTCTGTAATAGTTCTATAGCATATTACTCTCTCCTTTAGTTCAGTAATCACCCATCTCTTCGGTTTAAATTGTTCATAACAAAAATCACCATCAGTATCACTTTAGCAAATTTCAATCTAATTGTAGCTTCCTACGATAATCACTACCAGTATCACTTTAGTAAATTTCCATTTAATTCTAGCTTCCTACGATAATCTATTAATTATTAAGCTTACTTCTCTCTGCTGGCAGCATCGGCCTCTTAAATCACTCCCCTTTCCCTTATTTCCACCCTAACCTGTTTCAAATACGCTAATTACATTTCTCATCTTACGACATAGGATACACAGTGACACACAGCCGTCACTATTTTGGTCATATTCTCCTTGCACCGAATACCACTAATCCATTTTCTATACTTCCGCAACCCCAGGAAATCTCTTGCAGTCGCCTTTCTTTCGGCACTCGCGGAGCCACAAACAGGGCGCGCAAAATCTTGGACACCCCTGTGTTATGTCACTTGGCGGAAGCACCGGCCAGTGCCCCTCGCGGCAGGTAGTGCCCAACAAAGGGACAAACAAGTCTGCCACCCTACTCCAGGCTGCCCAGCGGAACGCGTCAGAGCTTTTAGCAGCTCACTGCAACATCCAGTCTTTACCTGCACATTACGAAGAACTTAGCCTCCTCTTCAACCAACTAAACTACCACGTAATCCTCTTATCCGAAACGTGGTTGAAACCACACATATCCTCTGCATCTATTCATCTCCCAGGGTATACATTTCTTAGGGCAGACAGATCAAAAAAGCGAGGTGGCGGGGTCGGCGCGTATATACGAACAGATCTCAAAGCGAAAGTCTTATGTACGTCAAATCCTGCTGAAGAAAAAGAGGCTGAATTCATATTCATTGAAATAAATATACAAAGTCGGAAATTCTTGACTGGCGTCGTGTACAAGCCGCCAAAAATATACTCAATGAGTTCCTTCCAGTCGGAATTACATTCACTTCAGTGTCAATACGAACATGTCATCGTAATGGGTGACTTGAACATAGACCTGCTAAGAGACACTCCCTCCGCAATAAACCTAAGAGGACTGTTTAGTTGCAATAGCATGAACATTCTTCCATTACAACCTACACACCATCGGCGCACAGTCATACTCTTATAGACGTAATCGCAACCAAACAGACTGACAAAGTAAGAGATGTTGGTCAAACATCGGCCCCTGGCCTCTCAGCACATGATGTAATATTCCTGGCCTACTCTGTGCAGCCCCCAAGGATCAAATCGCGTTACATAACTTGTAGGAACATGAAACGTATTGACCTTGACGCTCTAACAGCCGACTGCTCAGAAATCTCATGGCATCAAATAATCAGAGAACCTACAATCGACGGCAAAATTAATGAACTTGGTGATAAACTCACTGCCCTCTATGACAAACATGCACCTGTGCGCACAATCCGTGTAAGAAAATCTCCTGCTCCATGGCTGACAGCTGAATTACGTCAAATGATGACTAATAGGGATGCTGCCCACAGGCGTTTCAAGGCAGATCCGAAACCCGAGCGTTTCGAAGAATGCAGAAAGCTACGGAACAGAGTGAAACAATGCATTCGCAATGCTAAAATCAGGCACGCTCGCTCCCTTGTCTGCAGCGATCTGACGCCCACGACTCTATGGAAGAATCTCCGTAGCTTGGGGGTCGGAAAGGCAAAATCGGAAACTACTTTTCATGTGTCAGCTAACGAATTAAATGAATTCTTCTCTGCACCTCTGAATACCAGCACGGCTGATAATTACCGTCCACAAGAATCCCCAAACAGGATAACTAACAACGATACCTTCCATCTAAAACATGTAACAACAAATACGGCAAGAAAAGCAATAATGAGAATCTCTTCTGATGCAATAGGCAACGACAGTATCGGTATAACCATGATTAAGAATGTTGCCGATATCTTAGTACCTGTCTTAACTGACATATTTAATTTTTCCCTCGTGAACGGAATATATCCCACTGCATGGAAAATAAGCATAATTCGACCCATCCATAAGATCGAAAACCCGCAACTGCCTAGTGATTACCGACCAATTAGCATACTGCCTGCTGTTTCCAAAGCACTTGAATATATTGTTCATGACCAAATCACTGAACACTTGCATGAATTCAGCCTATATGACAAATTTCAATCCGGTTTCCGTAAACATCACAGCACAAACACTGCTCTAATTAAAGTAACTGATGACCTGAAATGTGCCATCGACAATCGAAAGGCAACAGTATTGACGCTACTGGACTTCAGCAAAGCTTTTGACACTGTTAACTTTGACATATTGCTCAGAAAAATGCAACAGCTTAATTTCTCTGATAGTGCAATGAGATGGTTTGAAAGCTACTTAAAAGACAGACAGCAATGTGTTGTCTGCGTAAATGAAAAATCTTCCTGGAAACATGTTTCCTCGGGAGTGCCACAAGGATCAGTCTTAGGACCACTTTTGTTTTCTTTATATGTCAACGATATTTCGTCGGTTCTGTCCTCCTGTAAATATCATTTCTATGCCGACGACCTCCAACTCTACCTAAGCGTCAGACCTGAAGACGTTAACACTGCAATCGCTCAGATGAATGATGATCTGTCTTCAGTAGTGACATGGGCGAAAAACCTGGGGCTTAAACTAAATGCAAAAAAGACGCAAGTAATCTTAATAGTCCATCAGAAATTAATAAGTTCAGATTTCCGCGAACGGCTACCTCCTATTCTGCTCGACGGTATTCCAATACCATATCAGAAAACAGTGAAGAACTTGGGTGTAACTTTGGATGAGCATCTCAACTGGGCGGAGAATACAGTCGCAGTGTGCCGAAAGACGTCTGCTTGTCTCTATGCTATCAAAAAGTTTCGGAACATATTTCCACAGGACTTGAAACGCCAGCTCGTGCAAGCACTCGTTCTACCGAACCTCCACTATTGTGATGTAATTCAGCAAGGCACGAGTAATGAAAACAAAAGACGGCTAGAGCTAACCATGAATGCCTGTGTGCGTTACACCTGCAACATTCGCCGATATGATCATGTTAGTGCTTCATACTCCGAGCTAGGGTGGCTGCGGCCGGACAAATTGCGTGACTATCACACTCTATGTCTACTTCACAGACTCCTCGTCGCGCAAGCACCCCAGTACCTTGCTTCAGAGATTAAAAACCTGTCATGCCATCATAATCGAAACACGAGGTCACTCTTATTTGGTATCCTAACTGTGCCCACTCACAAAACAAAAACTTTTGCAAACTCCTTCTCAGTTGCCGCTGTCCGCCTCTGGAACAAACTGCCCCTTACCTTGCGCAAAATTCAATCTCCTGCTGCTTTTAAGAAGAAGTTGAAGCATTTCCTACTATCATCCTCATAAAGTTCTCCACAAAATTAATGTACCAGGCCAATCCTCTCATCTGTCAAATAGCAAAGCTAGCGTCTTCTATCTTGCTCCTGAGATGCCTTCCTCTTCATCTATCTCTATTAGCCACGCAATCTTCTTTTCCTTTATACTTCCTTAATTATGTTTCATCATGTCTCTCTATTCTTCTCCTCCCTTCACCATGAGTCTCCCTCATACTCCCTGCTGCCAGCGCTCCTATCTAAAATTTTTCTCTTCAATAATGTCTAATACCTATGATCTACGAATATAAACTCTATATGTATGTATTTTTCCAGGTGTACCTTTCTAATTGTTTATTTCACTTTTTGTACTAGATGTAGTTTAACATGCCTACTAAAATGTATGAATGTAAAATAAGTAGAATGCCTGGTTAGATGTAAGAGAGGGCCTGATGGCCCTAATCTTGCCAGGTTAAATAAATCAATAAATAAATAAATAAATATGGAAACTACATGAAATGAACATTTGGAGAGGGTCGCCTTTCAAGAGATCATTGCTCACACATCCACATAAATACGACAACAGCAAGTTCATTACGTTGGAAGAACATGTAGCGGTTTTCTGAACGCTCGCTCACACTATTACATCTCGATTGGCCTGGAAATTCAACTCACTTGAATCCACAGAAAATCTTTGGGTGATGTTCGAACAGAGCGTAAAACGCCGACATCAGCATCCCCGCAATTTGATGAAACTGTGCGATCAAATCCTCGGCGAATGGCTTAACATGGAGGCACGTACTTCTTAAGCAAGTCCACGGGCGGAGTTACGTGGTGCTTCTATTGAGTTCTCTAGAGATGACTAACTTTTGTCCAATCAGCTTACGATGACTGTGACAAATATTTCATCCGACTTTTCGCCGATCGATGTGGCCGAGCGGTTCTAGGCGCTTCAGTCTAGAACCGTGCGACCGCTACAGTCGCAGGTTCGAATGTTGCCTCGGGCATGGATGATTCTGTGATGTCCTCAGATTAGTTAGGTTTAAGTAGTTCTAAGTTCTAGGGGACTGATGACCTCAGATGTTAAGTCCCATAGTGCTCAGAGCCATTTCAACCGACTTTTTCTCGCATTACATAATAAAATCTTTTTCTCCAATGTATATTTAATGTGTTTGACTGGAATACTCTCTTTCAAATTCTAAAGGTGGCAGGGGTAAAATACAGGGAGCGAAAGGCTATTTACAATTTGTACAGAAACCAGATGGCAGTTATAAGAGTCGAGGGACATGAAATGGAAGCAGTGGTTGGGAAGGGAGTAAGACAGGGTTGTAGCCTCTCCCCGATGTTATTCAATCTGTATATTGAGCAAGCAGTAAAGGAAACAAAAGAAAAATTCGGAGTAGGTATTAAAATCCAGGGAGAAGAAATAAAAACTTTGAGGTTCGCCGATGACATTGTATTTCTGTCAGAGACAGCAAAGGACTTGGAAGAGCAGTTGAACGGAATGGATGGTGTCTTGAAGGGAGGATATAAGATGAACATGAACAAAAGCAAAACGAGGATAATGGAATGTAGTCGAATTAAGTCGGGTGATGTTGAGGGTATTAGATTAGGAAATGAGACACTTAAAGTAGTAAAGGAGTTTTGCTATTTGGGGAGCAAAATAACTGATGATGGTCGAAGTAGAGAGGATATAAAATGTAGACCGGCAATGGCAAGGAAAGCGTTTCTGAAGAAGAGAAATTTGTTAACATCGAGTATAGATTTAAGTGTCAGGAAGTCATTTCTGAAAGTATTTGTATGGAGTGTAGCCATGTATGGAAGTGAAACATGGACGATAAATAGTTTGGACAAGAAGAGAATAGAAGCTTTCTAAATGTAGTGCTACAGAAGAATGCTGAAGATTAGGTGGGTAGATCACATAACTAATGAGGAAGTATTGAATAGGATTGGGGAGAAGAGAAGTTTGTGGCACAACTTGACCAGAAGAAGGGATCGGTTGGTAGGACATGTTCTGAGGCATCAAGGGATCACCAATTTAGTATTGGAAGGCAGCGTGGAGGGTAAAAATCATAGGGAGAGACCAAGAGATGAATACACTAGGCAGATTCAGAAGGATGTAGGTTGCAGTAGGTACTGGGAGATGAAGAAGCTTGCACAGGATAGAGTAGCATGGAGAGCTGCATCAAACCAGCCTCGGGACTGAAGACCGCAACAACAACAACAGCATATTTAATGTCCCTTTCCGCTGTGAGCTACCACACTTTTTAAAATGATTTTCGCCAGAGTTCTACACAACGTAACGATGGAAAACTTCCCGTCGTCGTTGAGGTCATTAGAGACAGAGCACAAGTTCGGACAGCGAAAGGATTGGAAAGGAATTTGGATGTTTCCTTTCCTAAGGACGCATCCTGTCATTTTGTGCAACATATGTACATAAACCACGGGAAATCTAAATCTGGCGCCGTTAGTTACGCTACGAATAGCTTGAAACGTTGACACCAACATACCCTGCTTGGTCCACAAAAAACCGTATAGTGCAAGGCGATATTGAGGCACCTGAAGTACTAATTTCTCTTGGTGCTTGTTTTTTATTTTAATTTTCTTATTTTTCATCTACAGCTTCCTCTAGTACCACACAAGTTATTCCTTGATGTCTTACCACCTGTCCTGTCTTACTGGACTTCCTTCATGTCAATGTTTTCCACGTATTTCTCTCGTTGTCCATTCAGCGGAGAACTTCCTCATTCATTTTCTTATCAGGCCACTTAATCATCATCATCATTTCACAGTACCACATCTCTAACGCTTCAATTCCCTTCTTTTCTGGTTTTTCCACAATTGACGATCCACTGCCATATAATGCCGTGCACCAATCGTACATTCCTAAAGTTACGTCTTATGTTTAATACTATAGTAGGCTTCGTATTGCAACAAAATTACTCTTTGCCTGTGGTTGTATGCTTCTATGATCCTTGATTCTACCATCATATGTTTTTTACTTTCAAGATACCTGAATTCCTTTACTTCATCTACTCTGTGGTTAAAAACTGTGATGTTACGTTTACCGCTGATCTCCTCCTGTTGCTCCTCATTCTTTCGTCTTTCTTCAGTTTACCCTACATTCATATTCTGTACTCATTAGACTGTTCATTCCATTCGACAGGTTCTGTATTCTTTTCACTCTCACTGAAGACTGCAGTGTCATCAGTAAGTCTCACCATTGGTATCCCGACAACTTTAATCCTATTCCCGACCGTTTCTTTTTTATTTCCGTCACTTCTTTTTCAGTGTGTAGATTGAACATTAGGGTCGGATACACCTTTCTGAAATGAAGTACTTTGTTCTTGGTCTGCCATTATTATTTTACTCTCTTAGTTCCTTTACATACTATACAGGGCGCCCAGAAATTAACTATCGATTTTGTAGGAATAATTATTGTATTCTTATTATTTGTAGTGGCTTATGTTTGTCACATGTTACATTCAATGTGAGCTCCATACCCTCCCCTGCCCCCCCTCTCCCCTCCCCCCCCCCAATCACAACTTCCCATCTGCCGACTGTGGCATGGAATACAATCTCGAGCATTTGTAGTGTGTCAGCTACAGCAGCTAGTCTAATTAGGTTTCCGGGCTCGAAAACTGAGTTGATACCGTGTCGGCAAAACACAACGTCCCTTGATAAATCCCCAGATGAAGAAATCCATCGGTGTGATGTCGAGAGAACACACCGCCAGATCATGAACCCTGCGCGCCCTATCCTTTTCCAGGAAACACAACATTAAAAAAAGTATGCTAATCTACGGCAGAATGGTATGGTGATCTGTCCTGTTGGAAGTAAACATTACGCACACATTCATCCTGTCTAGGTTGTGGTGAAAGAAACTATTGCAACATATCCAGGTGCATTGCCCCATTGATGGAATTTTCGGCGAAGAAGAACGGGACATTTTGTCAGTGGATACTGCCATCCACACATTAACTTTGGGGGATCCTCTCTGGAATTCCAAGTACTCCACTGGTGCGGAGTCAGCCCAAACGATGCAGTTATGACGGTTAACCGTTCACAAGTTTGGAAGGTTATTTTGTCGCTGAATAGGATCTGGTTGAGGATGTAACGATTTGGATCCTTTTTAAGGAAGTCCTGGCTCATGTGCATACTTTCTATCAAATCCTCGTCGTGTAATTGGTGGAGAACCTGCAGATTGGCAGCGTTTTCTTTTTTTTTTTTCCAGCGAGTGTCAGCAACACTTTGTGTGCCTTCGAGTCAGGTAGGCCCAGGCACCTATTTTCGACTTTATTGAGTGGATGTTCTAATGTCTTCAGTTTGGTCAACAGAAGCTGATGAACGACCTTGTCCACTGCGATGAAACTGGTTTAGTAACTGTTGAATTGAATTATCAGTAGGTCCAGGTTTATGGAGTTGGCGATCAAATCTCGTGCGAATTTCGGCATATTACAGCCTCTGCAATCTCCATGTCACAATGGTTGTCTCCTGCACAGTTAATATCACGCCTTTTCTGGTACTTTAACAGCAGGACACACGTTCAACTGTGCCTTAAAGCCAATCCATCGTTTACACCAACAACTACAACTTTTACATCTACAATGCTCCTGTGATGCACCGTTTTCTACAAAATCGATACTAAGTTTCTGGACACAGTGTATATTACCCGTCTTTCCACACGCCTAATATCTGTTTTCCTGAGAATTTCGAACATCTTGCACTATTTTTCATTGACGAATGTTTTTTTCAGATCAACAAATGCTATGAACATGTCTTTATTGTTCTTGAGTCTTGCTTCCATTATGCAACGTCAGAACTGCTACTCTGGTGCCTTTACATTTCCTACAGCCTAGCTGATTGACATCTAACAGATCATCAGCATTCTTTTCTGTTCTTTATAATAGCTTACCAAAATTAAGGTCTGTCAAAATAAATATCTACAGGGTTATTACAAATGATTGAAGCGATTTCACAGCTCTACAATAACTTTATTATTTGAGATATTTTCACAATGCTTTGCACACACATACAAAAACTCAAAAAGTTTTTTTAGGCATTCACAAATGTTCGATATGTGTCCCTTTAGTGATTCGGCAGACATCAAGCCGATAATCAAGTTCCTCCCACACTCGGCGCAGCATGTCCCCATCAATGAGTTCGAAAGCATTGTTGATGTGAGCTCGCAGTTCTGGCACGTTTCTTGGTAGACGAGATTTAAACACTGAATCTTTCACATCACTATGCGTGAAACTTGCCCGCACGCGTTCAACCGTTTCTTCGCTCACTGCAGGCCGACCCGTTGATTTCCCCTTACAGAGGCATCCAGAAGCTTTAAACTGCGCATACCATCGCCGAATGGAGTTAGCAGTTGGTGGATCTTTGTTGAACTTCGTCCTGAAGTGTCGTTGCACTGTTATGACTGACTGATGTGAGTGAATTTCAAGCACGACATACGCTTTCTCGGCTCCTGTCGCCATTTTGTCTCACTGCGCTCTTGAGCGCTCTGGCGGCAGAAACCTGAAGTGCGGCTTGAGCCGAACAAAACTTTATGAGTTTTTCTACGTATCTGTAGTTTGTCGTGACCATATGTCAATGAATGCAGCTACAGTGAATTTATGAAATCGCTTCAATCATTTGTAATAGCCCTGTAGTATTTGGGTCAATCCTTTTTGCAATTTATTACGCATCATGCGAAAGAGAAACTAAGATGTAAAACACCCCCTCTTAAGTATTTCCACTGCCTTCGCTGCTGTGAAATGCTGAGCGCTTGACATGATACAGTCGTTTGCATGTTGCAGTTCACCAATCACATACCGAAGGGCTCCATGATTTGCCGGAAGGACAACCTGGCTCGGTACCTGCGCTGCATGAGGAAGGTTTACGGCCCCATCTACGATTTCAGGTGAGTACACAGCGCTGCACCTAGTGTCTGAGCTTGCACTAGCACCACAATGCCGGTCAGCTGCTCTCCGTTCCTTCCTCCCGGAACAACCAGAGCATAGGGTGGGACACGACACTGCTTCTACTAAACAATATAGCAGCCTCTCGGAGGATCGCAACCCCTCAATATAATATCGCCTAAAGTCTTCTTTCCGTCATCAAGCTTACAACACCTTTTCTGTCTTTCTATTAATTTCTCATTTGGTTCAGTTGCTAAGACGCGCTGACACTCTTTCGACTTCATGGTAGTTATCAAGATTTTTTTTTCACAGGCACACAAAAATGTTTTATGGTGAACACTTAGGCGATAAAAAGTCATGCGTTAGGAATATGCACATATACAGATGGCGGTAGTCTCGCGTACACAAGGTATAAATAGGAAGTGCATTGGCGAAGCTGTCATTTGTACTCATGTGATACATGTGAAAAGGTGTCCGACGTGTTTATCGCCGCACGACAGGAATTAACAGATTTTTAACGTGGAATGGTAGTTGCAGCTAGACGCATGGGACATTCCATTTCGCAAATCGTTAGGGAATTCAATTTCCGTCATTCAGTGTCAAGAGTGTGCCGAGGATACCAAATTTGAGTTACGAAGTAAACACATAACTCGCACAATCGTATTAGTACAAATTTAACCCAAAATGTATGTGCATGCAGACGAGAGTAATAATATTGTCGATAGTACAAATCATATTATCCTTTCCAAATAACCCAAACAATTAAATTTAACATAATTATGTGCAGCTAACCTGGCGACGCCATGGAGCTTTCGTCTTGACAAAATTCAATTACATGTGCCGTGGCTGGATAATCAAGAGACACACATAACGCAGAACGTGTACAATCGTTGCAGGCCGGTTTGGAAGCAAGGCAGAAAGATAACAGATAACTCTGAATATCGTCTCAAACGTCAGATGACGCCGTGGACATCCAAGCCTGAACAAATGGAAGACCACAAATACGTACATCCATGGGAATTGTGGTAATGAAAGATTACTGAACAAGCGGAAAAATGCTCCTATCGGAGCACAGAAAAGGCGAATATTCTCCTGTTTAAAAAGACTGTCTGAAAAATGGGGTTATCACTGTCTCATTCTCTCTTCTTCAGTACCTTTAAAATCTTTCCCAAACATTCACACTGTTTTAAACATGCAGCTCATCTCTCTCTCCCACAATCTCCCCTAACTATCTCACTCACACCCACTAGTCCACTGCTATAAGTCGCTCGTACCCATCCATTCCCACTTGCCATTTTCTCACTCACTCATTCAGCCCAACTCGTCATTATCTCTTTGTGTCTCTGCCTTCCGTCCCACAGCCACAGTCTCCTTCGTTCCTCCCTGCTACTACTGTCTCCTCTCGTTGTCATTGTCTCCCTCTTGCTCTCTCTTACAGAGCCTGTTCATTCATTCCTTCTCACTGTTGCTGCCTCTTCTCATTGTCACTCTAACTCTCTCTCTTTCTCTCTTTCTCGTTGCCATTGTCATATTTTCTCTCATTATCACTGGATCTCACCCACTTCTACTTTGTCTTTTTTTCCTCTCCCGCAGGTACTCTCTCCTTCACTGTTTTCCTAACACTGTTCTGTCACTATCAACTATGTTCCACTGCCGCTGTTTCCCTCTCTTTCTCTCTCACTGGCATTTTCTCCTTTGCTGTTTCTCTACCACAACCTCTGTCTGTCATCTTCCCTATCTTTCATTATTTCTTATTTTTCCATCTTTTCCCTCTACCTCCTTCTGCCTCAGTATAAAGAAGCACGAATATGTTTGCAAGCCAAAATTTTTGTGAAAGTTTTTAAAGGTGTTGATGAAGGTAGAATGAGGCAGCTGGTACTCCATTTTTCAGTCAGAGTATTTTAAATATGAGCATATTTGCCTTTTTTGTGCACTGATAGGACAATTTTTCCATTGATTCTCTTCTTTTTCCTGCCACAGCAGGCATGTCACCCATATGAAAAGAAATTTAGGGCCAGTGAAATTTTGATAACTTCGTTCTGTGAAACTGAAGTAACGCAAAACCAATGTTACATCTCAGACCGGATTTCACGTGCACAGCAATTTAGCAAGTGCTTCCGTATTACAACACAGGATTTCCAGAACCGTACTGATGATAATGGAGACACTATACAGCGTGTTTTCCCGTGCTACGTCACGTTGTAAACTATGTTTTCGCCTCACACCGAATTTTGCGTGCTTATTTTACGTGCACAAGTAGGGTAACTTTCAACCTCTCTACCTCGGAAACGGAGAAAATGTCGAAAAATTTTTCAAGGTTGTTCGAGATCGATATCTTTTTTGACTCGGTTTTAGCACAAAAATATGGTAAAAAACGCTTTATTGAGTTTCTCTAAGGAACCGCTCATGAGCTAAAAATTTTGAACCTCTTAGTCTCGAAAACGGATAAAGTTTTCAAGAAAATTTTCTAGACTGTTCGAGATTGAGATTGTAACACCACAGCTCTTATGCTGTATGGATTTATTTTGCTTTATTTAATGTTACATTTTTGATCATCTGTAAATGTGTTTGAATCGATAACATAAAATTGTGTACTCTTTTCTTTGTAAAAACTTTGGTGTCTTGATTTGATTCTATGCAAAGTAGTGTATCTGTAATTTAAAATCTTTGTCCCATTTGGAGGGAACAAAACTTACTGTATATAATTGTAATTTTGTGTAAATAATTTTTTGTAGAAGTGTCAATATGTGAAAATGTTCTGTTTTATTTAATGTATTTGTTTGCTGTTATGTAAACTGCTGACCTTCACTTAGGGTTCTTAGTTAATTTGTATGTAAAAGGTGTAGTGGTTCCCCTCGGGAACGGAACTGTGTAGCGCGCGCAAATTGTGGTTGGCCTAGGTAGAAAAGGTGGAACTGATAGTCAGTCGGAGACGAGCTACGAGTCGGGGACGAGCCAGCAGTCGGAGACGAGCTACCAGTCGGGGACTGCCAAGCAACCGATGCATATTGTAATGATTCCGAGGGAGGCTTTTTCTGCTACTTTCCAATGCCTCGGATGGGTGGATAAATAGCTGGAACTATTCTGGAATTTGTATTTATCATCGCCACCAAGAAATGACAGAGTCCAGCAATTCTACCTGCAATTCCACCTACCAACATGCAGTTGCCACCACATTGCGCAATCATTGTATCGGAATACTGCATTGATGTACAGTGAAGGATCAGCCTAATGGATGTGTTAGTGTGCTGAAATATAAGGTAATTCATATCTGAATTTATGTACCTACCTTGATTTTACTCCTCATCATAACACCTCTCAGGGTCCTCTCCGTTTGAAGTAAAGTGATTACCGAGTGTCCTTACTGAAAGTACATTGAAACCCAGTTTTCTAATTAATGCCCTTTGAGCATAGTAAAGAGAAAGTTAAAGTTAATGATGCTTGCTGAAATAATTTTCCTAGTAAAACTGCTTATTAAAGTGTTATTGCCAACTTCAAATTAAAATTTCTCAAGACAGTGGCTTATAGAGTTTTGCTTAGTAAATAATCACACTACTACCTGTTGTTAATATCAGAAAGTGGGTCAGTATCTTACATTAATGTTAATTTTATGTTTCACAGTAGTAAAAGTAGAAAACTGCATAGTAGGAAATTATATGTTCATGATCACTAAGTGTTTATCTCTCTTATGTGCATATTAACAGTATAAAGACCACTCAGTTTGTGTAAACCCTGAAAGTGATAGTGTTTTTTCTCTACGTGTTATAATTTAGAAAATAGTTTGTGCTGCTCCAGTTATTAGCGTCAATCTTGAAACATATGTGTGTCAGAGTTCATTGCACTCGCGTGTGGCCAAGTCTAGGTTGAGTTTTGTCCATTATAGTTACTTATACCTATTTTCTTGAACGAGAATGTTAATCATTCTATTGCCTAGTTAGGCTGGCGACCGTTTTATTTATCAATTAAACAGTGCAGATAAACAAAATTTCGTTTGTTACTGTTCAAATATTAACGTAATTCTGACTTTCATTTCCGATAAGCCACCTCCGTTAGGAACAACACGGTCAACATAACAAAATTCCTCTCAGAGGGTAACACAGATCTGTTGCTTTATACCATAATTGCTATAGCCAAATAGTTCTGTTTTGCATACTGACTCCTACTTTAAGGTTATGGTATAGCAGTAGCAGTTAGGGAGTGTTATAAGGTGATAGGAACATATCGTAAAAATTTCAATCTTTTACGCTGCGTAGCTGTGTTGGAATCCGCTACTCGATTCTGATACGAAAAAATGGTCATTGGCACTTTTTTGGGTTTTACCAAGGAATCGCCCAAGAATTAAAACAAGATTTTTGAAACCGGGAAGAAAATTGCTTCGGTTATTTATTTTTCGCCTCTCTCGGAAACAGATAAAGATATATAAAAAATTTCAAGGTTGTTCGACATATGGATGTTAGGAATAAATTCTGCAAATTTCAGCCATTTGTCGTACATAGCAGTCCTGGAAGCTGCGGCCCGGTTTTGGTGCGAAAAAATTGGTAAAAATTTTTTGGGAGTTTTCTGAGGAACCACCAGTGAAGTAATGGTTTCTCCGTAAGCTCACCATGCCCACCGTAGACCACAACAAATGGAAAAAGAAGGAACTGATTTGCTCCATTTGCCTAAGCAGGAGGAACTGTGGAGTATTCATACTTTAACCTTGTACTGTAGGAAGTGACACTAAGACGATCCTTCTGATAAGAAAAAATTGTTCCTAGCCCAGGGGCTATTTAAAACACTCGACCCAACTTGTCTATCGCCAAAAGAACCCGAGCTCCGAGTCCCGGAAGAACCCCGTTTTTATGCGCGGCGCTTTGGAACATGTTAGGTAGCAAATGCTGTTGCATGCGTACCGACAGGATACTAGATTTAGACATTAAAACAGAGGCAGATCTCAAGTTGTTACCAACAGAATAGCGGCCGAAAGCGCGGACGGCACAGCATGCATTGAGTGGAGAGAACGTCACGCTTTGGCGTCATTTATCTTTCGCGAATGGGACTTCAGTATGATGTTGGAGCCACAGGTGTTTCCAATTTGCATAGCTAACCGTCTGACGACAGCTCATTTCAGCCGGTCGCTCGCAAAACGACCAGCGGCATCCTCCGCTCCCCGTCCGTGACTGAAGCCATAGAAAGCAAACCCCGCGCTTTGCACTCGCGTTATTCAACGAAACTACAGAGCTGCATCCATCGTGAGGGGCTTCTACTCCTTCGCTGAATTTTCGGAACGTAAAGAGACCTAGGTTATTTTATGGAACCTAGTAACATCGTCGAACTGGGAGCATCTGGCCACTACATGCAAGGGTCCTACTCAATGCCTTCCCTTAACATATTGCGAGAGATCGAAATAAAAAGCTGCCATAACAGCTCTAGTCTGTGTTTAAAATACTTTAAGTCAAAGGTCTCCACAAATTAAATGTGCTTGCACTAATTATTTGAACAACTGGGGTGACGTACTCACTTACCATATATCACGAATTATCGCTTTCTACAGTTCGCTCGTTGTTCATTATTTCTTCATCTGTAGCCATATTAATTTTCTCGGCCTCTGAAAGTGAACTAATCCTAAACACAACAATATTAAATTGTAACTCTCAGAAAGTTAAATAATCCTAAACACAACAACATTAAATTTTAACTAGAAGTTTCTTTACAAAATTATTCTTGCGATTACGTTATGATGTTGGCCAGTACTATGATAAATCATCCGATTTCGGTACAAAGTTCGGTAGTATTTTTAGGCTGACAATCAAGTCCACGGAGGATGGTTAGTTTTGTGACAAACCGAGCAAAAGATTACCCCAGGTCGCTCGAGTTTACAGTGGAGGCAAGCTGGTGAACCAACAAGTTTACGCCTCTGCACGAGGTATTTACCTTAGCTGCGATGAGTTCTCGTCTGCCCGGCTGCTCTCGCCCACCGAAATTCCTATAAAATCTAAATAGGCCTTTGCTGAATTTTCCAGCAGAAACTCTCCCTATGTCTCTCGATATGCGAGAAAACGTGAACCCATCCCTAGTTTCAGACTATGGCAACATACACGCTCATGGATGGAGCAGCGTGCACATTATAATGCCCTCTCAGTTCCCGCAAGAACAATTAACTAACTGGTTGGTTCATTTCTCCACAGTTGGAGCTCAACGATGCTACAGCTTATTTCTAGCTGGAGGTCAGCCGATGTGAACGAAGTGTTCACACAAATTTCTCCTCTGCGTCGTACAGAATGTTATGCGCTCCGTTCTGCACTTGACACCAGTTCAGAGAAGAGTCCTCGAAAATTTCGCTCCCGTCTTTCTCGTAGCCGAACTCTCTCCCCACCTTGGTTCTTTCGTTCTCCACATCATGGCTCTTTTCGACCAATAGGACCGTTCTTCTTATTTTGAGGAAATTCTCTGTACCAATCGTAAGGGTCCTGTGGTGTCACCGCCAGACACCACACTTGCTAGGTGATAGCTTTAAATCGGCCGCGGTCCCTTAGTACATGTCGGACCCGCGTGTCGCCACTGTCAGTAATTGCAGACCGAGCGCCACCACACGGCAGGTCTAGAGAGACGTACTAGCACTCGCCCCCAGTTGTACCACGACTTTGCTAGCGACTACACTGACGAAGCCTTTCTCTCATTTGCCGAGAGACAGTTAGAATAGCCTTCAGCTAAGTCCATGGCTACGACCTAGCAAGGCGCCATTAACCATATCTGGAGAGAGTCTCACTTGTATTATCAAGAGCGATGTACCACAAGGATGAATTAAAGTTAAGTATTAAAGAAGCTACGTACTTTTCTTTATTGCATTCATAACGTATCCTGTTTCAGACCTCACGCAAGCCGGCGTGTGTGTACGCGTGCCTTTCGGTTACCCGTCACTGTGGACTGGCTGTCTTGTCAGTCCACAACAGTTTGGCGACGAGGATGGGATCAAACTGTTGTGGACTGACAAGACAGCCAGTCCACAGTGACGGGTAACCGAAAGGCACGCGTACACACACGCCGGCTTGCGTGAGGTCTGAAACAGGATACGTTATGAATGCAATAAAGAAAAGTACGTAGCTTCTTTAATACTTAACTTTAATTCATCCTTGTGGTACATCGCTCTTGATAATACAAGTGAGACTCTCTCCAGATATGGTTAATGGCGCCTTGCTAGGTCGTAGCCATGGACTTAGCTGAAGGCTATTCTAACTGTCTCTCGGCAAATGAGAAAAAGGCTTCGTCAGTGTAGTCGCTAGCAAAGTCGTGGTACAACTGGGGGCGAGTGCTAGTACGTCTCTCTAGACCTGCCGTGTGGTGGCGCTCGGTCTGCAATTACTGACAGTGGCGACACGCGGGTCCGACATGTACTAAGGGACCGCGGCCGATTTAAAGCTACCACCTAGCAAGTGTGGTGTCTGGCGGTGACACCACAGGTCCTACCACTGAACTGCATCGAAATCTCGGCACTTTACTCCTTCCCAGTGTGTGTCCGCCAGTCGGACGTTTTGTGCCTGCTCCAGACGCCTAAAACGTTACGTGTTTCTATCGTGTGTGTACCATCTGCAATTCACGTGATAGAATACGTCACTGGTTTTGTTTGTATGCCTTTATCGTTCCGAAACACAGTTTTCCAAATCTTCTCTCTGTCCTACTACTGGTGGTACCGAGCGGGGTGGCGCAGTGGTTAGACACTGGACTCGCATTCGGGAGGACGACGGTTCAATCCCGCGTCCGGCCATCCTGATTTAGGTTTTCCGTGATTTCCCTAAATCGCTCCAGGCAAATGCCGGGATGGTTCCTCTGAAAGGGCACGGCCGACATCCTTCCCAATCCTTCCCTAATCCAATGAGACCGATGACCACGCTGTCTGGTCTCCTTCCCCAAACCAACCAACCAACTACTGGTGGCCCCGTTACTCCCCCTGCAGTGTGTGTCACTGACCCGCCGCAGGACGCACCCCCTTAAGAGCTTTCTGTAGTGCATCCCGAGGTGCAGCATCTGCGTCTGCCCACGCTGGCTTCCACACAAAACGTTTCCTCTCGCTGCTTGTTTTACCTTCTGCTCATTGGCATGCATTATATAGGAGTCGTGTGTTAATACCGTCGATTGCGTGTCTTCCCTTTTGCAGTTCATTCTAATAGGCAAATCTGCTCATTACCGCTGAAGTAAGTTAGATGTCATATTCACCTTCCCATTACGATGTATAAAACTCTTATATAAGGTGCGAAATTGGCCTTCATTTATTCTGCCACCTTACATATTATGCAGTTTCTATAACGTATATAACCGTAACATCCCATCTACATTTTACACGCAACATCTAATCTGCCTATGCATGTCAAACGTTTCTGTTTTCGTTGGAAAGAACAGTGACTGCACTTTGCCAAATGAAATGAAGGCTCTTTCACTGATGCCACATACATGAGGAGACTGGTAAACCCCTTACTCTCTATGATTTTGAATTACATGGCACTAAGAACGGTCACAGCCTATCAGGACATACGCTGCTTTGAACTACACAATATTCGTACACCTCTCTATCCAGGTAGCTCAACACAATAGACACAAAATGCGGTCTCGAGCTATCTTGTTGAAAGATAACGCCAGGGAGACCTTGCAAATAGGGGACAGCTACCGGCTTTAACGCATCAGAAACGTAGCTGCTGCTGTTCAGATAATCGGCTCCGTGAGCTAGAGGTGATCTTGTCGTGTATGCAATGGTAGCCCATACCGTCATGCGATGTACTGGGCCCGTATGACCACCACGAACGCGGCATCGCAGTGTCCGTCTTTTCTACTTGTATCCTCTACACACAGATAGGTTAATCGTGATGCTGTACGGAGAGCTTAAATTGTCTAAAGAAAATTCATGTTGCCACTCCTTTGTTCATGATCGCACCACTGCGGTTCTCCCTTTTCAGCTGCCGCGTCAAGTGAAGACGCAAGATTGGCCGCATGCTGACAGCCCGCAGTGTACCAGCGCCGTCGTGCTGGCTGTATGGGTACCTGTCTAGCTGCAAACAGGTCTTCCCATGACTCAAGCTATATGACGATTGACGATATTGTGCGACCCTGCACAGCCAAGCTAATAACATATCTGTCCTCTCGGACGCTAAGCGGGTGGGGCCATTGTGTTCCTGCATAGTTTTAAGTATGGCTTCACTGAACCCATCGATACAGTAGTCATATGAGAGTCATGTTGTCCCGACCAACGTGAGCAGCTATAAAAAGGAACAATTACACTACTGGCCATTAAAATTGCTACACCACGAAGATGACGTGCTACAGACGCGAAATTTAACCGACAGCAAGAAGATGCTGTGATATGCAAATGATTAGCTTTTCAGAGCATGCACACAAGGTTGGCGCCGGTGGCGACACCTACAACGTGCTGACATGAGGAAAGTTTCCAACCGATTCCTCATACACAAACAGCAGTTGACCGGCGTTGCCTGGTGAAACGTTGTTGTGATGCCTCGTGTAAGGAGGAGAAATGCGTACCATCACGTTTCGGACTTTGATAAAGGTCGGATTGTAGCGTATCGCGATTGCGGTTTATCGTATCGCGACATTGCTGCTGGCATTGGTCGAGATCCAATGACTGTTAACAGAATATGGAATCGGTGGGTTCAGAAGGGTAATACGGAACGCCGTACTGGATCCCAACGGCCTCGTATCACTAGCAGTCGAGATGGCAGGCATCTTATCTGCATTGCTGTAACGGATCGTGCAGCCACGTCTCGACCCCTGAGTCAACAGATGGGGACGTTTGCAAGACAACAACCATCTGCACGAACAGTTCGACGACGTTTGCAGCAGCATGGACTATCAGCTCGGAGACCATGGCCGCGGTTACCCTTGACGCTGAATCACAGACAAGAGCACCTGCGATGGTGTACTCAACGACGAACCTGGGTGCACGACTGGCAAAACGTCATTTTTTCAGATGAATCCAGGTTCTGTTTATAGCATCATGATGGTCGCATCCGTGTTTGGCGACATCGCGGTACACGCACACTGGAAGCGTGTATTCGTCAGCGCCATACTGCCTTATCACCCTGCGTTATGGTATGGGGTGTCATTGGTTACACGTCTCGGTCACCTCTGTTCGCATTGACGGCACTTTGAACAGTGGACATTACATTTCAGATGTGTTACGACCCGTGACTCTACCTTTCATTCGATCCCTGCGAAACCCTACATTTCAGCAGGATAATGCACGACCGCATGTTGCAGGTCCTGTACGGACCTTTCTGGATACAGAAAATGTTCGACTGCTGCTCTTGCCAGCACGTTCTCCAGATCTCTCACCAACTGAAAACGTCTGGTACATAGCGGCCGAGCAACTGGCTCGTCACAATACGCCAGTCACTACTCTTGATGATCTGTGGTATCGTGTTGTAGCTGCATGGGCAGCTGTACCTGTACACGCCATCCAAGCTCTGTTTGACTCAATGACCAGGCGTATCGAGGCCGTTATTAAGGCCAGAGGTGGTTGTTCTGGGTAGTGATTTCTCAGGATCTATGCACCCAAATTGCGTGAAAATGTCATCACATGTCAGTTCTAGTATAATATATTTGTCCAATTAATACCCGTTTATCACCTGCATTTCTTCTTGGTGTAGCAATTTTAATGGCCAGTAGTGTATCTGCAGTCTGGACATGTCACGTTACTGCTATTGTGAAATTTCGGCACGCGCAGGTAGTCGTCTCTCCTACTTGCGCGAATCATGTCACTGTCTTCTCACAAACAAGCAACACTCGAATGTGATTTCTATATGACATATCTGCTGCGTAATCTTTCTTTATATATACCGAGTGAGGTGGCGCAGTGGTTAGCACACTGGTCTCGCATTCGGGAGGACGACGTTTAAAACCCGCGTCCGGCCATCCTGATTTAGGTTTTCCCTGATTTCTCTAAATCGCTTCAGGCGAATTCCGGGATGTTTCCTGTGAAAGGGCACGGCCGACTTCCTTCCCCATCCTTTCCTAACGCCATGGGAATGACGGCCTCGCTGTTTGGTCCTCTCCCCTAAATCAGTCAACCAACAAACCAAAAGAAAGTAGATGACGTCACTGTTACGTACTATGAGTGGTTGTGCTGACGTGCTAATCATTTTCTTATGCTAGCAGGTGCTACATTTTAAGCCAATTTGGCATTTGTTGCGTTCCAACTTCAAGACTTTGGAATTATAATGGACAGCGGTGTGTTCTAAGTCTCATAATGCTGTTAAAGTGTTTAAGTTCGGCAGTGTGCCTGGAAATTCAGAGTCCCCACTGATGATGCATCCAATGACGCTATTAGTGGTGGATGACACGGCGGTCGGTCGGCACCGATGGCCCGGACACGATCTATGGCACAAGTGGCTCGAAATACTTCTGTCTTTGTGAAAACTTGTGCCTAACTTGCCGTTCATATAATCACAGGTGTGGTTTCCCACTCAGAGTGCCAAGTACTGTGTCACAAGGGCTTACAGCTTCCCGCCTCGTTTACAGCTTCCTGGCTCACTGACTTTCATTAACGGTTACTCCGTCTAAGTCGATGGTTCCCATCCAGGTAGTAAGTACCGACTGATAGGTAAAATGAATTTTTCTTAGGGATAAAAACAAAACGTTTCGATTGTATTACAGGCACAAAGCTAAATTATTTTGAAAATATTTTTACTATTATCACTATTTCATAAGTTACCAGTAATTGCAGTGTTTTGAATACCATTGTTAACGTTTGACGCATTGTGGTAGGGCTGTCCGTCTCCGTAGCGTAGCGGTAACGTTACCGCCTACCACGCAGGGGGCCCGGGTTCGATTCCCGGCAGGGGACTGGGTGTTGTGTGTCCTTCATCATTATTGACTCGCACGTCGCCGATGTGGCGTCATCTAAAAAGGACTTGCAATACGGCGGCCGAACAACCCCGAGGGGGTCTCCTGACCAACAATGCCATACGACCATTTCATTTGTGGTAGGGCTAACATTTGGTGAAACAAATGTATGAATATCTTCTTCCTCATATAGTCCATAGTTTGTACTTTATACCACGCATCTACAACAGTAAAATTGAGACGTACACATCACAATGCTTAAATGCCTCACGATAATGCCTTGTCTGAGTTATAGGTAGTTCCCACGAAGGGCTAGAAATTGTTTCATTACTCACTTTTCAACAAATAAACGAACCATGAGGGGCGTTCAGTAAATTGTGAAACATTTATTTTTTGAAACCAGATTGATTTTATTCAGGATTCCAATACACCACATTATTCCCCACTCTTTTGGCTACAAAACCCTATCTTTCAACATAATCTATGTTCAATACGACGGCCTTGTGCCACCTTACTTTGGGGAGGGGGGAGGGGTGGGGCTGTATTCAAGACATTACGGTTTTTGTCGAACTCACAACACCATCACCTTACTGTTCTCAAATCGAGACAGTTTTCCCCATATGTGCCACTCTGCTAGTTGACGTCGGAACCAACGTCTTGCTGCATCAATAATCTCCCCGTCAACCATGTACTGCTTCCCGCATAGTGCATCCTTCATTGGACCAAACAGATGGAATTTGGACAGTGCGAGATCCGGGCTATAGGATGGATGAGAAAGAACAGTCCAGTGAAGTTTTGTGAGCTCCTCTCGGATGCACAGACTTGTACGAGGCCTTGCATTGACTTGGAGAAGTTCGTTTGCAGTTTTTTGGTGACGAACACGCTGAAGTCGTTTCTTTAATTTCTGAGGCTGTGTGCGGCCGGCCAACGTATGGGAGATTGGACAGGTTTGCGCGACGTTGTTGCCATAATGACAGTCACATCGCCCAACGACTCACTGTGCTTTTGTTCACTGTCATGTTTCTGTAGACATTTTACAAGTGCCATTTTGATGGCTATGAATAGCGCCACAACCTGTCGGAACTTCATGAAATTACAGGGGCTGAAGGTGAATATTCCATGATACCCCATAAACTCCGCAGTTTTTCAACCGAAATTGGCCGAGGAAAGAAATGTATTGCATTACTTATTGAACGCCCCTCATAATTGACAGCACGACATAAGAGTAATAGATAATAATAATAATTATTATTATTATTACTATTATTATTATAGTGGCAGTAGTCAAAATGAAGCACTGAAGTCTTCCAATTTCTGCCAATTCAGAAGTAAGAGGTCCAGCAATCAGGTAGTTTACCAAGCACAGTGCACACCTTTTAACTTGGTTGTTGTTGATTTTAAATGGGGATGCATGCTGTGAGTGAAGCAAATGTCGCTAGGGAGAGCAGTGGTGCAGAGAGTACACGTGTTGCAACACATGTCTACCTTCATTGTGGATAAGTAGCTGTCCTGTCCGAGAAAAATTTGTAATATAGTGGTTGGGGGAGAAAGATAGTGTGAATTATTCAGAGCTGGAGTAATTTCGTTTAGCTGTACCAGAATTTATATGCCAGAAGCGCGTGCAGGTATGGAAGCACGCATGTTGAGAAATTTGTGGCAGTTATGGAACATTAATCCAATGTTTAAATTTTTGTGTACGACCTAATATTTACGTTGTCTCCCCAACGATGTACAATAGTGGCGGCGCGGCTGCGGCGGCTATTCTCTATTGGTTTTGACACTTTCTCCGAAAAGTTCCATTTAAAAATACAAGCGCTCGTCACATCTGGAGGTGAATGATTATGATGATGGTTTGTGGGGCGCCCAACATTGTGGTCACCAGCTCCCCTACAAGTTCCAATCTTTCCATTTCCAGTCTCGCCACTATCCGAATGATGATGAGATGATGAGGACAACACAAATACCCAGTCCCCGGGCGGAGAAAACTCCGACCCGGCAGGGAATCGAATCCGGAACCCCGTGATCCAGACGCAGCCGGGAGGTGGAGAACAGGACGTAGCTAGATACGAGAATGAAAACATGCGCCTTCCGCATATTATAAATTTTAATTAACACCACAGACCGGGAGAGCGCAATTACATATATCTTTAACGCACAAGCTCAAAATATCGATAGACACCGAGATTGTTGATAAAACAAATGAGGTACATAACGTAATTGATACTTTACCCTTCAACTTTCTGTTAGCTTATTCAGATAATCATACCTCCCTACGCGAATAGGCCATTTAAAGAAGCAACACAATAGGTTGCACTGGCGATGCACTGAAAACTTTTTCATCGTAATATAAAAAAAAGGTTGTTAAAATAGGCAGTGTCCGTTGTCTCATTAGTTCATCAGTTCGTTGTTTCATAACACACCTACAAAAACTAAATATCAAACATCCTTCGTCGTTTTAAAAATAAAAGTGGTCAAAGAAAATTCTTTTTCATTATAAAGTTTACTTAGGCGATGATGATGGTGTCTGGAGAGGGGCTGTGGTACTAACTAATATGTGATAGCTGTCAGGGGTAACGGTCTCAGAAGGGTTGGGAACCACTGGCCTAAGCACACTGTCTTAGAGAAACACAGCGACAAATGTGTGAATTTTTCTATTGTTTTGTGTAAGTTTTCAGTCTCATATCAGACAAATGGTATAGTTATTGGCTATTTATCCAAGTCATCATCAGACGATCTATTTAAGAAGAAAGACGAAAAAGACGAAAGACGAAAAATATTAGTACTCTTCAGTTTCCTAGTGTTTTAATATCCAACTTTTTCTTTCTTTTTAAACAGATCATCTGATAGTGACTTGGAAATGATATTAAAACGATAATTATACCATTTGTGAGACATCCTTTTGCTTTCTTTTATTAACATGAAAACAAGACGAAACCGGTAAGTATACCATTTGTGTGACCTGACACCCCAACATGTTGTTGTTGTTGTGGTCTTCAGCCCTGAGACTGGTTTGATGCAGCTCTCCATGTTACTCTATCCTGTGCAAGCTTCTTCATCTCCCAGTACCTACTGCAACCTACATCCTTCTGAATCTGCTTAGTGTATTCATCTCTTGGTCTCCCCCTACTATTTTTACCCTCCACGCTGCCCTCCAATACTAAATTGGTGATCCCTTGATGCCTCAGAACGTGTCCTACCAACCGATCCCTTCTTCTGGTCACGTTGTGCCACAAACTTCTCTTCTCCCCAATCCTATTCAATACTTCCTCATTAGTTATGTGATCTACCCATCTAATCTTCAGCATTCTTCTGTAGCACCACATTTCGAAAACTTCTATTCTCTTCTTGTCCAAACTATTTACCGTCCATGTTTCACTTCCATACATGGCTACACTCCATACAAATACTTTCAGAAATGACTTCCTGACACTTAAATCTATACTCGATGTTAACAAATTTCTCTTCTTCAGAAACGCTTTCCTTGCCATTGCCAGTCTACATTTTATATCCTCTCTACTTCGACCATCATCAGTTATTTTGCTCCCCAAATAGCAAAACTCCTTTACTACTTTAAATGTCTCATTTCCTAATCTAATACCCTCAACATCACCCGACTTAATTCGACTACATTCCATTATCCTCGTTTTGCTTTTGTTGATGTTCATCTTATATCCTCCCTTCAAGACACCATTCATTCCATTCAACTGCTCTTCCAAGTCCTTTGCTGTCTCTGACCCCAACATATAATAAAATATTTCGTTAATGGTGTATATTCTTTCAAACAATACACATAATAACTTTTTGTTTAGTGGACCAATCTTTTATGGTGATGTTTCATTAGCAGCGCTCAGGTACCTATATTATGAGAGCAAATAAGAAAGTATTTCCCCCATTTTTTACTAGCCAAAGTAAGGTACATACAGGTAATGACAAATATACATAATATTCAACATGCCTTACACTATTTTTCCTCATAATCCCCACACTGGTTCATACATTTGTCCCACCGCAGAATTCGTCTGGCTGACTATGGAACCACCGTCAGACACAGCTGTCTTGGCTTCATCGTTACTTGTGAACCGCTGTCCTGCCAGAAACTTCTTCAGCTGTCCGAAAATGTGTATATCATTAGGGGAAAGGTCTCGTATGCATGGTGGGTGCTCCATAACCTCCCAGTGGAATGCTCCGAGCTTTTCGGCAGTTCTAAATGCCACATGTGGTCTCGCATTGTCGTGCACCCATGAACTATGCCGTAAGCTCTCCCATACGATATGCAAAGCTCCCGGAAAATGGCTGTCATGTGCACAAGCCAATCTGCTTTCACCATTACATCCTCGCGGAAAATTTTGTCATCAGACAGTGACGATGAGGCCTTCTCGACCGCTCATTGTCATGCAAGACATTACGGCTTTTGTCGAACTCACAACACCATCACCTTACAGTTGTCAAAGCGAGACACTTTTCCCCATGTGTTGGCTGCTCTTCTCTGTAGATCTCGATGGGCGTTCGTCCCTTGCTCCATAGAAAACTAGTCACACTTCGTTGCTCTCACGACGTGCACATGTGAAGCACAACCATCATCTTTAACAACTGACAGCAACATCGTAAACATACAGAACCGTGACAAACTGCTTAAAACATTGTGCAAATCACCCATACTACATTAATCTAGCGTTTGACGATGAGAACATTTTGCGACTTCTAACAAGTTTTGAACATAATTTCAAATCTTCTCTAAACTTTTTTGCTTACATGCGGGTAACGTCAAATATTTAGCGCATTAACCGCTTTTTCCTTTTCAAAGCACTTGGAAGAGCAGTTAAATAAAATGGACAGTGTCTTGAAAGGAGGATATAAGATGAACATCAACAAAACCAAAACGAGGATAATGGAATGTAGCCGAAGTAAATCAGGTGATGTTGAGGGGATTAGATTAGAAAATTAGAGACTTAAGTAGTCGTTGAATTTTGCTATTTGGGCAGTAAAATAACTGATGAGGGTCGAAGTAGAGAGGATATAAAATGTAGACTGGCAATGGTAAGAAAAACGTTTGTGAAGGAGAGTATAGATTTAAATGTCAGGAAGTCTTTTCTGAAAGTATTTGTATGGAGTGTAGTCATGTAAGGAAGTGAATCACTGGCGATAAACAGTTCGGACAAGAAGAGAATAGAAGGTTTTGATTAGAGTTGGGGAGGAAAAAATTTTGTGTCACAACCTGACTAGAAGAAGCGATCGTTTGGTAGAACACATTCTAAGTCATCAACTATCACCAATTTGGTACTGAAGGAAGCGTGGGGCGGGAGGTGAAAATCGTAGAGGGAGACCGAAAGATGAATAATGCAAGCAGATTCAGATGGATGTGGGTTGCAGTAGTTATTCAAAAATGTAGGGTAGAGTAGCATGGAGAGCTGCATCTAAACAGTCTTCGGACTGAGCACCATACCACAACAACAACTCACTTGCAGAGTGCGAGTAATCAGATGTTTGAAGCTGTTATATACAGGAGATTTCGATTCCTTTAAGAATGGGTTTTTTACTGGTGCTGAATAAATAATACTTCTTGGTTCTTCGTACTTTTAATATTTTAAAGTTATAGGTAAATTAAAATAAGCAAAACATTTACGAGAAAATATCATATACTTGCCGGCCGCTGTGGCCGAGCGGTTCTAGGCGCTTCAGTCTGGAACCGCGCGACAGCTACGGTAGCAGGTTCGGCTCCTGCCTCGGGCATGGATGTGTGTGATGTCCGTAGCTTAGTTAGGTTTAAGTAGTTCTAAGTTCTAGGGGACTGATGACCTCAGATGTTAAGTCCCATAGTGCTCAGAGCCATTTGAACCATATGATATACTTGATTAACCAATAATGTCACAAATCTTGTTACCACAACATGTATGACATATCAATCTATGGAAATTATATTGTACCTATCGTTGACGCATGTAGATTTTTATATACAATTAATACTTTGAATGTTAATTACTAATTAGTAGAATTAATACTTTGAATTTTACTTACCAATTAGTACACTGTTCACGGAAATGACGCCCTAATGCTGTATGCTGAATAAAGTAAATCACATACACAAATGTTACTTCAGTGTATTTAATCAGTTTTAATCATTTCTTTTAAGTACATTTACTCCTTGGAGTTTAATCTGCTCTTAGCTAATTAATTTGC
This sequence comes from Schistocerca cancellata, assembly GCF_023864275.1. Classification (NCBI taxonomy): domain Eukaryota; kingdom Metazoa; phylum Arthropoda; class Insecta; order Orthoptera; family Acrididae; genus Schistocerca; species Schistocerca cancellata. Next base: position 303,421,976 of record NC_064634.1, read on the forward strand.
GCGCCAATTCAAATTTACACATGTCACTCTTCTGATAGCACAAGACTGTAGAGTAGTTTCTCTTCTTTTAAATCGAACTTTATACATTTATGTGACACATATAGATCAAAAGGTACAATAAAAATACTGCTTCGTATCACAGTACTTGAGTTTTGAATGCGAATTATTTTTAAGACACAATGTACAAAATGTGGTTTAAGGCTCGAATCGCTCACCTCACGGTCAGCTTTAAGATGATGTAGTTAGTTTAGTCATTTTTCCTGTAGCAGGAATTATGTTAGACTTTTCTTTGCGTAATGTGCATCTTCCCGTCCTAACTGACACCATATGACCATAGATATCATAGTAACCGCCGATCTCCTTTTGTGGATACTTGAGTGCATCAAATAATAGATGAATATTGTATGTCCTCCTGTTCAGGAAGGGGACTGGGTGTAAACTTGCCTTTCTTCAACTTGTCGGAATTCCCTAACACCCCATATGAGCTCTTTAGTCTGTGTCATTTACAGAAGCGCTGTAGCTTTGTAAGATGTGTGCTGAAGAATTTGAGAGTGACCCTTGTAAATTTTATTCATTCATGACAGGTGTTTGAAGCCGTCCTGGTCTATCAAGAACCTATTGTCACTAACTAAAGTAAAGAAAAATTGTCTACATGAGAGTGTTATAGATTGCTTCCTTGTCGAAATACACTGTCAGGAAAAAAGAAAAAAAAATCCCTGACGCATTACGAAGGAATTATCCGAATGCACGGAAATCGGTACATGCGATGTACATGTACAGACAAACAGATGATTACAATTTCAGAAAAAAAGGATTATTTATTCAGGAAAAAGAGCTTCACAAATTGACCAAATCAATAACGCGTTGGTCCACCTATGGCCCTTATGAGTGATTGAGCTGATAGATGTCGTCCTGCGGGATATCGTGCCAAATTCTGTCCAATTGGTGCGTTAGACCATCAATATCCCTATCTTATCGGGAGACCCTGCTCGTAATGCTCCAAAGGTTCTCAACTGAGGCGTCTCCAGACACGTCTTTGGCCTGGTATCACATTTACTGGAGTAGAACTACCTTCAAGGATGATTCCCACTTCGAACTGAGCCCCAGTGTCCAGTGAAGACGTGTTTTGAGACGCCCCGCACAGAGTTGTGATATCAGGGTGACTGTCGCATGTCATACGGCTTGATAACCAGGGTTGATGATCCACGGTGCCATTTTTATTTTCATAGCAAGACCGCATTGGTCGTCATCCGTGGAACCCTTGCAGCACGACCGTACGTCGGAGATATTCTACGCCCCGCCTTATTGCCCTTCATGGAAAGCCATCTAGGCTTACATTTCAGCAAGATAATGTCCGCCTGCACACGGCAAGAATTTCTGCCCCTTGTCTTCGTGTTTGCTAAACCCTACCTTGGCCAGCAAGGTCGCCGGATCTCTCCCCATCTGAGAAAATTTGGAGTATTATGGTCAGGACATTCCAGTCATCTCGGAATTTTGACGCTCTAACGCGCCAGTTGGACAGAATTTGGCGCGATATCCCTCAGGATAACATCCGACCACTTTATCAATCAATGCCAAGCCGAAGAACTGCTTGCATTAGGGTTAGAGGTGTACCAACGCGTTATTGTTCAATTTGTGAAGCTATTTCTCTTGAATAAATCTTGTTTTTTTTTTTTTTTTAGCTGCAGTCATTTGTTTGTCTATACATGCAGATAACATATACCGATTTCCGGCTCATTCAGATAATTCCTTCGTGTTGGTTGTCTTAGAGTGTGTCTTAGATTAAAAGTTTTACGAAATTTGAAATACTTTCACATTCTTCTCTTTGTAGCCTAAGAAACTACTTACCGCTTTCACTTCGTCACATTTTTGTTTAAGCAGCATACGGTAATAGAAATCAAAATAATTAACAATGAAGGTGGAAAGCTATATTTGATATACTAGAAGAAGTGGGGGGAATCTTTATTACTTTTTATCCTTTATTTATAATAGGTATGCCAGTACAGTAACATAAGACTCAATTTCAAATTTTTTTTGAACATGTAGTCACAATTCCATAGTTTCTCTGGCGATAACTATATTTATTATCAATCACAAATCTCTTCTGCAATTAAAGTATAAACTGAAATGCTGTTCTCACGAATTTTTTAGTCTATCTGTACTTAATAGCGAAGATGCGAGCAGGAAAGCTCTTCTTCACGGGTTCATCTGTAGCTTGTTTGGCGTCTGCTACTATTCTTCTACGACTACATTTAATAAAAAATTAATTAACAGTAAAACTGAATGTAGAGAACAGTGCTTTTACTTGATTTAAGAACTGCACGTTTACGATAATTCACATACTCTACGACAGTCTACTTACCTATAAAGACAGCTACTATTTTCCTTACCGCGTGCTTGTCTCAGATTGCAAAAGTACGTTGTGTTCAGCGATTTCAATGGCTGCATGAAAACCGCTGAAAATATAATGCAATCAATCTTTAAGAATCTTACATAAATCTATTCTGTTGCAGAAAACAGTAGAATGATACTCTCCATTCGTGTTAACAGTATTGGTGCCGTACGATTTTGTTTTTTATAACGCATTTTAGAATTCACCATTAATTTATTTCAGGTCATTTTTCGTTTCTCAAACAAGGAGTAAAGTTTTATTTTTTCTACTCGCTCCCCCAGTTGCCCTTAACGACTCCGAACGACAAAGAAATTTATAGTTGCTTTCATATTTTACGAGCTCTTCAGAGCAATCGATTGGCGTTAAGACACCAAAATCGAACGCCGGTTCCCCTACCAGCCTACCCATAATTGACTGTTTTCGGTAAACTGTTTTTCCACTTTGTAGTAGTGTCGGAACGCCAACATTCCTTACGTATTAATCAACCCTTATGTGTGGAAATTTCTGTTTTCGTGTTGTGGATAAACGACTGAACTACATTAGTGACTGGTAGTCACGCCTGAGTTACGTAAAGGGCACCTAACATACACTTTTTTGAAGGTGGGGGGCTGGGGGGGGGGGGGGGGTAGGAGCTAGGAATATAATTAAGTGTTCTGACTGGTTTGATGCGCCCCGCCACGAATTCCTCTCCCTTGCCAACCTCTTCATCTCTGAATAGCACGTGCATCCTACCTCCAAATTTATTGCAACTGTACTCCAATCTCTGATTTCCTGTACAGTTTTTACCCTCTTGAGTTTATTCCTTGATGCCTTAAAACATGTTCCTTTCTCCACGGATTCTATGGAGAATCTCCAATTTTCTTATCTTATCAGTCCTAATTTTCAACATTTTTTTAGCACTATATTTTAAAGACCTCGATGCCCTTCCGTTCCTGCTTTGTGTATGTACATGATTCATTATCATATAATGCTGTGTGCTCAAAACGTACATTCTCAGGAATTTCTTTCTCAAATTAAGGCCTATGCACGATACCAGTGGATTTCTCTTGTCCAGGAATGTCCTCTTGGCTGTGCTAGTCTGCTTTCTATGCCCTCCTTGCTTCAGCCACCACGAATTATTTTACTTCGTAGGTAGTAGATTTCAATTACTTCGTAGTCACAAATTTTGATGTTAAGTTTCTCGCTATTCTCATTTCTGCTACTTCTCATTATTTTTCTTTTACCGTTTTACTCTCAATCCATATTCTGTACTCAATAGACTATTCATACCATTCAACACATTCAACAGATCCAGTAATTCTTCTTCACTTTCGCTGAGAATACCAATGTCATCAGCAAATCTTATCATTGATATCCTTTCACCCTGAATTTTGATCCCACTTTTGAACCTTTCTTTTATTTCCGTCATTGCTTCTTGTCGTGAAGAAGGAAACGCATGACAGTTATGTTATGTAGGATGCATGAAATCAGAAGGGGCCCTACTTCACAACAAGCGGAGCCACTATTGTTGAAGACATCTTTACGTGTTCATTGTGCGCTCAGAACTGAGAAATGCGACGTGATGCAATAGATGGGCATATTACAGACATTTCGCAACGCACAAACTGATTTTCACTGTGGTTCTAATTTCGCGACCAATTGCAGATGTAGCGTGTTATGATTACAAAAACAAACACTGCAGATGATTATTTGCATGCGTGTGATATTATGTGTAATGGAGGGAGCACAATATTTGATCACCTCAACACGACAACTAAGTGCAAGAGAGACAGAAAATCACACATGCAAACATCAAGCAAAATATTTATGGAAACAAATACACTTTAAAATAAGAATAAACTCTCGAAACGCGTTGTACTAAGCATGAAAAATAAGTAACTGGTGAAGTTTATCATTATTTACATCATGAATGACACAGGTGCAGACTTTCCAAAAACATCGATTATGATGAATAAAATTTCTTCTGGTATCGAAGGTTTCTTTGGAGCTCCCTTCCTTGTACTTATGATTGACTCTCCATCATCTGTGATTTCCCTTTTTAAAGATATCCATTCCCTTTCAACTAAACTGCCTCCTATCGCAGTATCCACATCCTTCGTGAACTTGAAGAGCATCTCGTCATTTCTCAGTGCTTCAGTATCCCACTTCCTTCCACTCTGATTCTTCCGGACGATGCTCTTAAACTTCAGTCTACTCTTCATCATTACTAAATCGTGATCTGAGTCTAAATCTGCTCTTGGGTGCGCTTTAGAATCCAATATCTGGTTTCGGAATCTCTGTCTGACCACGATGTAATCCAACTGGAATCTTTCCATGTCTTCGGGTCTGTTCCAAGTACACCCGCTGCTCTTGTGATTCTTGAACAAGGTATTCTCTATTAACATCTGGAATTTATTGCAGAGCTCAATTAGTCTTTCTTCTCTTCATTCCAAGCTGCCAAGCCATATTCCCCATTAACATTTTCTTCTATTGCTTCTCCTGCAACCGCGTTATAATCCCTATGATTTCTGGATTTTCATCTCTCTGTATATAATGAACTAACTGCTGAATATCCTCATAAATTTTCTCTATCCGTTGTTCTTCTGCTTGCGGCGTCAGGATGTATACTCTAACTATTGTAGTCGGAGAACTGCATAACTGAACTGTTCACAGTAACAAACTCTCTGACCTTCCTTCCTATTGATAGTGAATCCTACCCCCGTTATGCCATTTTCTGCGGCTGCTGATACTATACCCTGCATTGATTTGACCAGAATTCCTTATCTTCTTTCCATTTCACCTTACTGGCCCATACTATATCTAGATTGAGCCTTTCCGTTTTCCTTTTCAAATTTTCTAGCTTTCCTACAACGTTCTTAATCCACATGAGCAGCTCTCTCACCAGTTTGGAGTTGATGCTGTCGCATACCGTCTAGTAAAGTCATCAGAAGATAAAAACGAAGTTGCAAAATTATTCAGACAAGATATATGTATGATACGAAAAGCGGTAGTTGGCCCAAAACAATAAAAATGTGACGTCTTCCGCTTGAGTACTGAGGAACTTCAGTTCAATTTCAATTACGTGGCAAATAAAACAAGTTTAAAGGTTGTGGATCAACTAAATGCCTAGCGATTATAGTTCCAAACAACTTAAATTGGAACCATCACAAAGAAAATGTTGTGAGGAAGGCGAACGAAAGGCTGCGTTTTATTGACAGAATAGTTAGAAAGACGTAGCAAATCTGTGAAGAGACTGTTTACATTACTCTTCTCCATCCTCTTATGGAGTATTGCTGCAAGGTGTGGGATGCTTGCCAGATAGGATTGATGAAGGACTTCAAAAAATTTCAAAGAGGGGCAGCTCGCTTTGGATAATCGCGAATCTGAGGAGAGAGTGTCACACACGTGATAAACGAGTTGCAGTGACAATCATTTAGAAAAAAGTTTTCCGTAACGTCAAGAACTTTTCACGAAATTTTCCTAACCGACTCTCGCTTTCGAATCAGAAATTGTTTTCTTGGTGTCCACTTACACAGTGAGAAGTGATCATCGTAAAAGAAAAACGAAAGAGAGAGAGATAAATCAGAGCTCGTGAGGAACTGTTTTGGTGTTAATTTTTCCCAATTGATGGTTGAAACTGTAATGATCGAGAAATAGTCCAAAAGGTTTTCTACAAACTGTCTGCCAAATACTTACCTTGTAAGTGTGAGGTCAGAGTAATCATGTAGATTCATCTATGCTCCATACTATGTGCAGAGTTTTCCTCCATGAGTAGAACAGAATGTCGTTAATTCATTAATGACAACTAAATTTAGTTAACTGTGGCCATTCTGGCTAATTCATTAGCAACATTTAGCATTTAAGGATAGGTTATAACCCCAGAATTTGTGAAATTTGTGTAATTATTATAATTTTGAAAAGAAGAACTTCCCATTTTGTAAATGTGACGCAAGCACCGGGTCTGGAGGCAACACGCATATGCTGTGGGCGTGTTCTGTTTCTCTGGGTGCAGTACTGGAGTGCAGTCACAATGGAAGTAAAGCGAGGTATTTGTTTCAACTGCAACATTTTGCCCAACTAACAACAAAGATTTTGAAAAACTTGAACTGACGCGGCATGTGACATTACCGAGAGGCAAAGTACAGAACATCATATAATCTAAAACATGAATCTGAGACAGTGAGCAGAGACATTTTTTATTTGTGTGAATATACTTTATCTAGCGGATGCCAGGTAGTGTTATACAGTGCGGCATTTCTCTCGGTACAATGGAAACGTTGTAATCGCCAATTTCAGCTGCTGTCACGTGGCTTCATTATGACTACAAATTGCTAGAGAATTGTGTGAGGGTCACTGTACAGTGAGAGAGAGAGACGTGGATTTACCGCTAGCGATACATACTGCTAAGAGGGCTCTCAGGTTTTCTCGGCGTGATTCATTAGTGATGTGCTTTCGGGTGTTCATCGAAGTTGTTGATTACATTTTCTCAAGAATATTGGGAAGAGCGACCTTGTCTTCTTCAGGTCCTGTGGGGTGCACTGTTAGCGTAGGTGAGGACTGACAAGAAAACCTCTGCGAAATAACATCCCAAGTTCTATGGTTGCGTAGAATATCAGACGGTGCAGAATATACACTATGTGATCAAAAGTATCCGGACACGTTTTTCATACTAGGTGCATTGTGCTGCCACCTACAGCCAGATACTCCATATCAGCGACATCAGCAGTCATTACACATCGTGAGAGAGCAGAATGAGGCGCTCAGGGAACTCACGGATTTCGAACGTGATCAGGTGATTGGGTGTCACATGTGTCGAGATTTCCACACTCCTAAACATCCCTAGGTCCACTGTTTCCGATATGATAGTGAAGTGGAAACGTGAAAGGGCACGTACAGCACAAAAGCATACAGGACGACCTCGTCTGTTGACTGACAGAGACCGCCGACAGTTGAAGAGGGTCGTAATGTGTAATGGGCAGACATCTATCCAGACCATCACACAGGAATTCCAAACTGCATCAGGATCCACTGCAAGTACTATGACAGTTAGGCGGGAGGTGAGAAAGCTTGGATTTCATGGTCGAGCGGATGCTCATAAGCCACACATAACGCCGGAAAATGCCAAACGATGACTAGCTTGGTGTAAGGAGCGTAAACATTGGGCGATTGAACAGTGGAAAAACGTTGTTTGGAGTGAGGAATCACGGTACACAATGTGGCAATCCGATGGCAGAGTGCAGGAATGGCGAATGCACGGTGAACGTCATCTGCCAGCTTGTGTAGTACCAACAGTAACATTTGGAGGCGATGGTGTTATGGTGTGGTCGTGTTTTTCATGTAGGGGTTTTGCACCCCTTGTTGTTTTGCGTGGCACTATCACAGTACAGGCCTACGTTGATGTTTTAAGCACCTTCTTGCTTACCACTGTTGAAGGACAAATTCGGGAATGGAGATTGCATCTCTCAACACGATGGAGCACCTGTTCATAACGCACGGTCTGTGGCGGAGTGGTTACACGACGATAACATCCCTGTAATGGACTGACCTGCACAGAATCCTGACATGAATCCTATCGAACACCTTTGGGATGTTTTGGAACGCCGACTTCATGTCATGCCTCACCGACCGACATCGATACCTCTCGTCAGTGCAGCACTCCATGAAGAATGGGCTGCCATTCCCCAAGAAACCTTCCAGCACCTGATTGGACGTATGCCTGTGAGAGTGGAAGCTGTCATCAAGGGTAAGGGTGGGCCAACACCATACTGAATTCCAGCATTACCGATGGAGGGTGCCACGAACTTGTAAGTCATTTTCAGCCAAGTGTCCGGATACTTTTGATCACATAGTGTAGTAGTCAATGGCAACTTAAGTCATGGCACTTATCTAGATTCACTCTGCAGAATGCACACACAGCTGTTATCCACGTGAAGATCGAGTAATAGTGCCGCGTCTCCGTAACGTTTTTGGCTGTTTATACACTCCTGGAAATTGAAATAAGAACACCGTGAATTCATTGTCCCAGGAAGGGGAAACTTTATTGACACATTCCTGGGGTCAGATACATGACATGATCACACTGACAGAACCACAGGCACATAGACACAGGCAACAGAGCATGCACAATGTCGGCACTAGTACAGTGTATATCCACCTTTCGCAGCAATGCAGGTTGCTATTCTCCCATGGAGACGATCGTACAGATGCTGGATGTAGTCCTGTGGAACGGCTTGCCATGCCATTTCCATCTGCCGCCTCAGTTGGACCAGCGTTCGTGCTGGACGTGCAGACCGCATGAGACGACGCTTCATCCAGTCCCAAACATGCTCAATGGGGGACAGATCCGGAGATCTTGCTGGCCAGGGTAGTTGACTTACACCTTCTAGAGCACGTTGGGTGGCACGGGATACATGCGGACGTGCATTGTCCTGCTGGAACAGCAAGTTCCCTTGCCGATCTAGGAATGGTAGAACGATGGGTTCGATGACGGTTTGGATGTACCGTGCACTATTCAGTGTCCCCTCGACGATCACCAGTGGTGTACGGCCAGTGTAGGAGATCGCTCCCCACACCATTATGCCGGGTGTTGGCCCTGTGTGCCTCGGTCGTATGCAGTCCTGATTGTGGCGCTCACCTGCACGGCGCCAAACACGCATACGACCATCATTGGCACCAAGGCAGAAGCGACTCTCATCGCTGAAGACGACACGTCTCCATTCGCCCCTCCATTCACGCCTGTCGCGACACCACTGGAGGCGGGCTGGACGATGTTGGGGCGTGAGCGGAAGACGGCCTAACGGTGTGCGGGACCGTAGCCCAGCTTCATGGAGACGGTTGTGAATGGTCCTCGCCGATACCCCAGGATCAATAGTGTCCCTAATTTGCCGGGAAGTGGCGGTGCGGTCCCCTACGGCACTGCGTAGGATCCTACGGTCTTGGCGTGCATCCGTGCGTCGCTGCGGTCCGGTCCCAGGTCGACGGGCACGTGCACCTTCCGCCGACCACTGGCGACAACATCGATGTACTGTGGAGACCTCACGCCCCACGTGTTGAGCAATTCGGCGGTACGTCCACCCGGCCTCCCGCATGCCCACTATACGCCCTCGCTCAAAGTCCGTCAACTGCACATACGGTTCACGTCCACGCTGTCGCGGCATGCTACCAGTGTTAAAGACTGCGATGGAGCTCCGTATGCCACGGCAAACTGGCTGACACTGACGGCGGCGGTGCACAAATGCTGCGCAGCTAGCGCCGTTCGACGGCCAACACCGCGGTTCCTGGTGTGTCCGCTGTGCCGTGCGTGTGATCATTGCTTGTACAGCCCTCTCGCAGTGTCCGGAGCAAGTATGGTGGGTCTGACACACCGGTGTCAATGTGTTCTTTTTTCCATTTCCAGGAGTGTACATTGTAAGATAAAGAGAAAAACGAAACGCCACGAAACGAATGATCCGAATGGGACGGAAATCTATAGTTGTGATGTACAGGCTCAGATAAACAAATAATTTCAATTTCAGAAAAACTAGATCATGTAGTCAAGAGAAAGAGCTTTACAAATCTATCAAGGCAATAACGCGTTGGTCCACGTCTGGTCCTTATGAAGCAGCTATTCGGCCTGGAATTGACCGACAGAGTTGTTCGATGTCCCCCTCAGCGATATCGTGCTATATTCTTTCCGACTGAGGCGTTAGATCATCAAAATCGCTAGATGGTTAGAGAGCCCTGCCCATAATGCTCAAAATGTTTTGAATTGGGGGAGATCCAGTGACCTTACTGGGCAAGGTAGGGTTTGCCAAGCATGAGAACAAACACTAAAGACTGTCTCTGTCTGCAGGTGGACATTATATTGCTAAAATGCAGGCCTAGCAGAGCTTGCCGTGAAGAGCAATAAAACGGGGCGTAGAATATCGTCGACGTAGCGCTGTGCTGTTAGGATGTCGCGGGTGGCAACCAAAGGGTTCCTGTTATGAAAGTAAATGGTACCCCAGACTTTCACTCCTGGTTGTTGGGCTGTATGGCTGGCGACTGTCTGGTTGCTATCCCACCGCTGCCTAGGCGTTTCAGATACGTCTTCGGCCTGGAATCTCATTGACTGGAGTAGAATAGTCTTCAGTGATGAGTCTCAGTACGAACTGGGACCCGATGACCAGCGAGACGCCCTGGACAGCGGTGGGACACAAACTTGAATGTCACCCGTCATACAACTCGACAGTGAGGAGTGCCATTTTATTTCATAACTCCTTTGGTTGTCACCTGCAGCACCCTTAGAGACAGTGGTACATCGACGATATTCTACGCCCCGTTTTGTAGCGTTCGGTGACGAGCCACCCTGGAATTACATTTCAACAAGATAATGTCCACCCGCACACAGTGAAAGTTGCCTTAGTGCGTGCAAACCCTACTTTGCCAGCAAGGCCGCCGGATCTCCTCCCCCCCCCCCCCCTCCCCAACTAAAAAGGCTCCGAAAATTACGAGCGGGGCCCTCCAACCAACTCGGTATTTCGAAGACCTAACCACCAACTGGACATAATCTGGCACGATGTTTCTCAGGAGGATATCCAGCTCTGTCAATCAGTGTCAAGCCGAAAAACTGCTCGCATAAGAGCCAGAGGTGGGCCAATGCGTTATTGACTTACACAGTTTGTCAAGATCTTTCTCCTGAACAAATAATCCAATTTTTCTGAAATTGTTATCATTTGTTCCTCTGTACCTGTAGTTCACAACTACCGATCCGCGCCCCATTCGTATAATTCGTTCGTGGTGTGTCGATTTTCCGTAATGGCCCAAAAAGCATCACCCACTACAATGGGGCGATATAATGGCTCTGGCTCTGTACGGTAGCGAAATAACAGTGGACGACTCCGTGCATCGTATACACGGGCATATATCTCCCGCGAGTAACTATTGCGTGGGCCGCTCGAGTTCAAATGAACGGGGAGAGCGGCTGCAATTACGAGCATGCATCACGTGCCGGGGTGTGTCGTGCAGGTGACGCATAAGTCCCGCAGACGATAATAACGCGCTTATCGGCAGAGCTGCGACGGCTCGTCTGATTTATCCGAATAATATATTCGGGGGCAGACGCCACGATAAATCAGAGCGCGCACCGAGTGCGCTCTTTAATTAAGGAGTCGGTCTGGAGCGGCCGTCATGTCGTGCAGGCACGCACGTGCCGCGGTCGCTGGCTGTCCTGTCTCGTCCGCCTACCGCCGTTAGCACGAGGTCCGCCCCCCACCTTGCTGCCGAGGCAGTCACGTTTCATATGTACACGATATGTTTCCAGTGAACCTCGTAAGATGCACGGTAAAGTGGTGAACACACGACGACAAGCGAGGTTTCTGTCTGCCACATTGGTGAGTTGGCGCACCTGTAGCTTCACCGAGCGGAACAGCTGCACGAGATAACACTGGAAAGGTAGCCAGCTAGCCAGTCATGCTGCTGTGTCACGTGGCTAGGGTCAAATGGCTCTGAGCACTATGCGACTGAACTTCTGAGGTCATCAGTCGCCTAGAACTTAGAACTAATTAAACCTAACTAACCTAAGGACATCACACACATCCATGCCCGAGGCAGGATTCGAACCTGCGACCGTAGCGGTCGCTCGGCTCCAGACTGTAGCGCCTAGAACCGCACGGCCACTCTGGCCGGCAAACACGTGGCTAGCTTACGAGTTGTTAGTGCTGGCGCAAAGTGAATTCAGCCAATGTTAATACCCCAACGAATAGTTTCGGTCTTACGGAGTTCACAGGAGGTAGAGTTCAACTCCCGGCCTGTCTGCAGTCCACAGTAATCGCGTGAGCGACTTGTAGCTCGTTTTCGAGCGTAATCGCCAACTTATCTATTAAACTTTCGCTCTAACAAGACTGACGTAAATCTCTGACCGCGGGTCTGGTAAAACAGAAAAAAAAGCTTGTTTCGTAAACAACTCACCTTACTGCTCAGCATGGTCTCATTGAGGGAAATACACTTCGTTCAGCGATTCTCCAGCTTTTCCATCCCATCGAAAAAATAGGTTCTGTCAAACTTTGCAAAATCTCCGATGACTGCTACTATCACTTCCTCACTTGACGAAAAGCCAAAGTTTCAAGTTAGGGACCAGCAAGAAGTCATTCGGGGCTAAGTCTGGTGAAGAGGGTGGATGACGAATGAATTCGAAGCCCAGTTCATGAACTTTCGTCACTGTTATCACTGATGTGTGAGATGGTGCATTATCTTGATGAAAAGGAACTTTTTTGCGTATCTGGCGACGTTTAATCGCAGTTCGCTACACTTTTTGCGCCTATTCGTGACTGATGATGAAACCTGGATTCATTATTGCACACCAGTTCTGTACTGACGAATTCAGACGGCTGTCAACAATGACTTGTGCATTGAACATTGTTGTAATTCTTTATACAATACTTGGAATAATCAAGCTTACCAACCTTTTGAACTGAGTAGAATTGGAGAGAAGAGAAATTTGTGGCACAACTTGACTAGGAGAAGGGGCATATTCTGAGGCATCAAGGGATCACCAATTTAGTATTGGAGGGCAGCCTGGAGGGTAAAAATCGTAGAGGGAGACCAAGACATGAATACACTAAGCAGATTCAGAAGGATGTAGGTTGCAGTAGGTACTGCGAGACGAAGAAGCTTGCACAGGATAGAGTAGCATGGAGAGCTGCATCAAACCAGTCTCAGGACTGAAGACCACAACGACAACAACAACCAATCTTGAAGGTGCAACAAAAACATTCCATTCTCTCATGGAAGTTTACCAGACTTATCAAGCCACCCTCGTACATGCGCTATTGGCATCTCTTCAGCGACTTGACAGCGACGATTTAAAAAAAAAAACTGCTTCAGGACGCGACTGTACAAGCAGATTTCACTAAGACAATCACTGTACTCATTCACCAAACGACGAAAGCTGTGACTTTGCCGATGGCGTTGTTGAACTCTGAGTTCAAATTGTTGACGCACGCTCTCAACGACAGACTGCAACTTTTTATATCGTGTGTCTGAAGTACTCAATGAACTGAAATTAAATTTTTGTGAGCCAGTCTGAGTAAAAAGCCTAAAAGGGTTTGATCTTATTTAAAACCAGTAAGCGGTTTGAAATCACCTATTCAGTCACTCAGTGACCATCAGGCTCCGAAACGGAAGATAACACAGTGACATTGAGGGGCGATCAGTAATGCACTTTCTAGCCCATTATGGAGACCTTCTATACCAAGTCTGTCTAAAAAATATCCGACCTCTGATTTTCCGGCTCAAAATACAGACGATAGCACGGCGCTACTGTACACAGTAAAAGAAGAGACCTTTATGCGCATGCGTGAATTTTGTCCCAGCCTTCCAGCGTGTCAGTCGCTGCCTGTCGGCCACTGAGTGAGGTGCTACTCAACGTGTTCGTCGGATTACCGATTCTCTCAAGATGACTGAACGTGCTGAGCACAGATATTGCATCAAATTAGCTTGCTGATTCTCAGAACGAAACAATTCGTAAGATTCAGCAGGTGTTTGCAGAAGATGCGATGTGTGCAACACAGATGGAGAGTGGTTCAACCGGTTCAAAAATGGCCGCACTTCAGCAGAGAATGACCAGCGTTCTGACAGGCCCCAAACTGCTCGGAGTGGAGCTGTTTTTGAGACCGTGCAAAATTTGGTGATGGCAGCTCGTCGTGTGCCTGTGCAGGAGATCGTCCAAGAGGTTGGAGTGAGTAAAGATTCTGCACGTCCAATTATGCGTGATGATTTGAACATGTACCGAGTGGCTGCGAAATTCGTGCCCAAGTTGTTGTCGCCGGAACAAAAAGACCTCCGTTTTCACGTTTCACAGGACCTTCTGGACACCACCAACACTGATCTTGGGTTTCTGCACACTGTGATAACTGGAGATGAATGGTGGGTGTACGGGTACGGCCCAAAAACAAAAAGACAATCGTCGCAATGGAAGCCATCCGAGTCTCCAAGGGCGAAGAAAGTGCGGTAGGTGCGAAGCAAAATCAAGGTTTCGCTGACTGTCTTCTTAGATGTCCGTGGAATTGTGCATCACGAATACGCACCGGAAGGACAAACAGTGACAAAGGACTACTATCAAGGTGTTCTTCAGCGACGCCGTTACGCAGTTCGGCGCAAAAGACCAGACATGTGGACGGCGAAAATATGGCAACTGCATCACGACAATGCCCCCGCACATTCATCCCACTTGATCCAAAATTTCTTGACCAAACGTGGAATTACAGCCGTTCGCCAACCTCCCTACTCTCCAGACACGGGTCCTTACGACTTCTGATTGTTTCCAAAATTGAAGACGCTGTTTTGAGAGTAGAGAATAGGTAATGCGGAATACGGCGACGGAGTTGAACACCATTCCAAAAGAAGACTTCCAGAGGTGTTTCCGGCAGTGGAAGGATCGGTGGGCTAAGTGTGTGCAAGCACAAGGGGTCTACTTTGAAGGGGATTATGGTCCCAACCCCGTCAGGTATTCGAAATTTTTTTTTTCTGGCCAAAGGTCGGATACTTTTTAGACAGGTTTCGTACATGACTAGGCAGGCGAACACAACTGCCGCATTTTTAGACCTAGAAAGAGCGTATGACCCTACGGGTTATGGTTACCTATTGCACTCAATGTCTGCTCTCGTTTTTCACGCCACCTTTAATGACCTCACTGCCTCATGTATCAGTGACACAGCCTTAAGATTAAAAATAAATTAAAGGTTCACGAAAGCAACCTATTCTCAAAGAGGACTTTGAGAGGGCTGCCCTCTATCCGCTAGTTTGTTCGAGATCGCCATAGAATTTTTGCAACAACATCTCCATCACACAATATCGGTCATCAGTCTAGGTATATGGTCTTATAACATTCGTCCGAACCTACCCAGGAGAAGTTACCTTGATACTCGAAGATGACAGAGGCACACAGCTCACCCAGCAGATTGCGGTTACAGACAGTACAGTGGTGCATTCTGCGACATACACAAATCTGCCATTTTACCTGTAACGGTAGTACAGAACTCCTATGTAAACAAAGAGAGCTTTATCTCAGAAATAGAGAAGACGAAACCTAGCTGACAAACAAAAGCTCAACGAAGTGAAAATGAGCATATGGAGAGCACTAAGAGAAGCACTCAAAGAACTGAAAGTAAAATTTTGTCAACCGATCTGAGTAAAAACCCTAAGAGGTTTTGATCTTATGTAAAATCAGTAAGCGGTTCGAAATCATCTGTTCAGTTCCTCAGTTGACCTCGCAAGGGTTGAGTCCACGCTGCTTACGAACAGCACTCGGCAGACCCGAACGATCATCCATTAGAGTGCTAGCTAAGCCCAACAGCACTTCGGTGATCTGACGGAAACCTGCGTTGCCATTGCGGCAAGGCCGTTGACAAAATACTAAAATCAGTCCTTCGAAATTGTTTCGCTGCGGAAGATCGTAACACATTCCCTGCTCTCAATCATCGTATGAACGTTGAAATTGAGAAAACCAAATTCGGAGTAGAAAAACAACTACAATGGCTTGGTAGTGAAAAGACATCAAACTGCCTATAATGACTCTGTGCAATATGGGACTTAACATCTGAGATCATCAGTTCCCTAGAACTTAGAACTACTTAAACCTGACTAACTTAAGGACATCACACACATCCATGCCCGAGGCAGGATTCGAACCAGCGACCGTAGCAGTCGCGCGGTTCCGAACTGAAGCGCCTAAAACCGCTCGGCCACCGGGGCCGGTGAAAAGACATCAGAACCAGATGAGATACCTATAAGATTCTACAGAGATTATACGAAAGAACTTGTTCCCCTTCTAGCAACTGTTTGTTATGTGTCGCTGGAGCAACGAGCGTACTAGCGACTGGAAAAAAAACGCTGGTCATGCCTGTTCTCAAGAAGGGCTGTAGGACAGAGTACACAATTACATGCATCTACACTCCTGGAAATTGAAATAAGAACACCGTGAATTCATTGTCCCAGGAAGGGGAAACTTTATTGACACATTCCTGGGGTCAGATACATCACATGATTACACTGACAGAACCACAGGCACATAGACACAGGCATCAGAGCATGCACAATGTCGGCACTAGTACAGTGTATATCCACCTTTCGCAGCAATGCAGGCTGCTATTCTCCCATGGAGACGATCGTACAGATGCTGGATGTAGTCCTGTGGAACGGCTTGCCATGCCATTTCCACCTGGCGCCTCAGTTGGACCAGCGTTCGTGCTGGACGTGCAGACCGCGTGAGACGACGCTTCATCCAGTCCCAAACATGCTCAATGGGGGACAGATCCGGAGATCTTGCTGGCCAGGGTAGTTGACTTACACCTTCTAGAGCACGTTGGGTGGCACGGGATACATGCGGACGTGCATTGTCCTGTTGGAACAGCAAGTTCCCTTGCCGGTCTAGGAATGGTAGAACGATGGGTTCGATGACGGTTTGGATGTACCGTGCACTATTCAGTGTCCCCTCGACGATCACCAGTGGTGTACGGCCAGTGTAGGAGATCGCTCCCCACACCATGATGCCGGGTGTTGGCCCTGTGTGCCTCGGTCGTATGCAGTCCTGATTGTGGCGCTCACCTGCACGGCGCCAAACACGCATACGACCATCATTGGCACCAAGGCAGAAGCGACTCTCATCGCTGAAGACGACACGTCTCCATTCGTCCCTCCATTCACGCCTGTCGCGACACCACTGGAGGCGGGCTGCACGATGTTGGGGCGTGAGCGGAAGACGGCCTAACGGTGTGCGGGACCGTAGCCCAGCTTCATGGAGACGGTTGCGTATGGTCCTCGCCGATACCCCAGGAGCAACAGTGTCCCTAATTTGCTGGGAAGTGGCGGTGCGGTCCCCTACGGCACTGCGTAGGATCCTACGGTCTTGGCATGCATCCGTGCGTCGCTGTGGTCCGGTCCCAGGTCGACGGGCACGTGCACCTTCCGCCGACCACTGGTGACAACATCGATGTACTGTGGAGACCTCACGCCCCACGTGTTGAGCAATTCGGCGGTACGTCCACCCGGCCTCCCGCATGCCCACTATACGTCCTCGCTCAAAGTCCGTCAACTGCACATACGGTTCACGTCCACGCTGTCGCGGCATGCTACCAGTGTTAAAGACTGCGATGGAGCTCCGTATGCCACGGCAAACTGGCTGACACTGACGGCGGCGGTGCACAAATGCTGCGCAGCTAGCGCCATTCGACGGCCAACACCGCGGTTCCTGGTGTGTCCGCTGTGCCGTGCGTGTGATCATTGCTTGTACAGCCCTCTCGCAGTGTCCGGAGCAAGTATGGTGGGTCTGACACACCGGTGTCAATGTGTTCTTTTTTCCATTTCCAGGAGTGTATATTTGACATTAATCTGTTGTAGAATTATGGAACATGCTTTAGGTTCAAGAATTATGTCCTTTTTGGAGAACGAAATTCTCCTCTATAAAAATGAACAAGGATTCGACAAAAAGAGATCTTGAGAAAATCAGCTTGCTCTTTTCCTCCATGAGATCTAAGCGCTGTAGATATCGGTGCTCGGGTTGATACCGTGTTCCTTGACTTCAGGAAGGCTTTTGACAGCGTCCCGCACTGCCGTTTAGTGAAAAAAATACGACCTTTTCGAGTATTGGACCAGATTTGCTATTGGATTCAAGACTTCCTTACAGGCAGAACTCAACACGTCGCTCTTAACGGAACAAAATGACAGCTGTAGAGGTAATTTCGGGTCTAAGCCAAAGAAGTATGGTAGGACCGTTACTATTCGCAGTGTGTATAAATGACTAGTAGAACGCATCGGAAGCTCTATAAGCCTGTTCGCAGACGATGCGGTCGTCTATAAGAAGGTAGCAACGTCGGAAGACAGTGACAATTTGCAGACTGATCTACGAGCAGAGGATTGATGAATGGTGCAGGGCAGTTAACCCTGAACGTAAATAAATGTAATATAATGTGCACACATAGGAAAAAATTCACTAATGTACAACTACACTATTGATGACGAATTGCTGGAAATAGTAACTACCACGAAACATATAGGAATATCTATCCGGAGCGATATTAAGTGGAATGAGCACACAAGACAAACAGTGGGAAAAGCAGATGCCAGACTGAGATTCATAGGAAGAATCATGAGGAAATGTAATTCATCCACTAAAGAAATTGCTTACAAGGCACTTGTTCAACCTGTTGTTGAGTATTGTTCATCAGTCTGGATCGTTACCAGGTAGGACTGATACAAAGGATAAGAAGATATCAAACGAAGAGCGGCGCGTTTCGTCAGAGCATCGTTTGGTCGGCGCAAAAGTGGCAGATGCTACAATAGAGGGGTTGTGCATCACGGAGAGCTTTACTACTGATATTTCGAGGCAATACTTTCCGGAAACAGTCGAACAACATTTTACTTCTGCGCACACACCTCTCACGAAATGACCACGACAAAATTCGAGATAGTAGAGCTAATACAGAGGCTTACCAACAATCATTCTTCCCACGCGCCATTCGCGAATAGAACAAGGAAGGGGGGGGGGGGGGGAATCAGTTAGTGGTATCAGAAGTATAGTCCACCACACACCGTTAAGTGGCTTGCGGGGTATGATTTAGATGTAGATGTAGGTCGGCATCTGCACCACCTACAACGCACCCTCTATTGCTAGGGTGAGCCGGCCGGTGTGGCCTAGCGGTTCTCGGCGCTTCAGTCCGGAACCGCGCGACCGCTACGGTCGCAGGTTCGAAACCTGCCTCGGGCATGGATGCGTGTGATGTCCTTAGGTTGGTGAGGTTTAAGTAGTTCTAAGTTCTAGGGGACTGATGACCTCAGATGTTGAGTCCCATAGTGCTCAGAGCCATTTTGAACCAGATGCCAGGGTGAACATCCGGAAACCACTGGGAATGTTCTTTACTGCCTGCTTAAACAATATGAGAAGGATCAACTGGCGCGTTAAGATGCAAAATATCAAGCCATATTACGTAGGCAAAACATGAGGTACCTCGACCAACCCAAAAAGTCCTTTCATCAACCAATACATTCCTATGCGACTGCAGTATATAGCAGCAGCTCTGCCCATGCGTAACGTTGATCGCACAGCAAGTCCTGTAGTCAACATCTTGGCAAGTCTGTCAAGAGAATATATTCAATGTATCTTTTAAAGTTGCCGCCATGCCCAACAAACTAGGATAAATTAAGCTTAAAATTTCAGTAGTCCATTGCACGGTAGTTCTTCTCAAAAGGGCGTACAAAATCGCCAGTAACACTAACGAAATTATAACCGAGGTACCGTCCGCGGCTCGTGGTCTTGCGGCAGCCTTCTCGCTTCTCGCGCGCGGGTCCTGGGTTCGATTCCCGACGGGGTCAGGGATATTCTCTGCCTCGAGATGACTGGGTGCTGTGTGTCTTTCATCATCATTTCAGCCTCATTCACTCGCAAGTCGCCGTAGTGGCGTTAAAGAACTTGTGGAGCGGCGGCCGAACAGCCCCGCGAGGGATCTCCCGGCCACCAATGCCATACGCTCGTTATTATTATCATTACCGAGGTACCTTTACGCTTCCTCCCACCAGGAAATCGATTCACCATTGTCTCCAGACGGTTCTACTAAAGTTGTACCATAATGCGTTGCCATCTACCGCCAAGACCTGAACCAAGTGGCGAGGGAGTACTCTGCAGTTCCACGTCATTCATATAAAATACATTACTTAGCCCTCTCGCGCCATACTCTTTACCAACCAAGTTTCTACAGTACAGTTTGCCAAGAATATGATGCAACGTCTTCCGTCGGATGATACCCACCTTCATTCGGGCAACGTGGTATGAAGCGAGCACCGACAACATGCGTACGCGTAAGAAACTGAACTTTCACAGAACCCGCTCTGGAACCATTGTCGAACTCCTGATACCATCGAATATCAAATCTTGAGTCAGGACCAAAACATCTTTTGGAACTGGACCGAAAGAAACCGGCTCTCATCACCAGGGCGGCACCTGACAGAATCGCGACACTCCATTTGTCACAACCGAACTGGCCTTTCTTTCTGTCCGCCAAACATTACAGCTACGTTTGGATGGATGGGAACTTCCTGTACTATGCACTACGAATTGCACATCCTGATCTTTAATATTTCAATGTGCAACTTCAAAATCATCATTGGTATCTAATGGAGCGCCTGCGAACGACATACAGACCTATCTTTCATAACTTCGTCAGCATTGTAATGATCACATCTTAGCTGACGACCAAACTTCTCCCATCGAACCCCTTCCCTACTGGCCACTTCCTCACCGCGTTTCTACAAACAATAGAAAAAAATCTGCTTATGGACCTTAAGAGAGTTCAGTGATTCAGCAGCAATAAGAGTGCTACACATTTTCAAGAATTCAACTTATTATGCCGTATAATTGCTATTTTGTTTCATTTTAAGCGAATATTCCTTTGATTTCAACAACCTCAAGTCACATAGACAAGATCTCCCGTGGACCTTGGTGAAAGCCATCTGTGTCGATGACGAACTTATAAGAAATAGTAATGGAAAATCTAAGAAGCCGAAGAAGCTGACGCCGATAAAGGCAATATTGAAAAAAAAAAAAAAAAGTGTCCGAGTTCTCCAAAGTACGTCTGAGCGGCTGCTCTCGATTCATAGGTAAGCGTGTTAGAATTCTCGCGGAGAGAAATTTGTACTGGAAGTATTTGGCCGGTAAAGGAATACCAGGTACTGAGACCAATTTCCGACATCAAATTCCTGACGTCAAGTTCCTGATAGCCATATCCTGGATTAAATTCCATATCTCTCCGCAGTGCGTCATGAAGTGAGGACATGAGAGTCTGTTGACGGTGATCCGTCCGGAGGAAGGTAACGGCAATCCACCTCCACTAGTATCTTGCCTAGAACGGCGATGCAGGTTTCCAGCATATGCCTACCTACTCTCATTCGTTGAGTACAGGACTACATTGAATTTTCCATAACACGACTTTCGGCTCTGTTGCTTATGGAAGTAATTGCTTTGACGGAAATTAGAAGATGTGTACAGCTTCGGACCAATAATCACCTGTTCCTGGGCGCACCCAATCTTATATTTCAATACTGTATGCTGTGGTGACGTTGTTGTAGCCATATTTGTTTCCGGATTAACTTCTTCAACCTACCTTTATTAAGTATATGTAGGTCTTCCAAAGCGTTAATGCCATTAACATTGTGTTTATTGAAACGTAAGTGGTTGTTAAATGAAGATTTCTTACTGGTACTAGTGTTCAGATTTTCTCCCAACTTTATCCCGAAGTTCCTATCTGTCTTTCCTACATGATATCTGTTACAATTATCGCAATTAATTTTTAAATGCCACATTGTTTCATTGTTTCTTTCTCATGCGTCCTGTGGTGCAAGATACTGCCTAGTTCATTATGTGCAAGAACGCCTAGCTGCACTCCACCGGTATGAAATGTCCTTGAGATTTCATCGGAAATGTGTCCGTAATATGGCAGTGTTGCGTAATATAAGGAATTAGTCTTCGTCTACATACAATATTATTTTGTATAAGTATTATATCAAATGTAGCTTCATAGTGGAGTAGTAATTTGATTTATATTCCACGGCAAATATGATAATTCATATTCACGTGTAAGTAGAGGAAACGGCTCGTGTCATGTCTGTAACGCGATTGTTATAACATCTTGTATCTTCGTGAGGAAAACGTGAAAAACAACCAAATTAGTTGCAATAGTAAAAAGGCTTATTGAAACCACTTGACCTAGGTATCGACGTCTTCGTTAGAAGAACCAGTGATTCACACCTAAAATGGTTAACATTATATACATGTTAAAATTCAGCGATAAAGTAAAAGTGACAACAAATCACTGACTTACGAAGAATTTTTGCTCCTATTGGTTACATAATGTTGTGAAGGTACGTTAACAGTGTACTCATAGGGCACAAACAAGGATAAAATTCACCTCCATAAGAATAAAATCACAACGTATTGTACTAATTGTGAGTGTAAAGTGCTTCACAACTCCACCTAGTGAACTGACATACTGCAATGTCTCTTGAGGAAAGTTTAGGACGCGAGTGGATGTACATGTATGCATGGGTCAGGGAAAGAATCGCAACGAATTGACTAGAAATATGGACAAAAAATGGTTGCTTGTATGATAATACGAAAGGATAAATGTTCAGCGTTTTATTTGGTTATAAAAAAAAATTTCGAATCAATAAAACGAGTCAAATATAAAATAACTTGAAATACATCATTTGTAAGGCACAGGAGGAGGGGAGGGGGGGGGGGGGAAGGTGTCAATTATTGATGTTTCTGAAGAATACGTTTTTAAAGACGTCGAAACCTAGGTCAAGAGATTTTAGTAAATCTTTTTACTATTGCAACGGTTTTGGCTGATTCTTTCTCACGAAGATTGCGCTCTACAGTTGCTGTCTCCAGCCATGTTCAAGATTTTAAACATCGTGTAATATTTACAAATTATGTACAGTGTTTTCCACTTTGAGAGATTTTTGTTTTAGATGCTTGAAAGTGACATAAACGAATATCCGACTAATCGCCCTATTAATGAAAATGTTACACTCTACTATGGATGATGTTTTAACTTTTCAAAACGAAATGTTAGTTACTGTGCATGTACAGGATAGCAGGACGCATACGAGATTAAATTTGTGGGTGATTTGGGGTACGCAGAGTGCCAAATTTAGTACACAGCGCTGCTATCTCAGACACCAGCAACAGCTCCAACCGGCTGCGCATCTGGTTGAACAGAGCTTGGATAGCAGATATGGGTTCGTTATTCCAGGCTTCAGCATTGTGCTAGAGTTCTTCAGTCGCAGTGGCTGGTGGCGAGCCAGGCTCTCGGCAACCCACGACCAGGTGTTCTCTGTGAGTGAAGGTCCGGAGAATGTGCTGGCCAGGGAAACAGTCGAACAGCCTCGGCAACGAGATCAGGACAGCATGAGCAACATGTGGACTTGCCTTATCTTGTAGGAACGTAGCTTCGCGGAGACCTCGTAGGCATGCATAGCCACAAGCCTTAACACGTCAGAAATAGAACGACTGTTAGTCAAACTATCGGTTATGTAAACCAGAGAATATCCTTTTTGTGTATCCAAGGCACCCCTTGCAATCACACCAGGTGCTGGCTCCATGTGACAATGATGAATGCAATTTGGCACTAATCGTTCTCCTTGGACCCTCCCCGCTCGGATACAGCTTAAGAGGAATTCGTCTCAAAAAAACTATATGTTGCGAATCCTGCGTCCAGCAATGTCGTTGGACGCACCATAGTCTGTGCGTTTCTTTGTGCTGCCCCGTCGCTGTGTGTGTGTGTGTGTGTGTGTGTGTGTGTAGTGATAACTAGCGCTCAGCGGCGAGGTTATCAGCGCCCTTGCAAAGATGAAAAGAAACGAGTGTGGCTAAAATGGCTGAATAAGTTGTGACACAGTAAGGGTTAAATCTCCAAAATGACACTCACTAACGCCTACATCACTCGAGTTGACCCACACAACCACTCTATCTCAAACACGTTAAGACAACTGATGGTTCAAATGGCTCTGAGCACTATGGGACTCAACTGCTGTGGTCATAAGTCCCCTAGAACTTAGAACTACTTAAACCTAACTAACCTAAGGACAGCACACAACACCCAGCCATCACGAGGCAGAGAAAATCCCTGACCCCGCCGGGAATCGAACCCGGGATAAGACAACTGAGAAAGGGTGGAAGGTGCCATGGCATAGAAAAAATACAAGTAAAGTGACAGATGAGCTAAAACAACAGCTCATAGAAATGTGACTGGGTGACCTCTTACAAAAAGATAGCCGTCCTGTTAAAATCTCCCTAAAATTTTAGGAAACGAGTTGGACACACCACAAATCCTTAAGGGGCTCCGGAAATGCTCAAAATCATGAAAAGTTCAATTTTTACTTTTTTGCGTTTTCTGAATCTGCAGACTATTACCTTTTAATAGATATATAATTTATTCAATTCGGAAGACTACAACTATTTTTAAATTTTTTTTGCAATGTGTTCTACATGGGCGTGACCCACTGTGGCGCTGTTAAACTGCTGTCACATGGTGTTATTATTAACGTCCGTGTTCATCAGGTACATTTTAGTGATGTGAGATAAAGTATGTGTTGTGGCTAACCTGTGATGGTTCAATATATATCGCTGGTGTGATTGACGATTGTTTCATGTTTATTTACTCTGTCGTTATCTCGAAAATATTCGTAATTAATTCTGTTTCCTGAGTCTCTGTTTTGTTGAAGTATAATAATGAGTAAAAGTAAAGTTATTAGAAATCCTCTGAAGGCTTTTAAGAAAAGGAGAAATGTTGGAAAGCCAAAAGGTATGTGTTATTACTGTAAATAATAACATTCTAACATGGTACGAGCGATGCTTGCTTTAGACAAGGAACGCCTTCGGGCTGCAGACAGGGCTGTAAAGAGTCTAGAAATATAAGCAAGAGTAAACAGGAGGAGGAACAAGAGGAAGCTGGAGGAGGAGTTTGCAGAGGATGAAGATAATCCATCCTATGGACCTGGAATGCACTAAAAAGATAATCCAATCTTTGTCGCTCGATTCCCAAAACTTTTATTTTCTCATACTAATTACATGTTTTCTAAGGATCTTCCAAACATATTTGTTTCAAACTTTCAGTAAATGTTACACAGTACCGTCTGCATAATTTAACACAGCCTTTTTCCAAAAAACTGTATATTTTTGAATATATAAATAAAAAATTGCAAATAAATGTTGTGAATTTTCATTACAATTGAAAAAAAAATCATCTTTAATAACTGAACTAAAATTTTGTAAAATCCATGTGTTAAGTTGTAGCCCATATTCCAATAAATAATCTGTAAAAAGTTCAACTTCCTACCTCAAATACTTTGTGAGGAAAGATGTAATTTATAAGCGTTATTTTAACATTGCAAGTATAGGGCGTTCCGGAGCCCCTTAAAACTTGGATCACATTCGTTTAATTGTAACTTAAAACTGAGGGCAGATCTGTTGGCAAATCTACTGCTACCCTCTGGTCTGAAAATAAAACCGAGTCTAGTAAAATGTGGCGCACAGTGATCTGTACTCCACAATCGCTACATATCTAAGGGTCCTGTCGCCAGAGGAAGACGCCATGTGTCAAAGTTCTGTGTCCTATACGAAGATGGGTGAGAAGAACCTCATCCCGCCTGCATGGCTGGAAGGAGGTGTGCCACTGGACTTTACCAGACGCCGCTTATTGTCTGTCATTTCCAGCCACTCGTCATCCCATCGACGTATGACTCTGTACCTCAACAGCTAGGTGATAGCATGCATGGGAATGGCACACTGAACTAATTGAGGTTCGCGACAATCCTCTTTGGCTGCTATATCCGCCCTTTCGTTCTCCACTGTACCCATGTGCCTTAGCACCTAGCAGAAAGACGCGTTCTTCCCCGATCTTTGCAGTCAGAGAAAGGTGTCCTGAATATTCTGGTCTATTTTATCTTCTGGGTACAGACGCTGCAGAGTGTACAAGACAGCACTTTCTTTCCTCCCAATACCCATGCGTCCTGGCAACCCGCAGAAAGACACCTCCTTCCCCAGCCTTTCTTATTGGACGTGCGCGTCTTGGATATATTGGACTACTTTATCTGCTAGGTACAAGCGTTGTAGAGAGTGAAGGGCACTCAGGGACTCGGAACAGATAAGGAATTTAGCACTCGAAACACCTCACATCTGTTCCAGTGCCCTCAAGATCGCGTGTAGTTCCGCGTCGGAGACAGTTTTGAGGCAATCGAATCTTGAGGACACGATTAGGGAAAACAATAGATCTGCCAATGGAGTCCTCCAGTTTAGACCCATCCGTAAATACAACTACAAAGTTGTGGTGCTCAGTTAGAATGCCGTAAAAGCCATATTCATTTGTCCAACCTCTCCTGTACTGCACTAAATATAAAACTACTCTGCGCCTCAGCAGTAATCAGGGCGACAGGCGGTTCAAACACTGGATTTGGTGTACCACGTGATCCACACCAAGAGACTCCAGCACACGCTTCGCGCGGGTCCGAAACGGTCCCGTTGCCTGTGGACAATTGGTAAACAGACGTTCCATAGCTGGACAAGCAACGGTACGGTATGCTGGTGAACTGGGAGTAGCGAGTAACTTACACTCCTGACGCGCCACGTTGAGTTGCCGCCGGATGGTAAGTGGCAGTTCACCAGCATCAGCACAGAGAAATGAACGAGAAGACTACACTGTAATATTTCCTTGTATATGGCGTGTAATTGTTCCTCCTGCCTGCTATGCGAGGTTGCACTGAGATGCTACTCATTTACATATCGAAGCATGTTGTATACTTCATGCTAACTGGGCGTTTGTTGAACGTCGTTTCATAGTGTTGCAATAAAATTTCTAGCCGTGTTGTTATTGTGGATTAAGCATATTCATGCTGTGCACCTGGTTTCAGCACCATCTACAGCACGAGCAGTTTCATCGTTCCTTTTACAGCTCTCTACCAGTGCCCCATACAAATGTGGTTTTCTAGAACAGGCCTTAATTTCCTTGTTTTTTATCAGTCCAGGACAACCTGCGACTCGAGTAATGTGCAGTGCTGCGTTTCAGCCCACTGGGATACAACCTGCCACTGGAGTACACCAAGCTGGTGGCAGAGTGCACGCGCCAGAGGCGGAACCGCGAGTCCTCCGTCTGGATCTGCAAGCCCGTCTCGCAGAGCCAGGGCCGCGGCATCTTCCTCTTCAGGGTGAGTACCAACCACCCCGCCACTACCTGCGTCTTCTCTGCGGTGCTGCTCCTATTACTGTGTGCGGAACGGACCATGTTCCTAGCCTTGCCTTGTCAGCCTGCCAACAGATCACCTTTATTTAGATGTTTACTCACGGACTGAAGTGTTCGTACAGAGTCTTCAGTATGCAGTTTATTCTACCTCAGTGAATAATGCCATTGCGTGCGTAATAAACTATAAACACAAACAGTTCCAAGTAGTTGATTTGTGTAATCAGCTCACTATTCAAGATGAGAAGAAGTGACTGTTTGAAACCTCGTGGTATTTTCCGCTCTCACGTCCCCATTCAAGGACAAATGCAGGGGAAGAGGAAAAAAAGAGGTAAGTCAGTTGTTACGAAACGTGAGAAAAAGTCCCCCCAATGAGATTTTCACTCTGTGTGCGCTGATACGAAACTTCATGGCAGATTAAAACTGTGTGCCGGACCGAGACTCGAACTCGGGACTTTTCCCTTTCGCTGGCAAGTGCTATACCAACTGAGCTACCCAAGCACGACTCACGCCCCGTCCTCACAGCTTTACTTCTGCCAGTATCTCGTCTCCTAACTTCCAAACTTTACAGAAGCTCTCCTGCGAACCTTGCAGAACTAGCACTCCTGAAAGAAAGGATATTGCGGAGACATGGCTTAGCCACAGCCTGGGGTCCTGAGTTCGATTCGCGGTCCGGCACACAGTTTTAATCTGCCAGGAAGTTTCATAAGAAAAAGTGATCTTAATATTTGACCTGCGATTACATCAGTATATAAATACGTACAAGAATGGTTCTCTTTGTGTATCCAATTTGCAAATAGCATTATTGACATCTGGTGTGTTACCAGAATGAAGTAATTTCCCGAAATTCAGTCAGTCGTCAATCTGCATGGCGAAACAAATAGCTAAGTCAATCGAAACCGACGCAATAGTTCCATAATATTCATTGGTTGTGATAACTGAGCGATAGTACTCGCATCACGTGAGTGTGAGGAAGCTGACTGAAGAACTTCACTGCACCTGGACGGCAAAACTTCGTCAGGTTTTGCAGATCTTCGTATTTTATTCTAGAAATTGGAAGGTGATGCGGAATAAAGAGAGGAATTGTTCGAGATAGACTGCAGCGAACAGGAGACAACTGTAAAGCTGTCGTGCACTAGACAAACTAGAAATTCTGAAGTTAAATGTACCACTGTAAGCAGGTACTGGCAGTTCATACAGCTCATCCACTGGTTGGAAGTGTTATAATGCCCTTACGATGCCAGTCCTTACGGTGCCAATCTTTACGGTGATGAAATTTTCACTTTGACCACCAGGAGATTCACAAGATATATACATTACCAGCCAGGACGTTATGACCAACTATCCAGAAGCCGGTATGCTCACCTTTGGCACGGATAACAGCGGCGAGGGGTCGTGGCTTGAAAGCAACG
This sequence comes from Schistocerca cancellata, assembly GCF_023864275.1. Taxonomy (NCBI): domain Eukaryota; kingdom Metazoa; phylum Arthropoda; class Insecta; order Orthoptera; family Acrididae; genus Schistocerca; species Schistocerca cancellata. The sequence continues at coordinate 303,450,499 of NC_064634.1, forward strand.
AGGCCTTGGTAGGTGGCTGGCAGTAGTTGGCACCACATCTGCACTGCACACACAAGTCACGTAACTCCCGTAAATTTCGGAAAGGGGGCCGATGTGCTCTGACGCCACGTTTGATTATATCCCAGATGTGTTCGATGGGTTCGGATCGGCCGAGTTGCGGGGGTCTAGCACATCAACTGAAACTCGCCTCTGTGTTCGTCGAACCGCTCCATTACACTTCCGGCCTTGTGACACGGCACATTATTATCTTGTCGAAAAATGCCATTTCCTTCGGGAAACATAATCGTTACGAAGGGGTGCACCAGTGTACGGTACCCTTTGGCTGTCATGGTGCCTTGCACGAGTTCCACTGGACCCATGGATGCCCAAGTCAATGTTACCCAGAGCATAATGAAGCCGCCGCCAGCGTGTTTCCATCCCGCAGTACAAATGTCAAGGAGCTGTTCCCCTGGAAGACGACGGATTCGCGCTCTCCCATCTGCGTGATGAAGAAGGTATCGAGATTCATCAGACCATGCAACGCTCTGCCACTGCGCCAACGTCCAGTGCCGATGGTCAGTTGCCCATTTCAGTCTTAGCTGCCGAAGTCTTGGTGTTAACATTGGCACGTACATGGGTCGTCGAGTGCGGAGGCCCATCGTTGGGGGTGTTCGGTGCACTGTATATTCAGACGCATTTGCACTCTGCCCAGTATTAATGTCTGATATTAGTTCTGCCACAGTTCGCGGTCTGTCCTGTTTTACCTGTTTTGCCATACTACGACGTCCGACATCCTTAATGAGGGGTGGTTACCCACTCCCACGACGTCTGCACGTGTTTTCGCCACTTGTTGAAGACACTCACCACAGCATTCCTCGAACACCCGACATATCGTGGAGTTTCCGAAACGCTCGTGCCGAGCCTCCAGGCCATAGCAGTCTTCCCTCTATCAAAGTCACATAGATCGCGCGCATTCCCCATTCTACACACGGACAGCACGCTCACTCGTACAACATGAATCGTGCGTGTGTCGGACTAGCAGTCATTCTTCACCAGATGTTTCTGCTATCGCCTGGGCGGGTTTACATCGAAAGTATGTCGATGGTCATAATATGCTGGCTGATCAGTGTACAGCTTTTCAGTGTCCTTATATTAAGCATAAGTGATGAAGTGACACAGGATTAACGTCACTTCAATGACGATGTGTCCGCGGGCCTTAAGGTGTACGTCACAGCACGTGGTACAACAGGTCTTACGTATTCCATTGACTCCAGCGGGGAGAGAGTTACTACTTCAGGCCAGTTTAATAATTCCTAACTGCGCCTTTAAATACATGCAAGCTCTCGACAACACAGGACAAAGTTAAAAAAATTTCGTGGTTATCCTGTCATTGGCATATTTATTTCCTGTGAGACCTGGACTGAGCCAAGCGTTCGCTGTGTACATCGGGCAAGGCAAATAGTATGACGTCACAAGTTCGTTCGAGTTTGGCGCCCTTTTTCGCAGTGCATTCAGCATAAACATAAAAACAATATTCTCCTGTTGCAAAATCATGAAAATTGAACGAGTAAATCGAAATTTTCCGCTTAAGTAATCATCATTGGTTGCTATATCTGGCAGGGATACGTTTCCTGCGAAGCCTGTGCAAACAGCCGCCTTCTTTTTGTTTTTCCTTGCCTCCTGTTTGCTAATGGGAGAGACTGCATCAGAATTATGTTTCCAGAATGAGATTTTCACTCTGCAGCGGAGTGTGCGCTGATATGAAACTTCCTGGCAGATTAAAACTGTGTGCCCGACCGAGACTCGAACTCGGGACCTTTGCCTTTCGCGGGCAAGTGTTCTACCAACTTTTTTTTTTTTTTTTAATCTCATTTTGTTCTCTTTCGATCGTTGTATCTGCTCGGGGCGGACGTCTTAAGACACCCGTTTTGGTTCGTTGTTGATCGGTGAACTCAGTTTTTTTATTACAGAGGGCAGCTAACCCTCTGACCGAACACGCTGAGCTACCGTGCCGGCAGCCAACTGAGCTACCGAAGCACGACTCACGCCCGGTCTCACAGCTTTACTTCTGCCAGTATCTCGTCTCCTACCTTCCAAACTTTTGCTTTGCTCTTCTGTGGCCGGGCGGGTCACCACTTGCTGATGTCTCCTAACTATAGCTACGAAGCAGCCTTGTCTGGAAGTAACCTTGTCTTGAAAGATTAATCGCCAAAATGTGCCCCCGTCGGAGGTTCGAGTCCTCCCTCGGGCTTTCGACCGCTGCTTCCCTCTATATCCTCTGGTAATGACTATCCAGGAGTCTATTTATGTCCTCGAAAACCGTAGATATTCAGTGGCCTTCATCTGAACCACAGGACATGTCGGAATCCCGGGAAATACACAAGCTGACAGGCTGGCCCAACAGGCTACCAGTAAACCGATTCTGAAGATCGGCACGCCGGAGACTGATCTCCGATGGGTCTTACGCCATAGAGTTTTTAGGACCTGGAATATCGAATGGCACACCCTAAGTACGCCAAATAAATTAAGTGCTGTAAGGAAATGACGAATGTGCAGAGGTCATCCATGCGAGTTACTCACAGGGACTCCGTTGTCTTTTGCTGGCTCTGCATCGACCATACTTGGCTGACACAGTCACCTTCTCTATCACGAGGACTTACCCCAGTATTGCTGTCGGCTCTCGATTGACGGTAGTCCACATTTTGTTGGACTCTCCAAATCTAGCCGCCCTGAGGCTGTCTTTTAACCTTTCGGACACACTAGTTACGATGTTAGGCGACATTACCTCAACGGCTGATCTAGTATTACGTTTTCTTCGACGTGGGAGGGGGGGGGGAGGAGTTCTCAGTCTAAGGGTGGGCGTGTGGCCTTCTCTCCCAGGACTTCATCCAACCTAAGTTTAAAGTTTCCTCTCTCTCTCTAGTGCTGTCTGTTCGACTTCGTCTCGTCCTTTTACGATCTTTGTTTCTGTTTCCTTATGTTTTCAAGTTGTAGATTTTAGCGTATTGCAGAGTGGCTAGCTCATCCTTTTTTATCCTTGTGATCAGCCAGCCCAGGCCGTCTGCTATCTTGTTCTAACACCTTCTACCGCTTTTTCTCTTTTAGTTCACGTTTTCGCTTTTCGTTTGCTTCTTTCGTTTTCTCCTTCACTGTGGTTCCTAGTTAGTTTTACGCCTATTTTCCTTCCCCAGATTTCAGATGATGAGGTTTGGTTGTGGAATAGTTTTAAACCGATACTTGTTTAAATGAGGAGAAAGGGACTGATGACCTTGTCGTTTAGTCCCTTTCATCTCCAAACCAAACAACCTACACCCATCACCATACAACTGACAGGGTGCGGGTTTGGGATTAACTGGTCCCCTCGGAGAAACATCATTCCCCCTACCTACACAGAAATATTTTATCCCCCCAGAGAAACATTTTAGCTATTGCATGTATGCTCTTCAGTCATATAATGTTAAATAGTGTTTACTATGGCCGACGAATCATCTGCATTTTGAACAGAGGGTCAGGGACTGTAACCCATAAATTGCAACATGCAGGTGTGTCAACACCTTGCAGCTAAGAGAGCTCACTAGGCTGGGAAAGCAGGGAAAACTCGTAAAAAAGCGCAAATATGTCAGAATGTTTTGATTTAAATGTCTTTCAAGCTGCCAGATAAGTCGAAAAGCTAGTCCTCTTCTTTTACATCTAACTCTGCGCAGGACGTATTCGGCTTTTTTGTACTATGATAGCATTTTTCATTCTGCTTCCCAACTTTTACTCTGCCATAATTTTGACATTAGACGGCCATAACTTGACAATCTACGTAGATTTTTCTTGACTTGGGTTACGACTCATATGGTATAGATTTTCTTATTGTCTTTCAATTCGTATTGTTTATATCGTGGCAATGGATACAGTTTCACAAAGCAACAGGACGACCATTAATTACATGAATTTGTTTATCTTCTTACAAATTTAAACAGATTACCACAAGTTAGAAACATTCCGCGCGTAAAATAGCTTACAAAAATATGTTTTTTGCACTTAAAATCCAAACGAAGATACTTTCTTGAAAGCGAATCTGTAATTTTATCGTAAGTATGCTTTTTGTATTTGTCTGATTCACTTTAAACCGATTCCGCGCATTCAGTTCTCGTGAGAATGAATTTTACGTGCTACATTTAGGTCGACTTTTAAACCATTGTATCTCGAAAACGGTGAAACGTCCCCTTAGAAAAATTATGAATGACTGCGCTGGTAAACTTCTACGTTATTTGATTTTCAAACAGCTGAGCAAAACTGAGCGCAACGTGGCGTTACCAACATAAAAACCTAAACAGCCTACTTACAACGGATAAAGATTATTGGACAAAAAAATTCGGTTTGGCATTATCCATTTACCTACCTTCGCTCGAAGTTTGAACGATTCGTACAAGTTTGAAGTACAGAAGTGGCTTGCTTCAAAAACCTTCCAGAAAAACTTTTTCGTGTTTTTGCACGTAAAATCAGAACGGTGCATATACGAATGGTGCCTGTACCTGAGGATTAATTGCAGCCCAATTCAGATATTTGCAAAAGCAATTAATCGATTCGCGTAATTTGCCAGAACGCCAGCTCCTGTTCGTCGTTCAAATCTTGATTAATATAGTGTAACGCAGCAACAGTAAGACAAATGTTCGAATGACTATACAAATGGCTGCTGGTCTGGGCTAAACCAAAAACTATTTACCCCATGTACCTAGTTCAAATACGAACCGAGCACCGAAACCACCACAAACCGCGATTCTGCGAGAGCTCTTTTCAGATACAAGGGTTGTTCAGAAAGTCAGGAACGATCGGTCGCGAAATGGAAACCACAGTGAAAATCAAAACTGTTTTCTTTACACATTTAGCTACATCTTCCAGATACTTCTCTACACAGTCGCCGCTCCAAACAAAATATCCAACACCATCGTCATAGAAGGCAGGCGCCTGTGCTTTCTGAAAATTCTCTACACTAGTCTAAAATGCGTAGCCTGCGCCCAAGTGTTGTCTTCGCATCCAGCGTTTCATGTGAACAGAGATGATACTCAGGACGAGCCAATTAGGGCTGTGTTGTGGGTGATGGAACACTTGCCATCGAAAAGGCTGCAGGAGCATCTTCACTGCCCCTGCAGAGTGCGGCTCAGTATTGCCATGAAGAAGGAAGTGCGTATCAGTTGAGTTAGGTGGGTTGCATTCATTACGGCGAAGCCGTTCAGCGGGCTCTCCTACTTGGCAGGAGACATTGTTGTTTTAGGCACCTTTACTCGCTTACAGTGCGGTCACGACTGAAAGGAGCGTCTTGATGCGGTCGACGGACATACTAGAGACACTGCCCAAACCGTCTGTGAAAAGCCTCGTCGGATTTTCACAGTGGTTTCCATTTCGTGGCCGATCGTTCCTCACTTTCCGAATAGCCCTTGAACATTTGTAACAGCGCTTCCGCGCTGTGGCGATACTGGCATGACTTGCATCATTGTTGGTGGGTCCCATTAGCCTCTCGTCCTTCTACACAATGTACAGTGTTCTTTGGAACTTTGCTGTTTAAGCGGGTGACTAATATTTTGTGCTGGAGTTGATTACAGAAGGGGAAGTAAACGGGCGTTTGGCCTCTGGCACTGCCTCCAGAAAGTGAGCGAGCTGACGTACGACTCGAACGCGGTGGTGCAGCAGTACATCGAGAACCCGCTGCTGATCGGCGGCTACAAGTTCGACCTGCGACTGTACGTATGCATCCCGTCGTACCACCCGCTCACCGTCTACCTGTACCGCGAGGGCCTCGCCCGCTTCGGCACCGACAAGTTCTCGCTCAGCGATCTCGACAACCCCTTCCGCCACCTCACCAACAGTTCGCTCAACAAGCTGGGCCGCGGCTACACGCAGAAGAAGGACAGGGTTGGCGCAGGTACGTCTCGCACCGCCATGCACTTTGCGAGCCAGTTTTGTGTGTGTGTGTGTGTGTGTGTGTGTGTGTGTGTGTGTGCATCTGTGTGTCTGTGTGCGTGTACGTGTGTGTTACAACTCTACCCGTATTTTTTTTACTTAATTTTACTTCCTTCTTCCGTACTGTGCTTTGGCTGCATTTTCAGTGCACGTACGAGGGCTAGTCAGAAAGTAGGGAACGTTTTGGCATTATAAAAAAAACTAGAAATACATTTTACTATACAGGGTGTTACAGAAAGGTACGGCCAAACTTTCAGGAAACATTCCTCACACACAGATAAAGAAAAGATGTTATGTGGACATATGTCCGGAAACGCTTAATGTCCATGTTAGAGCTCATTTTAGTTTCGTCAGTATGTACTGTACTTCCTCGATTCACCGCCAGTTGGCCCAATTGAAGGAAGGTAATGTTGACTTCGGTGCTTGTGTTGACATGAGACTCATTGCTCGACAGTACTATCATCAAGCACATCAGTACGTAGCATCAACAGGTTAGTGTTCATCACGAACGTGGTTTTGCAGTCAGTGCAATGTTTACAAAAAAATGGTTCAAATGGCTCTGAGCACTATGGGACTTAACATCAGTTGTCTTCAGTCCCCTAGAACTTAGAACTACTTAAACCTAACTAGCCTAAGGACATCACACACATCCATGCCCGAGGCAGGATTCGAACCTGCGACCGTAGCAGTCGCGCGGTTCCGGACTGTGCGCCTAGAACCGCTAGACTACCGCGGCCGGCGCAATGTTTACAAATGCGGAGTTGGCAGATGCCCATTTGATGTATGGATTAGCACGGGGCAATAGCCGTGGCGCGGTACGTTTGTATCGAGACAGATTTCCAGAACGATGGTGTCCCGACAGGAACACGTTCGAAGCAATTGATCGGCGTCTTAGGGAGCACGGAACATTCCAGCCTATGACTCGCGACTGGGGAAGACCTAGAACGACAAGGACACCTGCAATGGACGAGGCAATTCTTCGTGCAGTTGACGATAACCTAATGTCAGCGTCAGAGAAGTTGCTGCTGTACAAGGTAACGTTGACCACGTCGCTGTATGGAGAGTGCTACGGGAGAACCAGCTGTTTCCGTACCATGTACAGCGTGTGCAGGCACTATCAGCTGATTGGCCAACACGGGTACACTTCTGCGAATGGTTCATCCAACAATGTGTCAATCCTCATTTCAATGCAAATGTTCTCTTTACGGATGAGGCTTCATTCCAACGTGATCAAATTGTAAATTTTCACAATCAACATTTGTGGGCTGACGAGAATCCGCACGCAATTGTGCAATCACGTCATCAGCACAGATTTTCTGTGAACGTTTGGGCAGGCATTATTGGTGATGTCTTGATTGGGCTCCATGTTCTTCCACCTACGCTCAGTGGAGCACGTTATCATGATTTCATACGGGATACTCTACCTGTGCTGCTAGAACATGTGCCTTTACAAGTACGGCACAACATGGGGTTCATGCACGATGGAGCTCCTGCACATTTCAGTCGAAGTGTTCGTATGCTTCTCAACAACAGATTCGGTGACCGACGGATTGGTAGAGGCGGACCAATTCCATGGCCTCCACGCTCTCCTGACCTCAACCCTCTTTACTTTCGTTTATGGGGGCATTTGAAAGCTCTTGTCTACGCAACCCCGGTACCAAATGTAGAAACTCTTCGTGCTCGTATTGTGGACGGCTGTGATACAATACGCCATTCTCCAGGGGTGCATCAGCGCATCAGGGATTCCATGCGATGGAGGGTGGATGCATGTATCCTCGCTAACGGAGGACATTTTGAACATTTCCTGTAACAAAGTGTTTGAAGTCACGCTGGTACGTTCTGTTGCTGTGTGTTGCCATTCCATGATTAATGTGATTTGAAGAGAATTAATAAAATGAGCTCTAACATGGAAAGTAAGCGTTTCCGGACACATGTCCACATAACATATTTTCTTTCTTTGTATGTGAGGAATGTTTCCTGAAAGTTTGGCCGTACCTTTTTGTAACACCCTGTATATATCTGAAAGAGTGACTGACATACTACTTTTCTAAATAGTCACCAAACAAATTGAGGTACTTATCATAGCGGTGGACAAGCTTTGAAAGACCTTCGTCGTAAAATTCTGCCGCCTGAGACTTCAGCCAGTGAGTCACGCCTGCCTGGAGTTCCGCATCGTCATCAAAGCGCTGCGTTGCAAGCCAGTTCTTCATCTTGTGAAACAAGTGGAAGTCGCTTGGTACAAGATCGGGACTGTAGGGCGGATGAGGGAAAAATTCCCATTTTAATGAATTAAGGAGTTCTTAAGTGCGGTTTTGCCGTGTGAGGTCGGGCATTGTCGTGCAAAAACAAAATTTTGGACGTCAACTTAAAATTTTGGACGTCAGCTTTCCTCGGCGTTTGTTTTGCACTGCTTTTCTAAGGCTGTGCGACGTTTGACAGTACCAGGTAGAATTTACGGTTGCTCCACGTTCGAGAAAATCAATAAGAAGCACACCTTGCCTATCCCAAAACACTGTCGCCATCAACTTCTTTGCTGACAATTTTTGGAAACATATTCTTGTTTTTTTGGGGGGAGAGGGGGGACACCTTGTGTGCCCCTACTCCATGGACTGCACTTTTGTCTTACAATTGACGTGTTTTACTGAAGTCCCGTCACCGGTTACGATTCGATCCAGTAATGAATCACCATGTTTGTGGTCGGCCTCCAGAAATGTCAACGTTGCCCCTATTCACTGTTCTTTATGGTGCTCTGTATGCATTTTGGGCACCCATCGTACACAAAATTTGTGGTAGCCTAGCTTTTGAGTGACAATTTCAAACAACAAACTCCGTGAAACTTGTGGAAAATAAAGCGAAAGCTCCGTTATTGTAAAGCGACAGTTTTCACGAATAGTTTCATGAACTTTAGCGACAATATCGTCAGTCACAATGCTCAGGCGTCCACTCTTCTCTTCATCATGAACGTTGGTTCGGCCATTTTTAAACCGAATGCACCATTTCCGGGCGGACCATTCACTCATTATGTTGTTTCCGTACACTTCGCACAGTTCGCGATAAATTTCTATAGGTTTTAGGTTTTTTGCCAACAAAAACCGTATCACAGACCGCACCTCAGAACTGTCAGGATTTTCGATTGCAGCGCACATTTCAAATTCGAATATCGAAAACACCAGATGCGCAGAGACGTTCCCGCTGCCACGGATGGATGCCGACTGAGCTGACGAGCAGGTTAATACCAAAATATACGTGATCGGCGCTCGCCTAGCTGCGTCAGACGGAAACGTTCCCTACTTTCTGACTAGCCCTCGTATTAAATTCCATGCTCATACCCGACAACGAAACATGTAGAATTGTCATCATTTTTAAACAGTTTCTGCCGGTAGATATGCAATGCTGCTTTTACTGCAGGTTACAGAACGTACGTCATTAATGTACAGCCACCTACTGAGATTTAAAAGTTTTTGCGTGAAGAAAGCGACTGATGCTACAATCTCTGAAGCTGTATCCAATATGGTCGCTCCTATTTCTTTAACATCACATAATCCGTCGTTAAAATTATTGATGAAGCTAAATAACCGAGGGAGCGCTTTAATATAGAAGTTTCTGGAAACCCAATATGTGTAGGAGAGTGGAATACACAACTTGGAATAGAGTTTAAATGCTGCAGACATTTGTTTCATTCACACAATATTGCACACGTCAGTTAATATTAAAGCAAATGGGTTGTCGTTTATTGATTATCAATTACAACGAGCTAGGTATATTATGCCCTTACTCTATCATTATTTATATATTCCTTTTTCCACAGCATTCTTTATATGATAGATCGACGAAACCGTAACGTTCTTTCTTTGAACAGCATACCACAAGGACGCTCTCTAGCACTTTTTTTTTAAAAAAAGAAAAGTATTTCAGCTCGACCTCTAACAGTCTGTGTTCACTCACAACTTTACACACCAATAATAAATTACTGAGGACCTTTTCTACAATTTTTGTTCACTTCGCCATCCTGCAAACAAAGGCCATTATTATCTTCCTCTTCACTGTCCATCAGCTGTCTCCCTTCCGCGATACTCTGAATTTATGCTAATTTTAATTTATTTCGGCATAGTAACTCACAGAAAAAAATCGTAATATCAAATTATAATTAATATAGACTAATGAATTTTGGGGAACACATTTGTGTAGATAATATGTTTAAGTGATCAAAATTGCAGGATCACAGGTTAATGTAAGCGCGAGATAACCATTGCAAATGTGAAATGCTGGTACATTAATAACCGGTGTAACCGCCAGAATGTTCAACGCAAGCGTGAAAACGTACATGCATTGTATCGTACAGGTGCCGGACATCAGTTTGTGGGATGGGGTTCCATGCATGTTGCATTTGGTCGGTCAGTACAGTGTCGGTTAATGCTGTTTGTGGATAAAGCTCGAGTTGTCGCTCGATGATGTTCCACAGGTAGTCGACCGCAGACTGAGTTGGTGATCTATCAGGCCAGAGCAACGTGTCGACACTCTGTAGATCATGTTGGGTTACAACAGGGGTATTGGGCGAGCGTTATTCTGTTGGAAAACACCCTCTGGAATCCTGTTCATGAATGGCAGTGCTACAGATCGAATCACCAGATTGACGTACAAATTTGCAACCATGGTGCGTCAGATACCCACGAGAGTGCTCCTGCTGTCATATTAAATCGCACACTAGACCGTCATTCCAGCTGTAGGTCCAGTGTGTCTAGCTCACAGACGGGTTGGTTGCAGGCCCCCAACTGGCCTCCTTCTGACCAACACACGAACATCACTGACACCGAGGCGTAACCAGCTTCCATCAGGAAACACAACAGACCCCCGCCCTGCCCTCCAATGAGCTCTCGCTTGGCACCACTTAAATCGGAAGTGACGGTGATTTGGGGTCAGTGGAACGCACGCTACAGGACGCCTGGTTCAAATGGCTCTGAGCACTATGGGACTTAACATCTGAGGTTATCAGTCCCCTAGAACTTAGAACTACTTAAATATAACTAACCTACGGACATCACACACATCCATACCAAAGGCAGGATTCGAAACTGCGACGGTCGCAGGCCGGCCCAGGGCGTCTGGCTCGGAGCTGTCCTTGAGGTAACATATCTGTAACAAGCCATTGTGTCACTGTGGTGCCGACTGCTGCTCAGATTGCTGTTGCAGATGCAGTACGATGCGCTAGAGCTATACACTGAACACGACGATCCTCCCTCTTGGTAGTGCCATGGGCTGTCCAGAGCCCAGTCTTCTTGCGACCATACGAGGTGCATTCAAGTTCTAAGGCCTCCGATTTTTTTTTCTAATTAACTACTGTCACGAAATCGATGAAACTGGCGTTACTTCTCGACGTAATCGCCCTGCAGACGTACACATTTTTCACAGCGCTGACGCCATGATTCCATGGCAGAGGCTTCTTTAGGAGTCTGTTTTGACCACTGGAAAATCGCTGAGGCAATAGCAGCACGGCTGGTGAATGTGCGGCCACGGAGAGTGTCTTTCATTGTTGGAAAAAGCCAAAAGTCACTAGGAGCCAGGTCAGGTGAGTAGGGAGCATGAGGAATCACTTCAAAGTTGTTATCACGAAGAAACTATTGCGTAACGTTAGCTCGATGTGCGGGTGCGTTATCTTGGTGAAACAGAACACGCGCAGCCCTTCCCGGACGTTTTTGTTGCAGTGCAGGAAGGAATTTGTTCTTCAGAACATTTTCGTAGGATGCACCTGTTACCGTAGTGCCCTTTGGAACGCAATGGGTAAGGATTACGCCCTCGCTGTTCCAGAACATGGACACCATCATTTTTTCAGCACTGGCAGTTACCAGAAATTTTTTGGGTGGCGGTGAATCTGTGTGCTTCCATTGAGCTGACTGGCGCTTTGTTTCTGGATTGAAAAATGGCATCCACGTCTCATCCATTGTCACTACCGACGAAAAGAAAGTCCCATTCATGCTGTCGTTGCACGTCAACATTGCTCGGCAACATGCCACACGGGCAGCCATGTGGTCGTCCGTCAGCACTCGTGGCACCCACCTGGATGACACTTTTCGCATTTTCAGGTCGTCATGCAGGATTGTGTGCACAGAACCCACAGAAATGCCAGCTCTGGAGGCGATCTGTTCAACAGTCATTCGGCGATCCCCCAAAACAATTCTCTCCACTTTCTCGATCATGTCGTCAGACCGGCTTGTGCGAGCCCGAGGTTGTTTCGGTTTGTTGTCACACGATATTCTGCCTTCATTAAACTGTCGCACCCATGGACGCACTTTCGACACATCCATAACTCAATCACCACATGTCTCCTTCAACTGTCGATGAATTTCAATTGGTTTCACACCACGCAAATTCAGAAAACGAATGATTGCATGCTGTTCAAGTAAGGAAAACGTCGCCATTTTAAGTATTTAAAACAGTTCTCATTCTCGCCGCTGGCGGTAAAATTCCATCTGCCGTATGGTGCTGCCATCTCTGGGACATATTGACAATGAACGCGGCCTCATTTTAAAACAATGCGCATGTTTCTATCTCTTTCCAGTTCGGAGAAAAAAAATCGGAGGCCTTAGAACTTGAATGCACCTCGTACATTCTAGTGACCACCACTGCCAGTAATCGTGTACAGTGGCTACATTCCTGCCATGTCTTTCTGTAATATTGCAGAAGAAACACCCAGCTTCTCGTAGCTCTGTTACACTACCTCGTTCGAAGTCGGTGAGGTGTTGTTAATGGCGTCAGTGCCACCTTAAAGACATTGTTGACTAACATCAACTCGCCACGTCCAATCTCAAAGCTAACAAGTTTACGAACGTTACAGCGTGTATTTAAAGCATATCTGATTTGCCTCCTCATAGTGGTGCTACTAACTCCTCTCTTACGCGACTGGCGCGGAACTGGAACAGACATTATCTTTCAGACGTAGAAATATGCCTACCAAGTTTCGCTTATGTCGCACAACTCCTTGGTGTTGCGATTTTTTTCCGTCAATGTTTTTATACAATATAAAATATTTTATATATGTTTGCATACGTCATATAACATAAACGAAACAAAACACAGACAATAAACAATTAATCAAAGAAAATTCTGTCACCGTGTGTCTGTAGTAACGCGCTTTTAAAACCGAATAACCAGAAATTAAAAGTCAGACAGACTGAATTATTTCTAATGTTATTAGCTTTAACAACCCTAAGAAATTATACAACAAAATGCAGTACAAAAGAGCGCAGATCAAGAATAGTGTATAGTGGTCTCTTTCAATAGATACAGGGTGTTTCAAAAATGACCGGTATATATGAAACGGCAATAAAAACTAAACGAGCAGCGATAGAAATACACCGTTTGTTGCAATATGCTTGGGACATCAGTACATTTTCAGGCAGACAAATTTTCGAAATTACAGTAGTTACAATTTTCAACAACAGATGGCGCTGCAGTCTGGGAAACTCTATAGTACGATATTTTCCACATATCCACCATGCGTAGCAATAATATGGCGTAGTCTCTGAATGAAATTACCCGAAACCTTTGACAACGTGTCTAGCGGAATGGCTTCACATGCAGATGAGATGAACTGCTTCAGCTGTTCAATTGTTTCTGGATTCTGGCGGTACCCCTGGTCTTTCAAGTGTCCCCACAGAAAGAAGTCACATGGGTTCATGTCTGGCGAATAGGGAGGCCAATCCACGCCGCCTCCTGTATGTTTCGGATAGCCCAAAGCAATCACACGATCATCGAAATATTCATTCAGGAAATTAAAGACGTCGGCCGTGCGATGTGGCCGGGCACCATCTTGCATAAACCACGAGGTGTTCGCAGTGTCGTCTAAGGCAGTTTGTACCTCCACAAATTCACGAAGAATGTCCAGATAGCGTGATGCAGTAATCGTTTCGGATCTGAAAAATGGGCCAATGATTCCTTTGGAAGAAATGGCGACCCAGACCAGTACTTTTTGAGGATGCAGGGACGATGGGACTGCAACATGGGGCTTTTCGGTTCCCCATATGCGCCAGTTCTGTTTATTGACGAAGCCGTCCAGTAAAAATAAGCTTCGTCAGTAAACCAAATGCTGCCCACATGCATATCGCCGTCATCAATCCTGTGCACTATATCGTTAGCGAATGTCTCTCATGCAGCAATGGTAGCGGCACTGAGGGGTTGCCGCGTTTGAATTTTGTATGGATAGAGGTGTAAACTCTGGCGCATGAGACGATACGTGGACGTTGGCGTCATTTGGACCGCAGCTGCAACACGGCGAACGGAAACCCGAGGCCGCTGTTGGATCACCTGCTGCACTAGCTGCGCGTTGCCCTCTGTGGTTGCCGTACGTGGTCGCCCTACCTTTCCAGCACGTTCATCCGTCACGTTCCCAGTCCGTTGAAATTTCTCAAACAGATCCTTTATTGTATCGCTTTTCGGTCCTTTGGGTACATTAAACCTCCGTTGAAAACTTCGTCTTGTTGCAACAACACTGTGTTCTAGGCGGTGGAATTCCAACACCAGAAAAATCCTCTGTTCTAAGGAATAAACCATGTTGTCTTCAGCACACTTGCACGTTGTGAACAGCACACGCTTACAGCAGAAAGACGACGTACAGAATGGCGCACCCACAGACTACGTTGTCTTCTATATCTTTCACATCACTTGCAGCGCCATCTGTTGTTGAAAATTGAAACTACTGTAATTTCGAAAGTTTGTCCGCCTGAAAATGTAGTGTTGTCCCAAGCATATTGCAACAAACGGTGTATTTCTATCGCTGATCGTTTAGTTTTTATTGCCGTTTCAAGTATACCGGTCATTTTTGAAACACCCTGTACATGTTGCATTTTCGATGCATTCAGAAATGGCGCTTACAGAAGTTACAGGTAATTTGCAGTAGAAAATTACTCCACCATTTTTCTCGTTCGACCATCAGTTTAGTCAATAATTAATGTCAAAGACTCTTTATACACTACTGGCCATTAAAATTGCTACACCGCGAAGATGACGTGCTACAGACGCGGAATTTAACCGACAGGAAGAAGATGCTGTGATATGCAAATGGTTAGCTTTTCAGACCATTCACACAAGGTTGGCGCCGGTGGCGACACCTACAACGTGCTGACATAAGGAAAGTTTCCAACCGATTTCTCATACACAAATAGCAGTTGACCGGCGTTGCCTGGTGAAACGATGTTGTGATGCCCCGTGTAAGGAGGAGAAATGCGTACCATCACGTTTCCGACTTTGATAAAGGTCGGATTGTAGCCTATCGCGATTGCGGCTTATCGTATCGCGACATTGCTGCTCGCGTTGGTCGAGATCCAATGACTGTTTATGGAATCGGTGGGTTCAGGAGGGTAATACGGAACGCCGTGCTGGATCCCAACGGCCTCGTATCACTAGCAGTCGAGATGACAGGCATCTTATCGGCATGGCTGTAACGGATCGTGCAGCCACGTCTCGATCCCTGAGTCAACAGATGGACGTTCGCAAGACAACAGCCATCTGCACGAACAGTTCGACGACGTTTGCAGCAGCATGGACTATCAGCTCGGAGACCATGGCTGCGGTTACCCTTGACGCTGCATCACAGACAGGAGCGCCTGCGATGGTGTACTCAACGACGAACCTGGGTGCACGAATGGCAAAACGTCATTTTTTCGGATGAATCCAGGTTCTGTTTACAGCATCCGTATTTGGCGACATCTCGGTGAACGCACATTGGAAGCGTGTATTCGTCATCGCCATACTGGCGTATCACCCTGCGTGATGGTATGGGGTGCCATTGGTTACACGTCTCGGTCACGTCTTGTTCGCATTGACGGCACTTTGAACAGTGGACGTTACATTTCTGAGGTGTTACGACCCATGGCTCTGCCCTTCATTCGATCCCTGCGAAACCCTACATTCCAGCAGGATAACGCACGACCGCATGTTGAAGGTCCTGTATGGGCCTTTCTGGATACAGGAAATGTTCGACTGCTGCCCTGGCCAGGACTTTTTCCAGATCTATCACCAACTGAAAACGTTTCGTCAATGGTGGCCGAGCAACTGGCTCGTCACAATACGCCAGTCACTACTCTTGATGAACTGTGGTATCTTGTTGAAGCTGCATGGGCAGCTGTACCTGTACACGCCATCCAAGCTCTGTTTGACTCAATGCCCAGGCGTCTCAAGGCCGTCATTACGGCCGGAGGTGATTTTTATGGGTACAGATTTCTCAGGATCTATGCACCGAAATTGCGTGAAAATGTAATCATATGTCAGTTCTAGGATAATATATATGTCCATTGAATACCCGTTTATCATCTGCATTTTTTCTTGGTGTAGCAATTTTAATGGCCAGTAGTGTATAAGCACATTTTGGAACTGGCTGTGATTTGAACATGCAGTCGCACGCGATTGTCACATCGTACAACCACGAGAGAGTGTTCCTGGTTCATATTGATACTAGGTGGTGCGTACGTAGAAGGGAAAATATCCCACATTCATTCGACGACACGCGCCCAGTAATTCTGCAGGCTATGGCCAGGATACATAAGGCCTTTCTAGAGTTAGGTCCCTCTTTCACTTAGGTTACTGTTGAAACGTTTCGTACATTTTATGAGAAAGCTACTTAGTTTAGAAGAAGGAGCTGCTTGAAATCAATATAATGTGATCAATTTATGTGCGAATAAGTCTGTTTTATTTTATTCTGACATATGATTGCCGCCGTGGTAACACCGGTTCGCGTCAGATCACCGAAGCCAAACGCTGTCGGGCTTGGCTAGCACACCGATGGGGGGCCGTCCGGTCTGCCGAGCGCTGTTGGCAAGCGTGCTGCACTCACACCTTGTGATGCCAATTGGGGAGCTACTTCATTGCGAAGTAGCGGTTCTGTCATGAAAACTGACAACAGCCGGGAGAGCGGTGTGCTGACCACATGCCCCTCCGTATCCGCATCCAGTGATGCCTGTGGTCTGAGGGTGACACGACGGTCGGTGGATACCGTTGGGTCTTCAAGGCCTGTTCGCACGGAGTTTTTAGTTTTTTAACATATCATTAGTGCATTTCAAAAGATTAAAAATAGCTCTGTTGATATTGGTTTGTTTAGAAAATGACATAAATTGTAACTTCTCAATTCCTATTAGCATTATCGGTACATCACTTGGTATTCAGAACACCTCAAAAATTCACTCTACTTATGAATGTATTTACTTTTGAAACCAACGCTTTTTTACACTCGCAGCGATCTCGTTGCAGTTTTGGGCGAACTATCAAATTTCCGTAGTACTTTTTCTGAGCCGGCCGCGGTGGCCGTGCGGTTCTAGGCGCTTCAGTCCGGAACCGCGGGACTGCTACGGTCGCAGGTTCGATCCTGCCTCGGGCATTGATGTGTGTGATGTCCTTAGGTTAGTTAGGTTTAAGTAGTTCTAAGTTCTAGGGGACTGATGACCTAGGATGTTAAGTCCCATGGTGCTCAGAGCCATTTGAACCATTTTTGAACCTTTTTCTGACTTACGTCAAAGCACTTGCGTCTGTTGTTTTGACCTTGTACTATAACATCTGTAGAAATATTCTAGACCGACTCTGCTAATATCTGTCTCGTTTAGGGTAGACGTCAGCAATACTAGTGACAGAAACGTCCATTTTGTGAACATGGCATAGAAGGTAGTAGTCACAGCATTACAGAATTTCAATGACCTTTCCCTGGATACCAGTGCACCAAGGCACTTTTTAAAAAAAATGATTACGTGGACTTATTCGCAATGGGTGCAACGCATAATGCGTACTTGTTTATCCCCGATATTAATTAATCCAATTAATCTCAAAACAAAGGCATGTAGCGAACGTAAAGAAGAGAGGGAAGAAATGCAGCGGCTCAGAAGCTGCCAGTATGCTTATCAAAAACCTGCTCCCCTTAGGGGATCGTTTTCATGTCGGCCAATATTGAACATCCATCATAAGGATACGCTTCCATCATGGAAACTTCCCCAGCCACCTCGATAGGTCAGCCATTAGATACTCCTCAACTAGTTCATGTTCCTCAACATCAGAAGATGTTTTCAATAACGTGTTCTTTTCGTGTGAGTGGTACTTTATGCAGGAGATATTGAAGATGAAACAACAATTAATTTCCCAGTAGCCTTACCTGTATTCTCGTATCTTCAGGCAGAACAATTTACAACAGGGCTTCCCAACGTTTTCAGCTGGCGGACCCTTTCTACAGTCGAAAATCCATGGCGGACCCCTAGTCAGTCAAGAGCACAGTAACTTTAAATTTCAGAGCGGAACCCATGGGAACTGAAAGCGTCTTAATGCAAGTGCCATGTCCCAATGACCCCCCCTCCCCTCGACGTATCAATAGTCTTTGGTTTAGAGATGAATGAAAACAATTTGAAATTAACGATCCAGTTTGAATTCCCACTGTATCCAGAAACTTGCTACTGGATTTACTCCCTTTGTTCAACACACTATAGCCTGATTAAAATTACTTGGTAATTTAAATTTCACGCGATGGAGCCGTCTTCCTCCAAGAGCAATCAACGTCGCGTCCAAAGTGTTCGCTATTGACAAGCTGCCGCTTATGTTCTGTTCACTTCCACTGTTTGGCTACTGTTGTGTAAGGAGCATGCATATTTCGTAACAGTCGTGTGTGTGTGTGTGTGTGTGTGTGTGGTTTTTCGTGAAATCCGAAGAAAAATGTTCAAATGCATGTAAAGTCTTTCTTTGGCCGTCCTTCCTCCTCATTCATTTCAACTAGAAACTTCCCTTGTTGTGAAACTGATGGAGAAACTGCGCCCTTCTTCAATGATCCTGACTTCAGCCACCGATCCATGTTAGAAGTAATAAACTGGTCAAAAATCGACTTATGAAATAGGTAGTGCACTGACTAAGCAAGTTTATGCCTGGGGCCGCATACGTGCCAGCGAGCGTTGTGATTGGTCGACAAAGGTCGCTCCGCGCATGCGTAAAACATTTCAGCGCATCTAGCTCCGTGAACCGGCGCACAAACGACCCCCGTATTGTTGCGAAACAGTCGACCAGAGAAGCCGCATTCTCCGGCACTAAACTGTGTATACTTTCTCACTTAGGAACCGCAAAGGCTGCTTGGGGATACGACCTGAAGTAAAAGTACATGTTTTTCACACACACAAAAAAATAGTGATGAATTTGATTTTCACATTTTTATTCAATAATTTTACTTATTATTTTACACGATTTGGTGAAAGGTGGCCGCGGACCCCCTAGAAAGAGCCGGCGGACTAGGGGTCCGCGGACCACATGTTGGGAAGCCCTGATTTACAGAACTGTCATAGACTTTTCAAGAGAGTGCAGCCTACACTTACTGCTGGGTGTCTACTCTCTCGCCGAGCTTCTGTACTATCCTTTCGATAGTCTGTCAGATGACAGTCCTATATTCACGTATTTCTTCACCTTCGAAAAACCTTCATATAGCCAGAGTGTTATATAGCAATTTCACTTAAAACGAGTTAGTGTATTTGAATGGTTCTTTACTTTCCCCCCTCAACAATTAATAAAAGCATTTTTACCATTTTCCATCATGTGTCACTATAATTTATTGTTGTAATATTGTTTGCCTCTGTAAGTCACTGCAGTTTTTTATCGGATGTTTTTTTA
Source organism: Schistocerca cancellata (assembly GCF_023864275.1). Taxonomy (NCBI): domain Eukaryota; kingdom Metazoa; phylum Arthropoda; class Insecta; order Orthoptera; family Acrididae; genus Schistocerca; species Schistocerca cancellata. Next base: position 303,470,044 of record NC_064634.1, read on the forward strand.
CCAGATGTTCCACCTGTATTATATAGAGCTGGGTTCATGATATGTTCATCAAATACCAGTAACAAAATAAAACTAGTCTAGATCGTCGCTACGTGTATAATCGTTGTGGTCGTATTGCTCTGCCCTAATGTGGAATCTTGCAAAATTACAACGCAGGTAAATTGCTAATGCCCACTTAGAGCATCTGCGGCATTAAACGAACACCTAGTAGGCGTCTGTGGAGCTACTGCACCTAAAGCCACAACCGTCACAGATTTCTTGAGAAAATTTCGTCTGATAAACAAGAAAAATTTAGACGTATTGACAGTCAGACGGTTATTTAAGGGCACGATGACGTCATTAGATAACTGTAATCGGTACGACTGTTGAGTTTAAGATGTACCTAAAATTCACCGCAAAATTGCTGTTGCTAAGTCTTTTGTAAAACACCTGAATGTAGAATTCTGTCGAACAAGTATTTCTAACTTACTAAAAAACTGAAGTACTGGACTTAATCGCTTCTGATGAGTCTGATTTAACAGAATACCCTGAAGGTAGAACCTACTGAAGTTTGGAAAGCACTCGGGTAAGTGTACAATGCAAACCTTCTTCTCCAAACCTTGGAACGTGGTAGATGTTCTGGAATGACTATATCGTGGTTTTCGCTGGACCCTATAGTCGCAGTGTAGGTGACAGACAGTATGTGACAATGATCGTTACACATATTTGTTTCCGAACAGGGTACTGCATAATTCAAGACGAGCCTCTACCCACTGAGTGGAAATGTCTGAGATTGATTTGATGAATATTGGGATGAGATAAAAGCTCCACAATTGTCAGGCGTCAGAATCAGCGTCGTAGCTATGCGTAAAGAAAACAAACAAGATATCTCAAGCTACCTTCCATTTTTTACATTCAGCGACTTATACATAACGACGTTCAAACTCACTCTAACTCATTCTCTCTCTCTCTCTTTTTCTTCCTTCCTCTCTCCCTCACTGTGACACACACACACACACACACACACACACACACACACACCATATTATTACATATTCAGTAATTCTTTTATGGTGTAGAAAAGGTTGTCAAAACAGATGTGACTCCAGCCCGCCTTTGAAGTTAATTTTATTGTCTCTTAAATGCCTTACATTACTGGGTAGATGATCAAAGATTCTTATGGCTGCGTACGGCACCTCTTTCTTTGACACACGAAGGGATGAGTGAAGATAATGTAAGCTGTTTCCCCTTCAGTATTACATTTATGAACGATACCGCTATTTTCGAACTATGATCGATTTTTGATAACAAAGTTCATGTTGTTGTTGTTGCTGCTGGTTTGCTGCACGTATCAACGCTACCATATCCTGTGCAAGCCTCTTAATGTCTGCATAACTACTGCAACCTACAGCCATTTGAACCTGCTTACTGCAGTCAAGCTTTGGCTCCCTTTACAATTTTATCCCCTGCATTTCCCTCTGTTAGCGAACTGAGGAGTCTATGATGCCTCAGGATGTGTGACTTACCAACCACTCTTTCCTTTCAGTCAAGCTGTGACATAAATTTCGTTTCTCCCTCAATCTTTTGCGAGCTACAGAGAGACTGTTGTTTTTCTCAGCCGTGTAAACCGCCATACCCTGGATTCCTGACAAAATGAATTGTTATACAATCACTCATAGAGTACAACTGTCTACAAGAGGTTCTAGACACCGAGCGTTATTCTGATTGTATGGTTCTGTGCAACAAACATTTCATTTCTCAATGTCGAGTTACTCAGAAACATTAGTGAATGTGAATAGGTAAATTATGCCAAAAAATTGAAAGTTTCATTCCTAAAATCTTGCGTTATCCGTAACTTAAAAGTTGAGGAGCTTAGAAGTTAAGAAGATCCGTAACACGTGACTTCTAGTTATATCTCATCATTTTTGAAGCGTCATGTACTTTTTCCCCTCATTTTGGGGCAGCAGAGATCACGTTAATGCATTTGTGGAAGGCAGTTTTGTAGCCCAAAATCGCTGCATTCTTTCTCTGGTCGCTTGCCTTATTTATCTCCTCGTTCCAGTCGCTCTTCTACTTTTGCTCATCGCAGAAGCCCTTAAAGTTGTTGATCGGTGATCTTTACTTTATCGGTCAGCGATATATTCCTGATTCAGTCCAATGCTCTTGAGGTTCTTTCTTACTTCTTTCAACAATTCACTGAAGTCTTTAGTTGTCGAGTACATTAAAAATATGCTTCATCAGTGAGGTTGCATTCATTCTGAACACACGTCCGTAGAAATTCAGTCGTCATTCCTTTATGGACTCCATCAAGTGTTCATTACCCCTGAACAACTCTTCTCTTCTTTGCAGTCTACACCATCTGTTTGCTATCCAAGGCCACATTGTTTGCGGCAGGATCTTAAGCTCAAACGTCTCGGCATTTTGTAGTCCAGTGTTTTCTGTTATTCTGAGGCATTCATTTGCTTATAGACATTCACTTTTTATCACTGTGTTTTAGTATCCCTTACTTATAAATTCGCCACAAATTAATACTCCTTATGCTCGACTCTTGCGTTTGCTTATACACTCCTGGAAATGGAAAAAAGAACACATTGACACCGGTGTGTCAGACCCACCATACTTGCTCCGGACACTGCGAGAGGGCTGTACAAGCAATGATCACACGCACGGCACAGCGGACACACCAGGAACCGCGGTGTTGGCCGTCGAATGGCGCTAGCTGCGCAGCATTTTTGCACCGCCGCCGTCAGTGTCAGCCAGTTTGCCGTGGCATACGGAGCTCCATCGTAGTCTTTAACACTGGTAGCATGCCGCGACAGCGTGGACGTGAACCGTATGTGCAGTTGACGGACTTTGAGCGAGGGCGTATAGTGGGCATGCGGGAGGCCGGGTGGACGTACCGCCGAATTGCTCAACACGTGGGGTCTCCACAGTACATCGTTGTTGTCGTCAGTGGTCGGCGGAAGGTGCACGTGCCCGTCGACCTGGGACCGGACCGCAGCGACGCACGGATGGATGCCAAGACTGTAGGATCCTACGCAGTGCCGTAGGGGACCGCACCGCCACTTCCCAGCAAATTATGGACACTGTTGCTCCTGGGGTATCGGCGAGGACCATTCGCAACCGTCTCCATGAAGCTGGGCTACGGTCCCGCACACCGTTAGGCCGTCTTCCGCTCACGCCCCAACATCGTGCAGCCCGCCTCCAGTGGTGTCGCGACAGGCGTGAATGGAGGGACGAATGGAGACGTGTCGTCTTCAGCGGTGACAGTCGCTTCTGCCTTGGTGCCAATGATGGTCGTATGCGTGTTTGGCGCCGTGCAGGTGAGCGCCACAATCAGGACTGCATACGACCGAGGCACACAGTGCCAACACCCGGCATCATGGTGTGGGGACCGATCTCCTACACTGGCCGTACACCACTGGTGATCGTCGAGGGGACACTGAATAGTGCACGGTACATCCAAACCGTCATCGAACCCATCGTTCTACCATTCCTAGACCGGCAAGGGAACTTGCTGTTCCAACAGGACAATGCACGTCCGCATGTATCCCGTGCCACCCAACGTGCTCTAGAAGGTGTAAGTCAACTACCCTGGCCAGCAAGATCTCCGGATATGTCCACCATTGCGCATGTTTGGGACTGGATGAAGTGTCGTCTCACGCGGTCTGCACGTCCAGCACGAACGCTGGTCCAACTGAGGCGCCAGGTGGAAATGGCATGGCAAGCCGTTCCATAGGACTACATCCAGCATCTCTACGATCGTCTCCATGGGAGAATAGCAGCTTGCATTGCTGCGAAAGGTGGATATACACTGTACTAGTGCCGACATTGTGCATGCTCTGTTGCCTGTGTCTATGTGCCTGTGGTTCTGTCAGTGTGATCATGTGATGTATCTGACCCCAGGAATGTGTCAATAAAGTTTCCCCTTCCTGGGACAAAGAATTCACGGTGTTCTTATTTCAATTTCCAGGAGTGTATTTTTCTTCCTATTCTGGAAGAGCGGAGCTCAAATTCGAGATTTCTGTTTTCCATGTTTTCCTTACATTGACTAAGACATATTCCTGGATGGCTCCTTCGGAGAAAACTACACGGGTGAACTGTTTCCCCACAGTAGTGCTGTAGGGGTCGGTGCTCGGTTTCTTGCGACCTCGTTGTCGACGGCGCAATAAACCGAAGTCTCCTTTCCTTTTTTCAACCAATTTACGAGCCGAAGATAGTACTCTGAATACCCACAGTTCGACACCGACAACAATTCTGCTCGTGTGAGGTGGAGCGAGGAGGCGAAGGAGTCGACTGTGGCGTAGCAACAACATCGGTGCGGTACAACCCTGAAATGGCTCAAACGGCTCTTGCACTATGGGACATAACATCTGAGGTCATCAGTCCCTTAGATCTAGAACTACTTAAACGTAACTAACCTACGGACATCACACACATCCATGCCCGAGGCAGGATTCGAATCTGCGACCGTAGCAGGCGCGCGGTTCCTGACTGAAGCGCCTAGAACCGCTCGGTCACAGAGGCCGGCGATACAATCCTGATAAGTCAGAAATGTTCAAATGTGTGTGAATGCCTAAGGGACCAAACTGCTGAGGCCATCGGTCACTAGACTTACACTCTACCTGAACTAACTTACGCTAAGAACAACACACACACCCATGCCCCAGGGAGGAGTCGAACCTCCGGCGGGAGGGGCCGCGCAGTCCGTGACATGGCGCCTGAAATCGCGCGTTGATGAGTCAGCGGCCGGCTATTAGAGAGTAGAATTTCGCAACTGGAGAAGCACAGGCAGAATGCAGTCACAGTGGGCCGCTATTGCAAGGAGAAATCGTTGTCAAAATATCGGATGCAGTATCTGTCATCATGCCTTTTCAACTGCGCGAGGAATGATGAACTGTCAGTTAGTCTAAAGTTATTCCATCGACATAACTTCGGAAGCTGTCACGGGATATTTTCTAAGTATTTTGGTGTAAAGGACACGTCGTCTCCGGTGTCTCGTTTCGCAGTAGTCGAATTTAGTTTTATGTCTCAGTTATCTTATTATCTGTGTTGCGTTAAAATATCTACTCAACAGTGCAAATTTCAGTGACACTGTCTGTCTTGTTTGGAAACAAACTTCTTCGATTTACTGACGGCATTTACTGTTGACAATAATAATGCTCTTCCCCTTCAAGTTTACACTCTCGTCAGTACTGTTTGGTTGTGTCGCTGTTTTGTTTTTGGACAGTGTTACTGGTAGATTACCAGTGATACTTGGCAGCATGTAAAGGTTCACGGACGAAAAGTTTGAAACGTCCCCTCTGGAAAATTAATGAATTACTGTGCTGATAAACCTCTTACGTTATTTGATTTTCAAACAACTGAGCAAAACTGAACGTACTCAGACATTTCTCTCTTTACTTATTCTGATCATCACTAAACTAACACACAATATTTTTTTAAGCGCAACGCAATCTGACTTTCAATAATCCCTACAAAAGAATGTCCCTGACTAACAGTAACCTATACCTTTCATGAATCACTTACCTAACAAAAATCTTACTCGAACTACTGCAATACAGCGAGCGCCAATACTACCAGCTAAATAAAAGATTCTAACTACTGAAGGCAATAACTACTAATAGGCAAAGTTAGCAAATGAAAGATTTTGATAGAGAACAAACAATGTATTTAGCTAAATAATGTTCGAAAGTCAGCATATATATATATAGCCGGCCGGAGTGGCCGAACGGTTAAAGGCGCTACAGTCTGAAACCGCACGACCGCTACGGTCGCAGGTTCGAATCCTTCCTCGGGCATAGATATGTGTGATGTCCTTAGGTTATATATATATATATATATATATATATATATATATATATATATATATATATATATATATACATGGTGTTTCAAAAATGACCGGTATATTTGAAACGGCAATAAAAACTAAACGAGCAGCGATAGAAATAACACCGTTTGTTGCAATATGCTTGGGACAACAGTACATTTTCAGGCGGACAAACTTTCGAAATTACAGTAGTTACAATTTTCAACAACAGATGGCGCTGCAAGTGATGTGAAGAATATAGAAGACAACGCAGTCTGTGGTTGCGCCATTCTGTACGTCGTCTTTCTGCTGTAAGCGTGTGCTGTTCACAACGTGCAAGTGTGCTGTAGACAACATGGTTTATTCCTTAGAACAGAGGATTTTTCTGGTGTTGGAATTCCACCGCCTAGAACACAGTGTTGTTGCAACAAGACGAAGTTTTCAACGGAGGTTTAATGTAACCAAAGGACCGAAAAGCGATACAATAAAGGATCTGTTTGAAAAATTTCAACGGACTGGGAACGTGACGGATGAACGTGCTGGAAAGGTAGGGCGACCGCGTACGGCAACCACAGAGGGCAACCGCGCAGCTAATGCAGCAGGTGATCCAACAGCGGCCTCGGGTTTCCGTTCGCCGTGTTGCAGCTGCGGTCCAAATGACGCCAACGTCCACGTATCGTCTCATGCGCCAGAGTTTACACCTCTATCCATACAAAATTCAAACGCGGCAACCCCTCAGCGCCGCTACCACTGCTGCACAAGAGACATTCGCTAACGATATAGTGCACAGGATTGATGACGGCGATATGCATGTGGGCAGCATTTGGTTTACTGACGAATCTTATTTTTACCTGGACGGCTTCGTCAATAAACAGAACTGGCGCATATGGGGAACCGAAAAGCCCCATGTTGCAGTCCCATCGTCCCTGCATCCTCAAAAAGTACTGGTCTGAGCCGCCATTTCTTCCAAAGGAATCATTGGCCCATTTTTCAGATCCGAAACGATTACTGCATCACGCTATCTGGACATTCTTCGTGAATTTGTGGCGGTACAAACTGCCTTAGACGACACTGCGAATACCTCGTGGTTTATGCAAGATGGTGCCCGGCCACTTCGCACGGCCGACGTCTTTAATTTCCTGAATGAATATTTCGATGATCGTGTGATTGCTTTGGGCTATCCGAAACATACAGGAGGCGGCGTGGATTGGCCTCCCTATTCGCCAGACATGAACCCCTGTGACTTCTGGGGACACTTGAAAGACCAGGTGTACCACCAGAATCCAGAAACAATTGAACAGCTGAAGCAGTACATCTCATCTGCATGTGAAGCCATTCCGCCAGACACGTTGTCAAAGGTTTCGGGTAATTTCATTCAGAGACTACGCCATATTATTGCTACGCATGGTGGATATGTGGAAAATATCGTACTATAGAGTTTCCCAGACCTCAGCGCCATCTGTTGTTGAAAATTGTAACTACTGTAATTTCGAAAGTTTGTATGCCTGAAAATGTACTGTTGTCCCAAGCATATTGCAACAAACGGTGTATTTCTATCGCTGCTCGTTTAGTTGGCGTGCATCCGTGCGTCGCTGCGGTCCGGTCCCAGGTCGACGGGCACGTGCACCTTCCGCCGACCACTGGCGACAACATCGATGTACTGTGGAGACCTCACGCCCCACGTGTTGAGCAATTCGGCGGTACGTCCACCCGGCCTCCCGCATGCCCACTATACGCCCTCGCTCAAAGTCCGTCAACTGCACATACGGTTCACGTCCACGCTGTCGCGGCATGCTACCAGTGTTAAAGACTGCGATGGAGCTCCGTATGCCACGGCAAACTGGCTGACACTGACGGCGGCGGTGCACAAATGCTGCGCAGCTAGCGCCATTCGACGGCCAACACCGCGGTTCCTGGTGTGTCCGCTGTGCCGTGCGTGTGATCATTGCTTGTACAGCCCTCTCGCAGTGTCCGGAGCAAGTATGGTGGGTCTGACACACCGGTGTCAATGTGTTCTTTTTTCCATTTCCAGGAGTGTATATATATATATAGGGTGAGTCATCTGACGTTACCGCCGGATATATTTCGTAAACCACATCAAACACTGACGAACCGATTCCACAGACCGAACGTGAGGAGAGGGGCTAGTGTAATTGTTTAATACAAACCATACAAAAATGTACGGAAGTATGTTTTTTAACACAAACCTACGTTTTTTTAAATGGAACCACGTTAGTTTTGTTAGCACATCTGAACATATAAACAAATACGTAATCAGTGCCGTTTGTTGCATTGTAAAATATTAATTACAGCCCGCATCTCGTGGTCGTGCGGTAGCGTTCTCGCTTCCCACGCCCGCGTTCCCGGGTTCGATTCCCGGCGGGGTCAGGGATTTTCTCTGCCTCGTGATTGCTGGGTGTTGTGTGCTGTCCTTGGGTTAGTTAGGTTTAAGTAGTTCTAAGTTCTAGGGGACTGATGACCATAGATGTTAAGTCCCATAGTGCTCAGAGCCATTTGAACCATTTTTTTGTTAATTACATCCGGAGATATTGTAACCTAAAGTTGACGCTTGAAACCTCCGACGTTCAGTTGCGTGTTGTAACAAACACGGGCCACGGTCGGCGAGCAGCATCTGCAGGGACATGTTTACGATGACGACCTTGTTTACGAGTGTGGCTGTAGTGCACTGTTGTGGTTTGGTCTAGCTGTCGCAGTGTCCGCATGTAGCGCTTGCTGCTATTGTTATTCTGCATTCGTCTCCGCACGCAGACCAACTGTAGTACACCGTGTTACCAGACGTCTGTGGTAGTGTAGTGTTGTAGGAACTGTGACCATGGTGTATTCGAACTCTGAAAAGACGGAGATGATACTCATCTATGGCGAGTGTCGACGAAATGCAGCTGAAGCCTGCAGGGTGTATGCAGAACGGTACCCGAACGGAGAGCATCCAACGTGCCGCACATTGCAAAACATCTACCGCCAACTGTATATAACAGGTATGGTCGTAGCACGCAAACGGGTATGTAACAGGCCCGTCATATGAGAAGCGGGTGCAGTTGGTGTGTTAGCTGCTGTTGCCAATTAACCCACACATGAGTACACGGGACATTGCGAGAGCCGGTGGACTGAATCAAAGTAGTGTCATGCGCATACTGCATCGTCACCGCTTTCACCCGTTTCATGTGTCGCTACATCAGCAATTACATGGTCATGACTTTAATCATCGAGTGCAATTCTGTCAATGGGCATTAACAGGGAATGCGTAGCAGTTCTACCTGTTTACCGATGAAGCGGGTTTCACAAACCACGGGGCAGTGAATCTACGGAACATGCATTACTGGTCCGTGGACAATCCTCACTGGCTCAGACAGGTAGAGCGACAGCGACCGTGGACTGTAAATGTATGGTGCGGAATCATTGGCGACCACCTCATTGGTCCTCACTTCATTGCAGGGGCCCAAACAGCTGCAACATACATCGCGTTTCTACAGAATGATCTGCCAACATTGCTCGAAAATGTCCCACTGGAAACGCGTCGACGTATGTGGTATCAGCATGCACATTCCGCAAGTAACACTAGGCTGACCCTTGACAGGATGTTCGACGGGCGTTTCATAGGACGTGGAGGACGCATAAATTGGCCAGCCTGTTCTCCTGATCTTACACCTCTGGACTTCTTTCTGTGGGGTACGTTAAAGGAGAATGTGTACCGTGATGTGCCTAAAACCCCAGAGGATATGAAACAACGTATTGTGGCAGCCTGCGGCGACATTACACCAGATGTACTGCGGCGTGTACGACATTCATTACGTCAGAGATTGCAGTTGTGTGCAGCAAATGATGGCCACCATATTGAACATCTATTGGCCTGACATGTCGGGACGCACTCTATTCCACTCCGTAATCGAAAACGGAAACCACGTGTGTACGTGTACCTCACCCCTCATGGTAATGTACATGTGCGTCAGTGAAAAAGACCAATAAAAAGGTGTTAGCATGTGGACGTAATGTGCTGTTCCAGTCTCTTCTGTATCTAAGGTCCATCACCGTTCCCTTTGGATCCCTACGTAATTCGGTGCTCTCCGATACCCACGATCGAACAGCGGCGGAGTGGTACTCAAGCGTCTACTTTAGCTTACAATATCTCCGGATGAAATTAACATTTTACAATGCAACAAACGGCACTGATTACGTATTTGTTTATATGTTCAGATGTGCTAACAAAACTAACGTGGTTCCATTTAAAAAAACTTAGGTTTGTGTTAAAAAACATACTTCCGTGCATTTTTGTATGGTTTGCATTAAACAATTACACTAGTCCCTCTCCTCACGTTCGGTCTGTGGAATCGGTTCGTCAGTATTATTTGATGTGGTTTACGAAATATATCCAGTTCATGATATCCAGTATTACTCTTTCTGATGGACACAAGTCCAAATCGTCTGCTCTCAAAATTCTGCCATCTCTCTTCCCACATCCACAACTGCTGGCGGCTCACCTCGGAGGACGAAAAGTTGACCGAGTTCCCACAGCGACGGCAACCACATCGTGCTACTTTTGCATCTGTAGTGATCGCATCTCTTCAATGCCAGACCCAACCATACTGCTGTCTGTCACTGTTAACGTGAAACTGACACTGCTGGGTAAACAAACCCCAGACAAACCGAACACTACTCAATGCAACGTTGAGTGTGAAGAGTAAAGTGGGGATTGCTGTTATCAACAGCAAGTATCCTGAATGAATGGAACATATTAGTTTCCAGGCAAGACAGCACATTGCGTCGACGTTTGCAATGTTGTGCAGATATTTCCAGTGCAAAACAGATACAGAGATAAATGGGGTAAGAAAGCAAACGAAACAGTCACCGGTAGCCACGGGTCGCTTATACCAAAATACTCAGAAAATACCGCTAAACAGGCTCGGAAATTTTGTCGATGGAGTTACTGTTCAGAACTGTGCAGAGCTCAGGTAGCTGGTCGGGAGGAAATTTTTGTGCTGAATATAGGGCTCCCGGTTCAAATGGTTCAAATGGCTCTGAGCACTATGGGACTTAACATCTGTGGTCATCAGACCCCTAGAACTTAGAACTACGTAAACCTAACTAACCTAAGGACATCCCACACATCCACGCCCGAGGCAGGATTCGAACCTGCGACCATAGCGGTCACGCGGTTCCAAACTGAAGCGCCTAGAACCGCACGGCCACACCGGCCGGCTAGGGCTCCCGGGTCTTGCCGCACACTGAGGAACAAATGCAAGAGATCACATTTCTGTATCACGATTCACAGCGGTAAAAAGTTTATTCCAGATACATACTACCACTTTTTTGCCATTATACCATCAACAGGAACTAAATGCTACACAAACACATTCATTGAAGGAAGTCAACGTTCCCTTTAAAAAATACAAACTAATCTATGTTAACAAAATTCATAAATGTATAACGTGAATCTGTTGAAAGTGACGTTTCACGCTCTTATCACAAGGAGAGCTCAATCACGGCGGAGCATACCTCGACATATTTAAAGAATCAATGTTACGCGAAGTTCTACAGAATTAATGCTGCCAAATTTGTGTGTTGCGTATTATCTATGACTGGAATGTGAAATAAAAACAATATTCATTGTTTTCATTTTTCCTTTGTCCGTTGTCAAACAGTTTCCTTGAATAACCCGCTGTAAACACGAATGAAATCGTTAAAACAAAAGCGACCACCCAGAAGCACCTACCCTAACATTGTAAAACATTGCTGACATCTGTCACAAAGGGTGAAAGTTTCTATAGCGGCCTATCTCATGTAATCGATCTTCTGTTTTAAGTAGTCTTCCAAAACTAAATTATTGCACAGTTATTCAGTAAATAAAAGTAAGTGGTTCAACTTGTATAAGCAACACGAAAACGTCAACGTCCCACAAATCAAAGCTGAGACTTTCTTCACATAAATTTGTAATAAATACCAGATTTTAATTTTAATCTGAAATCTTCTCGCAGTATTGTTTTTAAACAAATACACGTCACGTCTACATAGCTTCGTTAATTAGATTCTAATCGCTCAAATAATCAGTGAAACAATTTATTTACCTAAACGATGTTATGAGAAAACTCGTGAGCGTCATAAATACTATTATTGACGAGTAAGAAGAGAAGGTAACAACTTTCAGTAATATTTGTTCGTGCCGTTCCGGTTTTGAGCGAAAGAAGCTGATCTTCATATTGCATGAATTCTTCGTTATACAAGTGACTTTAAATGTTGGAAGGCATAAGCACTGAAACACAGGTGACAATAAAATCTTTCAGTATGCATTTACACACCTTTCGTCACGTAAGCTCCATAATACGTTGCAAGCATTCAAATACAAAGAAAATATGCAGTTTTCTCGTGGGTATGAAATTAAGGGAGGGTGGTGAGGGGGGGGGGGAGTGGAACTGGTGACTGATCTTCTTGTCTTCTTCTGACTGGTCGACACCACCGGCAACGACTTCATCTGTTATGTCAACCTCTTCATCTAAGACCTACTCTCAAACATTTTCTCTGTAATTCTTCTTGAAAGTATTTAATTTATGTTGAACTTCGTGTAATTCTGATTCTCTTGAGGTACTGAGAAAAGCACCTGAGCTAATAGTAATAATACGTGTTGCGAAATATCACTATAAAGTCAGTACTGTAAATCTAGCGGTGCTTTCCTTTACTGCTAAATCGCTGCCCAAGATGTCTGTCGGTATGTGAAACAGGGTATAGCGCTTAAATTTTTTTCTGTCTTTAAGATCGACCTTTTGAAGGAAGATATTTACCATCTTCATTGACCTGAACACCGTGAAAATTTTTTACGCAGATGCCACCGTGAACAAATTCCGTGGTCATGCTATTACGTTATTTGTTATTGAGGAATAGTTGGGTAGCACCCGAATCTAATAACAGACGTCATTGAAAAAAAATTAATAAGAAGATCATTAAGATTTTGTATCAAGTTGGAGACTAAGTGCCACAGCTGTTAATGTTCTGTTTGCCGGAGCCGAACACAGTAAATTTTGTGAACTATTTAGTGTAGTGGAATGTATCGTGACATGTATTGAATCTCATGGGAGTACGTATGTACGAATAATTAGTGTAATTTCCAGTGCACCTCAACATCTGAAACAGGAAATTTTCGAGCAAAATTTTCGCTCAAAGAGGGACCTGGAGGCTAGACCCTTAGGTTAAAAAAGCCTAATGCTCTACTGACTTTTGTTACGGATTAAGCTATAAGGGGTCGTATTGTAGCATGATCTTCAATAGTTTTCATAAAGTATATACTTCTTTGAGACTACGTCATCAGACCTCACCCTGCCTGTAGTTTCTAACTGAGAACTGTTGTTCCAGTTACTCCTTCAGGAAACTCATTTAGCGCACACATGTGTGCCAGCGGCGAACACTTTTCCCTCTCTAACTTCCTCCAGTCGTGAAATCCCGTTGCCTTTCCACTGACTCACAACAGTCGCAGGATTGCAATCTCGCTGACTCATAACACCGTTGGGTGCTGCTCGATGGTAGATGTACAGATTCACACTGCGTTGTTGAGACACCGTGACTCATGATGGTTGTGACATGAGCATGGAGGTATCTTTTGATAAGTTAATAGTACTTAGCATGGTCGTTTTCAAGTACTTATAACTTTTATACAGTATGAAGCAGCTAAGCTAAGCACCATATGTACCGACAAGTAACCTTCTAACATTTATCGCTACCGAATTATGACATCGACCTTTATTTATGGAACTATTCAATTTTTTCTATGCCACTGGATAAAGTACTAGAAGAGGACTTCAACTACTTAACATTTAAGGATCCAACTGTAACATGATAACAGCGTCACAAACTACGTCCACGCCGTTAGAAGAATAGGGCACACAAACATCTGCCTCACTCTACTTCATGCAAACAGGGAACTCATGTGCCATTCGTTCATTTACCTGTGTGATTGAAGCTGCTGTAGCGATCCGGCTACCTTCTCCTGAACCTATTCAGACTTGCTCAATACATACGATAGTCGACGAAGTGGTATGGTTTAGGATTATGCAAATGTCACCAAAAGCTAGAACAGTGTTGCACTTGTGTGCTAGAAGCTATCCTGATCGTGACAAGCCCGCCCTCTCAATCTCTGAAAATACTGGATGTGACTGTTGGGTGCGGTGTAGAGGATTTTGAGGAGGCTCCGAGGTGATCAGTTCCAATCGGAATTCGGACGTCTACAGTCACGCATTCAACGCCTTTGAACTGAATGAAATGGGACAGAATATAATGGACTCCTACTAACCATGAAAAGTATGGGCATAACCTGTATGTACATAAAGAGTAAACGTAATTTGCGCTAAAGAACAGAAAATATAAATATCACGCCACATTACTGTCGAATAGCGAAATACTTTACTCTCACAGATGTGAAGTTCTGCGAGTTGTACTTTCCACGCTACTGCGTGCTTCATGACAAGCTGTGGGCACATAACGTAATTTTCGTATTATGGAAGTAACTAAGACGTATATTCTTTTTTCACTATTCTTAGTTTTACCCTAAGTTGTCCATACTGCTATTCTTATTCTTCGTGCAACGGCGTTTGATAAGGCCCAAGAGGTTGAAGTTTGCTAATCGAGAGTGAAATGAAATGAAGTCTTTATTTCAAACAGAATAACATCATCACCAAGGAAAACGACTTCTTTGAAGAAATTTACAGCGGTTGCCGACCCAAGCATAAAAAAGACTGCTCATATTTGAATATCTTACTCTTTTCGATTGCGTTTAGATTGATACCTTATCCCTACTCTACCAAATGTAAGCAAACACGTAACTCAGGTAGGGTTCAGTCGTTTAATAAGACTGAGTTCTACTGCATTTAATGTCTTCAGTAGTCATAGATATTTCTGCGTAGATCTCGTTTTAATTTTCTCCGCTGATAAAATTGCGGAGATGTTAAACATGGAACGTATACTTGTAATTTTGTGTTTCCCCAACAACTGATCTAACAATTTCGAAATGTTCCGTTAAGAGGGTCTGTAAGCATATGTGCGCAATGGACGTTACATCCACCACGTTATTATCACATGGACTGCCTTGAACCGAGTGCGATGTCTTCAGACAAACGACGCAGCATATCTGTTAGGAAATGTAGATACTAGTGGCTATTTAGAGCCTTATAAATAAAACAGGAACCGATGATGCGATTCTTGAAAAGTCCGCACCACACGTTGAGAGACAAAGGTCGTTGTTTAACTATTACTCTTTGTGAGTGTGTATTTTTAAAAATGGTTCAAATGGCTCTGAGCACTATGGGACTTAACTTCTGAGGTCATCAGTCCCCTAGAACTTAGAACTACTTAAACCTAACCTAACCTAAGGACATCACACATCCATGCTCGAGGCAGGATTCGAATCTGCGACCGTAGCGGTCGCGCGGTTCCAGACTGTAGAGCCTAGAACCGCTCGGCCACTCCGGCTGGCGTGTATTTCTAACCGAGCATTAGTTCATTCTACGAAGGTTTATTTGTCCATGGCTTGTAATCGATACTTCATCCTTAAAGATAATCCTGTAAAGAAATTCCGCGTCATTTTGCAATTTTCGTAGTCAATAGCCGGAGAAGTGCAACAGACCTCAAAGTCATTGCCACGAAGTTGTTGGTGGAACTAAACGGGAAGAATGGAATGAGTTGCAGTGTTTATGCCCTAGACAATGTTGGTTTTAAGGGATGAGAAAGACCCACCCTGGTTTAATAGCCGTGTTAGGAAAGGGGTACTAAACAAAGAGCGCTTCATCTCAGATTCAGGAGAAGTGAAAACCTAGCTGACAAACAAAAGCTGCACGAAGCGAAAATGAGCGCTAAGGAGAGCAATGAGAGAAGCGTTCAATGACTTTTAAAGTAAGACGTTGTCAATCGACCTGAGTAAAAACCCTAAGAACTTTTGGTCGTATGTAAACTCAGTAAGAGGGTCAAAATCATCTATTCATTCTCTCAGCGACCACACCGGCACCGAATTCGGTCTTGCGAAGTTGTTTCACAGCGGAAGATCGTAACACTGTCCCTCCTTTCAATCGTCGTGCGAAAGTCGAAATGGCAAATATTGAGATAACCGATCGCGGAAATGAAAAGCAGCTACAATCGCTTAGTAGTGGGAAGGCTTCATAACCAGATGAGTTACCTATCAGATTCTATCAAGATTATGCGAAAGAACTTTCTCTCCTTGTAGCAGTAATTTATCGTAGATCGCTTGAGCAACGAAAGGTACCCAACGACTGGAAAAAACGCAGGTCACTCCCGTTTTTAAGAAAGGCCGTAAGACAGATCCACCTATATCGTTGATGTCAATCTGTTGTTGAATTATGGAAAATGTTTTATGCTCAAGAATTCTGACGTTCTTGGAAATTGAACATCTCCTCTATAAGAATCAACATGGATTCCAAACTAGAGATCCTGTGGAACTCAGCTCGCTCTGTCCCACCATGAGATCCACAGTGCAGTGGACAACGGCCCTCAGGTTAATGCCCTTGATTTCAGTAAGGCATTTGACACCGTCCCGCATTGCCGTTTAATGAAAAAAATACGGGCTTATGAAGTATCGGAGCAGACCTGCCACTGAATTCAATACTTTCTTGCAGGTAGAATTCAACACGTCGCTCTTAACGGAACTAAATCGACAGCTGTGAAGGTAATGTCTGAAGTACCACAGGGAAGTGTGACATGATCTAGTAGAAAACGTCGGATGCTCTTTAAGACGATTCGCAGTTGATGCAGTTTTCTCTGCTAAAGTAGCAACGCCAGAATATAGTAAGAATTTGCAGAACGACCTGTAGAGAATTGATGATTGGTGCAGGCTCTGGCAGTTGACCCTGAACGTAAATAAATGTAACATGGTGATTGCGTATATATAGGAAAAGAAATCCACTACTGTACAGCTACACTATAGATGACAAACAGCTGGAGACAGCGTCTACCGTAAAATATCTAGGCGTAACTATTCAGAGCGACCTTAAGTGGAATGACCATATAAAACAGATATTGGGGAAAGCAGAAACCAGACTCAGTTTCATCGGAAGAATCTTAAGGAAACGTAACTTATTCACGAAAGAAGTGGTTTATAAGACGCTTGTTCACCCGATTCTTGAGTATTGTTCAGCTATCTGGGATCCGTATCAGGTAGGACTGATAGAGCAGATGAGAAGATCCAACGAAGAGTGGCGCCTTTCATCACGGGGTCGTTTCGCTGGCGAGAGAGCGTTACGGAGATGCTAAACAAACTCCACTGGCAGACGTTACAAGAGAGGCATCGTGCATCACAGAGAGAGTTACTATTGAAATTTCGGGACAGAACTTTTCAGGAAGAGCAGGACAACATATTATTTCGCCCCACATACATCTCACATGTTGACCACGTGGAGAAAATTCGAAAAATTAGAGCCAATGCAGAGGCTTACCGACAATCATTCCTCCCACGCACTATTCGCAAATGGAACAGGGTTAGAAGAATCAGATAGTGGTACCCAAATCACCCTCCGCCACACACCATTAGGTGGCTTGCCCACCCTCCGCCACACACCATTAGGTGGCTTGCGGAGTATGTTGTAGGTGTACATGTGTACACGCCATTCGGTTGTAAGTGGTCAGTACAGCGAGATTGGTTGAAGTGGGTACGTGACAAAATTGAGTTATCATGTTTAGTCGTGCACATGACCAACCACTGGATGAAAGTGCCTGACTTGTTGATGTATCAGCACCGACATTCCAGACTGTCCAACGCGTCTGCAAGGAATGGGTTACAATTCGCAGGGAGCTGAGACGAGTGTCAACTTTGTCAACGACAATAGTTTTCAAACCTGAGACGAATTATTTCTGTCAGCGAACGCAGGTCCATCTCATCTAGTTTCCAAGTGAGCTTTGCAAAGGGAAATGAATGCAGTGGACATTTAGAGTCTGACACCTCGCAAGCCATTGTTCACAGTGACAAACAAAGCTTCACGTTTTCAGTCGGCCGAACAACACAGAATGTGAATGAGATATTCACTCTGCAGCGGAGTGTGCGCTGATATGAAACTTCCTGGCAGATTAAAACAGTGTGCCTGACCGAGACTCGAACTCGTGAGCTTCGCCTTTCGCGGGCAAGTGCTCTACCATCTGAGCTACCGAAGCACGACTCACGCCCGGTCCTCACAGCTTTACTTCTGCCAGTATCTCGGCTAAGCCATGTCTCCGCAGTATCCTTTCTTTCAGGAGTGCTGGTTCTGCATGGTTCGCAGGAGAGCTTCTGTAAAGTTTGGAAGGTAGGAGACGAGATACTGGCAGAAGTAAAGCTGTGAGGACCGGGCGTGAGTCGTGCTTCGGCAGCTCACATGGTAGAGCACTTGTCCGCGAAAGGCAAAGGTCTCGAGTTCGAGTCTCGGTCGGGCACACAGTTTTAATCTGCCAGGAAGTTTCAACACAGAATGTGGTCCGACGATTCGCAATTTTGCCTCTTTTCAAATGGTGCTGGGTGTCGAATGTACCGATGGCCTACTGAGAGGTTTAACTTGTAATATGTTGTGGGTGCAGTTCAGCCCGGAGGTGGTTCCGTGATGTTTTGGGGGTGCTTTTCGTATCATCTTATCATCAGTGAGTAGCTTAAGCTGGATATGGCATAACTGGAAAAAACTTGTGGTCTCTCTTCGTCACGAAACTGAGGCCTTTATCAAGTGTGGAGCAGTTTTAGCGTTAGGTCCCCTAGGGTTACTAATTTTTTGCCCACTGTGCTTCTTTAAATGGGGGAGTAAATGAAACAGTTTGCTGCGAACATGTCTATTTCTCTGACGAATACTGAAATTAGTGAAAGATTTGTTGCGTTATTTGAAGTCGAGGAAATAACAAGAACTGAACAGACAAACTAACTTTCATTCATTACATTTCAAGAGAGCGTAACATTTTCAATTTTTCCTGCTGGAACAAGCTTTTTAAATCTTCTCTTGTCTCTGTACAATGTATGTTCGATAAATCGTTGTGGCTCTGGTAACTTTTTGTTACTTTTGGAATCTAGAAGAGATTTTTGGAGCTTACATTTCGAATCCCAAATGCATAAAAATCTTAATGTATTTCTGTTACATGAACGCATTGTCAACGGCGACAAAAAGCAACCAACGGGCGAATATACATGGTCCTGTCATATTAATGTGACCACCGCCTACATTCGACGTCAACTTGCAAGAGTCACTCACAGACGGCACGTGGCACCACTGGCAATGGAGGATGCATGAAGCGTGTGGCGGGGACGCGGAAAACAGCGCAGTCGTTGTAATGCGGAATCGGAGCAATTTATGTGACGCCCAAAAGGGCATGATCATTGGCTTTCGGGCCAAGGATGGAAGTATTTCCGAAATGGCTAAGTCTGCAAACTGTTCGCGTTCTAGCGTGGTTAAAGTATACCGCGCATGGCAAAATGGCGCTATCCAAAACCAGCAGAGAGGTAACTGTAGTGGACCACGGGCCATAGATGACATGGGTGAACATTGACTACAGAGATGTGTTCGGGCGAACTATTGAGCAACTGACCGTCAGGATAAACCAAGGGGCTACCAATAATGTCTCCTTGAGGACCGTTTAGCTAACGTTGCTGTGTATTGGCTCCTGCAGCAGGCGCCTGTTTCATATACCTATGCTGACGGTTGTTCGCAGGCGACGAAGGTTACAATATGCACGGTTCAAATGGCTCTGAGCACTATGGGACTTAACATCTATGGTCATCAGTCCCCTAGAACTTAGAACTACTTAAACCTAACTAACCTAAGGACATCACACACATCCATGCCCGAGGCAGGATTCGAACCTGCGACCTAAGGACATCACACAACTCCCAGTCATCACGAGGCAAAGAAAATCCCTGACCCCGCCGGGAATCGAACCCGGGAACCCGGGCGCGGGTACAATATGCACGCCAATACCGCAACCAGACATCCGATGAGTGGAGACAGGCGACCTTCTCAGATGACAGATGGCCGTTGGCATGTAGGGCGTGAAACGTCTGACAGGAAACACCCTGCAACAATCGTCGGAAGGGTCCAGGTCGAAGGATGGAGCGTTATGGTCTGGGGATTGTTATCTTGGAATTCCCTGAGTGATCTCGTCATTCTGGAGGGCACAATGGGTCAATACAAGTATGCCTCTATCCTTACGGACGATGTCCAGCCATAAATGCGCTTTCTTTCCCCTCGGTTCGATGTCATCTACCAGCAGGAGTTTGCAATGTGTCACACGGCTCGCTGTGTACCTGAATCGTTCTAAGAGCTCCAGGATAAGTTAACCGTACTCCCCTGCCCACCAAAATTCCAATCGAGAACCTGTGGGACCTCCTTGATCGGTCTCTTCGCTCCATGGATCCTCAACCGAGGAACCTAGCGCAGCTGGCATGGCACTGGAGTCGGTATGGCTCCACACACCTGCCGGTACCTTCTAGAACCTCATTGGCTCCGTGCCTGCACATCTCGAAGCGGTCCGCCCGGCGAAAGGTTTTTGACAGGCGGTCACATGATGTGACTAGACATTGTGTGAATGCAATAGCACAAAGTAAAATACACTCCTGGAAATGGAAAAAAGAACACATTGACACCGGTGTGTCAGACCCACCATACTTGCTCCGGACACTGCGAGAGGGCTGTACAAGCAATGATCACACGCACGGCACAGCGGACACACCAGGAACCGCGGTGTTGGCCGTCGAATGGCGCTAGCTGCGCAGCATTTGTGCACCGCCGCCGTCAGTGTCAGCCAGTTTGCCGTGGCATACGGAGCTCCATCGCAGTCTTTAACACTGGTAGCATGCCGCGACAGCGTGGACGTGAACCGTATGTGCAGTTGACGGACTTTGAGCGAGGGCGTATAGTGGGCATGCGGGAGGCCGGGTGGACGTACCGCCGAATTGCTCAACACGTGGGGCGTGAGGTCTCCACAGTACATCGATGTTGTCGCCAGTGGTCGGCGGAAGGTGCACGTGCCCGTCGACCTGGGACCGGACCGCAGCGACGCACGGATGCACGCCAAGACCGTAGGATCCTACGCAGTGCCGTAGGGGACCGCATCGCCACTTCCCAGCAAATTAGGGACACTGTTGCTCCTGGGGTATCGGCGAGGACCATTCGCAACCGTCTCCATGAAGCTGGGCTACGGTCCCGACACCGTTAGGCCGTCTTCCGCTCACGCCCCAACATCGTGCAGCCCGCCTCCAGCGGTGTCGCGACAGGCGTGAATGGAGGGACGAATGGAGACGTGTCGTCTTCAGCGATGAGAGTCGCTTCTGCCTTGGTGCCAATGATGGTCGTATGCGTGTTTGGCGCCGTGCAGGTGAGCGCCACAATCAGGACTGCATACGACCGAGGCACACAGGGCCAACACCCGGCATCATGGTGTGGGGAGCGATCTCCTACACTGGCCGTACACCACTGGTGATCGTCGAGGGGACACTGAATAGTGCACGGTACATCCAAACCGTCATCGAACCCATCGTTCTACCATTCCTAGACCGGCAAGGGAACTTGCTGTTCCAACAGGACAATGCACGTCCGCATGTATCCCGTGCCACCCAACGTGCTCTAGAAGGTGTAAGTCAACTACCCTGGCCAGCAAGATCTCCGGATCTGTCCCCCATTGAGCATGTTTGGGACTGGATGAAGCGTCGTCTCACGCGGTCTGCACGTCCAGCACGAACGCTGGTCCAACTGAGGCGCCAGGTGGAAATAGCATGGCAAGCCGTTCCACAGGACTACATCCAGCATCTCTACGATCGTCTCCATGGGAGAATAGCAGCCTGCATTGCTGCGAAAGGTGGATATACACTGTACTAGTGCCGACATTGTGCATGCTCTGTTGCCTGTGTCTATGTGCCTGTGGTTCTGTCAGTGTGATCATGTGATGTATCTGACTCCAGGAATGTGTCAATAAAGTTTCCCCTTCCTGGGACAATGAATTCACGGTGTTCTTATTTCAATTTCCAGGAGTGTATTTACTTCATACACAAATGAGTTGTCGTAAATTTTACAAGGCAGCATTAACATTTCCATCATTAGCGTTATTTAAAAATAAACACTGTTGCCGCCTTTACTTGCTGGGAAAACTAAAATTATGATATCTGTTACACTTTTAATTTTACAGCCAACAGTGAAATATATTATAATGACTTTGAATTATCGTTCCTAATTACTTACGGCTTGCAAGCTATAGTCGGTAAATCACCTTTAGACAAAATTAGCCTCTACATACTGCTGTACAAATCTTATTTGTAAACTACCGCGATTGCGCATATTTAATTCAACGAACATTTATCGCTGTTAAATTACGTAAAATAAGATGACTAAAAGGCATTCAATAGAGGGCGGAGACGTGCCATATTTACATCTGCAAATGATACTCCACAGAACTGCCTTCAGCACAATAAAACAGCGTACAACAAAACAGACGCATTGCACTAGTGAAGCAATCTCACTACTAGTAAAAACATGGCATCCTGGGTTCTCAGTCAGTCAGGGATGACATCGTCGTTGGCCACATTCTTTCTATTCGTACATAAGCTCTGCTCTTTTTTAACTGCAAACGAAAGTGGGAGTCCCTAGTATGTTGTTGTTGTTGTTGTGGTCTACAGTCCTGAGACTAGTTTGATACGGCTCTGCATGCTACTATCCTGTGCAAGCTTCTTCATCTCCCAGTACCTACTGCAACCTACATCCTTTTGAATATGCTTAGTGTATTCATCTCTTGGTCTCCCTCTACGATTTTTACCCTCCCAAGACTAAATTGGTGACACCTTGATGCCTCAGAACAAGTCCTACCAACCGATCCCTTCTTCTAGTCAAATTGTTCCACAAACTTCTCTTCTCCCCAATTCTATTCAATACCTCCTCATTATTTATGTGATCTATCCATGTAACCTTCAGCATTCTTTTGTAGCACCACATTACGAAAGCTTCTATTCTGTTCTTGTCCAAACTATTTATCGTCCACGTTTCACTTCCATACATGGCTACACTCCATACAAATACTTTCAGAAATGACTTCTTGACACTTAAATCTATACTCGATGTTAACAAATTTCTCTTCTTCAGAAACGCTTTCCTTGCCATTGCCAGTCTACATTTTATATCCTCTCTACTTCGGCCATCATCACTTATTTTGCTCCCCAAATAGCAAAACTCCTTTACTACTTTAAGTGTCTCATTTCCTAATCTAATTTCCTCAGAATCATCCGACTTAATTCGATTACATTCCATTATCCACGTTTTTCTTTTGTTGATGTTCATCTTGTATCCTCCTTTCAAGACACTGTCCATTATGTTCAACTGCTCTTCCAGGTCCTTTGTTGTCTATGACAGAATTACAATGTCATCGGCGAACCTCAAAGTTTTTATTTCTTCTCCATGGATTTTAATACCTACTCCGAATTTTTCTTTTCTTTCCTTTAATGCTTGCTCAATATACAGATTGAATAACATCGGGGTGATGCTACAACCCTGTCTCATTCCCTTCCCAACCACTGCTTCCCTTTCATGTCCCTCGACTCTTATAACTGCCGTCTGGTTTCTGTGCAAATTGTAAATAGCCTTTCACTCCCTGTATTTTACCCCTGCCACCTTCAGAATTTGAAAGAGAGTATTCCAGTCAACATTTTCAAAAGCTTTCTCTAAGTCTACAAATGCTAGAAACGTAGGTTTGCCTTTCCTTAATCTATCTTCTAAGATAAGTCTTAGGGTCAGTATTGCCTCACGTGTCCCAATATTTCTACGGAATCCAAACTGATCTTCCCCGAGGTCAACTTCTACCAGTTTTTCCATGCGTCTGTAGAGAATTCGCGTTATTATTTTGCAGTTGTAACTTATTAAACTAATAGTTCGGTAATTTTCACATCTGTCAACACCTGCTTTTTTCGGATTGGAATTATTATATTTTTCTTGAAGTCTGAGGGTATTTCGTCTGTCTCATACATCTTGCTCACCAGATGGTAGAGTTTTGTCAGGACTGGCTCTACCAAGGCTGTCAGTAGTTCTAATGGAATGTTGTCCACTCCCGGGGCCTTGTTTCGACTTAGATCTTTCAGTGCACTGTAAAACTCTTCACGCAGTATCATATCTAGTATAGCGAGTCTTAAACGTCAGACCTCAGAGTCAAACGACGTAATATAACTGTATAATTTAAAATACTAATCGTACAAACACTCCTCTGAAAATCCGTCTGTACAGGCTCGAAAGTTACGTTGCAAGATATATTCACAGCCTTATACAGTGACTGCCATAGAGTATCACAGAGATACGCTATGGCGTCAGATGTCACATATTTCTCTTGCTTTGAAATACATTACTAGTTTCACCGATAGTTTATTAGCTTGCAGAACTTCGTTTAGCCATTGTTCAAAAAATGGTTCAAATGGCTCTGAGTACTATGGGACTCAACTGCTGTGGTCATAATTCCCCTAGAACTTAGAACTGCTTAAACCTAACTAACCTAAGGACATCACATACATCCATGCCCGAGGCAGGATTCGAATCTGCGACCCTAGCGGTCGTGCGGTTCCAGACTGTAGCGCCTTTAACCGCTCGGCCACTCCGGCCGGCGTTTAGCCATTGTTGAGATGATTAAATGTCGAAGGAGAACTTCCTATTTTGGCAAGCAGTTTGCATTCAAGCCCAACGACAGTCAACGGCGTGAACATCGTCGCTCTGAGCCTATCTGCCCAGCTATTTCATTTCATTTTCGTCGAATCACAATAAAATAAACCTTGATTTTTGGAAAACAGTATTTACGTACTGGCACGGAATGGGTTTGCGTTAAACCGTTTCTTGGTGCAAGAAGCAGGTCAAAGATAATTTCGTAAACTTCTCAATTCATCTTGCCGTTACCCAAAAGTAATGGTCTGAGGTCGCAAGTTCAGTCTTTAGTAAGACTCGTTTGAAAGTACTACTTTAACGATTACGACAGGAAAAATATTAGCTGCTAATGACTCACCATGTGCATCAGGTGGGCAACAGAAAATGAATCTCTGGGAGTTGCGGAGATCAACTTTACATAGAATGTGTGTATTACACTTCGAAAAATGGACATCGCCGATATTCAATAAATGTTCATAATAAACCATTAATTTGCACCATGCACATCGAATGAATAATGGCGCGTCACAATCAAGATCGAACGCGAACTCCTTGGCAGTTATAAACCGTGCAGGACGTTCAGTTAGATATCCACTCTTCAAGAATTCATTTAGAAATATATTGGGGCAACGGTCTGATGAGAACTGATGGAATGTGATGACATGCAGTCGAATGCGAAACAGTATGTTATCGTGAAACTGGCTATCCTTTAAGGCGTAGCTGCAGATAATGCGGTTATACGTTTTACGGGTACGGAGAAAACGAACAACCACAGCCTGAATTTGTCCTTTGGTTAC